>NC_084591.1:28898589-29498589 GCF_033807715.1 Cololabis saira
GAACTTCACTGGTGCTCCACATCTCTGCAGCACACACATTAACCGCTGCCGCCACTGACACCCCTCCCTTTACGCCCTCAAGCACAGGAAGCCCTGATACTTCAGAAAAATGACAAATCTTCAACCAGAGGATTCCCTTTCCCAAGGATGTGGTTTAGTAATGGAGAAAATCACCATCAAACAAGAACGAAGGTTCAAGCAAATAATATGATAGATAATGAGAAGGAACCTTCTATACTGTGACCGATGTACTTAAGTGATATTAAAGAGATTTCTATCAAGTTAATTAATCTAATATGACACGAAGCATAAGTCAGTAAATCTTCACCAGTATTTGGAGCCATGACCTGAAATGATTCTCTTTAGCACCAAGCTGCAGTCACCCGGTCCTCACCCTTATCTCAATATCCTGAAGATCCTCACTGATCCATACTGCCTGTGGCCAGATAGAGCAAGCTATACTGAGGGTTGTGTGTGTATATATATATGAGTGTGTTGCATGTGTGCTCATGTCAATCCCCAGGTGGGCTGGTCTAGCTCTGTGTGTGTGTGTGTGTGCATGTGTGTGTGTATGCATGAATGACTGTTGTGTCAGTTTGAGGAGCACCGAGGGAATCGCTCAGGGAGAACCGCCCCGGGCGCACACAATGGTCAGCCTAAAGAGGTGCACCTCTCAGTCTGCATGACTGCAGAGTCCCAGTGCTGGGCCGTATCCGTACCAAGCCCTGGTTAATGCACACACATAGGTCAGGCCAAACGACGCAATCAGCATGCTGATCAAAGCATTTAACTCTCACTGAATCTGGCTCTGTCAGAACAATGTTTTAAACATGCATTCTCCTGAGAGGGAGGATGCAGGAATATTTCAATGTGTTCCTCTCTTTGTGTTTTCTGATAAAAAATAACAATAAAATAAACATGAAGAAAAGAAATACTCAAGAGTACATTTAATAAATAAAATCAGTGTTACTTATTCATTTTACTTTTCCATGGACATTAGACGGTCGTATAAAAGAGCCCTATATGTATATTTCATTTTTTTTTGTGTTGTTATTTCAATGTAAATTTGCTTGATGCAACTCAATAGTAAAGGAATCCACCCATCCATCTTCTATTCCTGCTTATTCTTATTCAGGGATCTGCTGGGGTCTAGGGCAAAGTGCAGGGTACACCCTGGACAGGTCACCTGCATCACACACATTTTTTTTTTTTTTTGGGGGGGGGTTTGTGGAAAAAAGCTAATGTACGCGAAGAAACTCCATCCACACGGAAAGGCCCTTGCCAGGATTTAAACTGGGGACCCTCTTGCTGTGAGAGTTCCTGGTTCACCTTGCTGTCCCATGCAAATGTTTCCCTGTTTTTTCTTAATGTATTTATTTATTCTCCTAAGTGAATAACATAGAAACAAAAGGCACAGCCCTGTTCATAAGCAGCCCAAACAAAGGTTCTGTATTTTCATAAGAAAGCAACATCACAATGTTTTGTGTGTGCCTCAGTGACACCGGCCATGCAAAACAGCATGGTTAGTTGTTACCTCAGTCCACGTTAAAATGATCAGCAAGCTCACTGGCTCTCATTCTCATTTGCCTCCTAGGCTCCCCATACACACACACACACACACACACACACACACATGCACGCGTACACACACCAGTCTGTGACATATTAATGAGTTATCACAGCTGACAGACAGTGAGAGGGAAAATGGAATAGAGAAGAAAATGAGGAAAAGCCAGAAAGTGCAGCATGAAGGTAACGTGATGCAATGCTGTCTCTTTAGAAAGGCAAATGTGCCTAGGTCCCAATTGTCTCCAGGATGACAGGTCGCCGACAGGTCTTTTGGGAGGGGGTTGCTTGTATCATGTCAGGAATTCATCAATATACTGTGTGTGTGTGTGTGTGTGTGTGTGTGTGTGTGTGTGTGTGTGTGTGTGTGTGTGTGTGTGTGTGTGTGTGTGTGTGTGTGTGTGTGTGTGCGTGCGTGCGTGTGTGTGTGTGTGTGTGTGCACGCGCTCTGACAGTTAAGTGATTCAGAGATGAACAGTGATGACAGTAATAACGGCTCTCACAGAAACCGAATGGATGCTACACTATTATTGCTATGTCTGTAAGGCACTTGCAATGTGCTTGTGTGTGCACGGGTAAGTTAAAGTACAAAGCACGTGTTGGGAACTGTGCTACCCAGATTTCCACCTGGCTTCTCTCAAACTCACCGCTGGGGTTGTGTGCTACAGTCTCTCCACAGTAAGTAACATGAACTCTCGTAACAGCGTCAATATGTATCCATATACAGATACGCTTTTATAAACAAGAGATGGGTTACACCAGAAACTAATAGCGATCTGGAGTTAGACTGAGCGAGGGAGACATTAAAGGGATTGTGACATGAAAAACACATTTTTCTTGATTTTTTGTGTTTTGTTGGGTGTCTTGACATCAATTACACCCAAAAAACAACGAACTTTTAACATTCAGTGTATTGTGTGCTTTCTGGGATTTTCCGCATAACTGTGCAAAAACGGCTCATCTGGTTTGCTGGCGGGCCGTTACGTAACGGCCCGCTAAATCACCGCCCCCTCCACCCAGCTCCCTGCCTCCTCTCCTCTCCAGTGCACCATAAAGGCTGATTTATGGTTCCGCGTTACACCGACGCAGAACCTACGGCGTAGGGTTACGCGGCGACGCGCACCGTACGCTGAACCCTACGGCGTATGCTCTGCGTCGATTTAACGCGGAACCATAAATCAGGCTTAACACGGAGCTGTTTACAGCCTCTTCTGTTCTAATCACCGGAGGAAAACTGCTAAGAAGACCCGCGGCCACTGACTGGACTTAAGATAAGGGGACACTTTATTTACATGCCTTTATTTTTATGATTGTTTGCTGTGGTTCGCCCTCCTGCTTTTCCGTGCATGCTTCGCCTGTCGCTCCGACGCCGCTGTGAGCGTATGGCTGGAGGAGGAGGAGGTTTGGAGGAGGAGCGAAGCAATGATTGACAGGAAAGGGGGGAAAGAAAGCATTTTTCACGGCGCAAAAAAACACTGTAATAAAAAGCCAGGAAAAGAGTACTAGAGTGAAGTTTTTCTTGTTACACTCTTTTAGACACATTTGAGGGATGTTGGCCAAGACTTTTAATAGTGTTAAAAGCATGTTAAAAATGATGTCACAATACCTTTAACAGCAAAAGCTGTTAAACACAGTTTCCCCCAAGAGAATCAGTGAAACACTGAGACGGGCCGGCTAACCTTAAAGCAACCTCTGCTGCATTAATGGCCAAACAGCGTAATAAGCTCCTATTTTTTACACGAAACAAGGGAAGATGAACACTGTGAATCACCTAAAGCGTTTTATGTCCATATTCTCAAAGCAAAATATGATGTCTGTGTACAAATTTCACTTTGGGTGTGTAGAGGTAAACACTACATAGAAAAAAAAACACTTCCCAAACATTCCCCAATGCGGCATTAAAGGCCTTCAAGTAGCAAACTCAAAAATCAATAGAAAGCTTCTAACTTCTGGGTCACATTCAAACAATACTTCCTGGACTCTTCTGACAGTAATACTGTCTAAGCCTCCTTTATCCTCTCATATCTTGATTTTCTTTTTCTCTCTATCTTCTTAGGGATGCTTCACTGTGTCCCAGCATGGCTGATTTTCCACTTACACCTGTGGCAAGATTAAAAAACTGCTCTTGGAAAACTGCTTTGCATATAAAATCCCAGCCGACATACATCTAAAGTATGTACTTGAACATAGCAGTACAGGTCCCTTTGCGTGAAACGTGTTTATAAGAACATACTAATGAGTGTCAGTGAGCTCAGCTGGACAACCCTGCCAAGTGTCTGTTGCTGCAATGTCCAGTGGAAACCAATGAATCCTTGTGGCTGGTTAGAGTCCTGTGTTGTCTTAAGTCTAATCATTGAAAGAGCAGAGATGGAAGAGTGAGGGGGAGGGGGAGTTTATGAGCCTCTTACGACTGTCCTTGCTGCTAATAACGAGGCATACACGAAAAAGCAAAGGGGAAGCGAGACAGATAATATTTCAAGGACTAGTAGATCTTTGTGAATGAAGTATTTTTAGATGAAGATGGACTGAACCGTGAAGTCTATTGAGGTTCTCTAGAGGTTTGTATTTTATGTGCTTTTTTGACATTAATTAAAAGACTTCTTTTAGTTTAAGTGAAAGAAAACAATAGAAATACCTATCTGGGCATTCCTTTTACTAACCTTTGACATTTGTTCAGGAAATTATTAAATGAGATGTTCATATATAATCATGCTGTGTCAAAAAAAGACCCAGCACAGAAAACAATCTTACTGTTCATATCCCACTGAGAAATATAAATTGGGGAAATGTATAGGTAATATTTTCATAACCAGTAAATTCTGAATCCTATCCTTGACGGCAGTGGGCTAGAGGGAGGGTACACAGTGGATATACTGTATCCATCATAGGGCCACACAGAAACAAATGCAGCAAGCGTCCACACACACACACGACAGAGAAAGTCGTAGTACCCAGAGAAAGCCCACAAAATGATGGGAGAACATGAAAACTCCACACAGCGAAGAAGAAATGGGAAACGAAAGATAAAGTAATAAACCCCAGTATTAAAAAAGTGGCAAACTCAATCTTGCATTACAGTATTCATCTCATTCTGTTCCTGTCCATTCATTGATCTCCCAAAACCTGATGTATTTTTGTGTGATCGATCGCTTCCTTGTTTCTCTGTTTCAGAGCGGCCACAGTTAATAGGTTTCCTGCCCTACAACCATGCCGTAGCGTACCACGCAGGCTTTCTCAATGTCAGCTTGTAAGTGGATACTCTGCGGGCCAGAATCAGTCTCAGTTGCGAGCACACACTCAGGTCCCGTCTCCACGCACATGAGTACAAGCCCCTGGACCCTCAGCCCGTTCCCCGCCTTGCAGCGGCCTCTCACACCGACTACTATGCTGCATCAGTCAGCCACTATTGGCATGGTGACCCTCACATCACCTAGACAGTCACCTTGGCTCACCAAAGCCCCCTGCTGTGTGTGTTTTGTGTCCGTTTAATGTGAATGTGTGAGAGCTTGTAGATCTGACATTTCACCAAAGCTCGGCCGACGGTCTGTCCCTCTTCCTTCTTTATCATTTCTCTATTAGTCTACTCATCTTCTCCCTCAGTTGTCCATAACAGTCTTTGTTTTTGTTTGTTTTGTTGATAAATGTCTGATCCTATGACTTAGAAACCTTACATTGCATAAAGACATTGCAAAAATATTAAATAACATGTAAAAACAGTAACTATATATTTGAGGTTGTACTTGCAGTACATATAAAAGTGTTTTTGAAAGTGCACTGCTTCTCAGTCAGGTTACATAACACTACAAAGGCCAGCCATCTGCTTCACCCTGGCCCCTGGGTTAGCAACGAGGACTAATCCACTACACTGTGTATTTATGTGCATGCACGAGGGTGTGTGTATTTAGGGGGAGTGCACACGTGGGTGTCTGTGCCTAATCTGCCTGTGTTTTCATAGCACTCAAGTGAAGTTGGTAATCTCACTAGGCCAGAGTGAGGTTTAATCCCTGTACCTACTTTTCATCTCTCTCTATCATGAGTTATCTACCCTTCTATTCTGTCTCTTCCTTTTTTTTGTTCGTAATTACATATCTTTCCCTTCTCTTTATCTCAGTTTAAAAATCCAGGGTATATGTAATGATTCGTGTTCTGACAAGATAATCATATTACGTCAGACTGGTCCGCTCTGACGTGACTATGGATTCTGACAATGGTGAGACAATTAATCCATCAGCAGAAAACCAATCTCCAACAATTCTGTTAAGCCTTTACAGAGGAGAAACGCTGAGCATTTGTTGCTTCCAGCTTCTCTAAGACCCTCCAGCTATAGACTCTGATCCATTTCTCTGCTGGGTCTTTGACGGTGTAACAATAGGCAGGTTTCCATTAGCAAAAGTCCAGCGTGAAACCTCTGAGGCTGGAACCGTGACAAGGCCGACCTCCTCTATGATCCTTTCAGCTTTTGTGTCTCCACTTCGTTGTTGGAGCTGACAGAATCTGCTGACTCAGCAAACTGACACTTCGTACCATTCGGTGGTGGTAGTACACCACTTTCTGCCATTTGCTGATTGCCAATGAAATAAAAAAGAAGACACGAATCAAAACCGACATCGAAAAAGCCGAACATCTCCTGCCAAAAGTCAACACCAGCCCAAATTGGCGATACTAGCTGACTAGATGAAACCCACATGGTACCCAGATGCATCATTAAAGCAAATAGCCACACCAGTAGCGGAACATATCAGAGACCGGAGGGCAGGGCATATGACCGGGCCCTTTGCAGCCTGGAGCCAGTTAAATAGCACTAACATCCTCTCCCGTTTGTCCGGACCACTTCACTTTTGGAGGCTCATCCCTTTTCAAGGTGCTTTTAGTTTCATTCTACACCATGTTACGTTACTCTAAGCTTAACATAATTCATAACTATCTTAAAATAACGAGATAGAGAGAGTGACTTGCTGTTATCCGTTTACTTCAACGTCCTTAGCAACAGTAAGCAATGACAACACACCCGGGTCCCTACATACTAACCACCGGCCCTCTGATTGGCTGAGACATAACCAGGCTTGTACTGTAACAGGTTGGATTAACTTTATACAACAACAAAGTCCAACAAACCACAAAAACAACAAAAACATAGCCTAATAAAACGAATACATTTCAGACACAAATTCAACGCATTTGTAGGAGTTCAGCACCACGGATAGCCACCAGATCACTCTGAAATCACCATCTGACATCCACTTCAACTAATGACAGTAGTGTAGTCAAATTGGCACGGCGGCCCATAAATTCACATACAAGTTCAAATTTAATTTGAAGTATTTTGGCCTACTCACCACTACTTGAAGGTATTCGGTGAGCCTTGCACTCCGCGAACTCGCCCGGGGGCCCGGGGATGAAACGCTGTTAAACAACGTCAGCTTCATCTCCCACAGGAGGAGGATTAAGGTGAACAAAATATGCGGCTAGCTTGGGCAATTTGGCTTTTTCTTGCTCCCTTTTTTCTTTTTCTTTGCGTTTTATCGCTCCACTTTTGTGTTTATAACTCCTGCTCATGTTTAGGCTGTAGGATTACTGTGCTCTGTTGTGATCGATGATGACGTATGACGTTGATAGACGGCTGTTGATGACGAACGATTTTACCCAAAATACATTTGGAGATTCACTTACAATTTTTGTTTTAATGTTAACTGTGAGTGTGAAAATCTCAGCACAACATATTATACAATGCTTTATACCTAATATGAACCAAGTGGTGCCACAAAAAAAAAAAATCTCGTGGGGCGGCGGGGCCTGCGGCCCGGGGCCCAATGGGAGTACCGTCCCCCCAGTCCCCCCTGAAGCCCCGCCCGTGAGCCACACCCATCACAGCTGAAGATCTAGATCTGTGCATATTTTATTATCGTATTTTTTTTAAAAAATAGATAAACGACAACAAATAGAAAGAAAAAAAGAAAGAAGAAAATCCAAGACTTTTGTGAAAAAAGACTGGCGGCGTGACAATTTCAGTGTGGTCATCGGCCAGTCCAGATATGCTGTATTTTAGTTACCATGGTGACTATATGTTTCTATGAGGGTCTCCATCAGTGAAGGCAACCAGGTAACGAGGGAAAAAATAAGTGTAGTTGTGGACACACACACACACGCGCACATAGAGGGTATATAAATAGCTGCCAGTCTCCCACCAACACACACTCCTGCGAGGAGCAACTCAGAAAACCCTTCTTCTTTCACTCAAGAAGGCTGAGAGTATGTTGATGCTGATTCGTGCTGGAGTGTGTGTGTGGATGGATGGGTGGGGCTGTAAGAGGGTAAGCACATTCAAGCGGCAAGGGGCATGACTTCAGCGCCACTCTCTTGATCATTATCAATCGCTATGAGATGCTGACATGGTGTCTGAACACCCCAGGTATAACACTGCAGGTTCTGTACTTTATACTGTATGTGTGTGCACACACGTGTGACTACATTAATCATTAGCACAATATCTTTGGAACATTTGCATATTATAATGAGAGACCATCCACGCAGCGATAACCTATACATACACAAACACATAGACAGTGGCAGCACGACACACGTATGTACAACTCACCAACCATGCAGTCTGTGTGGATCACATGTAAATTTTTTGACAGGTAAGGAAGTCTGAGATGACAGCAGCAGTGCATGAATAACACATACACACCAACACACAGACCTCCTCCCACTCTGTGCCTCCCAGCTGATATAAAAAGACTTGAGGGTCACTGATAAAAGCCTAATATTGCCAGTGAGGGAAAATAAAGCATTAAAAACAGACAGACGAGTGGGCAGGCAGGTGGTGTTTGTGCTTACTGAACACATTTTGTTTCAATAAACAGGTAAGGCTGCAGAATGTAGACATTTGGAATGGATTTTTGGGAGATAGCAATACTAACTAGAGGGAAGAAATGCATTTTCAGCCTTATTGATTTCCTCGAAAGAAATGGATTAGGGGTCAGAGACGGGAATGATCAGAGGAGAAAAACATTTTTTGATTTCAAGCAAGGAAAAAAAATAAAAAGGTTTACAAGAATAAAGACGTTTAGAATGAGGTGAAACTGATTTGAGGTGATAAATATACTGTAGGTAAGAAATTAAGGAGGAAGTGATAGAGGACAAGGTACATAGTTGTACTGTACTCCATTTCATTAACTTCAGAGCAATGAGTGAGGATATAGTCGAGAACGAAACTAGAGCGAGAGACGAGCTGGCTGATGATTCCATTAGGCAAATACAGTGGCAAAGAAGGAGGGGAGAAATGGTAGGGTGATGCTGAAAACCACTGGGGAAAATAGTGACGGAATTTAAAAGGCAGAAAAATGGTGAAAATGCAGGAGGGGGGAGGGAGCGAGGGAGAAAGCAAAGGAAGGCAAACACGAAGAAGCACCTTTGAAAATGGTTGATAAATCCCATTAAAAAGACTTCAGCACAGTTCAGTCTCACAACCGTGCTGGACTGAGAGTATGGATTTATCTCATATTATAGCAAGCTTGGGGAATATGGAAAACTCGAATAAAAGAAAAGCTCCCGGTGATTTTAATATGATGGGGATCATTTGCAATTTTTGATTGGAAATATGTGAGCAGTCAGGTTTTTTTTTTTTTTTAAGCTATAACATATCCAAATAAAATAATTATAGGTTAATGTGGCTTGAATTAATTAACTTGTTTAACTAAATGGCTGAACTAATATAATTGCAGACCATTATTTTTACTATTATAATTGGATTAATAAATCATCGAAATGATTAAAATTCAAATAACTTTGCAAGTTAAATAACAGGCGTTGCTTTTCCGGTTGCAGGCAGGTTGGGTAATGTGGCACTAGAGAGTATAGTTGGGTTTTAAGATGGTAAACTTTATCATGGAAAATTATAAATGTTTCCATGTTGTTAGAGGATTATGTAAGCAGAAAAAAGCCCTAAAAGTCCCCAGGGCATTTTTAGACCTCTCCTGCAAAGAATGGACCCGCTAAAAACAATAATCCATCACATTTATGCTAATATCTCATTTGACTGGCTTAATAGTGTCTTCCAGTTTAAAAAGCGTAAGGTCTCATATGGCAGAGGCTGAGCACCTCAGGATCTGATTTTAGAACATTTCCAAACTTTCAAACCCAAAAGTCAGATAACCATCTGGCCTGCAGTGTGAAAACGAAAACGTTAAATCAAATTTTTAATTTCTATGAACTTATACTATTTAACTGCATCGTTACTTCACCAAAGTAACTGAAAGCTTAAACTGAAATAAATAATTTCTTTGTTAACTATTGATATCGATGAGTGTTCTTTGTGTAACGGGATCTCGAGTCACTGCAGGGGGTGATCGCCACAATTTCTGTTTCCCGCCTGACACGAAAATAATCAAGTGGAAGTGGACTTTCAAAAAGGTGAGTGTGGGTGTTCGAACAGTTTTAAACGAGCATGTCTATAATGAAAATATAAATTAAATTAAATTAAATTAAATAATTAAATTCTTAATGTTAATTAGTAGCCAAAGGGGCTGCGCAGTAGCTTGGTAGCTAGCACCGTTACCTATACTCTGATTTCCTCTCACATGGTCCAAATATCATGGATTTTGGGCTAATTGGGCGACTCTAAATTTCCCATAAGAGTAATTTTGAGCCTGTGTGGTTGCTGATCTATATGTGGCCCTCAAATGAACTGGATGTTTTACCCCTGCCTGAACTGGAGGAAGGGGAATAAACGATGAACAGTTGATGTTTCTCAGTAAATTAAACTGGTTTTCTTTTAAAATTAAATATTTTGGTTGAT
This sequence comes from Cololabis saira, assembly GCF_033807715.1. Lineage (NCBI taxonomy): Eukaryota > Metazoa > Chordata > Actinopteri > Beloniformes > Belonidae > Cololabis > Cololabis saira. The sequence continues at coordinate 28,908,953 of NC_084591.1, forward strand.
CTCAAAGCTTAAAATTCTGTTGTATTCAACTACCACGTTTTTCATTTTCACAATGTATTTATTTGTCTGTAAATAGCATTATGTGAAAGACAACATGTAACAATAAAATTGATCTGCGTAACCTGTCTCAATAAGTCACACCTACTCATGAGCAAAAGAGAACAATAACAGTTTCATAGACACATTTATTATGAGAGCCACTTCAAACAGAGGGCTTAAACTGGTTCCTCTCTGCACTGTTGCGCTCATATCATCCGTGATAAGGTTACTGGTTTCCTATAGGGGATAGCATGTTGAGGAGAAGAACCTGATGAAGGTTAAGCCCTACCAACCCCAATCTTAATCACTGTCATTAGCTCCACAGGCACCTCCACTCTGACCCCTTAACCTCAGGCCCTGAGAGATTAATCACACTCACAAGCCATTACTGTATAATATTGTACCCACACTCACAAGAAAGCAGGTTGTATGTGTGTATCTATAAGCGACACACAAAGAAAGCTGCATTTCTGTTTGACTCTACAGATGGTTAAACAGTTTGCCCAGTTCTTAGCGATATCCACTGGAGTTAACAATGCTTCAAATTGCACTTAAGCCAAGATACTACATGTAATAGAGTTATATATATATATAAACAAAATATTTCAACATAAAACCACCAGTTATTTCTTTTTGTATTGAAGCAGATCTTCTCATTACTTTCATTTTGTTTGGCATGTAAATGAGGGGCCCCTAGGCCAATTTAACATTGAATAAAGCCTGGATCCGAATTTTTACAGACTTTTGTTGACTTGAAAGTGCCTTAAGAATCAAAGTCTGTTGAATGATTTATTTTTCTCATTCAATTAATTAAAAACTAGTGTCAAAAGGCAAAAAAGAAGAATTTCAAATCTGAGAATCTGGTGGGATCTTTAAACAAATAATACACAATGACGCCTCCAGATTTGATGACTAATCCATGCATGTATGCAAAAAAAGGCAGTTTTTAAACACATTTGTCAAGAGACATCTGTTGTTTTACATGCAATACTTAACATTGAATACATGTTATCTCATGCAGTCGAGTCTCAGTGCAGAGCTGCACAATACCAAAGAGGCTTTTAATCTCACACAATGACAGCTGAAAACATGAGCCAAATTCACAAGAACAAACACTCATTCCCCCATTGTCAAAACAGAACAGGAAACAAAACTCTAAAAACCCACTTTCGTAGGTCACAAATATACCTTTTGGCTGGTGTATCTGTAAACACCACATTATTCAGTTTGGCATGTTTAATATGCAATATTTTGGTCGTTGATATTTATATCTACCAGCCGAGCACACGCAGGCAACGTAGGTGGTAGAATGTAAGTATTAACTCTCCGTCAATCTCACTCTACGGAAAGTCAAGTATTTTGGATTTTCAGAGCTTGAAGTCGTCCAAAATAGCTTAGACAGCATCACTGTTACACCTGCTACAAGTCAAAACATCATTGTTCTAAAGTTGACGTCGGCCACAAGCAGGTCACCAACAACAGATTTCTTAAAGAGGACAAAGTCCTAAAGATGATAAACAACTGAGCCCAAGCGAGAACAGACGATGACGACTGTTACCTTTTCCACAGCAGAGAAAATCTACAATGCACCAATACAACCGAGAAGCCAAGCTTTCAGACTGCTTCACTTATTTTAGCACCTGCACTCTAGTGACAATAAACATGTATGAAGGGGGTAAGTGCTGGAAAATTGTTGAACAGCTGCAGAGATGTTGCAGATGCAATGTTACATCTGGGTTCGAGTTGCGATTGTACTCAGTGATGGCTATGAAACTGCACTCTCCATGCCCACATAAGGCCTCTCTTCAGTAAATGTAATACATTTAAAACACATTTAAAGAGATATTAAAAGCACAACCTGCCACAAGCTGTTGAAAATGCTCTCATTTGTTTGCTCTACCCATTAAACTGAGACAACCCCGACAAGGAGGACAGTAATCACTTTGTGCTGGTTGTGTCTATTTGAACAGAGAGATAAAAGACTCTTCTCCCCTTCTCCACCAATCATCCCCAGCCTCTCCACAAGACATTAGAGACTGCCATGTGTGTAAGGGTCACATCGGGCAGAGAGTCTCTGTGTGAACGAGAATAGGTCCAATGTGAGACCTGGGACTTGCTTAATGAATCACTCTGTAGTCTGGACACACATTCCTAGACCCCAGGAGAGGGCCATGTGAGCTCTCTGTACTCATCTCTCACCTCCAGGCCCTCATACATGGGACTTCTCATACGTGACATCGAAACTGGTTCGGGATAATTCAAGGCGAGCAAGAACACTCTATTAAAGTGATCTTCAAGAGGGATGAGAGCAGCACAGGCGGTCTTCTCCAAAAGTCAAACAAGATTAGGGGGGTATATTAAGTGGACAAGTAGGGGAATTGAGAACATGGGTGCTTTTATCAAATTGTACGTCTTTGACATACAATCTGCAATCAACTGCATATGGTTGAGAGAGTAAAGAGGCATATTTTTGACTACATTTGTGTTTGTGTCCACCTCACTCCACTTATACTGTGCTTAGAGAGGAGAAGATGTGCCTTTTAATTAAAAGGTCTACTTGATTTAGTGCAGTGTTTAGAGACAGCCAGAGACTGAGAGAGAGCAGGGATGAAATAAGAAAGGAGACCCTGAGTACAGCTAACACACACTCAGCCAACAATCACATATCTTGCAGATTTAATGAGGCTGATCTAGCCTGGGCCCCTTCATCAGCTGGTCCAATAAATTCTGGAATAACAAATCATTACATGGATTTAAATCACACCTATTCACGGCTGCTTGTAAATGTAATCCTTCATATTTTTTTTTTCTGTTGTCTTTCTGAATCTGTCAGTGCAAAGACAGCTATCAAAAAAGTGCTGATCCTCACTTAGGGAAATGAGCGAATACAGATCAGGGTTTGTGCAAGAAGGCAAACTCACACATGCACTGAGCTCCTCCAGGTAGAGGTTTGAATATTTCATAAAGTCTCATTAACGCACAAATATAAGAGGTTGAAGTTTAATGACAGTGGTGAAGACAGAGTAATAAATTCTGGTCTCGTGCAAGGCTAATCAGACCGCGTCGTGCAGACACAGTTGTAAGCTTTAGGGCGTCTGGGGAAAAAAAAGAGCAAACAACACCAAACATGTATGACTTACAGGTCAGATAGCAAGACATTTAACTTGTCTAAACCGTGAGGGTCTTTCTTAATAACGTATTACTAAAGCTAGGGGAAAAAAAACGTTTAATTGAACCGCCACAAAACAGAGTACACATGGACCAATATTGTTAGGGTAGGGCTGCGCGATATGACCCCAAATCAATATCACGATAAATTGGGCAGTTTTACCTCGATAACGCTAAATGTGCGATAACCCTTAGCCGGCACCAAAAAATGTCTATTTTCAGATTGGCTGATTGGTGGGTAACTCCAGACAGCTGCTCTGAGTTGAGAGCTCAGCACAGTAGCGTGTCGTGACTCGTTTGTAAGATGGGCTATTGGAGTTACTGTGCTCTGAAGTTAATTTCTCAGCATTAGAAATGCCATGTGTGGCGTGAGAGCGTGTGAACTTGTGCACGGGTGTCACACTAGACAGCCCTGTCATGTCAGCCGCTTCTTCGTTTGAACCATCAGCCATTTTCTTGGGTTTCCTTTCTCGTTCAGACTGGATGGATGGAGTCACGTGATTACAGACATGCCGTCTTAAAGGGGACCTATTATGGCATATAATACCTATTTTAAACAGGCCTTGAATGTCTTAAAAACAAGCTTTTGATTGTTTTTGCTAAATAAATTAGAAATTCAGCCTCTGAGCCATGTCTTTATCTTCCCATTCTCTAACCTCCTTATCTATGCGGGATTCTGAGTGGGCGGGGCGGCTATGATAATGAGGCACTGTGCTGATTGGCTGCCTGAATGATGCGATACACCGCTACGAGAAAATGGTGGAAGCTCCGGCCGGCGGAGTTAGTTGTTGTTGTTCCGGCCAGAGTTAGTTGTGGGCGTGGTTTCACGCATCGGAGGCCAACCGATGCAAATTGCATTTTGGTTACGTAACTACGGGAGCAGAATCTGAACGGCTCGTAGAAGCCACATCACACTGGATGGCTCATCCGGGCGGCTGTACAGACACTGCAGAATTTGGTTGCTTTCCTCCTTCTCTGAGTTGGCAGGCTGAGGGGAGACCACTTTATACATGTTAAAGCAAGAAAAAACTTGTTTTTCATAATAAGTCCCCTCTAAAGGGGAATGAAACTAGCCTATCAGCACACAGTCAAAACAGTCAAAACAGACAAAAAGACGTTTATTTTCTTTTTTTTATCAAAACCCCGAATTTACCGACATGAGAAAACTGACGTCGGTCATCGCAGTGAATGTCGGTTACGGTAAATTTTCAGTTTATCGCCGCTATGTCAAGGTACCAATCAAAAACATCAGGCTACGAAAGGGCTGGTCTGGGATTAACTGCAGATGGAAATAAATGTCACGTATGACTTACAAGGCACGAGAGATAACAGGAGAAAAGAAGATGGTATGTAGGCAGCTTTTCTCCTTGACCCTGCTGAAGACCCGGAGAAACAGAGCTGGAGAGATATGCCTGTGAAAACACACCCCAACCAGTAAAACTCCTGCGTGCTAAGGACCTGAACCCATGGAGTAACCCAAGGCCCTGCTATTAAAGCCAGTGAACAACATTTTATGCTCATACCGCAGTCTTGATGACTAATAACCCAATAAGTGTGTATGTTTGACATTTAGAAATGACAAATCATATCGGACATGCATCAGCAGAAAATGAAGCACAAGCACTTTTTCTAAAATGCCAAATATTTGCTGCTTTGCTTGGGATCATATCAGCCCAAACCAAATAGCCTTGAGCTCTAAACAGCTTTGCACTGTGCATTTGTTTTTTTCATTTTGCACCCAACAACTATGCACATGCAATAAAAGCCACTTTCCATAATCTGTGCACCTTTAGTGAAATTTTGTAATGCATCGATAAGGTATTGTCCACCATGTTCAATGTTAACATCCTTTATAATCTTTAATGATATTTCTGGCTACGTAACGCCTCATTGCTGCTTCATGCTATGACAAACATGCTGATTGCCTATGTCACTGTAAACGTTTGGCATATGTTGTAAGTCTTTAACAGAAATGTAATGATGGATGATAAAATAACACATGGGCTTCTATCATTGTCCAATTACTAAAATCATCTTTCCGTGTACTTTGTTACATAAAATATGATGACACATTCTGCTCATATCAGTCTTCAGATAGCAATTACCAGTGTTGGCCTAAAAAGCCAGCACAGGGTGCTTATTCCATTAGATGTGATGGGATGGCCTCTGTTTACATCTAATTAGCCCATTAACACACAAATGTTTATGAGTGGGATTTGTTCATTTCTGTACTGCAACTTCTCTCTTCCTTTAGGTCAAAATGAAAAATGTGGAATGTGAAGAATACAAGGGGGTGGACACTATTAAAACATTTAACTATGTAAAGTTATCTCACACAAACAAACATAATTTTATATGGAAGCGGGACCAAAATACTCATTTACTGCATGTGAATATTTCCACATTCACACTTGCAACTGTATCTGTGTGTGCGTGCGTGCGTGCGTGCGTGCGTGCGTGCGTGCGTGCGTGCGTGCGTGCGTGTGTTGTAACATGTATGTGCAAATTATGTGTGCCTGTACATTGGCAAGAATATACTGCGATGGGAGTATATGTAAAGATTTAATTGAATTCCTTCTGCTATGAAGGCGACCCACAGCACTCTGGCTTATCCGGCCCTGAATTGCTGCCAGTGCGATCTAATCATGCTGCATGAAATGAGCCCTACCTGAGCAGAATAACAGCACGGGCTCTGGAGGCTGCAGGGGAATACCTCCATTAGGCACAAAGCAAGGAAACAAGGGAGCTAGGGGGAAGGGGTCAATAAAAAAGGCTGTAGCAATATATGAAGAAAAAAGGTGTAAGAAATTCAGAAATAGAAAGTTGAGCTTCAATATCCAGTTTATTTGCTACATAAGGGATACCAGTAAAGCATTGATTATCTGCTTACCTGTCAAGTTTTGGATTTGAAAATAAGGGAAATTTTCTGCTGCTGTCCCACCAGCCCAACTGAGGTCCAGTATCTTACATTTTAAGACAGGTTTACAAGAAATCTAAAATAACTACCTGTCAACCACTTACAAACTACAATTAAAGCTGCAAGCAGCAATGAACGGCCCCTCGCGCCCTGGCCGACTTCCTGTTCGGTTTCGGCCATGGCGCCAAGAGACTTTTCTTTAAGTTGCGACATGATACAGGTGTGTACCGATTTTTGTGCATGTACGTCAAACCGTATTGTGGGGCTTGAGGCACGAAGTTTTCTAGGGGGCGCGTTGAACCATTAGGCCACGCCCATTAATGCAAACCATTAAATATCAAATTTTTCGCATCAAAATGAGCATAGTTTAATATCTCAAAAACCGTAATAGCTAGCATGATGAGACTAAAATATGTTGTAGTACAACGCGCCCCGGGTATTTCAATGTTGTAATGATGTCTGTACGATAAACCGTTGCTTAGCAACAAGCGTCCAAAATAAAATGGATTTTTTTTTTTTAAATTGAAAGTTAAATATCGCAAAAACCGTAATAAGTAGCATGATTAGGTTGTACGGTCCTTTAGTGCCAATCGGGCCGAGTGTTTGTAAATTTGAACAATGTCTCTACGATAAAGTTCGGCCAAGCAATAAGCGTCCAAATTTTCGCCTTTTTTTTTGCTTTTTGGCATCTAGCGTTGCCACGGTAACACTTTTGACTGAGAAAAGTAATGCCCATCGAGGCAGGATGGAGATGCATCCAACGATATATGCCATGCATAGGTGCACGTTGCGGTTCGGGACGCATTAACGGACGAAAAAAGCGTGCGGAATAATGATAATAATTCAAAATGGCCGACTTCCTGTTCGGTTTCGGCCATGGTGCCAAGATACTTTTCTTTAAGTTGAGACATGATACAGGTGTGTACCGATTTTCATGCATGTACGTCAAACCGTATTGTGGGGCTTGAGGCACGAAGTTTTCTAGGGGGCGCTGTTGAGCCATTAGGCCACGCCCATTAATGCAAACCATTAAATATCAAATTTTTCGCCAGGCCTGGCTTGCGTGCAAAATTTGGTGACTTTTGGGGCACGTTTAGGGGGGACAAAAAGGCCCTCATTTCGTCTGAAAAATAAAAAGGAGAAAAACGAGAAAAATTCCTACAGATACAATAGGGCCTTCGCACTGTCAGTGCTCGAGCCCTAATTATGTGCTCAGAATCTGATAAGTCTACCTTTGTTGACACTGAAATGCTGTGGACATTCCTATGTATGTAATTCCTATAATCTAGCCTAAATGAAAACATAAAGGGGAATTGAAGCACATGTATTTATTTGAAGTATTTTCAGTTTATATACACATTTATTGTCTTCAAATGAAACATTTACATTTTCTTTTTATTTGTAATTTTCACTCATGGTGCTCTCTGGCTGGTGCTGCCAAAAGACACCGGTCCTTCCCCCGTGAGAGACACTAATATCGCAGTTACACATCTTTCAGAACGCATAACTGTGCCCAGTCCTGCTCCTCTTTAGGAAACTAAATTCCGTATCCTATTTTTAGAGATATTTACACGAAGTCGTCACTTTTTTGGCAGAAATGCCCTCTCTATCTCATTACATCCATCCATCGCTGATTTGTTGTTCCGAGTTTGTTCCCGTTGTTGCCACTTCCCTATTGAGAACTGCCATCCAGGCTACAGCAGGTGGCAGTTCTCGCAAGGCCAGTGAGAATTCAGTTTGGAGAGGCACAGGGGTGCTTTTTAAAAATTATTATATTGTAAAACAGGAAATTTACGAAGGAAGGGGGGGTAAAATACGGTAGTTTTCTCGCCCAAAACGGGAGACTTGACAGGTATGATTATCTGCTTAAAACTGCATTTCATCATTAAAACTTCCAGTGATCAATTTAGAAAGGGAAAGAAGTTAATTTCATCAGCTTAAAAAGTAATTAACCTAAAACAATGCCCTTACTTGTTTATTCCAGCCATCTATAACTGCTCTATCAAAATCGGAATATTTTCTAGGATGGAAAAAGTAAGCAGACCAAGCCACGACATTTTTTCAAGAAGCAACCTCTGTTTGTTGAGGCCGACAGGTAGAGAGAGCATCACAACCGCAACGACATGACTCATACGGTGCCCACAGACTTGCACGTATGTGGAGAGAAATGAGCAATGACGCCAACATTCTTGCCCTAATCATCCAGATTATGATGCATCAAACCACCACTGACTGACCAAAATGACAACGTACGCAGACCACTACACAATCAGGCCCTCTGTCATATGAAATTGCTCATGGAAAGTTAGAGTCTGTGTTGCCAAGGCGACTGACTCACCCCTAACAGAGAGCACTAAGGAGATGAGGTTTATATACGGTGTATGTAGAAGTCACAGTGTTTCAGTGCAATTGGGGAAAAGGAAACTTTCAAGCACCTCAACTGATGGAGGACAGGACTGACTAGCTGCTGACATGTCCTGCAGGCACAGTGAACTGTGTCTCTATGAATCCAGGTCCTCGGTCATTCTTGCAGAAATTAAAATATAAAGGAAAGGTTATGCTGAATCCTACAGTCTTGTTTGTCTGTGTGCGTTCTCAAGACTGTGCCTGATGTGTGACCATGCATCAATGTGGTTGTGCATGCCGGATTTGAATAATAATAGGAGGCAATGACCCTGGGAGACGCCTCACTGCTGTGACGCTTTTTCTCAGAAACTCTCCCTTGGAGGGCCTGTCATCCATCTCTCTCTCTCTTTCTGTCTCATGTTCACCGTGTCCCATGAGTTACAGTTCTCAGCTCTGCTGCCAGATATCTGTGGAAAGCCCATGAACCAGAAACACGCAGCGCACACTTTAACACTACTACTGATACACATGAATACACACAGAGCAAAGCAGCAGCCGCCACCTCAGACATAAACAGCACTCAGTGATGAAGGAAAAGGAAGTTAACCAGTTGGGATGAAAGGATGAACCATTCCACTTTATTTATTTATACTTTTTTTGTGCTTAAAATTGCTGCATCAGTTGTTCTTTTATTCTGAAAAGTGTGCAGAAAAAGAGAGAAAGACTGCAAGTCACAGGATGTAAATTACAAAAAAGGACAAAAGAAAAAGATCAAACGGACTGCATAATTTTTCACAGTGTTGTAAAACAAAAAGCCAAAAGGCCATTTCACTAATAGATTATCGAATCTCATAACAGTCATCATAACAGTATAAAATTGGATTTAGTGACTCCAGCTTTGAGGCTATTGCACCAAAAATAAAAGTAATCATCTTCCACTGGGATATAAATATGAGTTCAGAGTGCAGTCCTTCTGCTCAACCATTAAAAGATGTTATATCACGGTAAAATAAGGAAGTTTAGTGCTGGTTGGAGGACTGTCATCAAATCAAAACAGAGCAAAATCCAAACAGGAGAGATTTTGCTGGCTGCATTAAAAGATTTATGCTGACGTACTTTCGCAAGCTCCAGCACTACAAGGCCAGGGATTTTTGAGGAAAGTAGCACAGGATGAACCTATAATTCAGGCCAAAAGAGGGGAAAACACACTGTCACACACACAAAGACTCATTCTGGATTAACTACACTAATATGTCATCTCCAGTTTTTACCCTAATGCACAGTCATGACAGAGGATGTGACCTGGCAGCAGACTCAAAGCACTTACCCATTCTGTGATCGAGTGGCAACACAAGAGGAAACAGTTTGTTTTGGCCACAGCAGAGCATCAACACCTGCAATCTACTGTAGGTGATTTTTACTGCACGCTGGCAACTACATCCCCTGTTATCAGGAAAGCAAAAAGCAACCTGGGCCTGGCCCTGTCTCCGTGAAAAATAAACTCCTTGATCTTCTAGGCTCAAAATAAATGAAAAGAGCTGGCTAACACAGTGGTAATTCTCGTCAGTCTGGCCAACTGTTAGAAGCTGATGTCACAGACACAAGCAGCCAGTTCAGGTTGCTGGTTTGTGACCAGTCATGCTCATCTAACCTAATCTCATTGAGAGCCGTCAGTTTCGGTTCACATGCCAAGCCGCGTCTCAGGATTTTCAAGCATGGGCGACATTGTGCACGATGGCCTAAAGAGCAGACAGCGTGGCACGTGGCAGGGAAAACTCTGAATGCATCACAGAGACCCAGCCCCTGCCATCTGATATGTGCATCACACAGCAAACGAGCACAGAATTTCATTCATGTATGTCTTCCAGGAAAACAGTCCAAAGGGAGCTGCTGCCTCCAGGTCTGCTAAAACAAAGCTGCTGGTTCATGCAGTGGGAAAGTTGTTGATTCAGTATAATCATAATGGAAGAACAATAATACAGTACTAGGGCTGTTCGCGATTATGTAATTAGAACGATGTTAAAACGTGAAAATCGTAAAATCGATTTTTCACTTTTTTTTTTTTTTTTTTTTTTACCTTGTCTGCACACATATTAATGATTGATACCATATTAATGATTGATGGAAATACCTCGCAATACCTGCGACAAGTGCCCCATCGGAGAGGCTCTTTAGTGTAGGAGGGGGCGTTGTAACATGCCACCGGGTACCATTATTACTTAGCATGCAAAGACCCAGTTTAGTTTAATTAGAAAATGTCTTGTTTTATTTAATTGGAAATATAACTTACTGTATGTTTGCAAGTGCTGATTTGCTGATTTTTTTTCAGAGATAAAACTTTATATTTTATTATATTTTTTAAAACTTTTTTTCAACTTATTTTACAGAGTTTTGCACTTTATTCATTCATTTTTGGTTTAATAAGAGCAAAGTTTGCACTTAAAGCCCAATGGGGCAAATGTTCAATAAAAAAACAGCATATTTGAAATCGTTTCTTTGCCTTTTGTCAATTCACAAAATAATCGTAATCGTAATCGAAAATCTGATTTTGAGAGAAAAAAATCGAGATTTTATTTTTGGGCAAAATCGAACAGCCCTATACAGTACTAATCAAAATTTGTGAAAATTATTGACTGTGTTATTGGCAAAGCGAGCTGATTGATTATACTAAAAAGAAATAGCTAGTATGGCACAGTTGGAACCATATTTCATATAAAATACCTTTAGAACAGTGTTAAATGTGACGAAAACCCTTTTTTTCCTCAAATTCAACCATTAACGACAGAAGTTTCTATGTGAAATGTATAATAGTGATGTAGTTAGAGAGCTGTACAAAGGTCAAGGCTGCAGATCCACGTATAGGATGAGGTAAAGCAAGACACTAGCAGGTCACTATTGAGGTGGTGGGGATGTGAGCACATCGTGTGCCCCCCCCACATCCCCCAACCCCGACATGAGGACAGCCTGCCAAGGCTCACTGAGCTGACGGCAGCTAAAGCCGAGGCTCCCCACATGTGCTAATCTCCCAGATTTAAATGGGAACACAGCACAGAGCACAGAGCAGAGCAAGCCGGTCTGATCCATGACCGTATGTCTGAGCACACGCGCAAGCACGCGGCCTGCTCAGGCATGTGTTCACACACGCGTACATGTGAAAGCGCATTCATTCTCACACTTGTTTGTACAAACATGTAGATGCGTAGCAGAGCAACATAAATGCTCCAAGGAACATCATGACAAAGCTGCACACTCAAAAGTCCATTATCATCCGAGCAGCCACGAGGTGAAATCCAGGCAACAGATACAGAGATTTTTTCAACAGATACATGATTTAACGTTACAAGGGGAGAGAGCGAATGCTTCCTTTCTTTGCTTATGAGGGAAGACTGGGAACCAGCAGCAAAGAAGCAGGGAAACCATGACAACCAGACAACCAACCTTGGCAACCAACTCAACATTCTCACAGTCAGGCCAGACAGGCAGCTCAGCAAGGGTTAATCTCAACTGGGTGAGAGGAGAGAGGGTGATTAAGCCTACTGCTGTGTGCGCAGATCTTTCATGCACGTCACTGTAATGTTTTAAATGGCCCGAGTATGCAAAGAGCAAAAGACATGGAAGCTAACGTTACAAGATCAACAGCTAATTGCTGGGCTCAAAGAAGTTTTCAAGAAAATTATATTCACTTTGTTTTTGTTTTTTTGAATCAATCAACTATATTCATACATAAAAATGTGACAACTTTAAGTATCGTAAAACGGGGAAATTCCATATTTTCTTACAATTAAAGACAAATGGAGAGTAGGAATGGGCAATATTTTACCGTTCACGATATACCGTGAAAAAAATTCTCCACGGTAAGAATTTGTCATCTCACGGTAAAAACGATAAATTCCCGTTGATGAAGTTTTTGTGTAAAGCTGATTTATGGAAGGAAGGAAGGAAGGAAGGAAGGAAGGAAGGAAGGAAGGAAGGAAGGAAGGAAGGAAGGAAGGAAGGAAGGAAGGAAGGAAGGAAGGAAGGAAGGAAGGAAGGAAGGAAGGAAGGAAGGAAGGAAGGAAGGAAGGAAGAAAGAAAGAAAGAAAGAAAGAAAGAAAGAAAGAAAGAAAGAAAGAAAGAAAGAAAGAAAGAAAGAAAGAAAGAAAGAAAGAAAGAAAGAAAGAAAGAAAGAAAGAAAGAAAGAAAGAAAGAAAGAAAGAACGAAAGAACGAAAGAACGAAAGAACGAAAGAAAGAAAGAAAGAAAGAAAACAGGATAAATTCCCGTTAATGACGTTTTTGTGTAACAAACATGGCGGATCTGAGAGCGAGATAGATTTATAGTTAAAAAGATGGAGTTGAATTGGTATTTTTTTTATCGTCATTTTTATCGTTATCGGGATAAATGCCAGAGCCCTAATGGAGAGTGAAATTCGAGAGTATCGTGGAACAAATATTGCATGGCAGCAAACACAGGAAGCTGAGCTGAACCTCAGCTAGCGAGTGCAAAATAGGCAGACTGACGTGCGTGTGCAATGTGTTTCCGTATAACTGGAGGAAAATGGACCATTGCACCATGTCGTCCTAACCTCATTCTCCATGACACGTTCCACGGCGGAGAACAAGTGACAGTGGATGCATGGAGTTAGTGTGAGAGTTAAATCGGGAGTGATGGGACCTGTCCAAAAAATACCCACAAAAATAAATACACTCATTCATGAACAACCAGAGACACTATTCCAGTACTGCTCTGCTGATTCATTGACCTCTCGTCCAAAGACGGAGCCCTTTCTCCTCTGAGGTTCAGTGAAAGAGAGATGAAAATCAGGGAGGAGAAGAGAGTAATGAAGAGATTGATCAATACTTTGCCTTAATTAATAACGTCCGTTTCTGTCAAAGCACTGAGAGCCAATTCATGCTCTTTCAATTCAACATTTCTTTCTTATTCCTTCTACTCCTCCTCTTCCTCCATGCCTTCACTCTCTCTTGCTCCTCCCCCCCAGTTTTCCACCCCTTTCCTCATCATTAATCTCTGGAAATCGTTGGCTACATACATTCCTCCAAATCGATGCAATTCCACCGAGGTCTTGTCTGATTTACCACATGGCTGAATCCCTGTATGATTCTTGAATGGCCAGGGGAAAAGGGACAGAGAGGGAGAGAGATGGAGCAAGGAAGATAAGAGGAGATGTGCATTAAACGGCAGCGACCATCATCATTATATAACCTCAGCCAAAGTCGCGGGCAGTGATAAGATCACAGACAGACTTCGGTTTGATCTAATCATGGCATAGGGTGTGCACTGTTAGCCATACGTAGATATGACCAAACCCTTGATGACACAAAGCTCACACTGTACATGCAGGAAGGTATTTATAAAACTCTAAAATAGAAATCATATGTATCAGCTGATATTTGGAGAGACCGACTCTTCACTGTTTAGGAAACATTTCAGGACTGAGGGAGCAAGGCTGTGGCTTTAGCCAGGCAGACAGTAAAAACAGCTGCACGCAGGCTTAGCTTCCTGTTCTGCTCAGTCCTCCTAACTGAAGGAGAAACCCAGCTGGAAGCATCACAGCGCAGCCTTCGGGTCAGAGCTTCTCTGACCTGAATCCATGAACGGGCCCATCAGTGTACCACCAATGCCTTTTACTTATTCTTTCTCCCCATACACCCATTTCTGGGCAAAGCTGGCAACTTTTTACAGCTAATCTTGTGAACACAGGGGAGGTGTCCAGCTGTGTTTGAGCTCAGCTCAGGTTTCAAGATTATCTTAAACAGCAAAGAGGCAACAGGTCAAGTAGAGCATGAGCAGCTGCAGCACTCAGACATAGGGCTGTTCGATTTTGCCCAAAAATAAAATCTCGATTTTTTTCTCTCAAAATCCGATTACGATTACGATTATTTTGTGAATTGACGAAAGGCAAAGAAATGATTTCAAATATGCTGTTTTTTTATTGAACATTTGCCCCATTGGGCTTTAAGTGCAAACTTTGCTCTTATTAAACCAAAAATGAATGAATAAAGTGCAAAACTCTGTAAAATAAGTTGAAAAAAAGATAATAAAATATAAAGTTTTATCTCTGAAAAAAAAAATCAGCAAATCAGCACTTGCAAACATACAGTAAGTTATATTTCCAATTAAATAAAACAAGACATTTTCTAATTAAACTAAACTGGGTCTTTGCATGCTAAATAATAATGCAACCCATGAAGGAGGTAGAGGTGTGTAATGTCAGTCATTACATTTGCTGTTCACATTTGCAAGTTTTTTGCAAGGAACACGAGCCGGTCTACCGCATCTGGCTTGAGGGATGCCCGGTGGCATGTTACAACGCCCTCTCCTACACTAAAGAGCCTCTCCGATGGGGCACTTGTCCCAGGTATTGAGAGGTATTTCCATCAATCATTAATATGGTATCAATCATTAATATGTGTGCAGACAAGGTTAAAAAAAAAAAAAAAAAAAAAAAAAAAATTGAAAAATCGATTTTACGATTTTCACATTTTAACATCGTTCTAATTACATAATCGCGATTACGATTTAAAATCGATTAATCGAACAGCCCTACTCAGACAGCACAAATGCATATGCGCCCCCCCAAAAAAGCATTACGGTAAGTTTCTGTCAATTTACCAAGTGGCTCTTCATTGACGGTATTGACTGAACGTATCCACCTCACTTGTCATCATCAGGAATATCATGTGCTGTGAAACAGTATGGATCTCCTCCACCTGACAGGAAATCTTTGGGAGTTGCCATTGATTTGACGCAACCATGCCAATCTCACCAGCTATCAATCAGCTTCAAATTAACAGGTTAGCATTACCATGCAGTCTACCAGACATCCGAAACACTGAACTCAACTGGGATGCACCTGTCAGCATCCGCAAACAAGTGAAAACACTGAGCTTTTCCATCGATATAAACACCCAAAGTTGCACAGCACCACAAACAGCAAAGACCACTGTAAGAATCACAAACTGGTCAGCCACTTTGCTCTCATTCAGTCGCTGCGAACAGCAGGATCCCGGCTCAAATGCCTTGTCGTAGGGAACCTCAAACAAGAACTCCACAGCAGACAGACCACAACGAGGACAAGTACAGAGAGGAAAAGGGAACAGGGCACATCATCAGATAACTGTGTCTGATTAACAGTCAATATAAAAGGTCCCTGAAGCACAAATTATTTCATTCTCTAAATGTCAAAGAGGAAAGGTGACGGCACACCAAGTCACAACTCTTATTCTGTCAATATACAAGTTTAGAGAAAAGAAATGGTTTTACGCTGAATTCATGTGTAATTTCCAGACAATAGGCCTCTATTTCACTAATTCTCAGCTGTCGGGAACAAAGAAAAAGAAAGCCAGTGTTTTCTAACGCATTAGGAAACAAGGCTGTAATTCAGCCAGTCTTACATCAGAGTACTGAGAAAAAAATCCATATTCAGATTTTTCTAATAAAGACTGATACATTCAAGATGTATATTTTAATATCTGTTTCAACTATTGCTGTGCCATCAGATTTGAAGCACAAGGGATAGTGAATGAGTTCAATTCAATGTCTGAAAGATTTTTCTTTTAAGGTAGGGTACACACGAACACATATACACAATATGGACTGAGAGATCTACACAAAACCATCTAACACACACAATACCTTGGCCAGGTCCTGCCACTCAAGCGCAGTAACACTGGCTTTCACTTGGAAATGGCCTCATACTACTGTAGCTTTAGCGCCAATCAGTAGCCAGCCATGCAGACACTCCATATCTATAAACCTCTTCAGGCCCCAATGCACACCTGACAGAGTAGGAGGCATGCACACAGTCTGAAGAACCTGAAGAGAAATTGTACAAATACACTTGATCCTCTCTAACAAGCAGCATTTGTGTTGACACTGCGTATGCATCAGTGTTGCAGCAAAACAGTACGCTGTACGTTGACTGTTGTACGCAAGGGAAGATATGAAGCGATGGGAATTACTAAGCTGCTAAGCTCAGATGGGACAGCACATGCCACCTTTGGGTCACGTGAATGTGCGAGTGAGAGCTGTGGGGACTTTGGCTGCGTAAGGGATTAAATCAAGATGCCACATCAGAACTACTGTGATAGCCGTGTCTGTATGTGTGTGTCAGGACAAGGGCCTAATCACTTAATGAACACTGAACAGTACAACTCTTCTGAGCTGGACAGCCAGATCAAGCAGCGGTCTTCCGCTTTCTCCTCTCTAATAATACAAGCCAACTGCAGCCTGGGAAACCTCAAAGGGGATTTAACTTACTGGCCAATCCCCGAAGCCAGTCATGATGGAGCCCAGCACATTGGGCACTCTCAGTTGCCAGGCCAACCCTCTCCGTGGGAGCCTGGGAAGAAGATCTGACATATTCACGAATAGTTAACAAGCAAATGGAATATTACACACTGTCATTACTCTGAATAGGTTTGGCATGGATGAACCGCACAAACGCCAGTGACCAAATCATTTTTGTCATTTAAGCACGCGTATGCAGCAGACTGTGGTGGCTCTTTTTCCTTAAGTGCATTTCAAACAAAAAGATGTAACTGAAAACCCGAGCGAAAAAAGACTTTAAAGTAATAAGGTATATCTCAATTTATATTCTGTGTTATAAAAATCAAAATTCAAAAGCTGTCTCACATATAAAAGCCGACAATGTTTGAAGTTATGCTCCAAATTCACCTGCAACTTGCTTCAATTTGTTGTTTTGGGTTTGACATCTGAAGCGAGCGGGAAAATTCATCAAAATCTGAGCCGTAGATCATCTCAACAACCTTACATAATTAAACACCTGTACCAAGCACACCATACCAGCTCTTTACTACCACAAACACCCATTAGAGATTGCAAAGAGCTATTTGGAGAAAAAGGCTGAGGCTGGCTTTGAGTGAGAGCTCCTCCTGTAAGTGCAAAGCCTCTTTTAAGAGCAGCAGAAGAAAGGAAGGTGTTCATATATATATATATGAACACACACACAATCAACAGGCATCAACCTCAGTTGTTAGAGAATATTGAAATCACCTCACCATCTTATGGCCTATTTATCCTGTTGCAGGGAAAACTGCACTGACTGTGAATGCAGCACATGCGTGGCATGAAATAGATCCACTGAAAGACGGGCCATGGGAATCAAATGACCAGGAGAATATTTCAAGAAAGCATACTGTCTAAGAGTGCACACAAACATTTACACACATGGCTTCTCAGCAGGACCAGCTGGACAGGGTAGAGGAAGTAACGCCTATTGTAGCCATTTTAGACAACAGATGGGGGGGACCTATCCACACATAGGATCTGAGGAGTAGAAAAGTAGCCGACTCTCTCTTTTTAAGGGTTGGTGAACTTGGAGGGCATGCTGCATCACTCCTCCCGTTCCTGCCTACACACAGGGCTGTGCCTGCTTCTGTCTTCACATTTCTCAGCTGCATGTAGTGGACCATAGAGGTTGCTCACTGTCCAACCAGTGAAGCTACAAGGGATGTATTAACACACAAACACACAACTATCACCAAAAGAATGTGGCATATTCCTGAATATCAACCCTTTATCTCCCACACTGTTCAGTACATGTGCCGTGCAACTTCAGAAACTGCACTGTCATTGCTGTCTAGGCTGAGAAAAAGCATGTGCCTCTCATTCAGGAAGCCTAGTTACATCCCCCTGGGTATATGAATATAGATTAGTGTCGCTCTTATTTCCCAGCTCTGTGAGCAGCTCATGGGGTGTAAAGATGGGCTGTTCTACTCCACATCGGAGGAAAACCCACGTATTGCAGTCGCATCCTGCAGGAGAAACGCCTGCCTCTCTCTCTCTCTGCTTGCGTGCTTGCGGACTAAGAATAGATCAATGTATCAGGCAAATCGGGATTAACGTCGTCGGGCTCCAATCACAGAACACACACAAGGATGAGCCAGCTCTGAAAACACACACACACACATGCACGCACGCACACACCCTCACACACATTCACTCACATATGGAAAAAGTTCATTTTCTTTGCCCATCACTGTCGTCGTTATGGTGTTGGACGGTTTCCACGATGCTCTCTCTCATCCCTCATCAATACGCGCACAGGCAACAAACCCGTGCAAAGCAGCATCCCATAAATCCCTCTCCTTCCCAGTGTGTGAACAATGATTATGACAGATCCGGCTCTCCCCACCCTCACACACCCCAGCATGCTTGGCAGGTGTTTGTAACTGAGCAGTTACTTATTCACAGTACTCGAGTTGTAAAAAAAAATCAGGGGGGATGGTGGATTTTATCATATGGGGAAAGATGATTTGTGCTGATTACAAATAATATAATATATTACAAATAATAGCACTGACCAAAACACCTGCAGAAATACTGCAGGAATGACATAGCAGCAGTTAAATGCAGCCTTCTGTAAGCTTTAAATATCCACTGGGCTTACATCAAATACATCAAAACACAACAATAAAAAACAGTTTTCTGAACTTATCAATATGACTCTGTCCTTCACAGGATAAGTAAAATGGATCACTGCAAAAACTCAAAATCTTAACAAGAATATTTGTCTTATTTCTAGTTAAAATGTCTCATTTTAGTAAAAAAAATCTCATTACACTTAAAGACTCATCGCTGGAAAAAACTACAATTTTCACCTGTTTCAAGTAGATTTTCACTTGAAATAAGTAGAAAAATCTGCCAGTGGAACAAAATGTTTTTGCTTGTAATAATTATAAATCTTGTCCCACTGGCAGATTTTTCTACTTATTTCAAGTGAAAATTTACTTGAAACAGGTGAAAATTGTCAAATAAGTTATTTTTCTGGTGTTATTTTTCTGGTGATGACTCTAAATGTTGAAATAGCAGTAAAACCACATGCATTGATGAAATGACATAAGGAATGGAAAGGGGGGATGACAGTTTTACATGGGGATGATTTTGACTGTTTTTATTTCAGGGGGGGATGCCATCCCCCCTCATCCCCCCTCAACTCGAGTACTGCTTATTCATCACCTGCAGAAAACCCCTCGGCACTCCAGAGCTCAACTCGCCGCCAAAGCGCTCCGGAGAAATAAATAGTGCAATTACAGGAGATGCGGAGAGCAAGCTGTCCCAATAACTAACCTGTCTGTCCTTTCCCCAGCGTCTTCTCCAAGCGGTAAGGTCCCACGTAATTGGCGTGCTGGGCACCGCTGTTGTCTTTGCCGGACGATGACATGTCGAATCTGTGTGGATATCAGACACTTTATAATAAAGCGCACGCAAAATAAAAAGCACTCCTCGCTGGAGCTCCGAGCCGCACGCTGCCTCTCCGTTAACTCCACGGCTTCCTCTCTTCCTTAGGGCTGTTCCGTCTCTTTTTTTCCCTACCTCACTCGCTGTTTGAGGAGGTGAGGCTCTCTGTCTCTCTCCTCTTCTTTCCTATCGCCGCAGACGAGTCGCAAGTGCGCTGAATATCATTGTAGGTGAAAGCTGCGCTGCCGCGGTGCGTCTATGGGAGGTGCTGCGGAGCCGTTGGCGGTGATTGACAGCTGGGCTGACCAATCACAGCGCGGGACGCCTCTAGGAAGCCGCCCCGTTTCTTGTTGCTGAAGCATTTTTACATGTTTCTTTAACCAGAGTTGCACCTTGCAGGGGCGTCAATTGGGTATGGCAAGGTATGGCAGCCGCCACACCTTGGCTTCAGGGGAAAATGTAAATGTTTGTTTTTTTAAATACATTTATGGAATTACTCTGTCTATTTGTATTGATTATTCTATTATTTAATATATAAAATAACTACAAATGCAAATCAGAAAAACATGATCGATTTCACAAGTTATTACACTGCAAAACCTCAAAATCTTAACAAGAATATTTGTCTTATTTCTAGTAAAATGTCTAATTTTTAGTAAAAAAAAATCTCATTACATTTAAGACAAGACTCAAAAACTCAAAAAACAACAATTTTCACCTGTTTCAAGTAGATTTTCACTTAAAATAAGTAGAACATTTTTTCTGCTTGTAATGAGAAGATAAATCTTGTCCCACTGGCAGATTTTTCTACTTATTTCAAGTGAAAATTTACTTGAAACAGGTGAAAATGGTCAAATAAGTTATTTTTCTGGTGATGACTCTTGTTTTAAGTGTAATGAGACTAAAAATGAGACATTCTAACTAGAAATAAGACAAATATTCCTGCTAAGATTTTGAGTTTTTGCAGTGAGCGAGACTGCATTTGAAAAAGTTCCAATTTTCTTGACCACACAGATAAGCTACATAGACTTCTGTGATGAGTATTTGCTGGACGTGTTGATTGATACTCTAGTTAAGTTCTGTGACTCGTAACCTTGCCATACCTTAGCTTCCACTGAATTGACGCCACTGGCACCTTGTGATCGAGATTATACACTCATAATAGAATCCCATGTTTACACTAAGATTTTGAGGATTAAAGCTTGAATAGCCTAAATAGGCTATTGCAAAACAGCTTCTGCGTGTATATTTAAAAAAAAATCCCCCCTTTTTGAAATTATTTCATCTTTCTTTAATCAAAATCCCCTAAAAAAAGTCAAATACTGACACTTTGGTGGGGTGTGATTTATACTCCCATTGGCATAGATGTAATTAAAATTAATTAGTAACAAATTTAAAACACAAAAATCCATCCATCCATTATCTATCTATAGGGGTCTGCTGGAGCCTATCCCAGCTATTTTCAGGTGAGAGGCAGGGATTACACCCTGGACAGGACAGGTCACCAGTCCATCGCAGGGCCACATATAGACAGACAGTTTTTAAATAGATGTAATTTTATATTTTGTATTATAGGTCCTAGATATTGTTGTATTTTATTGTTAGAAAAGCCCAACTAGGGACAGGAGTTGCAAATTAGTAATAGCTATTTAAACTCTATGTGCAGAACATCAGTTGCTGTCATTGTGCTGAAACTATGTTTAAACTGCATTGTCCCTATCAACTAAACCAATAAAATAAAAAAAAATTTAAAAAGCAACCAGACACACACACCTACGGGCAATTTAGAATCACCAATTAACCTAATATGCATGTTTTTGGACTGTGGGAGGAAGCCGGAGTACCCGGAGAAAACCCACGCAAGCACGGGGAGAACATGCAAACTCCACAAGACCTTCTTGCTGTGAGGCAACAGTGCTAACCACTAAGCCACCGTGCTGACACACAAAAATATAAGTTAAAAACTTTCTCCACTACTTCAATTTTTGACATATTTGCAGAAAGGGATACAAACCACATGCTAACAAAATTAAACAGTAATTGAAGGCATAACATTTTTCAAAAAAAAGCTGTCTGATTTACAATCAATGTGATACAAATCTGCTATGACACATTGGATGGGCGTGCCGTGTAGTGAATACATGTTGTAAATATCAGGTTTTGTCACAGCGCACACTGAATTTAGTATGTTTTCTATGTTGGGACTAGTTGTTGCACATGTGTAGCAACTAGTTTGGTTTTCCAGACTGACTGTTATGTCATCTCAAGCCACAATATGACACTTGCATTTGCATATCTTAAAATGACATAAAAAGTGATTGAAAGAATCTGTTTTATAAGAAGAAAAATATGCATCCTTGTGATTTTGACGTGTGTCTGGTTGTTTGTATCTATGTGGCCCTGTGATAAACTGGCGACCTGTCCCGGGTGTATCCTGCCTCTCGCCTGAAATTAGCTGGGATAGGCTCCAGCAGACCCCTGAGACCCCACAAAGGATAAAGCAGGTATGGAAAAGGTATATATATATAGGGTATACATACATACATATACAGGGTATGGAGTTGCTGGTGAGTTAGACAGCCTTGTTGAACATACTGTAAAGACTTCACTAAAGTGCATTGTGTAAACTAAACTCCAATTACTCCAAACAGAATGGAAACTATTACAGGGTTTGTGAATATTTATGCAAGCTCTATTTACTGAGGTACTAATAATGCAGTTAAAAACCACAGACCAAGAAAGTTTATCTTCTCTCATCTTACTTTTTTTTCCCTGTGTCCTTTCTCAAGTCTGTCCTCTCTTACAAGCCCACAAACACACAGCCACAGGGTGATTGCAAGTGTGTGCAACAAGAAGAGAGAGTGTGTTGGCCCCTCCGATTCATTTCACACCCCACTGGTCTGAGACCTGTGACTGTGGCTCCGGCCTCTGTCTGTTCCTCACACCCTGAGAGAGTACAGGTGTCAGGGGACGCATGCAGGAGTAACGCACGCACACACACACACACACACACACACACACACACACACACACACACACACACACACACACACACACACACAGGAAGATACTCATGCACATGCAAGTGCACACTACGTGACCTCTAAATATTCCTTAACAAAACAAGGTTGAGGAAGCTGTTGAAATATTAAGGAGGAGGAATTGCATCAACAACACACTGCAGGGTACTTCAAAGAGGATTTTTCAGCAGAATCATAGATTTTTTACCTCTTTTTCTCAAAAACACCACCAAAATTAAACCCTTTGCATGTGCTTGATAAAGATTATTTTCCCATTCAGTTTTCTCAGTCTTCCCTCAAAAAAATATCTTAAATATATCAACTAAATGCTTATGATGATTCCTTAAAAGACAGTTATGACCCAAATGAGAAAATAAAATTCCATTCATGTCATAAATTATGCACATATTTTGAGAAATGTTCAAATCAAGCATTTCTCCTCAGCCTTCAGGAAGCCGGGTCTGCAAACTGTACTCGCCCCAGTTAAGTGCCTTTTTGAGGTCTCGATTGAGGACGTGTGCTGTATCCCAGATGCCCTTCATCACACAGGGCGCCAGGTTTATTCAAGGAGGTGTGACCCAAAGTGTCACCCACGTGACCACTTGGTGCCAGGTGGATGGGGTGTGTGATGTCAGAGCCAGGAGCCAGGTGGGAACCATCTCAATAATGCATCAAGCTCAGCACCAACTCTGGCAGGCGCAAGACTTTGAAGTGTTCTGGAAACATCTGCAGCCTGAGTTTTTAATCACCTTACCTGCACCTCCTTGATTTATCCGTCCATGTCCCCTCCTTCACAGCTAGCATCCCTATCTCCCTCCGTCCCACAAGAAAAGTGAAGAAAGGACTTCTTAGCCTGTGTTTGGGCTTGTTTGTGTGTGTCCGCTTGTGAATATACAGCAATGTTTATATTTATGTGACCATCAAGCGAGATAATTTAGGCAAACAGCATCAGAAAATTGTCTTTTAGATTTTTAATGCTCAGAAAGGAAAGTATTTGTCAAGAGGTTGTGTGAGACAATTTAAGTTTCCTGTTATCCAAAAAGCATACATGGCAGGTTCAAGCATTTCAAAGTGATAGTTTTCTCAGAAACAATTGATCAACTAAAACCATCTATAATCTGAAATAAAAACGAGGAGGAAAACACCATGTAGTGTAAAATATCTATACAGAAAATATGTTGATTATTTCAGTTCTCAGAGAGATGTGGTGACACATGTGTCAGAAAAAAACATTTCTAAGGGATGCAGTGAGGTAGAGAGTGAAGTATACCAAAAAGGGAAATATATTTGATATGCAGCAAGAGTCAAATAACCTCTGGACATGAGGAGGTGCCCAGGTGGCATAATTGCCTCACCTTCCTATCATGTGATGAAGAGCTTCATAGCCAAGTCTTACCACTTCAGCAGGGGGGCAGAAATGTGTTAACTTGCTCCAGGTGTACACATACAATATCCCTCTTGTAGCATTAGAGTGTTTCCAAGCTGCAGCACTTGCTACATGCACAAACACGGTGCATGTGAATTTGCAGCCCGTTGGGATTGTACGAACTGGTTATTGTCAGCTAGCTGCTCACTGGGAGCTGCAGGCCAGACTGGGCAGTGTGGGGCACTTGAGTAATTGTCATCAATATACAGAGGAAACTATTAGTGTCCATCTGTAAACATTTACCATGCTGTACAAAAGATAAATATCTGAAAAGACAGCGAGGGCACTGTTGGCTTTTTGAGCGTTAGCGTGTCACACAAACTACTGAAAGTAAAGATGTGGGGGAAATTGAGATGATGGATGGGTACAAAAAGCAGTAATGGCACAAAATGATCCACGCAAATGAAATCTGTTCTTATCTTTGTCACAGAGGCTATTGTTGTGATACTACTTATCCACCCACAGAAAAACAAAAACAACTGGGGGAGGCAACAAAGAAAGCACCGGGGTAGACAATAATCCAGATTCATCTCTTCAGCGTGTCTCATAACTCTTTGCCTCGGGTCATGACATATATTGAGGTTCTCATTTCCACACCTCATGTGCAGGTTTGAGTGTGAGTAAATACAGGTTTCTGTCAGCTGAATTTCACATACATAATGGTGAAAATAAAAGCTAGCCAAATACATATTGTTAAAAAAAAGAAAAGAAAAAGGAAATAAAAATGCCAGCTTTGTAGGTATAATTATAAAGAATGCTTATATAGGGAATGTGATGTTATGAAGTCTTAGTCAAATAGTACAGGACACTTGCAGTATTCTCGGAGGCTGTTTAAGGACTTTAAAGCGTGGGACGCTCATGCCTCATCACATCTGTATGCAGAAGGATGTGATCACAGTCACACAAGTGCACACACACAGACACATACATGCTGTAGACACCTCCAGCTAGTATGTTTATATAGTGTGATGGCCAGCTGCTGTCCACTTCAAATGTCACTACAGTTTGTTAGTAGTACACTGACATGCCCATGAGTGATGCTGCGGAGGGAATATTAACCACAGGGAGTATGCTCTTCCTCCCTCTTACATGCATACTTGTACATGCACACACACGCACGCACACACACGGAGATAGAGCTCGGGTTACACCTCTGCAGGTACACTGCCCCCTGCTGGTTAGTAAAATGAACTCCCTCTCTTCCACTTGTGAAGCAGCCAACAGGGAGCTCCATCGTGCTCTAATAACAGATTTGGAGACACCAATTGCTCTCTCACCCATATGACTATACACACACCAGATATCGGCATGGCAACAGGCAGTCTGCCTTGAACTGTCTTGCACCCTGCAACTCATCTTTTTCCACATGACATCATGAAATCCCAACCACAGTCGTTTGACCCAGTTTGCTTCTGTTTTGTCCCTCGTGTGCTGCAGCTTCTGAGCGCTGAACAGCTCTGCTAACAGTAAAATGTGCTCTAAAAACAGGTGGATTTTTCTGTCCTACGGTGACTCTTTATTGACAGTAAATTGGATCTCACAGCAGAGCTCCATTTGAACAAACTCTAAAAATATTATTTGGTGCAATTAAATATCAAATTAGGTCAAAAGGAAGATCAACAGAGCTTCAGTTATCGTGGAGAGGTCTGAAAGAATATGGTCAAATGTTTTAATTGTTATACATACACAAATGCATCCAACCAAAAACGTATGCATTTACTGTCACTTACAAATAAACACACTCACACATCTCCTCTTTAATCATAGTCTTTTTGCAATTATGAAGAACGTAATTGCAGTATAAGAAGCAAACTGTTGGTAATCATGTCGAGGGTTTGGCTGTGGCATTGCATAATTAGGTTTGCTGCCTGCGCCTCACTAATCAAGGGAACATTTAATGGAAGCGTGGTGTGAAGGACTAAAACAACTACATTTAGCTGGGATGAATTCACTGATCATTCATTCAGCGAGCACAGTTGCCATCCTTTCTCTCGCTCATTATCAGTATGAGTTGAGAGAAACGAAGCGTGTATGTACAACAAGAGTACAAAATATGTCTACTGGTGGGGTCACTGTAAGCTTCATTAACAAAGAGATCAGCTGTGGTAGTTGCTGAGAAACACAATTTTAAACACAAGAAGATCATTAATGACCAGGTGCTCCCTGCCGTTTCAGCTTTTAGTTTTCCACACATATGCCAAGGCTGTTTCAGCGTCCTGTGACGCACAGAAACTAACTCAATCCCCCTCCGGCCATTTCAAATGTCGCTTTCTGACCTGAGAAGGAAAACAAACATTTTAAAAGAACTCCATACGCCAGTGACCATTTAGGTACTATTAAGAGCAGTTGCTTGTGGGACTGGCTACATGTGACCTTTCGCTATTGTGCAGTTTTCTGAGTACCCTTGAAAATGACACACACATATGCGCAGTAAAACAAGCTTTCGTCTCTAGCCAATTTGAAATCTGCTCCTGGCAATGTCGCTCCAGCCTTTTAGAAGCTGGTCACACTACATGTGCCAATGACATGATCTAATGGGCTTACTTAAAAGGAACACGTATGCTACATCATGTAGATTGCAGCCCATGACACCTGATTATTCATCACTCCCCGAGAACAACCTCTTCTTAATCTCTACTGGGTTTTCTGCCCTATTTTTAAGGAATAATTGCCAGCTCACACTTGTCAAAGCAGCGGGGTAGAGCACGATGCATAAAATGCTTTATACTTTTCAAAAAGTGAACGCTTTCACACCACCATTAAATTGGTCATTGGAGAAAGAGCATGAACAAGCTGGGAACAATAATAGTAACATATTATGTGGAGTGAGGCAGACTCCAAGTATTTTTTAGGGTTCATCTGTGAAATCAGAAAAGGCAGCTGGTTCTGGTATCTGCTGAGCAGTGTGGTGACGGCAGTGATGCAATTTGCTCCCTATGAACATCACATGTTAATGGTGTTGGCAGAAGCCCCCGAATCTGCTCTGTCAAGTTACAACAAAATGAAAAGTCTGCTTTATGTTTGTTGCATAAAGGTTTTACACAGATATTTCTCTGCAGATGGTAGATGCAAAAGCCAATCACGGTCTGAGGCTCAGCTTGGTATTTCAAACCACCGCTAAACCTTGCAGCACTCATGCAAGAAAAACTCAACGAATTGGCTAATATTAAAAAAAAAGGGAGAAAAAAGAAAGTGATGAAATAAGTGATGTAGTTTTACCTCTGCCTATGTGTTATCGTTAAACACAAATGAATGTTTCAGAGCTCAGTGGACTGTGCGGGTGGTAGATTTGCTGCGCATTATTGATGCAGCACTAAAGAGTTGTTTTAAGAGTTTCATTTGAAGGAATATTTGATTACTTTTAAGAAGCAGTGTCTAGCTCTCATCATCTCTAATCCATACTTCTGGGAAAAAAAACACAAAGTAACTTTGGACTCCCAGTTCAATTGTCTCTTATATGCCTTTGCAGCACAATTTCAATGGAGCTCACTCAGAGGTAAAAAAGGACATCATGGTAAATAGTTTTGTTAACAGGATTAACCTCCATGGCTAAAAGGGCGACACGCTGACCTTATAAATGACATATTTATGGTTAAAGTAACAAGGCTGAGGAGTTGGGACAGTCAGGGAAGACAGGGGTTAACGAGACACATGTGTAACCATTAAGGAGGACAAGAAATGTGCAATGAAAATGCAAAACAGCCTTAACAAAGAAAAGACCACAAGAAATACCAAGCAGTTCCGATAAAAACTAGAACGTTAGAGTTTTTCAACCTTTAGTCCATGCATTTATTTTCTCTATCATACACACACTCACAGACACATCAGCAGCAATGTGAAGTTCAAGTGTTCAAATTCACTTGCAAAATCCAGCAGGGGCTCGGGAGATGATATCTTACCCTAGACAAGAATATTTCCATGCCCCAAAAAATACATTTTTCTGTGGGTTTCTTTTTTGTTTAGGTTACAATATTTACAATATTTTGCTTGCAGGGTTCAATTGACTCTATTCCATGGACAACTGTAAAATCCACCCATCCAACGATCCTTCTGTCCATTTTCTTTCCCCAATTAGAACATTGATTTGGGAGAGGATGAGGCGGCGAACATCCTCGACAGGTTGCCACTCCATCAATGGCTTAACACAGTGAGTCACCCACACACTCACATTAATACAAGGTCAATTTGGAACGCTCAATTAACCTAACATGCATGTTTTGGGATTGTTGGGGGGGCGGAAAACCCACAGAAACCCACACAGGCATGAGACAACTCACCAGGAACCGCCTCACTGTGAGTTAAAATAACTAATCACTTCACCTCTGCTCTGTACAATTTCATGAACAATTCATCAAATCCATCCAGGTGAAGTATCAGGAGCAACTCCTTTTCTCTTGCTTACTGCAGCTTTTCTGCTAGACTTAAAAAAGGAAAATGCATTTGCAGACGAATTTACAACAATAGGACATACAGTTCAGTTGTACAGAAGCCTTCACATTTTTTAACAAATGCTGTCAGAGCAAGTAACAGCAAAAAAAAAGGTGATGTTATTAAAAGTGAGGAGAGCATTCCAAAAAAAGCAGCTTTTTATTTGATATATTCCTGTTGGTCTTTTCTTTGAATGTAACAACCCAATAAATAATGCTTTTACTAAAAGTGCAACACTTTTCCAATGGTTATTAATATAGTAACATTTAATATGTCTCCTAGAGCAGGTGAGACTAGGCAGTTTTGACGCGATAAGCAGGAACATAGCATCATCTTCCTTGGACAACTGCTTCAAAGTCATACTGCATGGTCCCTCGCAGATCTCTTTGTCTTTGTCCCAGTGGGAAGGATGGCACAAGGCTCACGGTAGACAATGAAAGTGGCGTGCAGAGACAGTGAGATGGATGGACAATAGAAGGGAGGCGACAGACGTGAGCCGCACAGGGGTGGCTCAGGCTGTCGTGATCGGGCGACAGTGGCAGATGCATTACCAGCGACATCTCCATCCCTGCTGATGCCGGACTTTCTCTATTACACACACACATGCACACCCGCACGCGCTAAAGTAGGTTTTTTCACTTGATTGAAGCCAGAGGTTTGGCTCCACACCCAGCACAGGGGATAATGCCCGTCACCCTTTTTCCCCCCCCATCGGCCCCCTGCTTTCACCAACAAGCACAGTCCCGCGAACACTCAGGTGCATATACAAAAATATACCAAATCTGCTTTTCTGTCTCCCGCCCTCGCCTCCACTCTGCTGCTCTCTGAAATGTCAGCCTGGCAGGGGGCTGTGTGGGGTTCCTCTGGAGAGCAATAAAAGCTGATTGGAGTTAAAACAGTTGGTCAGGCCTCCCCGCCCCAGCATCTGTTGGATTACAGTCAGCCAACCTGTCATCTGTGAAATGAAGTCTAGCATGGGAGGAGAGGGAAAAGACCACAGGAGGGGACGGACAGACAGAGCGAGAGACCAAAAGTACTATGTGACACTGTTAGAGGAAGGGATTTGAAATTCAAAGGGAATAACTTTGAAAAATGGTACAATTCCTTATTTATAAATGGAGGATAAACAACAAGAAAGACAAGCAGAGCAAAAAGACAAATGCAGCGATGGGTGAGGGGTCACGTGGAGGGTCGCACAGACACATGTGACCTTTAGATGAATCATTTTATCTCTTGGCCCTGGTGTATTACTGCATCTGAGCACTTGGGGGTGGGGGGTGTTAGACCCCCACCCTGGCCAGCCTTCTCCATCTCACCACTCTTTTCTGCTGGTCTCTCCGTCACCCACTACTGACACCACGCACCGTCTCCACCTGCTACGTCCCCCTGAGGGAATCATTTTCACTCTAACAACTTCAATTAACCTTACCCTTTCCCACACACAAACGCACACCAAGCACACGCGTCTGCAGAGGCACCCGCGTATCCTGCGGACCGTGTCTGCACGGGCACATCACCCACCCCTCCCAATATCAATCACTGTTGTTAAGGTCACTGAACTGGGAGACAGGGGCTTCACAT
This sequence comes from Cololabis saira, assembly GCF_033807715.1. NCBI lineage: Eukaryota > Metazoa > Chordata > Actinopteri > Beloniformes > Belonidae > Cololabis > Cololabis saira. The sequence goes on from NC_084591.1 coordinate 28,939,080, forward strand.
AGCTTTGCCAGTGACATGTGAAAGAATGCGAGGCTACCTGAAGTCATGTAATATGAATGAGCGTGCACTGTCCTTAAACAAATAACATCTGAGGTCAACAGAGCTTGGACAGCAGAAGGAAATGTAGTTAATATCATGCTCAAAGTAAATGCTAAGCTTCTGATTTATTTTGTGCGCCAGGATCAATGTTTGGAGGTCATAGGATGAAATATCTCGAGGCTGGATGAGGCATGCGTGTTCAGCAAAACCATGGTAGAAAGAGAGTCCTACACATAATTACAAAGGCGCCGATAGCCAGTAGTACACCACAGTCTTTTAGCGCTGAAATTGCAAGAATTAATCCAACAACGCTGCACTTTGCTTGACTCCTAAAAGAAGCAAAGGAACTAGACAAAGTATAATTACACCAGGGGTCTACTCTGATGCAATGATCTGAAGATTACTGGATCTGAGGGACGCAACACAGTTGGACAAGGTCTTTTGTGCAAAGCAAAACTGAAATTGAGAGATTGATTGGCTTTCCAGCTGCACAGCGGTAAACAGCTTCCAAATTCTGTGGTCGGTCTGCCACTTACTGAACCTCCTGCGTCGACGTTCATGAAAACACACGTGTGTGTGCGGACGCAGGCATGTGAATGCGTGTTCGTGCATGCTAAAAAACAATCTGGGAGGGGGAGGTTAAATCCATACAGCTGTTTTGCAAATCACACTTGGCTAGTGTGTGAACGCCTGAAGGCAGAAAACTCATATTTTTACGCTTTCACTTGTTTTCATCATCATTTAGATGTTCTTTAACAATGCCAGGCGGCTGTTTTCAGCCACGATGTGCAAAAACAAACAAGTGCCAGCGCTTTAGAGAGGCATTTTAATGTTGCTGTAATGATGGGAGTAGAACAGTCTTCAATCATAATACTGCTAGAATAATGATGCATTAGATTGACGAAATACATCTTTTTATTCAGCTGTTTTGCAGCCCTCATTTTTATACTTTTGCTTCTAACTACTGGACCTGGGGACCAGGACAAATGTCATATCTGATCCTGATAATAATGTCCCCTATGACAGGATTACGGCTGCAGGAGAGGAAGAAGGAAAATGGATGTATGCTCATTTAAAGATACTTGTAAAACACATGTAAATGCATGCACAGACACACAACCTTTGTTCCTGAACTAAAACACATCCAATCACTCTACAACTCCTTCCCCACATCCAGCAGAGCTCTCCCTGGGCTTATCAGTGTGTAATTGCTGTTGATTGGTGTATTATTGCTCTGGTTAATCTGCCTGTGGGTGGCTAATAAAGGAACTCCATCAGGGATTTTATCATCGTTAAGCAGAAGGTGTGCATGGAGTGAAACTGGAAGAAAGGGAAGGAAAGGAGGAAAGAAAGGTATGACGTGATTGTTAACAAAAATAAAGAGAATCAAATGTTTGATTCATGATAAAATGAAGAGATAGAAAGAGTAGGACAGATAAAGCAGAAATTATGCATGATTTTGGTGCATGTTGTGCTCATTTGAGTTAAATTACAGACGGATCAGTGAGCTGGCTGTTGTTCTGTTAAAGCTATGAGCGTGATGTTATTCCCAGTAGTTCTCTTTTTTTTCTTTTTTTTTCTTTAGGATTGATGAGGCATTGTTCTTCTGCTTCAGCTATACTTCCAAGCATAGTCTGGAGGAGGAAGAGGAGGCTGCATTGAGATGATTACATTCCTCCCTGTTACCACAGGGGCCGGAGACAGGTATCACCCACAGCAGAAACCCCTCAATGCCCTGTGCAATAACAACACGTCGGCAACTGACCCTGTGGTGTAAGAAGGGGCGCTAACACCACAAACCATTGCTCCTTTATTCCATCTGGGTGCTTGCGGTGATTGAATTGACACGTTCTCCAGAGACTGCTGAAAGCGGTGAAACAAGCTGGAAACCAAAGTGAGCAATTCAGCAGTAAGGACGAGAAGTAGTTGCTTACATGCCGCGAAAGTTTGGAGCAAATCACTCCAGGCTATATAAGAACATAAAATACCAGGAGATAAAGTATGATTTCCAAGGCGTCTAATGAAATCTAATCTGTCTTCCTAAAAACAATGGAGCACCTAAACCTATTTTATAGGAATGTTCATTATTTTTCAAGTCACAAGGCAAGTGATAGATAGAGTTGAAAGTGAACTGCTCGGGTTTCATTTGGAGCGTAGCGCTGGGGGTGATACAGGATAATTTTGTTACTTCTGATTCTGAACAGTGTTCTTTGATGTTCAGCAAAAAAGTCAAAGCAAGCCAAAGTTTATTTATAGAGCACGTTTAAAACAACAAGAACCAATGCCGTACAAATTCCACAGACATAACAATGTCAACATAATCCCTAACTAAGAACAACAAAACATGATGCAATAAAAAAAAGTGATGGCATTATAAAACATAAAATGCTCTATAACCTCTGTTTTTAGTCTTGATCTGGGAACTTTTAGGAGCAGGAAGAAATGGACTGAAAGACAGTGGACGACATGTTATAAAAAACATGCCTAACTCTCCAAAAGTCCTGAGAAGGAACGTAGATCTTCACCTAGCTGAGGAATCTTGATTGAAAAAAGCTGGTCTTCAGTGCAATTCAGTTCAAGAAATACTTTATTAATCCCTGAAGGGTAATTAATTAACCACTTTCACTTTTTTGTATTAAACCTCAATGCATGATCAAACAGAAGACAGAGATTTCTTGCAGATGGGTAGCAGTGACAGTCCAACCGGTAGAGGACTCTGTCATAATTATCTCTGAGTTTAGGCTTAATTAAATAATTTCAGTTTTGTCTTTCTTAGGACTTTCTAAGACCTTCAAATTTAGGAAAAAACTTTTGACATCATCCATGCACATCTCTGACACAGCTTACCATTCAGACCCTGAATGTTAATATGATTGTCTGTTCTTATTGGCAGATGGATCTACAGATCCACTGCAAAAACAATCGGGATCATGTTTTTAAAAAATGGACACCAAAGGAAGGACTGAAAAAGAAACATCAACAGAGACCAATACGGAGCCGTGAGGAACCCCATAACTAAATTTGGCACACACGCAAAGATAATTGCCTCAAATCAACTGAAAAACTAAAATCCTACAGTTGAGACCAGAACCATTTCAGGACTGCAGCAGACAAGTCCAGCAGCAGCAGGAAAACAGGTTTATCTGAATCAACAGTTAAAAGTTAAAAGATCTTTTAATAAGACTGCAGTGCAACTTCAAATCAGAGTAGAACTTCTCAGAAAGACTGTCAAAGTCTCAATATGAGTATTATTGATCAAAATCTAAGTCTTCAAAAAGCTTAGATAGAAAAGGGAGTTGGAAATGAAGACCTGGAGTTAGAAAGCCTACACCACACCATTTTTAAAGCTGCAGGATCAACGACCTTAAGAGAAGCAAATAATCTAATACCAGAAATATTTTCTTTAAGAAAAATGGCATAAATGCATCACAAATTGCAGGTGAATACACAACTCCATCTGGATCACAGTGAGTTATAACAGATTGAGGAGTTTTAAATGTGAAATTGAGATTTGAGACTATTGTCTGCCACAAGGTGAAATCAAAGCTGGGGTTTTGAAGCTTCACTGCTCTCTGGTAGTCCAGTAGGTTGTTCTAAAAAATAACTTATGAAACTTGTAGATTATCCTTCTTCCATTTAGCTCCACTTAAATACCCCTTAAAACAAAAACGCAAAGACAGAACAAGGTTTTTTCTAATTTTGATTGGATGAAAGGGAATATTGAAACTACACTGAAGTGATTATAAATCAATCATTTCACTTTATTTCATGACTGTTTTGTAAAATATTTCATTGGTTAATACTCTGCACGATCGAATGAGTGTGAATGCTGACAGCCTGTTGTGCTGCGTACATGTCACTAATGCTCAGCCTCTTCTCAAGACCAATAATCTGGTCAAATTCAAGAAAAGCAGCTACTGCTTTTATCATAGCACCTCCTGATGGTGAACTGGGGGTTGAATCATATCAAATATAAAAAGGATATAGTTCCTTTCCTTACATGGCGTAAGGAAAGGAACATTTTATAACAAGTCAAAAGTGTTTAAAATCCACAGTTTAACTGTTGTTTTAGCTGTCATCCCCATGAACTGGACCCTGATAAGCACAGATGGATGGATGGATGGATGGATGGATGGATGGATGGATGGATGGATGGATGGATGGATGGATGGATGGATGGATGGATGGATGGATGGATGGAAGGATGGATGGATGGATGGATGGATGGATGGATGGATGGATGGATGGATGGATGGATGGATGGATGGATGGATGGATGGATGGATGGATGGATGGATGACATAATAATAACAATGTTGTCCTAGATTTAAGAGTTTTAGTGTTCTGACCTTTTTATTGTTATTTTGAAACCTGTACTCTGCCTATACATGTGAAACTTTTCAATTCAAATATGACAATGGGAACTTTCTTACAAAAGCATACCAAAATATAAAGTTAAGCTTTGCCTAACAAGTCCTTTTACTTTCCACTTGTCCCACACCGATTCAATTTTTTTTATTTTACGCATGTATGCCTATAATATTGTATTTCAAGAGTCTGACTATGACTGAAGAGTATCCATATTATATATTTTTGTGAAAGGAAAAGCAAATACTACAGTGTAATAAAATATATTTTGTCAATGTCTTAAACACCTGACCAGAATCCATCATTTAAAACCTTTTCTAGTCCAGTTACCAAAATGGGTTGACACTAAACCAACCTGAGAGACACTACTGCCTTATTTGATCATCTTTATTTTTCAGTATATATCTCACAATACACACCAAAATTAGTCCTCTGATTTTAACCCATCACTAGTTACACTGCCATTTTTCCTGCTCCTGGGGAGCAGTTGGCTCCTGGCCTTGCTCAGGAGCCCACACTGGTTCACCTCTGTAACACTAGGTTGCCTAGTGGTAACAGAGTGTACCACTCCCACACCATGATAATCAGGAGTGTACTGGGGGTTTTTTTTGTTAATTTTTGCAACAGTAGCATTTAAAAAAAGAAAAAGAAAGAACTTCTCTTATCTGTGAGCAAAGAACCTCAGTGTACAGCATGTCCAGCACTGGGAAACTAGAAGGCACGAATTTGTGTTTTGCTTCGACCAGAATTATGATAAAGTGTAAAAACTATGTTGTAACTATTACACAACCATCCTTTGCAAGGTAAATCAGTTTTTATCAGGCTCAGAAAATTCCCCAGATGTGTAACATAATAATACAGTATGTGAGAGCGCCACAGTTGAGTAAGTCTGTCACTGCCTCAAAGTGGCCAGGAGGTGGCGCAAGAACGCTGTAGATATACACGGATATACGGATATACAGTATACTTTATGTATATACGAATCCTGAGCAACACCTTAATAAAAATATTAATAGTAGATAGCCTCAAACTGAAACGGTTCTGAAACCACGTGATTCTATTCTTACTGGGTTGACTGAGGAATACAGAAACAGTGAGCAAGTTTGATAAACTACTATGAATATATTACTGAGTCATCATGGTAGGAAATCTGTTGCACGCCGTGTTGGCCACATGTCTGCACACTTCACAGGGTCTGGCATATACACACCATAAACAGAGGAAACACATTATAATAGGTAGGCTATACTTCAAGAAATGGACATGGAGAAGAAAACCACAGGACTGGTTTTGGTGTTTTTATTATAGGCTACAATAGAATAAATGCAGCCGGAATAAAATACAGTTCACAATCACACTGTGGTGAATTTCGGCAAATGACGATGATAAAACTTAATTTTTCTCAATGACAGCTCGTACATTTCAAAAGTCCCATGCTGGTGCGTATTCTGTCCCCATCCTTCAGGTTACGTGACATGCAACACGCTCAGCGGACGCATCATCCATGTATGGAGGGTCAGGAGTACCAAAAAACTAGACAAATGAAAGAAATGCATCCAACTTAAAAAATGAGTTGGGACATTTTTAAAAACATGAAATATGAAGAAAAATTACTCACTAATATTGACCTTTTCCATTTTAATTTATGCAACTTTATTAATGTATCATTTTATTTTGTTTTTACTTCATTGCTTTCGTTTTACCATTCCACTATGGCTTTTGTTTTATGATTCATCTTTTTTTCTATCCCTTGCTGTTTGTGCTAACTTTACAGTTGCAGTCACTAGCTGTGGTTGTAACTGAAATGTCTAACTTCCAAATCAATAAACTAAATACTATACCATCTATACCACCTGTTCATTTGACCCAGGATGATTCCTGCACATATCAATCCTCCATGGACGCTAGATTACGTAACACAGTCCTACACTGTGCAATATGACAGACAAAATGCAGCCATTCAAATAGACCTTTATTTACCAATAAAGTAATGTTAACCAACACCCAGACTCATTTCTACTAACCAGGATACTTAAAAATAAAAAATAAAAATAACAACAGAAAAGAAATCTCCAACTTGTATATTCTCATTACATTAACCCATGCATGCAGAATGTAAACAAACAGAGGATCAGAGGACATACCAACCATATACATGGAGATGCACATTTTGAAAAGCACATTTTATTTGACACTATACATCTTTTTATATTTGTGGCAGAAGAAAGGACAACATTTGGTGAGAAATACATATTCAAATGAGCAGATTACCCAGTGAATGTCACAAGATCTGTGTTAAATACCTATCAATAAAGTTAAATACCTTACTGTCCCACCTGTTTATTTGGCAGATAATTATTCCTCTGTCAAAAGGACAAGTTACATGTATTTTGTCTTTTCATTTATTGTTGTATATCTTCATTTTCTTTCTTGACACCAGTGTTATTCCATACACTACGACTTCATTAGTATGCGGGCATGTGCCGCCCACATGGAGGCTGCCTTTAAATAACGGGCAGCTCCCCATCAGAGCCGCTGCACTTGTGCGGAAGAGAAGAGGAGCTGTGACATTCCACCCCGCGTCTTCACCCGCTCAACCTAAAGCCTAAAGGTAAGAAAATCAAAGCAGCCGATTTATCAAGACCTCCATTGAAATCACCATATATTAGGGTCAACTCCCATCACATACACGACCAAACGCCTGGAAAAACAGTTACATTCTGTGTGATATTGAGGAACAATTTTTTATTTATAATTTATATTGATCTCATTTGTGCGGATGAAAAGAAAAGAAAAAGAGGAAGAAAAATTCTTCCTCTTCTCTTTTTTTTTCTTTTATACAATGTTTGAAGATGAAGATGGTATATAAGTTTTCTACTTGTTGCTGTTACCGCCCTCATTTCAATATTTTCACGTCGCTACGGCGCAGATCTGATTTTGGTTGATGTTTTCCTGTAGTGTTATTGATAATCCGAGTGATTCTGTCGATATCATTCGTGTTTGTGCTCGTTTGACGCCTGTTGACGGCGTATCAATGACTGCAGACGAGTAGACGCAAGAAACGCAGCGGTTCCGCCCTCTAGTACGTGCCGCAACGGGCATCCTGATGGAAGTGGGATATCAATGATTCAGCCATACACACACACACACACACACACACACACACACACACACACACACACACACACACACACACATATATATATATATATATATATATATATATATATATATGCTCAGGGTGCTGCTCTTATGTCCACGGTGCTCTTATGTCCAGAGCAACAGTGTGAAATAGGAGAAGCTTGACCTGAGCTACATGACACTCCATCAGAGTTCAGAACATCCTTCAATACTTGCTGGTCTTCCAATTGACTTAATGTCAAGATGCTGGGAAATAATGAGGCGAAACCGTAGTAATGTCTATCGCCTCTCACTTTTAAATCTTAGAAGTTCACTTAATCCAAAGCTTAACATAAAACATCAAGCTGCGAGCAGATCTTCCTCGAACTGAATCATATTAACTTGCTCTGATACTAGTAATCCTCATTTGGCTGTTTTGTACAGTATTTTTCTACAGCGAAGATCCCTGTCCAGTTTTTCAGTAATACAGTAATCTTGTAACCTTGCCGAGGTTTATCTTATAAGGGCCAAGTGCTGGCGAGCTCTCAGTTTACTGAGTGCTGATTGTGTGGTGGGGTTTTAAGTAAACCTATTCTGTTCAGTGGGTTCAGTGGGTAATCTGCCAGGGTTTCCACTACGTGCTTCTCTTCACATCGCAGTGAAGAACCACCTTAGTCATGATGACGTAACTGTCTGTAGACGTGAGGAGCCAGCCTGCCAACCCATAGTTGAGTGTTATTTTTTTTGTCGTGACTTCTCACGAGGTTGCCATGGAGATTAAAAGGGCCTCTGTCAGGTCTCATTTGTCGACAGTTTACAGGGGTAAAGACGGGTAGACCTGAGTAGTTAAATGCTTCAGGTTCATATGAATTGAAAACTTTGTTTCTGCAGTGGTGACATGAGATAAGTCCAAGTCTGACTTAAGTTTTGGATTATGCAAAATAGTGTGGGCCTTGTAACAAACACTCCAACAAACACTGTAACCTTTGCTGTCTTTCCGTCTGTCTTTGGATTGTACAGATGTCCACCAAGGAGAAGCTCATCACCCATGTGATGAAGGACGAGCCTATTGGCTCCAGATGCAAGGTGACAGTGGTCGGTGTCGGCATGGTGGGCATGGCCTCTGCCGTCAGCATTCTGCTCAAGGTATCTAAGAAAAGATTTGTATTTACTTTAATGTGTACTAAACAGTTCAGTACTATTTAAATGTGTAAAAAAAAGGGTACAGACTGACATTGACACACTGAGTAAAGATCAGAACACGATGGGCTATCTAAAAAAAAAAACAGACAAAAAAAACATGAACCACTGCATTCATTGTGACCGATTTTATCTTCATTATTAAATGACCTCACGTTATGCAGGAAACATGGAGGGCCGCTGATCAGAAAGAGTCTGTGTGGCTTTATCCATATAAAACACTGACCTATGTGTATGAAACCAGGACTTGTGCGATGAGCTGGCCCTGGTTGATGTGATGGAGGACAAGCTGAAGGGTGAGGTCATGGACCTGCAGCATGGAGCCCTCTTCCTCAAGACGCACAAGATTGTAGGCGAAAAAGGTGAGACTTCACACTTATGTAGGATCTGCTGAGAATTTAGTTTTCACTTGAGTGTGACTGGAGATCCTTACTGCATAATCCTCCCCTGTCAGACTACAGTGCGACCGCCCACTCCAAGGTGGTGGTGGTGACTGCCGGCGCCCGCCAGCAGGAGGGCGAGAGCCGTCTCAACCTGGTGCAGCGCAACGTTAACATCTTTAAGTTTATCATCCCCAACATTGTCAAGTACAGCCCCCACGCCATCCTGCTGGTGGTCTCCAACCCAGGTACGTTGAGGTGGAGAAGCTTGGAGGTGATGTTTGCAAGAGAAATCCAAGTCATCTGTGTAGTGCTAATACTTATTCAGCGCAGAACCATTTTGGTCATTCTCATTTCTGATTCTGGCCCCTCTCAGTGGACATCCTGACCTACGTCGCTTGGAAGCTGAGTGGTTTCCCACGTCACCGTGTCATCGGCTCCGGCACTAACCTGGACAGTGCCCGTTTCCGCCACATCATGGGAGAGAAGTTCCACATCCACCCTTCCAGCTGCCACGGCTGGATCATCGGAGAGCATGGAGACTCCAGCGGTATGCAGCCCTTTCTAAAAATAAAAATCTCTCCACGCCCTTCTTCGTGGACATTTTCTGAGTTGCGATTAAACATACAGCTGCTAGACCATTTTAATACTTATCATGTTTGGATATTGAGTTCCAAATTCTTCATTTTTTTTTTTTTTTTTTTATAAATGTGTGATCATAGTGCCTGTCTGGAGCGGCGTAAACGTTGCTGGAGTTTCTCTTCAACACCTGCACCCCAAGATGGGCATTGAGGGTGACAGTGAGAACTGGAAGGCGGTGCATAAGCAGGTGGTTGATGGGTAAGTACCACTTATTTATCATTTTAATTTTTCCAGCAATGATTTCAAAGAATTACTTTACTCCCAGTGACAGGAGGATATGTTGTTATGAATATAAGATTTCTTTCACCACATTTTTTTTAGAATAAGCTTGTTAATATGTGTCAATTACTCACAGCTGTGACACTATTGATGTAGAGTCCAGCTTATTTCTGATGGATGGAAATAAAAATGTCAACTTATGTCTCAATGCTACTATAGTAAAGGGTCCCGGTTCAGATATACAAATACCTGTATATTTATTATATTTCCCTGTCTGACTAAATGGTTTTGTATCATAAAGTTGCAGTGCTACTCTGTGGACATGGTGTGATGTAACAATTTCCTGAGTTGCACTTGTTATTTCGCCATCCTTTTGTCAACCAGACAAAATGCTAGAGAAGTCAGCGTGACTTATCTCGTATTTTCTGTGTCTTTACAGAGGTTAGCCACATAGAACCTGTGGCTTATCGCCAATGTTCAGGTATCAGGTGTGAAATAAAAAATGTAATCGCTGGAACAATGATTAGAGCTACATATACACCGAAAGGCTCCAAACAGAGAAAGAAGTAGAATTCCCTCTGTCAGCATGGCGCTATAGGAAGACGAGATGTGTTTTTAAGAAACTCTAGATTTAGTAGTTGATTTTGAGTTTGTTTTTTAACTTTGTTCAATTAAATGGCAAGCTGGAATTACAAACTGGGAACAAAGTGAACTCATTTATTTCTCTCAACAAAGAGTACAGGGGCAAAGCAGACTGATTCATGTTTTGTTTAGCAATGAAGGAGGTTTCCAGCTCCTGCTTTAATTTTTTTACGTTGATATTTGAACACAGAGCTTATGATGTTATCAAGCTGAAGGGCTACACATCCTGGGCTATTGGAATGTCCGTGGCTGATCTGGTGGAGAGCATAATGAAGAACCTGCACAAAGTGCACCCTGTGTCTACACTCGTCAAGGTGGGGAGACTAGAGGAAACGATGCACTTTACTGTCTGACTGATTACAGTATGTTGTTTTGCTAATGGTCTCCTCTCTCTTTTTCCTTTCTTCTTTTATGGGACAGGGCATGCATGGCGTGAAGGATGAGGTCTTCCTGAGCGTCCCTTGCGTTCTCGGCAACAGCGGCTTGACAGATGTCATTAACATGACCCTGAAGCCTGAGGAGGAGAAGCACCTGGTGCAGAGCGCCGAGACTCTGTGGAGCGTACAGAAGGAGCTCACCCTGTAAGAGGGCTCCTTTCAAATCTCCAACTCTTGCTGGATTCACTGTGTGGTTGACTCCCTGCCACCCGACCTGCTGTGTACCTCACAGAAACGGGCAAAAAGACTTCTAAATATCAAAAAAAAAAAATTTAAAAGGCCAAGTGTTTGTAGCTAAACCACTAAAAGCTGGATGTTACACTTGAATGTTGATGCATTGGTGTCATTTTCCTTTGCAAACCCACCTGTCCTTGTCTATATGTGATTGAATTCTTATAAACACATGCCAATGTCACCCTGTTTCAGAGAGAGCATATCTATTTAATGTCCTTTGCATATAGGTGTATGTACTGTGCATTGTCTGTTACTTGCATGTCACCATGTACTGTTGCTGCTTCTACTGTACACTCCGTTTGAAGTCGGTGGTTGTTACTAGTTGGTTTTCTTCCACTTGGTAATCTCTGTTTTTAAGATTTCTAACAGAGGCATTCCATGCTCTATAAAAGGTGGCTCCACCATCAACCTACAGGCAGTACAACACTGCTGCATATTGTATACCAAAGTACCTTATAATTTGAGTAAAGAAATGTTACATGAACTGCTTTCCCCTCAAGCCTTCTTAAGACATACCTAACCACAAGTGCACTGACATACATGAGAGAATTTCCAGGTTACTGTCCTGCCACGATAAACAGAAATAACAGCTTGTTAAAAATACATTTTTCTCTAGTTTTCTTTACTTTTCTTTTTACATCAACTGGATATTTACCATTTTCTGCTATACCATGAAATAAATCTCACAGGTAGAATATGCAAGTTTATATATATATATATATATATATATATATATATATATATATATATATATATATAGAAAATAAAGTAATTAAAGAAAAATTACATCTTCATAGTCAAAGAAATGATCAGATTACAGTTTTTTTCCCCTTGTTTTATTTATTTTTACTAATTTACAGAAATTCGTATATAAAAGAACATGTGGTGTATGGTTGAAATGAATACAAACAAACAGAAAAAGAACAGATACTCTATCATACAATTCAAAGTGCTTTAAGTAAAAGGCAAAATTATAGGTTAACTTTTTGATTAGTACAATATTTTACTTGTTAACATTTTTGTACCCTCTAGTCCTCAGCTTTAGCCACAATTCTTTTTTTTCTTCCTCCTTACATTTGATAAAAACCCAACTTTCTAAGCAGGACTGAGCATAAATGGATAGCACAAAAAAAAGAAAAAAAAACTATACAGATTCTCTGTGATGTCTGCCTTTCCCCTTTAGTGAAGATATTATACAGAGTGAAACAACTATCATACATTACTGACTAGACAATTTAGTCAGCCTAGAGAATAATCTAGAGCAGCTGGCACACAATAAAATTAAATTAAAAAAAAAGAAGAAGCACAAACCGTACTCACCATCACAAGGGAGGGGATTATGAATCAGAAGCTTACAAGCAACAAATTCAGGTCGGTCACTATGTTCATCATCACAAATACTGTGTAAAATGATTTCCATATGACTTCAAAACTACTCAACATGACCCACAACTCTTGCCATTTGGAGAGTGGTTCTGGGAATTTATTTCAGCGTTTTACATTTTTCCTTACTAAGGAAGAGGACACGGGGTTGTCTATACAAAGTCCTTCAGTCCTAGCCCTCTACCTCTTGTGCTTACTGGCTAAATGTATTTTTCCAGCAAAAGAACTCCCAAGTAGCCCTGTGGGTGTAGCACAGCGTGCTCTTCACAACACGCCAGCTCAGTGTAAACGAGTCCAGTTACGACATAAGGTCAGGTCAAATGTTGCATATGTTGTACACATACTGGCTTGGGCCATTATTTTGCCAATAGGGAATCTGTGTCAAGTAGATTTGAATTCAACCACAAGAACTGATTCACAGAGGCAACGGGCGTTTGCAGGGAACACCAGGGCATAAAAACAATGCCTCTTCTATGGGACGTCATTATTTGTATTTCTTGCATTTATCACTGCCCGACGACTTAAAACTGTGCCAACTACAGTTGTCACAGCTTGGTATCTCACAATTTTTCTTAAATACATGTCGCCTTTGTTGTTTCTGTTAAATAAAAAAAAAAAGACAGCTGGTTGATATACAAGAATACAGTAAAAAGGGAATAAACAGCAGGAAGAAGAGAGCACAGATATGATTCAAAAGTGGCATTGTGGGTCAGTACAGGTCACTAAGCCCTGCAGTCTTGCGAGCTTTCTGCATGAGAGCACGAAGCTGGAACTGTTTTCTGGACAGAAGGCGTACATGCTGTAACAAAGGAGAGTGAGAGTTAGAAAAGCTGAGGACAATAGTAACATCTGTGGATGTCATTTTCTCTCACTTTGACGCGAGTACCTTGAGAAAAACCTCCAGGTCGATGACACCTCTGCGGAGAGCTTCTCCCAGGTAGAAGATTGTGTCTTCGATCGCATTCTCTTCAGCATACAGGTTCAAGATCTGTTTGTACAGTGGAGCTGTGGGTACGATGACATCATCAATGTCGTTGTTCTCCGACTGGTTCTCCATTTTCTCCAAGGCTTCGCTTAGCTCCTCGTCCTTTCTTTTCAGCAGCTCAATGTTCCTGTCCACTTCAGCCTGGTGGAAACAACAACAGAAGAGTGACATCTTGATGAAAGAGGGAGAGGAGAAAAATAAATAACCTTATTAAATATTAGCTGCCTCACCACTTCCTGGTCAAGTCTTGAGACCATTTCCTCCAGTTTCTGATGTCCTTTCTTCAGGTCCTCCTCTGTTCGCTTCAGGGCATCCAACTCTGCTTGAGCTCTGTCCATCTCCTCCTTCATCCTCCAGCGAAGTTTGTCACTCACAGCTGAAATCAGAGATGCACGGATTGTGTCCTCACCAATGGTGCCATCTCTGCTTGGACCTTGGTGGAAAAATTAAAAAGCCATGTTAGACAAAAAAAAAAAAAAAAATTCTCTATTTAACATAAAATTAGCTTTCTTTTTGCAAATAAATAGTTATTTGCAGAACATTGACAAAGGTTGAAAAGGAATTGTGAAAATGTGGATCATTTACCATGTACTTTGTCTTGTCAGAAAGGATATAAAAGATTGGTGAACAAACTCAAATTCATACTTGATAAAGACTCTTACATTAAGCCGGGCATACACTGTGCGATTATCGGCTCGTTTTGAGCCGATTTTCCAGTCGTGCGACTTTTTTTGATCGGGCCCGATTTTGACCCAATCGTTGCTCGTGCCTCGTGCAGTGTACGTGGGGTAACGACGAGAGATTAACACCTCACGACAGGCTCCTCGTGAGGTCACAAAATCAAGCGTGTTTGAAATCCTGGTCTCTCCTCGTGAAGGCATCGCACAGTTGAAGCAGTGCTGCGACCCGATTTTCCTCATCCTTTCGCAGAGAGCATGCGCAATCTCTGATGTCACGTCAAAAAACTATTATTTGTAGTTTAAGTGTTGCAAATTCACATTACAAATCATGTTTTAATAGCAAAAAAAGACCGCATTTCCACGTATGGTGCGGGTCGCCACGTACCCTACGCCGTAGGCTCTGCATTGTTGTAACGCGGAACCATAAATCAGCCTTACGGCGTACCCTACGCCGTAGGCTCTGCGTTGGTGTAACGCGGAACCATAAATCAGCCTTTAGTGTGTGCGCTGTCTGCTGTTCGGAACAACTCTTTTTTTCTCTTCTCATTTTGCTGGGACGCCGAGACACAACTTTTGCTGTATGTGTTCTTTGTTGTGTCTAAAAAATGACGCGCAGTGCCCGCCCAATCAGAAACGGTACAGATATTTTGGGATTTTTTTAATATATATATAGAAAAAATAAAATTATAAAAAAATAAAGGATCCCATAACCTTTGATCAGGTGGGCAGGACGCATGTTTGGGTGGACACAGCCCACCCCTGCCTCAAAACCTGTCTCGAGTTCCAGTACAGAGAGATCCGACGGGAGGATTATGATCGTATAGTGTGAGCAGACGGGTCGCATTCGAGCATCGGCTCGTACAGTGTGAGACCGTAAATCGTGGGCTGTGAACTTTTGAACTCCGCGATCTAGTCGTGCAGTGTGAGATGGGGCAGTCTCAAACGATTTAAAATATCGCACAGTGTATGCCCAGCTTTAGGGAGAAATTAAAGCCAAAGTATACACATGATGTTTATTAAAATGTCTCCTATTGATCCTTTACACTTGTTAAAATTGATAAAAGTGACAATTTTTCCAAATTTTAGTATCTTTCCACATTTCAGATATGATGCTAAAAAGAATAACAAAACTTGTTTTATCAATTCTCAGGCTCACTAATATTGATGAAACTGTGTGGACACAATTTCACGAGTGAGGACAAATATGCTACTATTTATGTGGCTAATTGCCTATATGTTTATATGGACTTTAGTGCTACACGATATGTGGGCCATTAAAAAAACAAACAAACTGACAGCTTGGCAAAAATCAATCAGCAAAAAATGACAGCAGTCATCACAAATAACAGGGGTGAGATCAGGTTTTCTTCAACAGGTTCAGTTCAGAAATAAGCTCAGCATCCTCCAGTCCTGCCTCCAGCTAAACAGTATGGCGCTAGAACAGTCTCAATATTCACAAAAGCAGAACACGATTCACAACTACTACTACTGTCCTTTAGCAAGCGCTTTTATCCAAAGCGACTTACATCTGAGAGAACAACACAAGCAGGAAATCACATAGGAGGGTCCAGCATGGATAAGTGCTGTCAGACTGCTGAGAGTCCAGTTGGACACAGATGCTGTCATGCCAGTGCTAGAAATTGTATTTTTTTTTGTTCCGTTCCCCCACAACAGTCCCTTTATACAAGAAAGCTACGTCTAAAAAGACACCATCATACAATCATCTTGTCATAAGTGCATGCAGCTTACTCAGTGCTGAGTCATGCAAAGAGCTGGATCTTCTAACTAATTCTCATGAGCAGAGAAGTTTACTAGATGCAGAAATGCTGCTTAAAGAGCTGAGTCTTGAGCTTGTTCTTAAAAGTAGATACAGACTCTGCAGATCAGACAGAGTTTGGTAGGTCATTCCACCATCAGGGACGTTGTGGTGGAAGCACTTGGCGTCTTTCACTGGCTGAGCGGAGCTGTGGAGAGGGAGTGTAGCTCTGGATGAATGAGTGAAGGTAGGCAGGAGCCGTTTGGGTAATTGTTTGGTAAGCCAGAAGCAGAGCTTTGAACTTGATGCTGCAACTGGAAGCCAGTGCAGGGAGATTAGCAGCGGAGTGACATGAGCTCTCTTGGGTTGGTTGAAGACCAGACGTGCTGCTGCATTCTAGATCATCTGCAGAGGTTTAACTGAGCACGCAGGACGCAACAAGGAATTACAGTAGTCAATTGGCCCTTTTGCACTAGTACCACCTCAGCTCGGTTCTACCCGTTTTGCGCTTTTGCACTAGGGCTGAGACGAGTAGAGCCGCTCCAAGCCGATACATTTTTCTGTAACCATTCAAGCGAGGTTCTATGCGGGCTGAGCCGGGACTATTTCTGAGGTCACCACCCTCCACGCCTCTGATCGGTCGGGGGGCGGGGCCGTCAAAAGTTTGAATCAGGAAGCGGGGGGCGACTCGCAGCGATTTTATTATACAGCAAAAACGTCTGTTTGGTGATCCAACTCTGAGGTGCAGATGTTCATAAACCTGGTGGCTGTCGAGAAAATTAAAAAAGGGATGTAGACGGGCTGTTTTACTCTCAGCCGCTCGCGGCTCCAGCTGATTTGTCATCTGCGCCGACATGAACAAAAGGTGCTGCGCAATCGAGTACGTCACAGCAGCTTCACCACAACCCCCCCACTTCTCCCCTGGCTGTGCAAAAACACACGGGTGGAGCCGCGTCGATCCGGGCTGAAGCGAGACTAGTGGAAAAGTGCCAAATGCGTGATATGACCAGAGCCTGAACCAAGAGCTGTGTCGTATGTTCTGTCAGATTGGGTCTGATTTTCCTGATGTTGTAAAGAGCGAATCGGCAAGACCGGGAAACTGAGGCAACATGGTCCTTAAAGGTCAGCTGGCTGTCTAACATGACACCACGATTCCTATCAGAAGATATGGGCACAAGTGTGGTGGAATCCAGCTGCACGCTTATCTGAGGAGGTAAGCGATAACTGGCTGGACAAACAATGAGCTCAGTTTTGGACAGATTTAGCTGAAGGTGACGGTCCTTCATTCATGAGGAAATATCAGAAAAACAGGCCGATATTCACATTGAGACAGCAGTGTCGCCAGGTTGGAAGGAAAGGAAGAGCTGGGTGTCAGAATAGCAGTGGTAGGAGAACCCATGAGATCTGATGATTTCACCTAGTGAAGAGGTGTATAGTGCAAAGAGAAGAGGGCCAAGCACCGATCCCTGTGGCACCCCTGTTGCCAACACATGCGATCCGGACACTCGTCCTTGCCATGAAACTCTGAAGGATCTTCCTGCGAGGTAAGACATGAACCACAGGAGGACAGATCCTGAAATGCAAAACTTTGAGTGTGTAAAGAGGAGGATCTGGTGGTTGACCGTGTCAAAGGCAGACAAGTCAAATAGTATGAGAACTGAGGAAAGACCAGCAGATCTGGCAGCCCGTAGTGACCCAGTAACTGACAGAAAGGCAGTTTCAGTTGAGTGGCCCTGCCTAAAGCCAGACTGATGTGGATCATACAGGCAGTTGTTGTGAAGGACCTGTAAGACCTGACTGAAGACGGACGTCCTGGAGTTTTATCAGACGGATATACCACGAGACAACACAGGTTTGGCGGATTACGCTGCCTACGGGAGTAGGGATGGGCGGTATGGACTAAAAAATGTATCACGATAATTTCCGGCATTTATCCTGATAACGATAAAAAAAATACCAATTCAACTCCACCTTTTCAACTATAAATCTATCTCGCTCTCAGATCCGCCATGTTTGTTACACAAATCGTCATCAACGGGAATTTATTTATCCTTCCTTCCTTCCTTCCTTCCTTCCTTCCTTCCTTCCTTCCTTCCTTCCTTCCTTCCTTCCTTCCTTCCTTCCTTCCTTCCTTCCTTCCTTCCTTCCTTCCTTCCTTCCTTCCTTCCTTCCTTCCTTCCTTCCTTCCTTCCTTCCTTCCTTCCTTCCTTCCTTCCTTCCTTCCTTCCTTCCTTCCTTCCTTCCTTCCTTCCTTCCTTCCTTCCTTCCTTCCTTCCTTCCTTCCTTCCTTCCTTCCTTCCTTCCTTCCTTCCTTCCTTCCTTCCTTCCTTCCTTCCTTCCTTCCTTCCTTCCTTCCTTCCTTCCTTCCTTCCTTCCTTCCTTCCTTCCTTCCTTCCTTCCTTCCTTCCTTCCTTCCTTCCTTCCTTCCTTCCTTCCTTCCTTCCTTCCTTCCTTCCTTCCTTCCTTCCTTCCTTCCTTCCTTCCTTCCTTCCTTCCTTCCTTCCTTCCTTCCTTCCTTCCTTCCTTCCTTCCTTCCTTCCTTCCTTCCTTCCTTCAACGCAGAACCATAAATCATTTTTACACAAAACCTTTATCAAAGGGAATTTATCGTTTTTGAGGAATTTTTTGGACGGTATATCGTGAACGGTAAAATATCGCCCATTCCTATACGGGAGGCGCGTTTTGGTCTGTACCCATATCTGACCAGGACGGTTTTGAGACACATTTTGCAGTACTTTGGTTGCAACTCTGCTCGGTGGACTCGCGCAAGTAGACTCGCAGGTCTTAACCTGAAATGGGCAGTAACCACACTGACGCTTTAGTGAGACGAATGTGGTGAAATACCAGAAGTCGATTCAGCTGCAATCGCTAGGCTAATTGCAACTGGCTGAAAATGCCTCTTTCTGCTTCGCGATTCAGACTAACAATGGCAATCAAGTGCCCGAAACCAAACCAGAAACTCGCAGACGCTCACCTAAACAGACTGATCACTCGGTAATAAGTGCACAGGACATTTCACAATTAAAGCGATTGAGATTAATAACTAAAAAGCTTCTCATAAACAAGGGGATTAAGTATCCAAACATGTTAAATTAGATGTTTCACTTTCCGCTCCGCTGTTAGTTGCTGGAAGCCATGTTGAAATTCACATGAATATAGTGCAGTTTGAATGGCTTAACATGATTGGCTTATGAGTAAATTGTCCCCAACATGGGGTGCGTTCTTACGATTGGCTGAAACAAGGAAGATATCTGATTGGTTGCAGATTATTCCGTATTTAAAAAAAGACATTTGCGGGTTGAGGCAAGCCAGGGGAGTCTCACACAAATGCAGAGAAGCCCAGACCACAAGCCGTTTGTATATCAGGTTATATTTGTGTGTGCATCAGAAATACATTTGTGAATCTTGTCCTACGGACCCGTGAAACATCCTGTTAATTTCTAAATCATCCTGTGCATTTGTAAATATTGAGACTGTTCTAGCTCCATAAAACAGACCTTCCATTCTCCTCTTTCTGTTCTTCATCCTCTCTTTCCTATCTCCCTTTTCCTGCTGTACCAGACTGGCCTTCGACAGGAGGGTCCCCCCATATGAGCCTGGTCCTGCTGAAGGTTTCTTCCCTTGCCACTGTTTGGCTTTAAGATTTTTCTCCTATTAGGGGAGATTTTACCTACCATAGTTTCTTTAATAAATTGCTCTGAGGTCATGGTCTAGGTCCCTGGAAAGCACCCAGAGAAAACTGGTATTGTAAAAGACGCTATATCGATAAAAAATGGAATTGAACTGAATCCTTCCTTGACCTGCTCAAGTGAGAATGGGAGGGCATCAACATGGTCTCACAAATCTGATGTTTTCTGTTCTTTTTGGTACATATTAGGCAACCAAATGATACCTGGTGCAATAAATGTGTAGTTATGAATGTGAAACGTTGAAACAGATCTTTACTAAATCAGATGAGTATCAGAATTGAACAGTGTGACTGGTAGTGTGAGACACAGACGACTGAGCTTTTGAAATGGCTGCCCTGAACCCGTGAAAGTGTTTACCTCTTCATAAAAGTTGTGTTTAGACTGTAGACATGTCAACTTCATATTCAAGGCCTCATTTCTTCTCTTTTACTTTAGACTTGAGCAAAATAATGCACCCATATAGAAAAAGCAGTTTTCCATTATATAATCTCTTATCTTTTTTTTGGAATGTATAGAAACTTTGGTCAAATTTCTGCTTTTTAAATGTGCTTTATAAACAAATTTGACCATGACCTAAGCAAGGTTTGTATTTTTCTACAAACCTCAATTTTCATTTAAATCTACAACAATTTTTTTCCCATTATTTTGTTACTTTCAAAACCTTCCAACCTATAAATTTCTGCCTGCACAACTTTATAAATGCTCTCAGTCAAGATTGCCTTGTGTACAGATAAAGTCACAAATGTCAGAGTTTATTCAGCATACAGGCAAACTAACTTCTTCTCTTTACCAAATATAGGGCTCAACTACAGTTCTTCCCGCATGTTGGTCAAGGACCAGCTTTTGCAGACTGTCTTTGTGCACACTTACTGTGTACTGTTACATCTTAAATGCAGCCCTGAGGGCATCTGAGACATCGTGTGGGGGGCTGGGAAGGTCCACCCTATCCACTGGCCTTTAATACCCCCCACTCTAGTTACAGTAATGGCCTTTCACTGAAGGGCTCAGCGTGCCACTGAAGTCACTCAGAAGGTAAGAGAGTTTGCATAAAAAGGTCAAGGGTCACCACTGTGGGTTAACTCAAGAACATGGAGATTAAGCTTTGCTATGACTTGAAATACAGCATTTTAGGAGTGGCAGGTGCAGAGAATCATTTTCCCTGAGTGAAAATATGTATGCTTCATAGGTCTAATATAAATTAAGACCTTGAAAAATGTGCAAAGTTCATTGTACAAATGTGCAAAAGTACCAAAAGGCTCATGGTGATACATACCCACTGTGGAGACTGGAGTCTGGGCGGGATAGTGTGCAGGTCCAGCAGTGGCTGGATAAGAGTTTCCACCAGGGTACTGATAAACCGGGTAGCCCCTGAAACATGACATGTTAGTACATATGGTCAACAGGATTATGCTTTATATTTCATACTAGAAATGGTTATCAGCACTTATAATGTAGGCATGACATTATAAAAACAAAGGATTCCTTCAGCTTATCTCAGAGGACTAAAAAGAAAATATCCACATATACAGAGGCTTACTTTAAAATATATGGGTCATACTTAATTAGTTATGGCTTAATATGTTTATCTAAGCATAGCTTTATAGAAAAATATGTTTCTACTTTTATTCTTACCTCTGCCGTTTAGGTTTATACTGAGGTATTCATCTACCTATGAGTCACAGCTTGAATTATACATACATAGTAAAAATGTATTACTTCAATTACTTTTAGATTTGTAGAGCAATAAGAATAGATATCCATAATCCTCCCCGAAGAAACCTTTTAGAAATGTGCTGATACAATGTAACACTTATTTTGAAACTGACCTTTGAGAATTCTCAAACTTCTGCTTTGGGCATATTCATGGTCATTACTATATATTTAAAAACACATAATACCTAATTTTTACATTTTATTATTAGATGTCATGAGATGTTAAAACAAAAGAAAAATATTAGTTGCGAAATGAAATCCACAGGTATAAATGGAACAAAGAGTTTCAGTGATGACTGTGCTTGTTGTAAGACAACAACAAGCTTACAAACATGCTGAGTTTTGGTTGTTAACTGTATACTGGTTAAGAAAGACAACTGTATAACAAGTTTCTTACCCAGGGTTAGGATTTGAGGCATAAGGCGAGACCGCCGGCATGCCAGGCATGTAGGAAGCTGAGGTAGAAACACATTATGAAAACAATCAGACTTGAGAAAATAAGTGTAAAGCTACATCATAGTTTGTGTTTAACCTCTTAAGAGATTACAACACATTATTTCATGTCAATGTTAAACTGCTGTGATATGTGAGCTCCATCTGGTGATGAAGAAAGTAAATGCAAAATTTAAAACAAGATGCAATGACAAGGTTTATTCATCCATCCATCCATTTTCTATACCCGCTTTATCATTTGCAGCGTCACGAGGGTCTGCTGGAGTCTATCCCAGCTTTAACAGACAAGAGGAAGGGGTAAACCCTGGACAGGTCGCCAGTCTATCGCAGGGCCATATAGATAAACAGACAAGCAGACACACTCACACCTACAGGCAATTTCAATTCATCAATTAACCTAGTATAAATGTCTTTAGACTGTGGGAGGAAGCCGGAGTACCCGGAGGGAACCCATGCAAGCACGGGGAGAACATACAAACTCCACACAGAAAGACCCCCGCCGGGCCCGGTAGTTGAACAGGGAACCTTCTTGCTGTGAAGCAACAGTGATAACAACTAAGCCACTGTGCTGCCTAGATTAACTCATTAATAAGAAATCATACAATTATTCCATACATACAATGTACTGTGTTAATGTTGACTTCTGACAATGACATGTAAAACCAACTGAACTAAGTGAAGGAAAAACAAAATAACAAAACAGAAAAAAAGAAATATTGTTAATTTTACCTAAAATCTGGATGGCCAACATGAATCTTAAATAAATACATTATACATGACTGTTTATTGATTAGTCATGATTTAGTCATAAAATATTTAGTAGTACTCCACGTAACGTCAGTTAAAACATTATGTCTAAGTGAAGAAGACAGAAAAAGCAAATGTATGCATATATACAATATGTTTTGTAATCGATAACACTCATCTTTTGAAAACAACTTACATTATATATATATATATATATATATATATATATATATATATATATATATATATATTTTTTTTTTTTAAATAATATTTCAATTTAAAAAGCAAGTAATTAAGAAACAGATTTAAAAAATAAACAGACAGTTGACACTTTTAAGAGAGGACTTAAAACTCACCTTTTTAACAAAGCATATGCCAGCTTTGATAAACGATCTGAAGGTTTTTTTTTTTTTTCTCTTGTAAGCACTTTGAGATTTCCGAATGGAAAGTGCATTATAAATTAAATTCATTATTATTATTATTATTATCATACTGACATACCCCATAACTATTTAGTTAACTGTTTTGCCTTAAGGGTTTTATGAAATATCAAATAAACCTTTAAGTATACTGAAAGGTATTTAGTGCATAAATTCTTTATACCGCCCTTAGTAGGAAAACAGTCAACCCCGTTCTGCTAAGGCTTTCAAACAAAGCAGTCACATCTAAGATGACCCTGTTTACAACATAAATCAATCCAACTCACAATTGGGGGGTCCAGCAGCTTGAAAGGCTTGGTAGGGGGGTTGTGTGGTGGGGCGGGAAAACACTGGGGGCTCCTCTCCAAATACGACAATCATCACCTGAATTAGACCGTACAGGTCTGACTGAGGCTGTAAAACATGCAGTGAAGGATGAGTTTTTACTAACATAATTAACAAATTCAGAATATCACTAAAAACAAAAACAGGAATAAAATATATACTCAAAATTATATTTATGACCCTCATGAATACCGGTCTATAGTAACAGACACAATACAGTGGGTGTACAAATCAAAATACACACAGCCAGTTTGTTTTGCCTCTAGGGTGCCATTATTTGCCCAGCTGTGTTATGTGAATGGCAGAGACATAACATTTTGTCCCACAGCTGTTACACCACTGCTCCACCTTAGGAGGTATTAACAGAGGTCTAACAGGCATAAATAAGTGGTGTGTAAATTGGTATTGAAGAAATGGCTACAAGAGGTGTGAGGCTGGCTGCAAAAACCCCACACTGTTCTAAATCACTCCAATCACTGTTACTGCATAGAAAAAAAAAAACATATTTGGAGCAACAGCAATTCTGTGAATTGTTGCCCTTTTCCACCCAGAATACTCTTTTATGGACAAACAGAAACTTCCATTCCAGGTGAGTGTTGTTCAGAGAGCCTGAGGACACATTTGAAATTAGACCATTTAAAGTGTGTTCTCACATCCTCGACACCTCTGAATGTGGTCTGAGGTAATCACATCTCAATGTGAATGCACCTATAATCTGGGGATGCAAATTATCGATTATTTCATTAATTGATAGTTGATAACCTTATCGATCGATCATCGATTAGTTGATAAGCGGCGTTTTTCCATCTGAGATACAAACATAATTTTTTTTGCTTATATAAAATACAAAGGACATTTTAATGTATTCCTTAATCAAATATTTATTTGATACAAAAGTAACAAAAAGACATTTTTGTACCACAAGGAATATAATATAAAGTGCACTTCAAGGATATTAGTAGTAGCAGCAGCCATAATAGTGTCATTTGTGTCAAGCAAATTTTAAGTTCTAGTTACGTTTTAAGTTAGAGTTTTGGCAGTGTTCAAAATAAAATGATGAGACCTGCTGTATTGGAGAACATTTTCTTTTAGTTAAAACTGTAGCGGGGACAGATGTTTAGAGAAACTTATGTATGTACCGGTGAAGGCTGATTTATGGTTCCGCGTTACAACGACGCAGAGCCTACGCCGTAGGCTACGGCGGCGGCTCTGCGTCGATTTAAGGCGGAACCATAATTTAGGCTTTAGGGGAGACTATCGGAGAAAAACCAGAAGAATATAGAGTGGATTAAAAATAAAAGTTAAGCACTGAGCTACATGTGTCTCCCGTCTGGGCCATTGCAGACTCATTGCCTGAGCATGATATTACTAAAACCAAACATATCCGCCGTCTCTTTCTTCTGTGCGCGCCGCGGCGGCAGCGTGTTGTGTCGCATTAAATGTGGTCCGGGCGTGATACCAGTTGGTGAAATTAAACAAAAAAAATAAATAGATTAATATGAGGGTTTATGTACACATACCACAAAAGATAGCTATAGATAATCTGGATTGCTACTGATCAAATGTCTCATACTTACATGCTTCCACTCGTGTAGATAAGGGAGATAGATTTTGCCATTGGCATCGATGTGTTTACCAGTCTTGATCATCATGGCACTGGTAGGTTTGACAAAACATATGGGAGGGTTGTAGGGATAGGTGTCCAGCAACCACAAACACACTGGAATGTTGTAGACGTTGCCTTCAGGAAAAAAACAAAACAGCTGTAATATACAAGTTTTAAAATCCAATTACATGTTTAACTGCTGCATTGTATGCTATTCTTGTTTCAAAAAGTCAGGAGACGTCTACATTAAATGCAAG
The DNA here is from genome assembly GCF_033807715.1 of Cololabis saira. Lineage (NCBI taxonomy): Eukaryota > Metazoa > Chordata > Actinopteri > Beloniformes > Belonidae > Cololabis > Cololabis saira. The sequence continues at coordinate 28,964,394 of NC_084591.1, forward strand.
TTCGACATCAATTATCAGTGCAGTAGATGCAGTCGACCCAGCCAATTATCTGGTATAAATGCGTTGGTGATTATTTCAGAAAGCATAATTCTCACTTGCATTTCCCAGCTCATTTGGTTGGGTATTTGGTTTTAGGGCAACAACACATTTCACTCCTCTCTCCTAGCTGGGTCAGCCTTTCAGTAATTACTGTACTAAAACCATATCCATAATTAAGCATATTGCAACATACCGGTACTAGTCTATCTAATAACCATTTTAATAACAAATCTATTTTCTTTCCCCTGATAACTTTATACTGACAGCAGTTAGACCTTGCGATGACTTCATCTGGCTGCATTTTCAGTCACTATTAAGTTCAATTGTACAATAAGGTTCCACCATTAGATTACAGTCTCTCTTCACCTTCACTCAAAAAGTGAATGAGTACTTTTTGCACTTCATTGGAATGAATATTAATTTAATATATTGGGTACATTTAGGTATTTTGGGACATGAACTATATTTTGGTATTTAGATTTATTTTGCAAACTTGAAATAGTCAAGTTTCCTGCTGTCATATAGTATCATCCTTGGTCTTTTGAACTAAGGGAAACATGCAAACTAGGAACTAGGTAAAGTTATTTTCTTAATAAGCAACACAAAAATAATTTACCTCTGTAGCTCACAGGTACCGTCCCCGTCAAGCTCATCAGGTCTCTTGTAGAGCCATCATTAAACACTGAAACACATGAGGGCGTATGTCATCAAATGAGCATGTACAGCATAACATAAAGTGCTAAACATGGACATTATAATTAAATAATTTTACCGTAAGCATCCATAACTGGTTTCAAGTCCTTGTACTGGGAGATGACATTGGTTATCTCACGAACAGTCAGGTCTTTATATTTGTATTGCTGGAATTAAAAAACAAACATGGGAGAACAAATATAAGAGTATATTTGTTTATTTAGAATGGACTGAAACATTTGATAACTAAACCAGTCCGGCCCACAGAGACAATACCATCATTAAATTTGCTAATATCACCACAGTTGTAAGCGAATTTGATGAGTATAATCATGCCAAATATTCTGTGTATTACATTTTTATATTTTTTGTATCTCTATCTCTATATATATGGAATTTGCACTGTTTTGCACTGAAAAGTACAAGCTCTCCAATCTCATTGTCCCTTCAGTGCAATCACAACATAGGGCATTTTATTCTATTCTATTCTATAATTGTTGTGTATTTAGTTACTACTGTTGGCAGGTTGACGGTGTTAACTTTAGGACTGCTAATACGAAACTGTGTCAATGAAGGTACAATATGTGGCTTAAATGTGAAATGTGATCATAAACAGTGCTCAAGTGTGAACTCTGCAAAATGTCATTTAAAACCACTCATTAATGTGATTTGCATGATAAAAACCGGTCGAATAATTTGACTATACCACTTAAATTTCCCCTATGAGTTTCCCTTTCTAACAAACATTACAAAGAATTTAGTTGCACTTAAAACTGAAACAAAGTGGCATTTCTTTCATGAAAAGCAACCGAAAATGGGTAATTTTGTTGATTATGAAATTGCTTATAACAACAATAAGAGTTATTATTATTAATTATTATTATTATTACAATTATTTTGTGAACCAGGTGGAAAATTGTGATTATAGTTTCGGTGAAACTCGCTAACCGGCTCAGCTGGTTGATACAGTGCATCATAACAACATTAAATAGGGCGGTAATATTATATGTTTAATGACTTAAACGATATATTACAAAGCAAACTCCTACTAACACCAATAATAACAATAATAACCCAACACACGTGAAAAGAAACAAGTGTTTTGAACACGACCCGGTGTAACATCAGCTTACCTTCAGCATCTTCTTTAAACCACTTTCATTGACAACTGCCATGTTTGCTGGAAATATACTTGAAGCTCTATTAAAAACGCGACACAGTAAAGTAGAGACAGCGACCGAGTTTAAGGACGGATAAAAACACCAGTGGATGCTAGGCTAACCTAGCCCGGCCCGACGACACTTAACACGGTGAATGTTTCCCTTTAAACCTGGTAGTTCTGTGTCATTTATACCATCATTTCATGCATCAGTATTCGATAAATACAAATACACAAAGAAGATCGTCTAGGTTTCTAAGAAAAAAGGTAGAAAACGAGTGTCCGAGTTTCAAAAAGTAGATGCTACTGTAACTCTGACTACTTCCGGTCTGCGGTGACGTAGCCGCCCTGGCGCATGCGTGATTGGCTGTCCGCGGTCCCGTCCAGAAGTTTGGTCATTCTTGTAATATTTTTATTGATTAATTAAAAATAATAATTTATTATTAACTATTATTATGGTACATCATTTTTTATTTTTTGATAGTTTTTTTAATTTTTGCATTCATCCTTCCTGCCCACAGCAATGACTCTCTAAAATTAATCTTTGAAGAGACATGAAAACTACAGCAATATTTAATTTAGCCTAGGGGATTAATAAAGTATTTTTCGATTGAATTGAATCTGGATGATTTGTCATGTTTTATGTAATATTAATGCATTAAATTAAATTAAATTAAATTAAATTAAATTAAATTAAATTAAATTAAATTAAATTAAATTAAATTAAATTAAATTAAATTAAATTCGAATCAATTCAGTTCAGTTCAGTTCAGTCAAGTCAAGACAATTCAATTCTGTTAAAAAATGATGAATCCCCAAAGGGAAATTATAAAAGTAAGTCTTTATTTTATTGTGAGAATCATTACTTGTGTCCTTAAATATATTATTAATCATTCAGGCAAGTATTAATAACCACCATTGATTATTAGCAATAAAATATAATGAATAAATGATCTGATTGTTGATAAATAATAATTATTTATTAATGAGATGGTTATCAATTTAATCATTAATCTTAATCATAATTATGCAATTCATTCTTGTTGATATGTCTTTTTATATTTTGTACTATTACTGAAACTATAGAAAACTTCCATGACTTCTATCACATAATATTTCCCAGAATGTAATATCAATGTTTCACGCCCAATTGTGGTATTTGTAATTAAAACCAATATTTAACCTACCAAGATATGGTTCAACAGAAAATTATTCCAACAAGCCAAGAAGCAAATAGTTCTTTATTTACAACAAAAATTTGCATGATTGCTTTCAATATGTTGAAATGGTTTCAGAATAAGCTTCTTTTCATGTGTTTTATGGTTAAAAGTGAATGAAGTGACACGTGTGAACATTTAAAACAAGATGATATGCAATTATGACCAGCCTTGAAAGTACAACTATTGTACGATGCTCAAATTTTAGTTGAATTTATTTTCTCTTTACAATAAATAGTAAAGAAAGAGCCAGATTCATCAATACAATATCAGGTTTTAGAGGCAGTTTTACAGTCCAAACTACCGCGGATCAAAGGACCCAATTGACCACTGGGTGCAGTTAAGAATGTTTTTATGTGCTGCTTGTGAAGCAATTCAGTTCCCCCTCAACAGCAGCCTTCCTGACGCACACTTCATAAGGTATTTGAAAGAAAACAAAACCATCCATTTATCCATCCTCTCCCGCTTATCCAGGGTGGGTTCGCAGGGGTAGTACCCCAAGCAGGGAAGTCCAGACCTCACTTTCCCCAGCTTTATCTACAGTAGCTCATCTGGGTATCCCAAGGCGTTCCCAGGCCGGCCCAGAGACATGGTCCCTCCAGCATGTCTGGAGTCTTCCCCGGGTGTCCTCCCAGTTGAAACTGTAAATCCACTATCTGTACACAATATTTTAAAAACAAAACAGCTTTTATACAATTCCCAGATTTCACAAAAAGACTAACAATTAGATTCATTTTGTTGTTGGAAAGATTGACCATCTTCTCTGGTTAAAGACAGATATGAATTCTCATCTGCCTCTCTGCATTGCAGCCAGCCTATATGAAACAAGCAAAATGGAGAAAAAAAAGTGTTTATTCCTTTTTAAAATAGGATATATATATATATATATATATATATATATATATATATATATATATATATATATATATATATATATAAAAATTGTGTTAGTGATTCTTACATGATGCTTGTTCATGCTCTGGATAAGGCCGCTTGGCCACGGGAGGGGACTCTCCGAACACAGCAACCATCACCTGCAGCAGACTCACGAGGTCACACTCACCCTGATGGAGGAAACAGAAAGTAACAAGTTGTGGCGGTAAAACACCTCAAGCCAGTGCCATGAAACTCTGACCCAGATTCTCATCTTTTATGAGACACATAAAGAAACATAAAGCTTTGTCCAAAAAAAATACATTTAAAAAACACATTACTTCACTTACATTTTTCCAATCTTGCAGGTACGGCAGCAGGATTTCACCATTGTTGGACACATACGTTCCTGTCACGACCACCATCTCAGATGTGGGTTTTACATAACAGATGGGAGCATCTTGAGGGTAGCTTTCCTCAAACCATATGCATATGGGTATGTTGTAGTTCGCATCTTGGAAAACAGCAAAGCACCAAACATTTATCTTAAATATTTCTAATATCATTTGCTCAAAGGTCTGGTCAAATGTGCAAAATGTTGGTTACCTGAAATCATGACAGGTATAGTTCCGGTAAGACTCATCAAGTCCTTTGTGGTTCCATCATTGTAAACTGTACGAAGCACAATAATGAGTGCATAACAGCAATGACGTCTTTCTACATTCTGAATATGCTCAGTAGCTGTTATTTTGACACTTACCATATCTATCCATCACAGGCACAAGGTTTTTGAAGAAGGTGAGTGCAACATATATTTCATGAGCTACATATTTGCGAAGGTATGCCTTTAGAACATATAAAACCAGAAGAGAAATACATTTTAGCATAGAATCTGTTAGCCGGTAGGCCTAGATAAGAAAGAACATAAACTTTCAGTGATTATCTATTCTTACCTTAGGAAGCATTTTCTTTATCGTTTTCTCACGAAATGACATATTTAATAGAACTGACTTTTCTCCTTACAATTAAAAAAGAAAGAAAGAACACAACGTATCTCTTCGATCAGCAACATTCACCATGCTGAACTTTCAACCTGTTTCGGCTTCAGGAGAGTTTATTACTCTTTACTACCAGGAAAAGAAGTCCCACAGTTATGCAAGGCATCCACCCTACGGAGCAAGTGTGTTTTACTTATCTCATTTTGTTACAGCTGCTATATAAGCACTATTACAACACAAATACCTCCCAAATGCTGTTGTATAAATGCTCCATAAGTATTTTTAACTTTGAGTGTAATGGCTTAGATATGGTATTTAACTTAACATATAATTAAATGATATATAATTGCAAGTTAGTGATTTTTGAACAACACAACACATTCTTTACATCCTCAGCTGCTAGGAGCAGCAACAAACACAGCAGCTTCACTTTCAGGAAAACATTTTTGTTTTCTTTCAGATGATTTATTGTAAACCAAAAAGAAGTCATTATTCACCAAGAAAATGGTTGATTAATGAAAGGATATTAATGCACTGCTTTATTCTGGATCCATGAGAACTGTTCTCACATGTGACGATTGTAAAACCTCTGGATAAACGGTTTTTACAGCAGACCCTTGACCCTTCAGTTCAATACCTGCTCTTATTGTATAAAATTTTAATCAGAGCGATCCCATGTCATAGTGTTTAAAAATCTTGATATTATACATTACTTAAAAGATTTTTTTCTTTTATAGATTTATTTTAATTATTTTATCGAAAATATATATTTGCTCCTCTTATTCTGATACCCACATGGGACTGTAGGTGGCAGCAAATCTCAACTTTAAAAAGAAAAAAAAAAAAGGTTTAGCAACTTCTTCATCTTGACATCTTTATTCCCGTCCCGCATTACATTTGCCACATTTTCAAAGGGTAAATACATCTTAATTAGCTAAACAGCTGACAATTTCACAAAATTCTTCCATATCTCAACGCCACAATTTGCAAGGTGAGAAACAAGCCCTTGAGCCCAGACAATCTTGTGTAAAACATCCCCCACATGGTCCTTACAGTCTTCAGCCATACTCGGCACGTGTGTATGCATACTGGTGGACTTCTGGACATGGACTGCGATGACATGCTGCTGCCTTTCTAATGCAGTGATAGTTTGGATGCCCAGATTTTGTGGATATTATCATTGGTGTATTGTTAAAAGACAAAGAGAGAGAGAGAGAGAGAGACACACACAAAAAGCATACCATCAGGACTGTAATTATATATTACAAACTCCAGTTTCCCCCATAATAATGTTTGAGCACAAAGGTTAAAAAGATAAAATGTTGGAACACGGTCAACAGTAGGGCCAAGGATCATCCCCTGCAACATCACAATAAGTTAAACACAAGCTGTCTTTCAAACAATATCTGAAGACTAAAAGACATTCACAGTTTGTGTCCTTCCTCGAAGATGAGAAATAAACAGACAACTGATGGACAGGCGGAGCACCGTCATTCACACGTCAACTACACTGGTCAAATTTCTGTAAGCCAGTCACTGCAACTGTACAAAATCAATCAGGTCGGACATGAAACGTTGAAGGAGAGAAAAAAAAAAAAACAATTGATGTCTTTCACTGGAACCTATAAGATCTCTGAGGTCCGCCTTTTTTGCGAGTATCATTTGTAAGTACAATAACTGCAATTTGTAATAAATTCAATTATTTTCAATAATTTCTCTTGCATGGTTCATCTATTTGATTCTGACTACATATTTTATTAATGGCCACATTTCAATATATATATATATATATATATATATATATATATATGGGTTGTTTTTTTTTACCAGCAATATTAAACTAAACTCTATTCAATCAGACACGAATACAGAGCAAGACAAAAAAAAAAAAGAAAAAAATCAGTGTAGTGTTTTCAGTCAATTTCTTTTCAAATTCTGTACAGCGCAATACACTAGTATATTTTTGTTGTGCATATAAACAAACAAACAAAAGAGCAAGCATAATCTGGTTGGTAGAGCTTGCTGCAAACATTAGGTACAGACTAGCTAAAAGATAAGGCAAAGTAAACACAGATCATTTTATTTAGGCAACAAATAATAGCATTATGAGGAGCACAAGCCTTTTAGTATTAAGAAATCAAGCAATGAACTCCCATAACTCACAAATCGATAACCTGTTCCATACAATAGTTCCACATATACAGTAAATATGGTGTCCATAAGATTAGCACCTGACTTATTATTGTTTCATTAAAAAGCTGTAAGTGGCAGGGAAAAAGAGACGAAGTGTGAGGATAGTACGGTACGTGTGGAAAAAACTGAAGTTCACCTCTGAGGCAGGACTTGTGCGTTACTCTCCGCAAAACCCAACTCGTGGCATCCCTTACCCCGGTTTCCAGGACTGTTAGATGACACATTCCTGGACCCCGATTCCTGAGTCTTATTGTTCCAAAGGAGTAATTCTTGCAGTCCAAAAAAATCTCATCACCATGTAGTAAACACGGTTCTGAACCGTACAGTTACGGAAAAGAAATGCATAAAAAAAAAACTTTTTTTTTTTTTTGTGTAGAACAGCAATCGGTCTTTACGGTTTTAATAACAACAAAGACCATAGCTACATGTTCATGCACTGTACCTTTCCTTCTTCAACCAAAGTAAAAAAAAGAAAAATAAGTAATCATGAAAGATGGTTTATTTCCAACACATTGTGTAGCTCGGAGAGCAGAGTACTACTATTGCACCTGAACCTACGTACACTAGCCATTACAATTATCTTGCAAAGACATCTCAAAATGATATAACTGTAAAAAGTAAAAGGCAGTCGCATCCTGGAAATCCATCTTTGTACTCTTTTTTTTCAGACATAAATTCCAAGAGACTTAACTACCACAAAAAAGGTAAATAAAAATGTTAAACCAGGTGCCACCTTCGTTCACTTACAGTGCTCAGGTTTCAAATCTCCTCATCTCTCACACACAGTCTCTCTACCTCTCTCTCTCTCTCACACACACACACAGACACACGCAAAAGGAGAAAATGAAAAACCAAGTCCAACATTTTTTAACAGTTCAGGCTAATTGTTAATCAACAATTTAAAAAAACAACACATGTACAGTCTTTCCCATGTCTGCCTCCACCCCCTGTATCCAGGACACTGACAGGACTACTGAGCAAATCAAGCAAACCCATCACAGGTTTAGTGAAGGGGGAGGTTGGATTAATTAAAAAACTAAATGTCCATTCCAGTTGTTTCCATTCAAACCGGTCAGTCCTTCCAGCTGTTAGGACTAAGGGGGTGAAATTAGGCTTCGAGGCACGAGGGGGAAAGAGACACCCCCTTTACAACCAGTGTTGAGACTGAAAACAATAAGTTAGCAGGAGAAATGAAGAGCAACCCAGCCTGAAGGAGTCATTAGTGATGTTGCTTGCAGGTCGATGTGGACCAAAGAAAAAGAGGGGACCGGACCAGGCTAGTTCAGCTAGCGACTTAGGCAACAGTCCAAATCTGCCTTTTTCCATAAGAGTCTATGGTTCAGTCAGCCCTGGCACGTAACTTTAGAGCTTTTGCTTCAATAATCCTCTTTATGATAAAGTTCATATTTCATCTTTGAGTTGTTTTATCTGTCTGTCTTCGAGTCCATGCTGCCACTTCGTGCTGTAGCATTTCTCCTCAACATGTCACAGAGAGCTGAGAACACAAAATTAAACAGATATTAGAGCCTTTCATCATTTATTTCATATGATGAACAAATGGCGGGCCTATTTTTTGCTCACAATATGTAGCTGAGTTTACAGAAAAAAAATAAAACAGAGCATAACAGCATTACAGAGTAACCGGGTGACCATCATGCTGCAGGTTCCATCTCACCTGTATCAAGACACCACACATCGACAGCTCATACAGTCTTGACCACTCTCATCAGGTGGGTTCAGCTTCCTCAGCTTATGCTGTCTTATCTCCCGCACCAGCGTGTAGAAAGCATCCTCCACTCCCTGTAAACACACATCAATATACAAAAGTTATAGAAAGCAATCCGATCACAGTCATTAAGTGGAGTACACTAAGGCCCTGTCCCAATACTCCCCCTACCCCTAGTTTTCAGCCCTACCCCTAAATTTTGCGCGTTCCCGTGAGGGTAGTGGTGTCCCAATTCCTTTTTTCACCTAGGGGTAGTGAAGAAAACTAGTGTCGTGGCTATGAATCTGTCCCTACGGATCGAGGGATTTCGGGTGCACACTAGTTGATCTAGGGCCAGAAAAATTTCCCAGAATGCTTTTCGTCGTCATTTGCGGACTGAATAAAAAAAAACAAAAAAAAACATGGCGGACATTTCTTATTTTTTAGTGAATAAAATCTATATTTTGAGTTAGTTTCTGCATAAAAATGCGTTTTGATTACATTTCTAGCGAGAAATATATATTTTACTTTCATAATATTCACTCAGTGAATGTACATAATCACTCGTTTGCCCGTTGTTGCAACCTTGCCAGAATAAAGGCTGATTTATGGTTCCGCGTTACACCAACGCAGAGCCTACGGCGTAGGTTACACGGCGACATACACCGTACCCTACGCCGTAGGCTCTGCGTCGATTTAACTGAGTTTTCGGAGCAAATTTCTTAACAGGCGTAGCTACAACTGTTAGATTTCATCAACATTTATCTTCCTAAATTATTTATTTCAGCCAGCGGTAATTCTCCACAGAGCTGCAGGTTTCTCCCCGGGACGACGGCGCAGGTCGACCTGGCGATCACGTCTGTACTCCGGCTGCTGCTGCTCCGGACCGGCGGCTCTTCTCATCTCCGAAAACATCAGATCAAATTTCTTAACAGGCGTTATTTGGACAAACTGAGCCCAGGTTGGGGATCTTAACGGTTACTTTTACGCCTGAAAAAATATTAAAACGTAATAAAGTGGCATATTAACAGCGCTACAGCTGAAATTAAAACAGCTTTTGGCTCTCAGCTCCCTGATTTTAGGGGTGGTGCTGAAAGTAGGAGTAGGGGGAGTATTGGGACAGGGTCCTGGGAAGATTTCAAGTGCCCTAAAATCTGTCCCTTCTTTTTTAGGGGTAGTGATAGTGAGGGAGGGCTAGTGGTAGAAAGTAGGGCTAGTGAAGAAAAGTGATCAGGTGTACACACCACTTGGCAACATCACCATGGACACCCTGATCATTTCAGTTGTTGGTTAATCAAAAATGAATCTAGAAGGAGAGGTCAATGCTCAATTCGATGCATTTTCCATTTGAATGACATATTGTTTTGTTTTGTCCATCCAAGTTCAGTGCCAGCATCATTTAACTTGAAAAGACTGTATTATGTACCTACATGATGCGTCAGGGAGTGGGAGCTCTGCAGTGACTAGCCCTGACAAAGCTTTTCAAATACTGTAGCTCTGTTCTTGAGCCAAGGTAACCTGGCTATGAGTCATTGCCTGCAGCATTATAAAATGTTCGAAGCAGCACAAATCACATCACTCCACAGGCCATGGCCCACTCTTTGCATTAATTAGGATGTGTGTTAAAAGGAAAGGCAGAGGCCAAATTAGTGACACTTTGATGCAGCAAACAGTGATTAATAATTAGCAAATATTTTAAATCTGTGGCTTACAAAGATGTGAGAAATGAAAGTAAAATCTAAAAGTAAACTAAAATGACGGAACTAGTCAGATAGGTTTATGCAGGTTTTAATTTCAACACCTACCTGTCGCGTTTTGGCAGAGGTTTCAATGTAAGGAATTCCGTAGGAGCGAGCGAGGTCCTGGGCTTGCTTTGTGTCCACCGAACGTGTTGGTAAGTCACACTTATTTCCCACAAGCACCATGGGTACGTCATCGGAATCCTTTACTCGTTTAATCTGCTCTCTGTGAATTAGAAAAGAAAAAAAGAAAAATATATATATTTTTTTTTTGCAAATTTATACACATTTTGGTTGTTTAAAAATTCCTTTAACCAAACTCAACGCAGCATTTAGCCTAAAAAAAAAAAAACATCTCATTATTTGGGGTCCTTGCAGTTTCATGAATAACAGCAGTTCCACCACTGGGAAAGCAAGCACCCAGGGAACTCTAGGACCCAGAGGAAGAGCCAGGGCCTGCCTGTGCTCTGTGCTGCACTGCTGAAGGAGGAGGGACAGACAACAGCCAGGCAGCAAACAGCATTACCTCATCACTACAGCAGCAAGTGCCAAACGACATGCAGTCAGGGGGAAATTGACTGAAAGGAGTGGGTCAGATCAGCACAGCTCTTCTTCTCAGCCTGTCCCTGCACATAGTCAACTCATCTGTATACATTTAGCACAAACCACACTGAGTTGTGATGGATTTGTTGTATCTTGGTACAACACTCAACTCAAATATAATAGTGCGGGTGTAAAAAAAAAAAAAACCCACAATGTTGAATATTGTAAATAAAACATTCTTGGGCTCAACAACAAAACTGCAATACCATGTGGTCTCGGATGGAATTTTTTTCCATCTTTGCCAACAAAAACCACAAAAAGATCTTTAAAACAAAGGACCAGCTTAAACTGGCCTCCCACTTTTTGTAACACCAAGCAAAAAGACCCATATGTCCCTTCACATGTTGCACAATAGTTTGTGTTAAAGACAGGACCAAAAAAAAGGCAAAAAAAGGCTGAGCTGCAAGGGCAGCATGCCAAACAAAAGTGATACGTTCAAAAGATCCTGCAGAACTGTAAAAGACAGTCATCATCTTTTACTTGTGATCTGCAAGACAAACAAATGACTACATAAGGAGATAAGCAACAACAAATGTGGCAAAGACAGAAAAAAAACCACTACTCATCTCCAGCTGAAAGTCACCACTCCCTCCCTTTCTCCTTCCCTGTCCTTGTGAGTGCTACCTCTGCCTGCTCCTCTAATTGAGTCACGATCGATTTCATTGGCATCGTGCTGTAAGCCTCCAGTTGGGGGCTAAGCTTTCTTTAGCTGTGTTAAATGCTACAGCATGACATCACCCTACTACTGCAGAGAGCTGGCACCAACACACGTATATACAACCCTCTCCCTCCAGAACTCATGGGAGGCCCTGTAACACTATGAATACACAAATACACACGCATAAGAGAGGAGCACAGGACTAACAGCAGAGGAGTTGTGTGTCTGAACTACACTTGAACTCATTTGGAAATTCATATGCTCACATCTGTAGCCCAAAAAAACCAATACAGTATATCAGCAGAAATTTCTGGAGGTTTCCACTCCCTCTTTCAGTACAGATGCACTGATTGGAATTTTCTTTGTCACACCTGACCTTCGAGTTTTGCGCAATTCTGTAAATTACCTACCATTTTTATCTCTACTGACTATAAATGATAGAATACAATCTTTTTTTTCCTACTTTTTGATTTCATTGAAGATTTAACTGTGGTCATAAGAAAAGACTGGTGATAAATAGTCTTTTTTTTTTCTCAAAAACAACTAGTCTGGAGTGTTTCTCTATTTGTTACATGACATTTAAAAAGAAATGTCACACAAAGTTTTATTTACTGTCAACCGTCACAGACTGTCATTTATGATTTAAATAACTACACACACACACATATATATATATATATATATATATATATAAAAATTAATAATTTCCTTTTGTAGATTGATAAAGTATATAAAATATTAAATATTTTAGGGTTTGCAATTAATCTAAATCTGGTGTATTGTTAAAAGAAGTACAAGTTAAATAAAAGGTAATTAATTCATTGAAATCATACTTTATGACAAGATGTGTGAGGAAACATCATTTTCAGTTGAGTTTTGGTTACTTGTCGTTTGCATTAAACTAGAAGTGACAGCATTCATTTTACTCTCCCTTAATCAGATGGCCATCATGCTTATCCTTGTTCATTCCGCCACATTTACTGGTCACATCATCTGTCACTACGTATGACGTGTAAAGTGTGTTATTACTTCATTTGCCAAATTCAAGTTCTTTCCCCGGCGTACTCTGCTGCTGCTACACGTAAATCTCCCTCCTGTGGGACCAATAAAGTCTTATCTTACCTAACCCTGGACAGGTAAGTTTCTCTATCGTCGTATGCATTGTATTGAAGTGGAATTGATTGTTTTACAACCAATTTTTTTTTTTTTTGGTTTTACAACCAATCTTAACTATTAAACGGCAAAAACATTTCTACGCTAAATAAGCAAACAGCTGGACTATATAAGCGGAAAATAATGTTTATGGAAAACTCTGTATGAACTGCTGAAGAGGTTAAACGTCCTCGTGAATCAGTGCATCTTTTATTTTTTCTTAAACACACCTGTACTGGTGAATGTCCTCAAAGGACTTGGTGTTGTTGATGGCAAAGACGCAGAGGAAGCCCTCCCCTGTTCTCATGTACTGATCCCTCATGGCGCTGTACTCCTCCTGACCTGCAGTGTCCAGGATATCCAGCAGGCAAGTCTCCCCATCAATCACCACTTGTTTCCGGTATGAATCCTTCAGAAAAAGGAAAAAAAAAAAAGAAAAAAAAAAGAAAAGAAATGCAATTGTTTATAGCTATGATAAAGAAGTCACACTCTCCTGTGACTCACAGAATAAATGGTTCAGGTGGGATCTGAGGCAACTCATGGGGCATGCTGATGTTTCATCACTGTGCCTGGTCATTCAGGGCGGAGGAGTATGTTCACAGACGGCACCAGGAGACAAGCTGTAACGCTGACTGTGTATGAATCTAAATGTGTTATTGATTTCATGTCCACTTTCTGATCACATGAAATTCAAGGGATCAGAGGATCAGAGCTAATGTTTAGCCTTCCAACATGCAGCCACAAAAACATGGAGTGCTGTCCCTTTGTTTGTTAGAGCATAGGGGCCAGGAATGCAAATACACAAAAAGGACATTGTCTGGCCAGAGGCAGGCGTGGTGAGAAAGAGAGGGAAAGAGAGACATAGAGGCAGGGGGAAAAAAAGAGAAGAAAAAGAAATCTCTCTCTCTGGCTTCTTAGCAATGTCTGCAGGGCCTTTTATTGCCTTATTTTAATAAAAACAGTGCAAATGGGTGGAGTCCTTTATTTATTTTTTTCTTTCTTTCTTGAGGCCAAATTTGCCATTTCTTCCATGCCTGACCATTTGGAGGTTTGCCACGACATTCAATTAATTAAATTACATTAACTTGGTTTGGACTAAGCTTTTGTCTCAGTATGATCCACAACATATTCTTCAGGACTTTTTTGTGTTATGAGCAGTCCTTTTCCACATAGAAATAATATATAGAACACACAAAAGAGAGTTTTACCTCTATAGTTGGGTCATATTCATCCACAAAGTGGTTCTGGATGAGCTGGATGGTTAGTGCGCTCTTGCCCACACCTCCAGCGCCCACTACCACCAGCTTGTACTCCGTCATTTCTGTCGCTGCTGCTCACAACACACCACTGTTGAGGAGACGTTGAGGGAGAAAAGAGGTGCAGGTTAGTAAAAATGTAACTAAAAGAAATAAAACCCATAAAACACACGGAGCCCATGATCTGTCATCTGCTACCAGACTGTCGTGATGTGGTCTACGACTTGCTGTACAGACAAAACATGTGAAGATACCATTACGTCCCACTGGTGAGAAACATTAGTGTTTTGCATTTGTTGGAGTGTATGTTCAGTGGGGGATGAGGCTGAGACCCTCAAAGGGGAATGTAAAAAATGTGCTGAAGGTACTCAATGTTCCAGTCCTCTCGCGCTTAGTGTGTGAGCAACAGAGAGAGGGCATTAGAGAAAGAGCAGGGGAGGCAGCGGGGTGAAAGTGTGGGGGGTACAACACTGACAGACAGATCCTTATAATTCAAGTTTTACACCACCAACATCGACATGTTATCCTATAGTGACAGATGCAATGTATGAAATCAAAATACAGCACTGGATTAGGATCTCCGCCTTGTTCCTGTTGACTGCAGAGTCAGGCTATTGCTTTGAACTTTTTCACAGTAGTTTCCCACAGAAATAAAAGGGACATGCCTGCAGAGGATTTTATGACTCAGGTTGTACCTGAAGTTTTGATATGAAACGCTTCTTCAAGAAAATACATTCATTTGATCACAAAAGAGACAAAACAAAACCAAAAAAAAAAACACAGATGTATATCGTTTCTATTGAAGCTTCATGTAATTAATTTGAGAATATTCTCAGAGGTTGCCGTGTACACATTTTCATGGTGAGGTTTGTAAAATGGAGAATAGGAGAGAAAACCGATAAGAGCTAGGTGGGGAGACAAGGCAAAGAAAAATGACAGTTTAGCTCGTTTACTGTCAATCCTTGAGTTTGATAAAAGAGTATATATCGTTTTCTTATCCATAAACAGCCACTAACAAATAACAAGGGTAGCTAACTGGAAATGGATTGACACAAGACACAAGTCGGACTAACTTGGGGAAAAAAGCTTTTAGTTTCTCTACACCCTCTGCGTGGAATACCCTCCAACTTGAACTGAAAATTTCTGAACTTCTTTCTTTTGAAGCCTTTCGCCCACTTCTTAAAAACCGACAACGAGAATCCTTTCGGCAGAGCCTGTGTTTTTAAACTACATGTGCCCGTGTTCTTAAATTTTAAGTGTTCTTTAATAATTTTAAATTATTTCTGAAGTTGTTGTTTTTTACATATTGTGGAAGTCACCACTATTGCACTTTATTTGCTAAACAGTTTGCACTCTCATTTTAATGTTTATTACGTGATTGTTGTTATTTGTGTGTGGGCGTGTGCTGCTGCCTTCCTTGGCCAGGTCACCCTGGAAAAGAGGTCTTGACCTCAATGGGTGTTTTTTATCTGGTTAAATAAAGGTGAAATAAAAAGTAGACTAAGGGACAAAATACACTTCCTCATAACTGCTGAATATTCTAATTAAATGTTGTGACTTAAATATAACTACGTCACTTTTTGTAAAGACTCATATCCGGCACTTTAAAACCTCATATTGTACATTTCTGTTTATACATTTTATTTTATCTCTTATATATTTGTTTGTTTTTATATTTTTATTGTATTGCACCAATCACCACAACAAATTCCTTGTGTGTGTTAACAAACTTGGCAATAAACCCTTTTCTGATTCTGATTCTATGTAAAATAAGATGCAACATCCTTGTGTACAAATAAGAAACTAATTTGGCAAAACACCACTACCTGGATGTTAGGTGTGATCAGAATATAGGCATCCATCATCTATACTCACAAAGGCAGGGGTGCACCCTGGACAGGGCCACATATAGTCAAACAACCACATATACTCCTACAGACAATTTAAAATCCCTAATTAACCTGGAATACATGTTTTTGGACTGTGGGATGAAGCTGAAGCACCTAGAGAAAATCCAGGTTAACCCCTCACAGAAAACCCCCGCAGGGATTTGAACCAGGAATCTTCTTGATGTGAAGCAACAGTGCTAAGCACAAAGCCACCGTCCTCCTTTATGGACCCACACAACTCACTGACCAGGTGTGGTTGATGTAACCAAGCTGTGGCAATCATAAAAAAGCATGTTGTATAATAACAAAGGTCAGAACTGAGACAGTAGTAAAAAATTAAAGAGGATTAAATAAACAAGGTGTGCTCAAAAGAAAGCTACAGAAAGCTTTGTTGGAAAATAACACTAGTCCAACTCATCAGCTGTAACCGCACATGTAGAGGACTGTATGTTGATCTCAGTGAGGTCAATACAAAGATCCTCCGACGTCACCCTCACCTGTCCTGCTGGTCGGTTAAATTCCAGGTGTTATGAAAATGAGTGGATAAAGTAGCCTTATGAGTGTTTTCCCTGATGTTCCACACCAAAGAATGATTCATATACTGAAAAGTTACCACTAGGTTACGAGATTTATGACCCGGAAGTGACCTGATACCAGCCCACTAAAGAAAGGATGAGTCAGCATATAATGGAAAGATTAGTCACTCATGACAATTTTCCCCGGAATACGTTCAATGTATTAAAAATCCTATGGAAACCCCTTAAACACACCCACCAAATGTGTTAAATTTCAGATGCATCATGATGCAGATGTAGACAACACTGCATAAATGCAGTGATGAGACATAATCAAGAGATTGTAGTCCACACACACTAACATTTTTAAATACTGAATTTCCAGCCCAAGCAGGAAGATAACATTGCTATAAGCTTAACTGTGCTAAAACTCCCCAAAAACCATAAACAAAACAACAAAAAACCCATCATACATAGGGATGAGAATCAAGAACTGGTTCTTGTTCAGAACCGGTTACCGTGTTTCAATTCCTTGGAATTTTTTGCAAATTTTTCGATTCCAGTGAGCACGAATGATGTCATGACGTACGTTTTGTAACGTGTGTAAGTCGGCAGTCAATAGTAAACATGGCGCCCAAGCAATTCAAACGCTCGAAAGTCTGGTTACATTTCAGTAAAAAAAAGATGAAAACAGGGCAACTTGCAATACTTGCCAAGAGAATATTTCTTCAAAGGGAGGAAACACTGCCAACATGCAAACACATTTGTGCACATAGCATTCAATAACAATAAATGTCGCTCCGGACTAACGTCAGTAATTCAAATTACCAGCAGCAGCAGTAACTATAGCATGTCCTTACTAATAATACTGGAGGTAATTAATGGCCCTTTTACACTAGTACCTACTCAGCGCGACTCCATTCGCCATGCCCCGGTTTTGTGCTTTTCCACTAGGGGTGGAGGCGGGTGGAGTAGATACTTTTTCTGTATCTACTCTGCCGAGGTTTTAAGCGGCTGAGTCGGGCTGTGATGTCATCACACTACAGGCCACCGATTGGGCGGGGCCGTCAGACGTTTGAGTCGGGAGGCGGAAATCAGCAAAAGAGCGACTTGTGGCTTCTTCATTTTATTCGACAGGCAATGGGAGCGCAAAAGTCTGTTTCGTGATCCAACTCTGAGGTGCAGATGTTCATAAACCTGGTGGCTGAGGAGAGAATTAAAAAGGGATCTAGACGGGCGATAAGGAACGACCAGATCCACCAGGCGCTCGGTCACTTCTCAGCTGCTCGCGGCTCCAGCTGACTTTTCAGCAAAAACTAAATTTTAAAAAAGCGTTGCCGCTTGAAGCTTCTTTCACTCTCATTTTTTAACTTGATATTGAACACAAGTCACAGATAAAGCAGCACATATATGGAGGCGTGGCGAGTCGAGTCGCGCTCAGTAGGTAGAGTGTAAGTGTAAGTGTAAAAGCGCCATAAGTAACTAACAAACACTGCCTATCATATTAGCGCCATTTGCGATCGCGATAAAGAACCGAATCGTTGAGCAAAATCGAAAATGGATTTGGAATCATAAAAATCTTATCAATTCCAATCCCTAATTCTGCAGCAGAAAATAATTTGAAATAGCTTACATGACTTATTTTATATAAAATACTGTTAACTGATTTTTGAATGCTTAACAGAAAATGAGTCAACATTACTCTGATGGTTTGTCTTATTAATGATAGAGCAGCTATATGTGGCTGGGTAATAATTTGAGGATGCAAGACATTAAGTTGCATTGAATTGTTAAATTAATCCTAAAGACAATTGCATCACAATTTTATTCAATTATAAAATAGACATCCTAATATCAGATGCAGCAGGTGCTGAACATCTGTCTGCCTTTGCTGTAATAACCGGTACAGTGCAGTGATTGTATTCACTTTTGACACATATTCAAGACATTGAGAATAAAAAACAGGCATGACGGGTGGGGATGAGCATGCTCACCAACCGTGTTTCCCTTTGCTGAATGTTCTGTCAGAGGGATGAGGATAAAAATGATTAACTTGCACCACCTGCTACAGTGTGTGTTCAGCCCATTAGTACATCATAAAAACACCACAAGTTACATAGACAGTTTTACTTTCTATAGGCAAACAAACATCATCTATATAACCTGCAGTCTGTTACATCTATTACGCAGACTCCTGGCTTTGGTTCTTTAGTGACCCTGAACAGAAAACACACACACACCCAGTCTCTTGTGCATTAATTCCTGCAAGGAGCAGCAAATAAACCTTAAACTTCCTTAAAGGGAGGACAAACGGATGACACAAACCCAGCCCCTGGACAGTTGAACCAAAGGGCAATCAAAGAAGGGCAGAGAATCGTAAGAAAAAAGCTTATATCGCAGCGAGTGAATAATAATAGTCTTGGTACATTTATCTTTGGGTGTGGTGTTGCATTAATAGAATCTGCATGCAAAAAACCCCAAAAATGTTTGTGTTGTTTGTGTCAGAACCGTGTGCAACGGTGCTGTGAGCGCAGACTAATGTTAGCCAACATTACCACTGGAATATGTTAATGATTGACAGAAAAGCAGACTTGTGAACCTGAGAAAGATCTTTAACTTCTCTCTTTTAATCACATATACAAACACGAATTGTGTTTTTCTGCATTAACTCCTTGAACCCGCGAGTCAGCTGTGAGCCTAAATGGACGAGGTAGCTCAGAGTGCATTCACCAGCAAAGAAAATGGCTTGATGTTAAAAAACACCAACTGTATATACAGACTATAACTTTGAAACACAACAGGGAGGGAAATATATTGACCCCTGCAACCTAGCAGCCAAACACTTAGCTTCTGTTCACCTCCAAGTAAGTAAATCAACCTGGTATACAGAACAGTGTACAGTCGGCCGGCTGAAGCTGCAGAGCCAGCCTACCTCTTCAGAGCCTCCACTAATCAAATAAACAGCTACTGTGCCATGAAGAGAGACTTGTCCTGAACAGACAGTTCCTAAAACTCCTTCAGTCACTGGATGCTATTCGCAACAGCTTGGACAACGCAGTCTCATCAGCAGGTGCTTTGGTTACAGTGAAGTCAAATGATCAGCTTTAACGTTAACACTTCAAATGTGAAACCATAAAACAAGTCATGCACTAAACTTGGGTCAACAATTGTCACTTCACGTATCAGTGCTGATCTGGGACTAAATCATTTTCAACTACTCTCGTCACCTTGAGTTTGATCTGAAGAACAGAAGGTGTGGATAAAAAAAAAAATATCACAATTTTCCTGAGCTTCAGGAGATATTAAAGAGAAAACATTATCTATCATCTGAGGGGGTGAAAAAAATTTAACAGCACATGGGAGTTAGCCGATGAGCTGGATGAGTTTCCTTGCTTTTACACATTGATTACAGCCTCTGAAAGCTAACAAAGATGCTCCTTACAGCAACAGCCCTCACAATAACCGTCTCTGGACTAACCTTGGCAGCTGACTAACTCGCATACTGGTGCTTCATCAAAATCATAAAAGCACAGATCAGAGCACACAAACTAGAAGAAATGCATGGGCCAATAGTTTAAAAAAAAAACAGTTTCACTTTTTTAAATTCGTGAATCATTTTTCAATCTTGCAAAATCAACAGTCACACATATTCCATGAATCTAACTTTTCTAACACCCTCTACCCTTGATGAGTTGGCAGAGGATTTTTCCACAAGTTCAGTCATCCAACAGTACCAGTTTCGTCATGTGACTAATGCTCAGAGGTTAATTGGAGTTCAGAAATTTTACCAACATATGCACACATGACCAGACATTTACATTTTAATGGCCAGTAGCTGCCACACAAGTGCGTTACAGCAAAATACAGACACACACAACCGTGCGTGTAAATTCCTTGTAAAAAGACAATATTGTGACTAGATACAAGTTAGCAAAAATATTAACCAATTTCCAAAAAAAGTTTGAAACGCATCTAATATTTAACAATTTCTAAATGAAAGAAAAAGGAATAGAGCGACAATTAAACATCCTGATATAAAGTAACACCATATCTGGACACGCTTCTAGTTATGTGAGATTCCTTGGCTACTTTGCATTCAATGCTCTTTTGAAGTCTGTCCAGACTCAGAGTTTGGTTGGAGGGTTGTGACAGCCTTGGCAAAATCTTCAATTTGAGCTCCTTGAAGTAGCCCTTTGTAGATTCAGGGGTGTATTTAAGATAATTATTCTGTTGTAAATGCCATTCTCTTCTCATCATTGAACAGATGCTGTGCTGTTTTCTACAAGAGTTTGCTATTCTTTCGTCATTCTCCCTGCTATTTCCATACTATTAGTTACAACATGAAATTGAAAACATGAAAGATACGTCACTGTTCCACACACTTAGACATACTCATGTAATGTCAATATGTTCAAATAAAAAGTGATAAATTAACACTTCTGTTGTTACAAAAAATGAAGAGAATGTTTCAACTTAACTTTTGGAGATTAATTCATTGTCTGGGCATCCACTTGTTGTTTTAATGTCACAGTAGGTGCAGAAGTCCTTCTTATAAACAGTACAATTCAGTGTACAACAAGAAACATTTTATGAATCATTATGCAAAAACTAAAATAGGAGTATGAAATCTATGCTATCATACTAGCAGAAACACGGCTCTCCAGGTTTGCACAAGAATATTTACAACATCTTGTCTATTTAACCAAGTGTTCGTCTGCCAAAGGACTGAAATTTATATCTTTGAATGCAAATTCAACACACCCACGACCACTCCTGGGAAGGAGAAGGAGGAAAAAAAACAAAAACAGACAGCAGTGCCATCTTCCCTCAAAGTAGGCCATGTAAGGAGCTGATTAATAATCGACAGATACATATGGAGATGAAGAGCGAAATGAATCATGGAGAGATGCTGTCATGTCCCTAAAGCCACTTGTTGTCAGTGAGGGCCCAAACTGAACCGTTTTGTTGATGGAGATAGGAGAGGAATGGAGACATAATGATCAGCATATAAAATAGTTTTTTGAGACATTTCATTCACATATTTTCTTTCAAATGTAGTCAAGGTCATTCTGTATTGTGGATGTGGATGAACAATTCTGCTTCCTGCTTCCTGATGTTAACATTGTATAGCAATTAACATCAGTGCATATGAATCTGTTTTGTACTCATCTGCCCCAAGATGTGCACATCTGCACAATTACACACGTAAATTCTCACTGAGGTCAAACTATTTCAAGTTTTGCCTTTACATATCCAATATAAGCAATGATGCCACAGCAGAGGGAATAAGTTGCAGCAGTATGCTGACCAAAGGAGCAAAAAGCTACTTTTTCTGCCACCACTGTAAGACAGGCGACATATCTAGTATTACGTACAAAATGGTGACCTTTTACCATTGCCATGTCCCACAAAACCTTTTCAGACCCATTCGATCAAGGAACACTACCCTGCATGTTTGTGTATAAGGTTATTTATAGCACATCACCTCCAGCCTGGGAAATTAACATTTCGTTTTGAAACCCTAGAGCCTCGCCTGGACCAAGAGGGTAATGTTACATGACAGCTTACGGAGGGTGCGAGCGTAGAGCAGTGATAGGGGTGCTAGGAGCAGATCAGCTGAAGACGGGGAAGTGCTTCTCTTACCCTATGCTGAGGACATAGCAAACAGAGGAAAGAAGGTTCAAGAAAAAATAAAAAATAAAATATTTTAACAATACAAATAGTGAAATGATCAAAACTTATATTTTACCCACCGGCTCTGCTAGAATATATGCCATCATAAACAAATGTTTTTCATTTTAATTCATTCAACTCTGGAAGTCATTTCTATCATTTTAATGCAAATGATGCAAGAAGCAAGGCACATGTCCAACATTTTTCACAGCACGCGTCCTCTCTCCATTAAAGTGGCTAATTGGTTAAAGAATCCATACTAGCAAAAACCACTGCAGAGATAATAGATTTTTAATGGCATAATGATGGTAAGGAGACCCTCTCTAGGGAAATATCCTGGCCAGATAGTGAGACTCCTAGAGCCGAGCCTTGATAGCTCACCACACCCTCCCACTGTCCTCCAATGACATCACCATCCTAAAAAGCATCCAAACATATGGGATGGCCGGCAACTGAGAAAGCACTCTGCTGCTGAGTCAAATATGACAGAAGAAGGTGAGTCAAGTTTTAAGATGCTGATCTAAAGATACCTCTAGTTGACCATAGCGTACTGAAAAGCAAGTCTGTCGGATTATTTCCTACTGACAGAAATGTTTTTAAAAAGTATAGCATACTTTTACGCAAATATAAAGAGCAAATAAAGATATAAATATTGAAGCCACTATTCATCCCTTGTATTAAGTGTATAAATGTACACATTTTCCCTCTTTTTCTGTTTTATTATGCAGCTATTACATAGCTATAATGTATATTATGGGCCTGCTGTTCTGACAAGACAGTTTCCCTAACAGGATTAATAAAGTACCTACCAATCTGTGTATATAAATGTAAAGCCTAAATAAAATCAGTTTTTAAAAAAGGTACTAGAGTCCAAGCGACCTTTTCCCTACTGGGCCATCCCTTTAGTTTGCCGGGCAGGGTGAGATGGTGGAGGCAGCAGCAGAGATGAAAAGGCCAGCTGACCCTCACACAAAGGACTGCCAGTTATAGGAGCCATGAGGCTTTTCAGACACCAAACCCAGCAAAACTCATGTTTTCTGGTTTGTTTGCTTGTTTTTTGTTTTTGTTTTAAATCTATGCTGTAATTGGAGGAATATCTTGAATCTTTTGTAGCGCTTTAGCTTCTCAGAAAATGTGAAAAATAAAAACATCAGTGAGCTTGTTTAATACTGCTTTAAAATTGCTTTCCTTATGCAGAAGGAAAAAAAAAAAACTATCAAAGTTGTTCAATTCAATTCAAAATAATGTATTAATGCCTGAAGGGAAATTAACTAAACTAGCTAACTTGTAGAGTAATAGAGTGAACTGGGTTAAAATAATAAAAACAATGCAGAAATATGCCTTTAGAGCTACAGTAAATCTCGAATCCACACATTTTATAAAGTGAATCCAAACAGGTGAAAGAGGGGAGGCTGTCATGGGTGCCATTTGATTTTCAGAGGAGTCATGCCTATTTTGGCATTCAGCTCGACAGAATCAAGGCCACAGCTGTTTAGAGAGAAAGGGACATCACATTAACATTACACCTCTATCACTGGACTGCCTCCTACAGCTTTGCAGCGGCCTGAATTCCTGCCATCCATTCATGCTGGACAGAATTAACAGCAAACCCGTGAAATGTATTCAAAAGTCCACAAGGGAAACACCTTTTGTTTTGTTTCGTGCTACAATAAACGCTGGATGCAATGCATTCTGGTAAAGAATGTAAAAGTCAGCTTGAAGTGGGAAAATTATCATTGTATATTGTGTATAAATAAAGACGGGTTCGGGCTTTCTTTTTCTTTCTTTTCAATATATTTAATCATAATTGCCTTGTAATGGAATCTGACTTCCGCAGTGATGCATTCTGGAAATACTTAGACCGATGGGCGTCTCCCCTGCTCGTCTGTGTCTGTGTGTATACTAACACCACTAGCGACCTCACGGTCCAAAATCTATCTTGACATTACAGGAATTAGAAAGTTTGAGTTTTTTCCCCTTTATTAAAGCGTTTTGTGTTGAAATGCGCTCGGTTTCTGTTTCAGATCCAGATGAGGGGGAACCACGGACGTCGCTCGCCTCATGACATCATTAACAACTTTCAACACAGGGACGGTTATCTAAAGTGGAAGCCACTTTTAAAAACTGAAGAAGAAAAACAACCAAACAAAGACATATATTCAAGGGAATTAGTCAATTATTATTCTTTTTTTTTTAGAGCATTTATGAGTTGTGAGATGGATGATAAAAGATGTTAGAGAGAAATTGTTATGATAGCGAGCTAACACGTTTTAATTTCTCGACCGCAATCGCCGGCGAGTGCATATAAAAAAAAAAAACACCCATAATTTAGCTAAAAATAAACACATATTCCTAACACAGGAATGCATATACTCACAACGAGCAGAGGTCTAATTAGCGACGGGAACGGCGTTTCTCTCTGCCGGAGAGGAAGGGAAAAAAAATACTTCAATTCCGTTCAATGCCTCTCAGAAAGGAAACAAAACGTCCCTGAGCTCCAGTCCTGCCCGTCTTCAGGAAGCCGGATCCCTTTTCTCTAAATTGGAGTGTTTAATTCCCACTAGTTAATAATATGCGGCAAATCATTCACCGCTCCCAGGAATCATGAGCCCCGTTAAACAATGTGCTCGCTCTGATCCACGGAGCTGCGGAGCGGCCACGCCCAGCTCCGACACACGTGGCCCCGCCCCGTTACCAGGCATGCTGCGCTGCCTTCACGGGCCCTCGGAAAATGTCTCTTCCAGATGATCGCAGTAGCCTAGGCTGTATCGGGCTGTATCCGAATTCGGATACTACCGCACTACATGCTACATACTGCAAAGTATGCACTGTATACTGCCTACTAAATTAACGATTCAGTCATGGATCTTTAATATTCAGAGGTGGACAGAGTACTCGACCCCAGTACTTGAGTAAGAGTACAAATACTACTGGTCAAAATTTACTCCATTACAAGTAAAAGTAGCTCAGTCAAAATATTACTCGAGTAAGAGTAGAAAAGTACTTGCTTTTAAAGGTACTTAAGTATTCAAAAGTAAATGCTTTTAAATTTACTTTAAGTAAAAGTAAGAGTAAGAGTAAATTTCTTATTTTCCACATTAGTAAATTACTATATTTTTTCTAAATTAATTTAAGGATCTTTTAACTCTTGTTTCTGAGAATTCGATGTTGAGTTGTTGAAAGCAGAGAGGTAGTTCTGCTTCGGCAGACACAATAAACATTTGAAAATAAATGTCTGTGGTTTTTCTGTGCCCTCGTTTTTTACTCGGTCGAACTCAAACATTGAATTAAGATACGGCCAAGGATTTTGTGAAAGTCCCTGCTCCGAGTCCGGCTCATTATCAGACTCAGACGACTCAGCGGATTGTCTTTCTTCTCCTGACGCAGGCGTAGCCATTGTTGCGGCTCTGTCTTGACTTGTTGCGGCTCTGTCTTGACAAACGCAGGCTACTTTGGCGGTATCGTTTTGAGGAGGCTTGACGTATTTCCGCTTTACGTACATCCCAGTGGAGAGCGTGCACCGTGATAGGTCTCCTCCTTTGACAAAAACAGCTTGCGTCCAATAGGATTTTAGGGAAGAAGAAAAAACAGCAGTCCTGAAAGTAACGAGTACTTTTCAGCCTTCCTAGAAATTTACTCGAGTAAAAGTAAAAATATTTGTCTTGGAAATTTATTCAAGTAAGAATAATAAGTACCAAAGAAATCTAATACTCAAGTAAAGTACAAATCCTCTGGATATGTACTTAAGTACAGTAAGTACAGTACTCAAGTAAAGTTACTGTCCACCACTGATAATATTGGATTCAGTACGCTGCTCCAGCAGACCGTTCACACAGCAGTATGCTACAGTAAGTATCCCAGAATGCATTCCGCACCAAAACTACAGCGAAAGCTGAGATCTAAAAGCAGGCTAGAAGCTGTTTTAATTTCTGCTGTAGCGCTGTTAATATGTACGGAGCCCCTCTGGTGAAATTTGAAAAAAATAAAATAATGCGGGGCCACATATTATTAACTCGTGGCCACGCATTAATAACTCGTGGCCACGAGATAATCAATGCATGGCCACGAGTTATTAATGCGTGACCATGAGTTATTAATGCGTGGGCACGAGATACACAATGCGTGGCCACGCATTGTTTTGTTTTTTTCAAAGGTCACCAGAGGGGCTCCGTAAATATGCCACTTTATTAAGTTTTAATATTTTTTCAGGCGTAAAAGTAACCGTTAAGATCCCCAACCTGGGCTCAGTTTATCCAAATAACGCCAGTTAAGAAATTTGATCCGATGTTTCGGGGATCAGAAGAGCCACCGGCCCCGGGGAGCAGCAGCAGATCACGGGGCGGGGACAGACGTGATCGCTGAGTCAACCCACGCCGTCGTCCCGGGGAGAAAACTGCAGCTCTGTGGAGAATTACCGCTGGCTGAAATAAATCATTTAGGAAGATAAATGTTGGATTAATAGATGAAATCTAACAGTTGTAGCTGTCACGTTAGTTTGTCTGAATATAAAGTGAAGCTTCATGTTTTTACTAGATAGATAGATAGATAGATAGATAGATAGATAGATAGATAGATAGATAGATAGATAGATAGATAGATAGATAGATAGATAGATAGATAGATAGATAGATAGATAGATAGATAGATAGATAGATAGATAGAACTTTATTCATCTATCTAGTAAAAAAAAGAAAACATGAAGCTTCACTTTATATTCAGACAAAACTACAAACTACAGACAAAACAAAGCTACAACTTTTAGATAATTATTTATATATATATATATATATATATATATATATATAGTATATATAAAGTTAATATCTAATAAGTTAATATCTCGTGGCCATGCATTAATAACTCGTGGCCACGAGTTATTAATGCGTGGCCACGAAATAATCAATGCGTGGCCACGAGATAATTAATGCGTGGCCACGAAATAATCAATGCGTGGCCATGAGATAATTAATGCGTGGCCACGAGTTAATGCGTGGCCACGAGATATTAACTTGTGGCCACGCATTATTTTGAAAAAAATAAAATAATGCGCGGCCACGCATTAATAACTCGTCGTGACCACGAGATAGTCAATGTGTGGCCATGAGATAATTAATGCGTTGCCACGAGATATTAACTCGTGGCCACGAGATATTAACTCGTGGCCACGCATTATTTTTTTTTTTTTTCAAATGTCACCAGATGCGTGGCCACGAGATAATTAATGCGTGGCCACGAGTTAATGCGTGGCATCGAGATATTAACTTGTGGCCACGCATTATTTTGAAAAAAATAAAATAATGCGTGGCCACGCGTTAATAACACGTGGCCACGAGTTAATATCTCGTGTCAACGCATTAATAACTCGTGGCCACGAGTCAATGTGTGGCCACAAGATAATTAATGCGTGGCCACGAGATATTAACTCGTGGCCACGCATTTTTTTTTTTTTCAAATGTCACCAGAGGGGCTCCGTGCAGACAAAAAAGAAAGAAAAAAAAAAGAAAATGTCAATTCCAGCGAAAAAAAGCTAATCTGACCGAAACAGCCTCAGCTAATTTGACCGAAACTGTCTGACCAAATATGTCCTGTATGCACTCGTCTGCCACACTATGTTTATGGCAATGTCCAAATAACAAGCATTATTCTTGCTTTCATTGATGTAGCCTACTGCTTATTTTTTTTGGCAAGGCAAGGCAAGTTTATTTGTATAGCACAATTCAACACAAGGTAATTCAAAGTGCTTTACATCAACATTAAAAGCGGCAAGACACAATTAAACAGTAAATAACAAATAGAATGAAATAAAATGATAAGAAAAGAGGTAAAATAATAAAAAGCACAAGTTGTTAAAAAGTAAGGGCAGTAGAGTGCAGCAGGTAAGTATTTACCAGTTCCATAGGCACCACGCCTATGGAACAGTCTCCCCACCCAGTTGAGGGCTCCACAGAACTTGGACAATTTCAAAACAGGCCTGAAAACCTTCCTATTCAGGAAAGCTCTTAACTGTTAAGGAGAGTAGAGAGGAGAGAATGCTGGCATGTTTGTTCGCTGCTTCTCAGTCTCTGAGTTTTAAAATTGTATTGCTTCTGACCTTTTCCTATAGCCTACTTGTTTTAATCTTGTAAGCACTCTGAGATTCCCTGAATGAAGAGGGCTCTATAAATAAAATATATTATTATTATTATTATTATTATTATTATTATTATTATCCATCCATCCATTATCTATACCCGCTTTATCCCTTGCGGGGTCACGGGGGTCTGCTGGAGCTTATCCCAGCTCATTTCAGGTGAGAGGCAGGGGTTACACCCTGGACAGGTATCCAGTCTATCACAGGGCCACATATAAACACAAACCATGCTCACAACCACACTCATGCTCACACCTACGGGCAATTTAGAATCACCAATTAACCTAATATGCATGTTTTTGGACTGTGGGAGGAAGCTGGAGTACCCGGAGAAAACCCACGCAAGCACGGGGAGAACATGCAAACTCCCATTATTATCCATCCATCCATTATCTATACCCGCTTTATCCCTTGCGGGGTCACGGGGGTCTGCTGGAGCCTATCCCAGCTCATTTCAGGTGAGAGGCAGGGGTTACACCCTGGACAGGTCACCAGTCCATCACAGGGCCACATATAAACACAAAAACCATGCTCACAACCACACTCACACCTACGGGCAATTTAGAATCATCAATTAACCTAATATGCATGTTTTTGGACTGTGGGAGGAAGCCGGAGTACCCGGAGAGAACCCACGCAAGCACAGGGAGAACATGCAAAGTCCCCCCATTATTATTATTATTATTATTAAATTAATTTAATTATTAAAAAACAGGCCTAAAAACATTAGTTTACTGAAGCGTACTCTTACATTAAATATTATTATTATTATTATTATTATTATTATTATTATTATTATTATTATTATTATTATTATTTAATGTAAGAGTATGCTTCAGTAAACAGTAATGTTTTTATCCCTGATTTAAAGGAGCTGACAGTTGGAGCAGACCTCAGGTCTACAGGAAGTTTGTTCCACCGGTGAGGAGCAGAATAACTGAACGCTGCCTCACCTTGCGTTTGTGCGCTTTCTATAAATAAAAAACAACTAATAAAGACAGAGGAGGAGTGGGTGTGGTGGCTGAAAGAAATGTTTAAATATTAGTTAATGCACTCATAGTGCTAGATGATATTCGGGTGATGTGTAAAAAGGGCGTCTGTTCGGCACTACAAGCCCCAGCAAGCCGCGGCTCCGTATCCAGGAAGTTTGTTTTCCGTTGTCAAGTAAACTTTTGCCTGTTGATTCTTGGTCTGCAAACGTATACAGCGGACTATTCCCTAGAGCAGGTACTTTTTTTAGTGCAACAACAATATGATATTAAGATGAACGAATGCCATTTTTTTAAAACGTGTTTATAGTGAGATATTATTAAACCTGTTTTCGCGAGTAAACGATCATAGCTGATCTACTAAAGGCTGATTTATGGTTCCGCGTTACACCAACGCAGAGCTTACGCCGTACCCTACGGCGTAGGCTCTGCGTCGATTTAACGCGGAACCATAATTCAGGCTTCAAGCTGTTTCCTTTTGTTCATATCCCAAGGCCATTGATTATAGAAACCTTTACTGTTTCGGTTGGTGTTTATTTTCCAGGCAGTGCTGTTAGAGATGAGTTCCTGTGGTGGGTCTCTGGTCCAGCCAGCCCGGCCTGGCAGGGTTCTGGTGAGCGAGCTGAGCTGTTCTGGGAGGATCAACCCCAGTCCTGCCACTAATAACCACTATAACCCCTGCGAGGACGCGGCAGAGCAGCTCTCCCTTTCTCCAGAGAGGCTGGTGAGCTCTCACTCTCCATACAGTTACACACAATCCTGTTTATGTCGCTTGCACATGTGGATAATAGTGTAATCCATCCATTATTAGGGCCCGAGCACCTTCAGTGCGAAGGCCCTATTGTATCTGTAGGAATTCTTTCTTTCTTTCTTTCTTTCTTTCTTTCTTTCTTTCTTTCTTTCTTTCTTTCTTTCTTTCTTTCTTTCTTTCTTTCTTTCTTTCTTTCTTTCTTTCTTTCTTTCTTTTTTTTATTTTTATTCTTCTGACGAAAGGAGGGCCTTTTTGCCCCCCTAAACGTGCCCAAAAAGTCACCAAATTTTGCATGCAAGCCAGGCCTGGCGAAAAATTTGATATTTAATGGTTTGCATTAATGGGCGTGGCAAAATGGCTCAACAGCGCCCCCTTGAAAACTTTGTGGCTCAAGCCACCCAATACGGTTTGACATACATGAACGAAAATCGTTACACACCTGTATCATGTCACAACTTAAAGAAAAGTCTCTTGCCGCCATGGCCAAAACCGAACAGGATGTCGGCCATTTTGAACATTCTGAATTAATCGCATAATTTTGGAGCAATATATGCCATTCCTTCGAGACTTAATACGGCCCGAACCGTGTCGTGAACCCAGGTGTGTTATACATCAAAATGTGCGTCTTCATCTTGCGACTACGCGCATTACTTTTCTCTTTCAAAAGTGTTACAGTGGCGACGCTAGACGCCAAAAAGCGCACCCCCCCTTCATCTGATTGGTCCATATTTGATAGTTCCCCAAAAGTCACCAAATTTTACATGCAAGCTAGACTTGGCGATAAATTTGATATTTCATGGTTTGCATTAATGGGCGTGGCAAAATGGCTCAACAGCGCCCCCTAGAATACTTTTCTCTGCCATAACTTTTGAATGGTTTGACATAAAGAGTCGTGGGTGGTGTCATGGGACTCGGTGAGTACTTGACCGTAATTGGTGAAAATTAGCCCTGTCCCTTCTTCTGATTGGTTGTCCCGATTTTCTGCTATAACTTTTGAATGGTTTGACATAGAGAGTCGTGGGTGGTGTCATCAGATTCTTTATGGAGTCCTTGACCTTCATTGGCCTGAATTAGCCCCGCCCCTTCTTCTGATTGGTTGTCCCTTTTTTCTGCTATAACTTTTGAATGGTTTGACATAGGAAGTCATGGGTGGTGTAATTTCTGATATGCTTATGGGGGGCGGTGGCCGTGAGTGCGAGGGCCCGTTCATCGCTGCTTGCAGCTTTAATCTATACTTGCTTCTGCTGGATCTGCTGGAGTCTATTCCCACTAGTGGTGGGAAAAAAAAAATCGATATTGCAATATATTGTTGCGCTCTCTGTCGCAATAAATAATCGATAAACTGACGGCAAATATCGATATTTTATTACAACACACATAATGGATTTATGCGGTTGTCACCGCACTATTGTTCATGCACTTCAGTTTGTCCAGCTGTACAGTGTTTACATTTACAAGCCTAGGAAGCAGTGAGGTACTATGCAAATGCACTTTCTTTGTACATTGTATGAAGTTTTGGCATTGAATAAATGCATAACTACAGACGTTTTCCTTTTCATGGGTATTTTTTCTTTTTCAGTCACATATATCGTTGATGAAATTTCTTAAAATATATTGAATATTGTAGATATTGTGTATCGTGATATTATCGTTATCGTGGGCCACATATCAACACAGTATTGAATCGTGAGTTACCTGTATGGTCCCCCCCCTAATTCCCACCCCTTTGGGCGAAAGCCATGGATGCAGCCTGGACAGATCCCCAGTGCATCCCAGCCCCACATGTTGACAAATAAAAACACGCTTGCAGGTTGTATTATTATGTTATTATGGGCTACCTAGAATCAGCAATGAACCTGACACAGGTTTTTGGACAGCGGGATGAAGCCAGAGTTGCAGGAGAAACCCTGTACAAGCACAGAGAGAACATGCATGGTAGTCTCATTTATTGCTATAATTACCTAATTTAAAAATGTTAAAACATGTTTTAAAAATCTATTTAAAAAAACAACAAAAAAACAGTTTGCATGGGCTTCTCAATTGAAATAAAAGGCATTACAATGCAATAATGAAAGTATACAGTATAGTGAACGTCTCTTGGCATGGTCAAAAAACCCTCAGGTATGGCTTCAGAAGCACCGAAAAGTTAAGTATTCATCTAATATCATTCTTTAGAATCAGAATCAGAAGGCCTTTGTCACTGTATCACAAAAATACATTGAGATTCTGTGTGCCATTGCTAGTGGCAAATCTCACATAAAAACAACAAACATAAGCACTGGATATAAATAACAAAAAAAGGAAAAACTCAAAATTCAATTATCTTTATTTTAGCCTATTAGTTTAATCCAACTCAAGACAAAAATCATCTTAAGCCACTTCACACAAAAGTAAACAAGTTCAATTATAGTCCCATGTAATACAATTCAATTGAGTCCAGATCAGTCCAGTTATTGTTATCCATATATAATGTGGCAATCTATCCATTATCTTATCTCTATTTCAGGATCTGCTGCAGGCTATCTCAGCTTTCCTCAGGCAAATGGCAGGGGTACACTCTGGAGAAGTTGCTAGTCCATCATAGGACATTTATGATCCAATTCATTCCAATCGAGTCAAAATTCCGAATTCATATAATGCCAATTTCTTTAAAAAAAAAGTCTATATAAGAAATTATCACAAGTGAAGATTTCTGGTCAGTGTACATTGATTTGGGTCATTGGTCATTTCTGTCCCTTCTAGAAATTGCTGTGTGGAACTGAGGACCTCTCTCATGTAACGTCATTGGAAGTCTGCATAAACACCCAAGAAAACACACTGGGTAACTTCGGTAAGATATATTGTACATCCAGACATTTACAGTTGTATCGCGGCCCAGTATTAAAAAGCTGTATTGCCCGACCAGAAAGACAGTGTTTGTTCTCATGAGAGTTCACTGTTTACATAACAAGAAGTCAGTTGTTCATGTCAGCTCCTCATGATTGAGCTGATAATGGCCAAGGAATATTTGACTGTACTCACCTAAATCCTAGATTGCACAATGAGTGTATGCCTGAAGGAGAACTGTCTGTACTTGTGTGAGTCAAGCCGAGTCTGCCTATGAAGGTACACTTCCTTTTAGGTAATTGAAGCTGAACGTCTGATCAAACAACGTCTCATTGTAAATGGAACAACCTGCCAGTAATCATACCTGTATTACATGAAAGAGACAAATGTGGCTTTGCTTATTTGATCATTTTAAGGTATCTACTTGCCCAGATTAGTGCAACTCAAAATGAACGACAGCTTGATCGCGTCAGTTAGGTAAGTTGCATAACACCAATACCACCCTCTTATTTTCCAATAGTCTATTCTTTCAAAGAAAATTACTTAATTGAATATTACCGACTTCTGAAGTTTTAAGAAGTTGCTAGTGCTGAAATCAAAATCTATTGTCTGCTTCAAAATGAAAGACCACCTCTTTTTATTGCAATTACTTGGTAGGAGACACATCATGGCAATTCTTAACTATCTGTAATTTGACCTTGAGAAGCGATAGAGCCAGCTGGATACTGTCCTGCCTCACACTGCTCTTGGAGGCTATAAAAACATACTGCTTAGCATCAGATAGTTCTTTGAACAGAGAAGAAATCGTGGGCATCTGTTTAAAGTACAGTCGAAATGCAGTTGTAGGGCCCTGATCTGCTTTACCAAAGCTTGTCCGACAGAGCCTTGTAACAAAATATGTATGCTTTGGAGATACATGCTGCAGCCTGTGAAATAGACAAGAGCAGATGTGAGCTTCCTTGCAGTCTTAAAGAACAGGTTCAACGGCTGTCTCACTCACAAAAGGACACAAAGGGTTTTTTTGCTGTCTAAGATTTCAAATTCATTCATTTTGACACTGTATAAGATAAAAAAACAACAACTATATATCCAGTTTGTCCTAGATTATCATTTCAGTATGCTTGCACCCACAGCTATGTTGTCAAAAATCAATTAACAACCAGAATAAAAACATATTCACTTCTTTTAATTGCTAATTAAACATTATTTATTATAAAAATTCCCTATGTGTATTAATAAAGTGCTGTTGAATTAAATTGCCTTTACAACAGCGCAGGAAAATGCTGCCAGAGAAGTGAGTGAAGTATATACAACAAGCAGAAAGACAGAGCTGTCTGCTCCACCCTGTAAGCAGCAGAGCAGAACAGAGCAGCGCCAGCTGGACATACACTGCCTTTCATCGTGTTTCCTGTGCTGGACTTTGGTTTCTGTTGTAGAGAGTGTGCAGCAAAGGCAGATACAATCCCTAAAAAGACTGCTGTGGAAAGGTTCAAGCAGGGTTGTGCTGTAAATAGACAAATGGGGAAGTAAAGGACTCTATTTTGAGAAAGACAAGAGAGTTTCAAGCTTCAGTGACCCAAACACTGCTTACTGTTTCCCAGAATTCCCAGTCCTGTGTAACTTTCGTCCCTGCCTCTGCATCAAGTCTGTGCTATTTTGTCTCCATAGAGACTTGGGAACAAGCCTCTCAAACCTGCAGGTGCTGTGGATGACTTGCTGCTCCCTAAAAGACTTAGATGGCATTTCAACTTTCTCTTGTCTTAAGGTACACTTGATAGACAGCAGGTGGCTTTATGGAGACAGTTCAAAAAGTTGTTAAATTGAAGGACAAAATGTAGAGTGCTAGAGTTTATGAAATGTAGTTTCCTGAACTTTAAAATTGATGTAATTTAATTTAACAGTTTACTTACATTTACTGTGTTATATGAATCTTACATTATGCTTGTTTTTTTTTTTTTTTTAAAGACTCACTTCTTCTACTCTCCAAAACATAACCTTCTACTTTTTGTTTTGTCTTTGGTCTGTGTGTATGTGTGTGGGGGGTTGTGTGTTTTTTTCCCCAATCTAAACTCCCTCCTGTTCCCGTTTCAGGAACTGTACATGGCTTATAACAGTGTGTCAGACTTGGGTCAGGTTACCATGCTGGAGAACCTGGAGCTGTTAGATCTGGAAGGGAATAATGTAGATGACCTTATCCAGGTTCAATATCTTGGTTTTTGTCCCAAACTCCATACACTTACCCTGGAAGGAAACCCTGTGTGTGAACGTCCAAATTCCACTTCAACTCAGGTAGGGAAATACTCCCATGATGTTTTTAATAGCATGTAAATGAGGGGGGGGAAATGCCTTGAATGACATTTAGCTCTGGAAACATCAGCAAATACTTCACCAGAACAGTTTATCTGTTTCCTCAAACTTTTTTTTAGGATTATTTCTGTGTGTTTCTCCTTTTCTGTTCGGCTGGCAAACATATCCGAAAAGCTTTCTTCCAGTGCAAACAAACTGGAATCAATGATAGCCGAGATTATCTGCAAAAGTCATACCTCTGCTGCACATAAATCCAAGTTAGGCCACATTGTGGTTCAATGCTCACAGTGACAGTAGTCTGGCTCAAGATAAAAACAAAACTAAGGACGGCTGGAGTTGAGTACAGCTTGAGCGAGGTGCTGGGCAGGGTTCCTAAGCAGGAAGTGTTGTATTCTGTTGTTAAATCTAATTCGCAAATGACGCTTTTGCTTCTGCTCATCCATCAATGTGTCCTGTGCCGACAGGCTGCCAGTCCTCACAGCTCTGTCTCACAGTTACATGAATATAATAAGTGTGTGCTGACACGTTAAAGTAGCTGTGTGATCTGATCTCACTACACAGGTGCCATTAAAAAAAAAAAAAGTAGACTCTCAATGCTGCATAATCAGTTTGAGAAAGTGAGTCACTATTCAGTTAACTTAGTTGAATAATGTAGTTGTAATGTGTAGCTGGGTACATGGCATGAACTGCATTTCTTCCACAGCGAGCTGGGCTGTTTTTTTGGGCCACCATGAATGTGTTTATTTACAGCTACCACCAGAGCATTAATTAGGAAACTAGAGCAAAAAGTGGAGATGCTGAGCTGAATATGCATCAGGCCAGTGCTTTGTAGTGAGTGAGTGCTTCTTGGGTTGGCTGTCTTGCCAAATTTCACTCCTATTTCTCTCTTTTTTTTCTAGCACATGCAAGGACACATATCAGTTCACTTCCTCTCTGTTAGGCCCCTTTCTTCCCCTCTTTTCTTTTTCGTTTCCTCTTTGCCAGCCTTTCACTCTCTTTTTCATTCACTGTTTCTCTGCGGTTTGGTGAACACCGAAAGTGCTGAGCTCTAATTTGATTGCTAAGTACGTCAGTGATTTACTGGACTATCCTTTCTTTTTGTCTTTCTTTGTGCAAATAATTTCCCACATCGCAGTGCAATTCTTTAGTCACACAAGCTGTTAACTTATCACATGATGAACGTGTGAAATTATTGTTATTATTTAATGTATGTATGGTCATTTTACAATTGATGTCAACAACTGATGTTAGGAAGACTGCTACTAAACAAAATACTCAAAAAGTTGTGGAATGCTAAAGAACATAACAATAATATACTAAAATAAATGGATGGACTTTTACAATATCTCACACCTAATGAGATTAACTGGCAGCCACTCAGTAACGTGGCTATAAAGGGCTTGGTCTTTCAGAAAAAAAGAAGAACTTTGTTTTATCAAAAGACCACAGGCGGGCAGTAATTAAAAACAAATGTTTTTTTTTTAACAATTTTGGCATACATTAAGACCATTCCCACAATATATGTGTATAATTTGGATATTTTATCATTTTAAGTACACAATATTGTTAAAATTGTAAGAGAATCAACAGAAAAGGAACAAATCCTAGACTAAAAGTGAATGGCTGTGACCTTGACGCCCTCTTGTGGCACTCAGCGGATTTACAGTAAGATGGACTGAGGCAAAGGCAACTATTATATAACTATATAACTATACATTTGTAAGAAAAATCAAAAATTATTTTCGAAAATCTCAGACATTACATTGTCCTGGCTGAGGGATGGAGATGCCAACTGACTTATTAAAAAAAGCACAGGTCAAGTATCCAGAACTGTGAAAGGGGTTGTTTAGTTCAGGGGATGTGTAATAACACATCTGTAAAGGCAACATCAATGCTGAAAAGAACGTATACATGTTTAAGAACAATATAAGTTGCCATCCAGACGTATCAGTGTTTGGAATAGGTTGCTCACATCCGCAAGATAATGTTAAACTGCATTCTGTATGTATTTCAACAGCATATAACTACATAGTCAAAGAATTGGAAAATCCTGACTTACAAACCATTTAAGACGTTGGGTTCATACTTTTCATGAGCAGACTAGAATAGTAAACAAGTGTCTAATAAGTGTCTATGTCAAGGACAGGTTTCAGAGGTGAATATATCCTAGATTACTGCCTTCCATAACATCCACATTTATACAACTAATACTGAAATTATACTTGGATGAAGCAATCTTGCGCTTTTGTATATAAAGTATGTCTATACCGTAAGTTTCTAACTAGTATGCTCCATGCTTCTTCTCCCGTTTGGTCCCATTTCATTACTTCTTACGTCTGTCTTGTTCCTTGTCACCTTTTACCCAGATGACAGACTATAGTTACAGGGCAGCAGTGAGGGAGATGGTCCCTCAGCTGCGTTACCTGGACGATGTAAAGGTGGAGGAGGACAGGCTGAGATGCTATAGTATCAAGGGGGAAGACTGGGACATTCTCAGAAACTCAATTAAGGAGTTTAACTCTTCTAAGGCTGCCGGTAAAGATGGTTTGTACATGTTATATTGAATTGCTTAACAGAAACAGGTTAATTGCAGATGCCTTCTTTCAATGGGAATCTCATTTCTGTATTTGTAGTGGAGACAGCGGATAGCGTGGGCCCCTACAGTGAGCAAACCTCTGCTAAACGCCCTTCTTCCAGTCCTTCCTGCATCAGGCCCCTGACAGGAACAGGTGTCAGACCTCTCCCTGGCTGCAGACCCGTGTCAGCGATGCGGCCAGGGCTTCTGTCCTCTGCTGGATCTAGAGCTGGTTCTTCACATTTTGATCTAGCAGCAGTGGAAGCAGAAACCAGCATCCTTATGCATGGTTAGGCGCTGCCGGTTTACCAAGACATTGTGTTTGGTTTCAATAAACTTTCAATTTATAAAAAATATTTTTAGCTTGATAGTGCACATAAAGCATGAGCATCATCAGCACCAACAGTAACGTTTACTCTACAGTGCCACCAAGAGGCTCCAATTGGGTATGGCAAGGTATGGCAGCCGCCACACCTTGGCTTCAAGGGTTAAATGTAAATGTTTGTTTTTTCAAATACATTTATGGAATTACTCTGTGTCTATTTGTATTGATTATTCTATTACTTAATAGAATAACTACAAATGCAAATCAGAACAACATGATCGATTTTACTAGTTATTATACACTGCAAAATCTTAAAATCTTATCAAGAATATTTGTCTTACTTCTAGTTAAAATGTCTAATTTTTAGTAAAAAAAAATCTCATTACATTTAAGACAAGACTCAAAAACAACCATTTTCATCTGTTTCAAGTAGATTTTCAATTAAAATAAATGGAAAAATCTGCCAGTGGAACAAGATTTTTTTGCTTGTAATGAGAAGATAAATCTTGTCCCACTGGCAGATTTTTCTACTTATTTCAAGTGAAAATTTACTTGAAACAGGTGAAAATTGTCAAATAACAAGTTATTTTTCTGGTGATGACTCTTGTTTTAGGTGTAATGAGATTTTTTGACTAAAAATGAGACATTTTAACTAGAAATAAGACAAATATTCCTGGTAAGATTTTGAGTTTTTGCAGTGAGCGAGACTGCATTTGAAAAAGTTCCAATTTTCTTGACCACACAGATCAGCTACATAGACTTCTGTGATGAGTATTTGCTGGACGTGTTGATTGATACTCTAGTTAAGTTCTGTGACTTGTAACCTTGCCATACCTTAGCTTCCACTGAATTGACGCCACTGAGTGCCACCAAGAGGCTCCAATTGTGTCAAACATACAAATACACTAATACATTAATATATTGAAATCCCTTTCATCTGCTTATTTGTGAAGGAGCTGGCAAGATCTTGTTCTGTGGTAACCCAGTCCAGGCTATTCGAGCAAGGCGACAAAAGTTGAGGGTAAGTGGCCACAAGTTTCTCCTAACCACCGAAAAAAAGATTTACATGTTGCGCTTAAAAAACCATGTGTCAGTCAGTCATCAGGTTAAGCCATCTGTCAATCCTCCTGTCACTTTTATCATGCTGTTTTCATGCAGCAAAGCCTTTACTGTCAAACTGAGAGGAACGATAAGCTTTATGAGCTTTGACGGGCCACAATAGCTGTCTGGCACCAGCAGCTCGTATCTTTAATGTCTTGTCAGTAAAACAGAAGCAGCTAATAAGCAGGAGGACAGAAACCAGAGAAGACAAGCTCAATGAGTGGAGGTCACAGGTGATCAAGAGCTGTCTCAAAGGACGCGATGAGGGAGCGCTTACTGCCAAGATCATACAAACTGTTACACTAGCTTTTCACTTGTCAGCTATTTCTGTCTGATCAGTCCCACAAGTCTTGTTCCATAACAAATGTACCCAGCTGTTAGAGTTTCTATTCCTTTGCCTTTCCTAGCTTCATTTCCTATCCCTGAAACATATTCTTTCATCTTCTGTATCACAGACAGCTCCTACCAGATCAATTTTAACCCCTCGAGACCTGCCTATCCACATACCAGAAAACACTTGTGACCTCAAGGACCTTGATTTTGGAGAATGCAAGGATATCA
Organism: Cololabis saira; assembly: GCF_033807715.1. Taxonomy (NCBI): domain Eukaryota; kingdom Metazoa; phylum Chordata; class Actinopteri; order Beloniformes; family Belonidae; genus Cololabis; species Cololabis saira. The sequence continues at coordinate 29,004,321 of NC_084591.1, forward strand.
TTGCTGAGCTGAAGGCCTGGAGGGAACGGCATAGTAGGTATTAAATTGTTACATGTTATATGTCCTAAAAAGTTGTATTAAATATCTCTTCCACTGAGGTAATGCTTATAGCAAATACATTTCAATTCAATGATGTGGCTGTGTATATTACCAACTGATGATTTCATCTGTACATGCATGATGCAGAGTTGCATGCTCAAAGTTGTCAACCAGGCTTTCAGGAGGTTGGAACAGAACGTTTTCCTACATTGTTTTTCAGGCAACTTGAGGCAATACAGAAAGAAAGATTGCCGCAAATTTTGGTTATTCACCATGATGCTGAAGAAGAGACAGATTGTATTGAAGATGAAGACAGTAGTGATGAAATACGATGGGAGGACAAACACTGTGACAGCGTAGACGCTGCCTCATTAGATTCTACTCTCCAGTCTCTTTCCCCAGGTGAGCATTCACTGAGTACAGGTAGTACAGGGCATGTGTGGTCCTTTGTTAATGTGTAGACATAAATAATTGAACTAAACTAGCGATATTTAATTTTCTTGTTATTGTCATCAGACCTGCATCAACAAGAAGGATTGTCATCCGACATAACTCGGCTGATGCTGTCCTCAGACACCACGCTGTCCCCTTCTCCACCTCTCCGTGCCACTGCAGATCCTGCTAGTAGGAAGGTGCCAGGGATTCGTGCACGCAGGCTCCGTCTCAGTCAAGAAAACTCAAAACACACACCGGATTTTAGCAGAGAGGTGTGTGCCTCTGGAAAAGTTACAGCTGCTGCAAAAATAGACCAACTCATGTACCAAAGGGCCCAGAAGGTGGCAAACACCAGTGTGTTTCCATTGTCCCTTGCTCACAAACCCAATCCACCTCCAGCCAGGAACCTAGATGAAGGGCGTGTCAATTCATGGTACGACACAATGGAAAATCATATTCAAATACACATGTCTTTGGAAACATTACCAGGAATAGTTCCACTTAGACTCAGATAAGGATTCCCATCCTAAAATATTTGATTTTGTATTTATTTATGTATTTATTCAAATTTCCCATGTGAGTGTAATCCATGTGATGGTGATATCCCATATACAGTATTAGAGCCATGAGGAAAGTATTCATGAAGTAACAGTCACTGTTTAAGCACTTTAAATAAGTTACAGCGTTTTGAGAGATTGTAACAAACTGGGGGAGCAAAAACATCCTGTCACCTTACTTATAGGGTCAGATGTGTACTTGGTCTATATAGGTCTTTTATGTTGTTGTTTTTTTTTAAAGGCACCCCAAGAAAATGTCAAAACATACAGAGAAGTAAGTTTTCAAAAACCCAACACTCAAAAATAATTAAATAAATTCAGCTTCTTTTTACAGTTTATACAATTTTTAAAAGTTCACCATCAGTCCAAATAGATTCTTCATTCAGAAACTCTAAAGCACTATTTTCGGCGTTGTGTGACAGATGCATTTATATTTTAAAAAGCTCGAGGCAATGCAAATAACATTTTACATGCATAAAATCAAATATGACATTTTTGGTAATTTTTTTAATGAGAGAAGTCAAAAGTTCATGTTCAAATGCACAGTTAATGTTGTTTTATTGCATTTTATGGGTTTTAACATTTTGATTTTTGCAGGTAGCTTCTGTATAATTTATGTTGGAATTCTGAATTAAGTATAAATGTCAATGAAATCTTTTTTCTTTTCTAGTTGGATAAACTTTAATGAAATTCTCCATCTTTCAGAGTGGACATGGACGTGTCCAGCTTACATTCAGAGAACAAGCAGGAGCTACCAAAAAACCTTGAGACAACAGCCATTTCTCCAGCAACCAGAGCCTCTCTGCTGAACCGTCACCAGCACTACCACTCCAGCTCTGCAGAGGGAGCTCACATCCAAATTGACAATAGACTTGGTTGATGTTAAAGCAACTGTCTCCCTTCTTTTCATTTCTTAGTTTGTGCATCCTTTATTCTGCTTAGATCTCCAAGGGTGTCTTTGTCTCTACTATGTGAATTGAGACAAGATGAGACAAGGAAACACACAAGGATTACATATGTTTAAATACAATACAGGATAATGTGTCACAGATGCCAAAAAGGCTCCCTCACCTTCCTTTATTCCTTTATTGCCCTTTTGGCGAAAACTTTTCACTGTTCCATCCTTCAGGGTCATTCGGGGGATGTTTAGCAGGGATCAGATTTCTGGTCACAGACAGCAGGATGGAGGAAAGATGAAACCAGGACAGGAGGGGAAAAAACAGAATATGACTTCTGGGATATTTCCTAAAAAAGGAATCACTCACCTTTTCTTTTTTCTTTTTACCCATCTTTCTATAATTCCGTATGACTCATAATTAACATTTGAAAATGATGGGATAATTTGTATCTTCAGAAACGTTCCCTTGGTTGTTTTTTTAAAATATTAATTGTATTCATATGGACATGTATCACTGTATCAACATCAGGTGAATTTAGGTTCTTAAGTTTACATTTCTGTGTTAGGTCTTTCATCTTTCCTGTGTTGGCAGGGGGAGGGGAGACCACTTTATATATGTTAAAACAAGAAAAAACGTGTTTTTCATAATAGGTCCCCTTTAAAGCTTAGCAATACATTCCAGAAAAACGCAACAGAGATTTTCCAGCAATTACCTGTATAAGCCCTCACTTTCTTCATGTGAAAGTATTGTTTTGCCACTTGAGGGCACTATGTATAAATATTAAAAGTGCCCTGAGATCAGCATCAGTTATACCCCACCTCTGCGTTCTCCTGGGATCTCGAATAGCTGAAAGATTTTGCAGAGAAAAATTAATCATTAGTTAACTGCTAGCCACCTGAAGAAAACAATATTTGAAACAAAGCGAGAGAATTCTTTCTAAGGCATCTTTTTCATCAAATTGACTGAGATGTTCTATATCCTATTCAGTGTACAGTATGTCTACAAATATACCACATGTAAGTATTTGATCTTGCACGTACTGTACTGCTATTTCTAGTGAAAACTTACATACTGTATTACTAGTGTACAGCAAATTAAGTGAGTTGTTAACTTTGACTTATCCTGCAGTTTTCTGAGTGAACTTAGAAATTAAGTTGCACGCTCAGGACAGGTGACTCTCTTTGAGTTGATGAGACAGACACATATCTAATGCTCTTATCATTCGTAAAAAAAAAACTTTCACACACCAAGACGCAAACATTACAAAATCCTCCCTTTATTCCAGTCATCTCTGCTTCAACTATAGCCCTAGAAACAGGATGTAAATAAAGGAATCAACATAACGCACAAGCAAGCATTGTTAGATTAAGAGTTACTCACATGCTCATATGTATGTAGGGATCATACAGACTTGCCCACAGGTAGTAAACTTCAAAAACACTGGTTATGTAAGACGTTTGTGGATTTTGTATGTTCTACTAAAAATTTCCATAATGTAAATGTAAGATCTTCCATTATCTGCTCAAAAAGTTGTTTTATTTGGGAGATTGCTCTCTCACTGAGAGGAGGTGAAATGGTGTCACCTGAAAGCAGGTTACAGTATATCTGAAAGGGACCTCATCTGGCCACTGAGAAGTATTCTACCGCTTCCCATATATTACAGGTACAGGTGGTTACAGAGATGTGGCTTCTATGGTTTCAGCACAGTTCAATAATGATAATTTTTAGTTACCACTCTTCTCATAAGAGACAGCTTACCTAAAAGCACAAGCATATTGATATGGCTTGGCACTGTTACTTGGCAAATATAACAGAAAAGGCTGTAAACACCAAGAAGAAGAGGTCACCAACACCAAGATTTAAATTTCTTTCACACATACTCATAGAAAACACATGGGTACATACTGAGTACCAGCAAAGTAAATGTGCAGGTCAGGTGTAGTTTGTGGAAAATAATTATATTCATGTTCAGAAAGGTTGTGTGGGTACATTCCTCAAAAAACTATCAAAGCTGCGTCCTCGTGTTGTAACTGCACCAAGCAAGTCTAACAAGATACAGTACATTGGAAACAGAATTAAAAAATGTTTTTAATTCTCTTACTACCTTCTTGTTTTGACTTGAGCCAGTCACATTTTCTACCCCCCATTTCAACTGTAAATATATGAGTTCAGACAGGCCCAGAAGAAGCAGTTTGTACAGTACCACAAGATTCTGCCTGAAGGAACATTCCATTCACTGAAAGGTATTTACCATTTTTAACACATTCAGACAACTTTCTATTTACACCAAATGCAGAACATGCTGCCCTTAATGGAATGCATGATCTGCATGGGTATAATTGCATGTTATGGAGCTACTGTACTAATCTGGTGATTGTAACCTTTAGTAGCATTTTTTTTTTTTTTTTAAGGTTGGACCTTTGTGACTTTGGTAAATATAAGACGGACGAAGACATAAATGCGGCTTCATCTGGAAGAGGATATATCACAAGTAATAGCACTGCCAGAGCCCTCTGACTCATCCTTTTGCAACGCCAACTTGACACACTAGAGTTAATGCAGCATTTTTCACTCATCCACTATCAAGGTTATGTGCTTCAGCAAATATGAGAGGCAAAAAGAAAAGGGATTAACTCCTTTTCAAGACAAGGAGAAGGGAAGCAAATCCAGTGGTATATAGATTTGTTTTTCTGAGCCACTAACATCACTTATAACCATTCTGATGCATATATCATCAAATCCAAATCAATACAAATATGTTTAGAAACCTGCCAGATTGCTGTGAGCCGAACATTTGTGACACCGTTCACTGAGAATGAACATATTGTGTTTGTTTCTTTATTTATCTGAATAGGAAAATCTCATAAGACTTACTGTGAGATTTTTAATTAACTGCAGGATTTACAGTTCCTTCAGAAAAAAATGTCTTGCAGAATTTTGTTCTACAAACTTTTATATTAAAAGTTCTTATTAGGTTAGGCTTATAACAAATGTAATCTAAATAAACTCAGTAGTGGTTTTCTGTGATGAAACTCATATTGGCATCTGTGACCTTCTGTTTTTCCTCCTCTAAACTACAAAAAAATTGACACACAGTGCTTTTGAAACATGGTAGTGATTTCAAACTGTGTTATTCTTCCAATACAACCAGATTTACTCATAAAATTCACAAAAAGAGAATTTCAAGTGCATCATCTCTGGAATCCCATTGATTAAACAGGGCCTGTGTAATCTGCTGTCATCTCATTAGATTCTTGTAATAAAAGCTTTATTGTTCTCAGATTAAGTCTGCTGCTACAATTACAGAACTGTCTCTGACTTTTTCGATCAATATTTGGACATAAGTTAACTGCTTTTCTGTCTTAATAGACAACAACCCACTTCCCACTTGTTAGTGTTTGTTGTCATGGGAACACAACTGCTGGGTGTTTTTCAGAAAAGGGTGGATCAGTGCCTTGTGATTAATCGTGTGGAGGGTGTTTTCAGCATAAACGTGTATGGGAGCACACCAATCTCAATATTTCTTCTAAGACATATCTCTTTTATCATGCCACAGCCTTTGTAACATTTTTTTTTCTTATTTAGCTTAACCCTTTTGTTGTTTTACAGTAAAATTTGACCAATTTAAATGTTTTATTTTCTTAGAAGTACAGTGAATTTGATCAGATTGACCTAAAATGCAAGGATTTTGTCCACAAAGAGGATTTCAACACACAAAATAAATGGTACTTATTTGCATTCAATTTTGTGTGTCATCATTGACCTTTGGAACATTCTTGGTTTTCCAGGTCAAAAATGACCCGTCATTGGAAACCAATAGGGGAGACAACAATTCATCGGAAAAACATCTACTGCCAGTTCTCACAGACAGGAGCAACAGCTTTATTATGGTATATAATGGCAAATCAATATACAATAAGTGACACTGTTGTTTATATGATCACCACTGTGAGGACAGACAGGAAACTAACAGCAAGAAATAACTAATGGGGATAAATCCATCGATGAAAAGAATGGCCATGCTGGGGCTCGTGTTACATTCAAATAAACTATCTGGTCTTCATTCCACTTGTGAAAATGTCATCAGGATGACTTATAAATTATGCGTTATTCAGGTTTGATGACATCAAATCCTGCTATGAACGGTTCCTGACTGAGTCTATCAAAACCATAGTGGTAAACATGAGCAACTGGGAGGGTAAACAGATTTAGAAAGACAATTGTAAAGAGGTTACCCAGGCAGAAACTCAAAACATACGTAGGCCTCTTGAATTTGACTTGGGTGAACAGATCCAGAAACAAGTGGCTTATGGGCTTGTTTTGTGCATTACTTGGGGTTTTGAATGCTCAATCAGCTGCTCATCATAGCCGATGTTGAAGAATGCCATAATAAGGAGCACAGCAGGTGTTACTTTATGTGACTATATAAAAAAAATTAATGGTTTCAAAACAAATGTCCTCGGTAAATTTGACCCATAGTAGTTTCTCCTTGATAAACAGCGATAAACATACAATGTTTCATCTGATTATTTATTATAGTCAATATAATCCAAAAACTACGCTTTTCAAACTCAGTTTAAAGACCAATAAAAATCAATGAGAGATAAATGACATAAATAGCTAATATAAGTTGATTAATTGATAAAAATGTTTTAACACAACAAGCAGCGATAATATATTACAGTGTTTATGATGAGTTGTAATGGAAGGGTCATTTTTAACCGAGAACACAGAACTGTCCTACGTGATTTGAACACAACTTAGTATCTTCTGTCTGTCCTGCTCGTCTCGTTCACTTGACGACGCCGCCGGGTCTCAGGATGGAGCAGTTATGTTGAACGAGCTGGCGTCGGCTTTGATGTTGCTTGTAAGTTTGTTTGTTTGTTTTCTCTCCTCCTGGTTTTTCAATTACCAAAAGGAGGCAAAATTGAACTTGTTTAGGGTGCTGGCAAAGGCAAAAAGTGTGTGAAAGTGTGTGGAGTCTGTGCACCTGCGCAGGGCGTGACGAACTACCCAGATAAACTACACTCCCTGAACGAGACACTGGACTTGAGTTGTAATGAGAACTTTTTACATTTAAAGAAGAATTATTTCTATGATCTGATCATCAACTATTTTTGACGAAATCCCACTGGAAAGCCTTTTAATAGAAATAACTTTGTTCCAACTTTAACGCATCAAACCATGCTGTTCGTGTTTAATTTGGGGGCAATTTTCAACGTGGAGTTAATAATAATAAATATGGTTTTTAAGGAGATCCTGGGTTTTAACAGTTTTCTAAATTTCCATGAAATATTATATATAGTGTTTGGACTTTGTACAAACAAAGAAAATGCATAAATAAACGAAAACAAAACCAAAAATATTTCAGTTGTGTTCAAACCTTTATTGTCCATCTGGGGAAATGTTGATCAACAGTAGTGTTAATGACGACATAAGAACACAAGAGAGTGGAAGCAACATAAAACACAACCCAACAATCAGGTGTACGTATTTGCTCAAACCAAATCGACATGCTGGATAGATGAAATATTATAAACCTAGATAGCTAAATAAAGTGCTGCAGTGCTACTAAAACTGCTGTCAAGGCTTAAGGCTTATTAATAATTGTAATTGTTATTTGGCCTGAAAATATGTTATTTCCAGTATATTATATGTTTATATTTAAAACCATGACTGATAATACTTTTTACGTATATTTTAACATATCCTGTAAAAAGCTTCATCTTGTGCTGGCTCACCAATTATTTGTGTTTGAGTCTTACTTGTTTGGACTCTGGAGGCTCTTGGGGACAAACTGAAGAAGTATCTTAGATTTTTTTTAATTTTTTTTATATTTTTTATCCCCGATTTTTTCCCATTTTATCACCCAGTGCTCCTACCTAAGTCAGTCCTGGGCATTGCCATCCTCCACCAACCCCGCACAGGGCCCTGCACTGAGCTCAGGTCTCCTCCTTAACCTGAGGAGTGAGCAGGCCGCTTCTTTTCACCAGACAGGGTGGGGCTTCTCCAGCCGGACGTAGCGCGTGGAAGGATCACGTTATTCCGGCCGGATCCTCCCCCCCCCATCTGGCACCCCGGCTGGCCAGAGGGGGCATGTGTGGGCGCTGAAGTCATGGGGGGAAATAACACGCACTTCAGCACCCACAGCGTCCCCGGCGGGAATTGAACCCAGGACCTTCTTGCTGTGAGACGGCTGCACTACCAGCTGCGCTGTGACAGTTAACTCAGCAAAATCATCATAATTTACTCATTGTAGATAAGTAGTTATATTAGTCATTTTTAGCTGGAAAGTGGGGCATTTAGGTAAGACATTTTGCAAAAAGGTTCTCCAAGATGTCTTTCCTGGACGTTATTAGTCTATAGTCTTACTGGTCAGTACAGCACACGCCTTAAATCTGATTAGCTATTTTAGTTTAGTGATTACTTGTAACTGCATGTGACTTGGAGTTCAAAGTTGTCCAATTTGACAATAAATTGCATTGCTGTGAGCAAATCATATTACGTGTATTGACAGTGATTTCAAAATAGGTGTAATAAAGTGCTTATACACTCAGAACAAATGAAGATTTATACCTATTGCACTTAACCCTAGGTAACCTATGACTCAGATGGGACAAAAACAAATTCCTCCAATAGAGGAACTGGCTAAAACTGACCTTGCCCTCTTTACGATTTATCTGTTCCAGATGTGTGACAAGAAAAGAGTTTACCATATGTCAAAACACAAGGTAAAATGTTTAAATTGACTAGATAAATATCTCTAAAATAAAACAATCAGAGATGCAAAAAGTGCAAAAAGTACAGCCACTGCAGGCCCTTTTTACAGATTGCAATTGTGTTGTGATTGAATTTTAGGCTCTTCCCCATTTATTTGCAGCTAGTTAATTATCTAAATGGTTGCAGATTACTTTTCTGTGGCAACCAATGGACTCATTAGTTCCAGTCTATGAGGTGTTTAAGGTCAAACTATTTTTTTAATGATCACAGAAGTCTGAAACTCGCATCACAAACAGTGTGTGTTTCTGAGAAGTCATTTGCTTCCTCCAATTCTTGTTTTATTATTGTTCCTCTACTAAAGTGTTGTTTCTACCTGTTCTCTCTTAGTTCCTTAATTTTGACATAATATGGTGTTCCTCTTCTTTCTTTGTCGTTCCCTCTCTGACTGTAAATCAATAGCACGCTAGTATAAATTGCTCCTGCGGTGTGTCTCAGCATCTTATTTATGAGGCATCTCATACATAATTGAATTATGTGTGCAAACACAGAAAATTGTTAAAAAATTGAAGCCATAATTGCATGCATACAGGATGTCTTCCTGTAAACAAGCATGTTTGGAATCCTTGATTAAGTTGATCAGAAAATGCAAACATGAATGCTGTTAAAGTTTAGAGCAGAACACAATGTAGTACGTATTTTGGTTTTCATCACCCTCAGTGTAAACACCCTCTGTCCAGTCAGACTGATGATTAATGTCATGTTTTCAGTAGAACTAAATGTATTAACAGTATGAAAGAAAACCCTTGTCATTCATTGTCATTTTTTACTTTTCATTGTTTGCCCATTATTTCGTGTAAACTTTAGTCCTAGTGATAAGGCTGTGATAAAATGAAAAGTGGTCCAAAATGTTCTGCATATTTAATTTGTCCCATCTACACTAGAACATACTTTTTATTCTGGTCCAGGGGCCTGACACTGGAGAACAACTTCTCCATCAGTTATGAAACACTCACACAAGTACATCAGCACATGCTCTCCCAGATAATAAATCATTTCATCACCAACTACCTCCCTCCCTCCCCAAATTGACTGCAGGCATACTTGTGGGTATTTAATAAATGTACCTTATAGCCGCAGATAAGCCTTATAATTTATCATCCTTGCATCTCACGCAATAACTGCTGTTGATGAATCATCCGAGCTGAACTGTGTTAGATGGAAGGTGCTGTATACTTAGATGACCCATTGCTTTGTAATTATCACGTATAAAATCTCATCCTTTTTTTTTTAATTGAGCTTTTCTAAATTGTAAATAAACCCCTCTTTTACAACTTAATCTATTTTTCTTTCTATCTTTTGTTTTGAGGAGTGGATCAGCTCAGTGAACAAATAAAAGCACAGTGTTGTTTACTGCGTTTAGTGGTTGCTCAGACCTGTGAAACTCATTGTGTAGGTTGCTTGGTCCATCTGTGAAAGTATCTAAAAAGTCTTGCTTTAAACCTAGAACAACAAAGCTGCTTATATCTGTTCAGAACGGTGTACATTTTTTTTTTTTTTTTTTTCAAATCCGTGGTGGAGGTTCGGTTTCTGTGACTGCTGCTTTTGTTATCTTCACTTGGTAAGCTTCTTTTTCTTTGACTTACTGCTGTTATTGTGTCTGAAGTTGCTGTAGAAAGGTAATTGGTCGTCATTTGACATGGCACATGGACAATGTTTTTGAAGCCTGCCTATCATCACTGAAGCAGTGTAATTTACTGGCACTGAAGCAATTTAATACAAGGCAGGTGATTATAGTCAAGTGGGCACTGTAGATGAGTAATTTCAGCCAAAGTAATAAACGCCAGAAATGTATAGACTGCCTCACTGTTCTTTTGGGCATTTATGCTGGAAGTGCAAACTATAATTTAGCTGCCAGAGTGAATAGAAAACCATAATAAACTACACATTAATGAGAACTTTTGTTCTGGGTTTTATGTTTAGTAAGCTTAGAGAGAGAGAGTACCGGTATCCTCCGCCAAAGCAAAGCTTGAAATAATACAGACCAATCAACAACAACAATGTTATACATACAGTACAACTCTGAGACTTGGGGAAATTAAGTCAAGATGTTTACTGATGTACATAGATATACTGTATATGTATAAAAACATATTTTTCTTTTCCTTCACCGTGCAGATTAAACAACTGAATTTATTTAGGATGAAGACCTGTGAGATAGTAATAACCTGCAGAGCAGTTCTTTCCCAAAGTGTAAAGGTTCAGCCTTGGGTGTGGATGATATAGGAATGTAATTTCAAGTCTCTTATCTGTCATCTGCTAATTTTGGATCAGAGCCTAAAAAAGGGATGTCTGCATCAATGGGTTTTCCAGATGATATGACTGGTTTCGTCGGGCTGTGACATCTGCTGTGTTCCAGGGTAGTTTAAAGGTGGGGGTGAGCCATTTGGGAAGACAGTCAGCTTCCCCTCGTTGAAATTTTCAGTATCCATTTTAAGTTAGAAATTGTACCATTTCTTGCTAATATAATTTCTTTTAAATGGCGAAACATTTAATCATCTCTGATATGTACGGCACATTGTTATCATAAATACTCTCCTTTCCCAACTGAATAGTAGGGGTCAACGCATAATATTTTAGGAGGTTGACGTTAAGAACTTGTTTACATACCCAGTATTTTAACAGTGCTTTTAAGTTGCTTTGTAATGGCGGTCCATGGTGTTGCAAAGCTACAATCAGTTGAGTTCTGTACACTGACCTTGTTTGAACCAGTCAACACACAGTGACGTAGCTTCAACCATTATCCATATATCATTGTCATATATGGCTCAATCAGCCGTTCAACTTTATTTCTGTAAAGCTTTTTGCAAATAACTAAGGTGCCTTACAATAAAATACTAATTAAAAAAATACAAAAACAAAATCTGTTAAAATTACATGACCAAGTTGCCCAGTCAACTTTAGGTTTGTTTAAATAAAAGCTTCTTCAGCTGTTTTTTGGTGAGATCCAAGGACAGAGGGAGAGCGTTTCATAAACGGAGGCAATGTATTGAAAATCATGATCTCTAGTTTTATAATGAGTTCTTGGGACTGATGAAAAGTTCTGATGTGAGGACCTAAGTTTACAAGCTGAGGAATAAAGGGTTAAAAGATTGCAAATATATACCATGTTAACGCCAGTATGATCAAACACTTTTGAAAATAATGAGCACCTTTAAAGACACCGATGACAGAACAACATCGAGATAGGAGGAAGAAGGATTGATCTTCACATCAGGAATGTGTTGTTGGCCAACAAAGCGTTCATTGTCAGATAAAATCTGAAAAGTCTTCCTCTTATTGTAAACTACAAAAAGATATAGATTGATATCCTTCCTTAGCAGCCCTGTCAGAAAGAATGCATAGGCATCAATTATCCAATGAAATAGCACATTACATGTTAAATAACACTGCTTTTGCAAATTTCCCACACTTCAGTTGTACATTGGTTTGCTACATTTTGAATTTCACATCTGGATGTGATTTGATGTGTCAAGAAGTTGGTGGTCTTTATAATTAATATGAGTTATGTAATATTGAAGCATTACAATTCCTCAACATTCCCCCAACTGACATCTCTAATTGTTCATACAGAAAACACTCTGCATCAGTTAAAACTATCTGTTCATACATTTGTAGTGAACTTACAGGAATATTATCACTGCTCTCACAAAGTTGACACTTCTGTAAAACCTGTTAGACCTCATTGCATAACACGTCATCCTTTGTTAACTTGTCAGCATTGTGTAAACCAGTTGAGGGATTGTGAAATAACAGTTTCAGAGATAGAGTTTATACTTTTTCTGCTTTGTGTTTCCAGCCACTTCAAGCAGTTCAATTTACGTCAAAAGTCATCTTCAAACAATGAATTGTCCAATTCAAAACTCCCCCATTCAGTCCCATTTTATTTCAGTTCACTCCTTTACAATCTAACCGAAGCTTTCGGCTGTTTTTTATAAAAGCCAGTAAAACTAAAAAAATGACATGGGCTCGGTTTAATTCAGTTTCCCCTCCTGAACATCCACAGGATGATGGGTGACGGTGGAGAGGAAAAACCCCATCAGGACCGGACTCAGGAAGGGCGGGCCATCTGCCTGTACTGGTTGGACGGTCAGAGGACAGGACCATGATACAAACACACAAGCTCTAGGTCAGGAATACCTGAAAAGACAAGGAAAGAAAACAACTAAGTAACTAAAAGGATGGTTCAGGGTCACTTGAGGTACTGTAATCCTAGCTATAAACTTTATAAAAAAGGAAACTTTTAAGTAAGATTATCCGAAGCCAAGCTGGGAGCTGGTTTGACAAGAGATGAGTCTGATAGATGGAGGCTCTGCCTCCCGTTCTACCTTTGTTGTCCTCTGAAGTACTCTCTTTGGAAATGGGATCAAATGGGGTCTTTAAGATACAACAGAAATGGTTATTAAAAGCATGTATAGAGGGAAAAAGCTTTTAATTTTTATTCTAAATTTGAAAGAATCCCGGCCAAGAGGTGCAAAACCTCCTGCTTATTGACTGAATTTTTGTGACTTCCTGAGTCCTGACAATGAGGAATTGTAATATTACAACTGCATGGAGTATTCTCTCTGTATCACAAGGGCACAAGATGGTACTAATTTAAAGATGTGAAAGGAAGTTAGCCCGAAAAAAATGGTTTCATATGGAAACCAACAGATATTTCCTGGTCCAAAATAATTCAGTTTCTCACACTCGTACTGGGTGCCATGGTAGTGCAAACCGCGGTGTCCGTACACTTACAGTATATAGTTTGTTTCTGAGGTGTTATATTCCAAAGACAATGTTTTGTTTTGTTTTTTTCTGCTAAATTTGGGAGTATAAAATCAAGTACTTCAGGCCTTAATGACATGAAGATATGCTTGTCCTGCTTGCTCGCTGAGTCCTCACTGAAACAGTTCAAAAAAGTAATTTCTCTCCTAAAGGTCACATTGTTGATTAAAAACAGTTTGTTTTTAGAACTTAAGAATTTTAGAAATGAAGTAGACATGGGATATGGGACTATGATATACAGGTAGTTTGATCCAACCTAATATAGAAGTATTAATAAATAAAAAAGACACTAGTCGGGTTGGGAAAAGGTCTAAAAGACAAGCGAGGCCTTACTATTTTCCCTCCTTTATCAACCCCTCACCACAAATCACCATACTTCTCTTTTCTTTTCCCCTCTCTTCCAGTGCATAGGGAGTGGTGTTTGGGTAGTCATGTGACTTTTTGTCTGAACACAATTGCCTGTGTTTGCCATTGGCCGGTTTTCTTTGAAAGAGCGTTGGTTTCCTGGGTGACGGGGAATGGCGGCACCGCTTCGCTTTTCTCTGCGCCCCCCCCCCCCCCTCGCATTACTCTGAGCCGGTCTCTCTCTGACGCTCTGTCTCTTCCACAGGCTGTGGAGGATCAGGTAGCATGTGAGCACGACACACACAGACAGTGACAGAGTTGCATCGCTCTTCCTCCTCTCCATCTTTTCTCCTTTTTCATCAGGCAGGCAGTCGTAGAAACCATAAGACTGCAGAAGGTGAGTGAAACAAATGATCTTGCTTGTTGGGATGCAATTAATTTCATGCCATTGAGTTTAGAGTTTGTTCATTTTAGATGCACATGAGATTGTTTTTAATGCAGCGAGAAATATGTCATGCACTGCAGATCAGTCAGTGATTGGCGTACTGTTTTCAATCAGCAGAGTAGTTTTAAAGTTAAACATGGTGGCTTTTTTGTTGTTTTTTTTACTTGACTGATGCTCTGGTATGCTGTTGTATTAGTCACCGTGGTAACACCATTTGACATGTTAACCAATACTTGCCTAGTAATACTTGTCTAGCTCTCTGACACTGAGAAAAATATGCTCCCTATAGATGAATCATTCACATATGTTTTTAAACTCATCATTATGATGTGTGACCACCAGCCTGACACATTTACTTCAAGTCTGTATCTGGGTCTTTGGTTAATGCTCCTGGGATGAACTTTGCTCCGTTGTTATGATCAGAGGCTGCATATGAACATGGATGTGGTGAAGTATGTCATAAACCACAGGCTCCACACATACTGTGTGGAGCCTTGCATCTTATCAGTGTTTTTCAACAGTCATTCCACTTTACAAGAGCAACAAAAACCTTTGAACAGGCCAAAAAATATATTTCACAACGCGAAAAAAGTAATGGTGAATGTTTGTCATCAATAATTAACATTCGGGAGCTTCTGCGTGGCGTTGTTCTGCAAGTCATTACTGTGTCTTTGCTTAAAAACTATTGACGTTAAGTTACTGTGGGACCATATTACCTTGTAAAAAGCTCTATTGTGAGGATAGATTGAATATCCCCAAATATAGCCTGCCATTTTCTCAGGCAAGCTACAAAAAAGTGCACTTTGGTAATCAGTTATACATTTCAGACGGCATGTTACTTTAAAGCTAACTGTTTCATACATGGGTTAATGTTACAGACTACTGTTTCATTCAAATTAGCATGTGTAAGGCTCAATAAAGTAAACTTAACAAACTACGGCAATTTACCCCCCTACTCTTCCCAGATGCAACATGGTCAGCTGTGGTGGATTGGTACCGGTCATTTGAATTATTGCACCTAGAGACAAGGGATTAGATTTTCTTCCAAAATGTAGTGGACTAAAGATGTCTGATAAACTTTGGTCTATGTAAAAAAAAAATAAAAAAAAAATTGACAGGACCATGAGCGTTAGCCCAACGCAGGTCTGAGTGCAACCTGCAAGCTGCCCTAAAAAAGAGCAAAATGGATTTGTCACATGTCTTTTAACTCTCAAGCATCCATGTGAGACACTTGATTAGTGAGCATATTATAACATTTTTATAAGAATTTCTGGACTCTGCTCAGTCATGCTGCTCTGACTGCGGTCCATCAATCCATTATCTATACGCACTTCAACCCTTTTAATGGTTACAGGCTTCTGCGGGAGCCTCTTCCAGCTGTCTATTGGTGTAAGTTAGGGGTACGCCTCAAACATGTCGCCAATCCATCACAAGGCAAGTATAGTACTAAGGGAATATTAGCATGTCCACCCAGTTAGTAATTAATATTGACACTTATTGCAGAGTTGTGGACTAAATACTGGTTTTAACTACTTTCATTTAAGGCAAAAGTCAGATATTAGTAGGTGCTAATAGTTGCTAAAAAGAAAACTACTGAAATTAAACTTAACCCATCATTTTGTGACAGTATCATGTCATTAAACCATCACAACTCAACTGTGAGTTTGGAGAAACATCATATTTTGTTCATTTGACTTCACATTTGACCGGATATCAGAAACACGTTAAAATGCTCCAGAACGGAGCTGGGGAGAGAATCAGGCAAGTAAATAGTTAACCTTTTTTTTTTACTCAGCAGAAGCATAGAAGGCATAAGAGACTCGTATCGACCTTTGAATTTTGTGAACACAATGGTAATTTACAGGAGTTTCTATATTTTCCATTCGACCAGCATATTATAGGATTTTAGTGAGTTAAGCCGTGAAGAGCTTTACATGAAACTAGTGACTTTGCATTTCTGTAGACATGCTGATAATCTTTAACTGGGAGTTTATTGGAACCAAGGGTTGTTGGTGTCATCGGAACATTTTTTTTCAGCCTTGTGTTATGGTAGCTTCTCCATAGCTTCTCCAAAGCATCTGTGACAAGCAAGAATCTTGAATGACAGATTTAAAATGTTTAATCATTTCTAAATCCACGTAGATATAAGACAGACACGCCTGGCTAAAGTAATTTCTCCTGTCATCGTAGCAGAACAGACGGCTTATTCTTTTCTTTTCTTTAAAATATTCAACAGCTGCCTGTGATGCTCCCATCATCATGACACAGACACAATAAGGCTTGTGTTTGGGAATCAGGTTGCTTTGAGAGGTTTCCTGGCACTGTTACCATCCTGAAGTGGCTTTTTGAGCTCCGTGTCCAGGGCTCCAGCAGTCAGGTGGACACTTCTGTGTTTGGTTACTGTGGCAACACTGAAAACTGGCTGTCTGCCCCTCTCTCAGGTGCCCTGATGACCTGGACAATTCTTTGAACATTCACACACTAAACACATCACTGCTTGCTTGCACTTAACAGCCCCCCTTGCAAAGCAAAAACAAAACGAAACAAAAAAAAAACAGATAGTCAGGCTGTACTTTTGTCTCTTTCCATGTCAGAAATGAAGTCCGTTGACTTCATTTCAACAACAGATGTACAGGACTTAGAGTGGTCCACAAAGCCATTGTTACTTACAAGGAAGACATTTTTTTTTTTTCAAGGCTGCACCATCAGGCACTTTGGACCTTAAGCCAGTGTTACGAGTTTGACGACTTAGCTAAGTGCTTGTCCGTATTAAGTATTTGAAGATTCACAGCAGGGCTGGTGTCACTGATCCACAGCCTGGTACTGCACTGCTGATGCAACCAAGAGGAAACTGGTGCTGAGGCCGTGTTGTTCCCTCTGACTGCTGGGTGCCATGATGTCACCACTGCTGACCCAACAATCCTAACATTCCTGCTGATAGGGTTTTATGCAGACGTTGAGGGGAATACGCGAGAGACACGTGGGGGAGATGCAACGAGTTGCACACATATGGCCTTTGTCTAAGTACTGATTAATAATCTGCCATATGACCACACACACACACACACACACACACACACACACACACACACACACACACACACACACACACACACACACACACACACACACACACACACTCAGATCTTGTCATTAATTCAGTCTCATGCACATGTCCACTCAAGCGCACCCTCGCGCACTCTTGAAGCTGAATAAAGATGGTGATGGCAGTCTCAGCGTCCTAGTTAAAATTCAACATGTCTTTAAGTGTCTGTACTTGAAGCTCCGGTGAATCAATTTTGCATTCATCCTGTGCTTTAAGCACAAATGTCTGTTGCTGAACTGGTATGATTAGAGAGATCCAACTCCATTATGCACCAGTATCATCACATCCTTGTGTGTGCTTGCATTCAAATTTCCTGTTGGTGTGTGTGCGCTTATAGTGGATGATTGTAACCACAAAAAACTCGATTGCCATAACACAGATACGGTTTTCCTTTGATCCATTAAAGCTACTGAAGGAAAGAGATGGCAGGCCTGGTGCAGTGAAAGCTTTTAAATGCTGTTGTTGCTGCAGGTGTTTGGGTTGTCCTTTCTTGTAGGCACTCTGCGGATTAGGACTAGTATTGTAAACGATCACAAGAAAAAGGGCCCCGAAATTTGGGACGACATGTTTTTGTTCACCGAGACAAATAGAAACCAGTTTGGTATCAACAAACAGAAGTAAGAACACCTTTAGTGCATTAATAGCCTGTGGCGGTAGTTGTGGACAGAATTGTTGGGTATCAGTATATCAGTATGTCCGGGAGGCCTCTCCATCACTCTGTGTGGGCTTATAAAGCTCTTTGTTCACCTCTGACCTCTGACCCACACCCACCTGACAGCTCCACTGTCTCTAACCTGGATTTCCTGTCTATTCATTGTTCCTCCTCTCAGAGCTTTTCTTGTTGAAATCATCAATAAACACATCATTCAAACATTAATGCAGCCAATAGTTTCACTTTGCTCTTTGAGTTTCGTAAGTGAAAAGTTCAGGACTCTCTGACACTCAGCTTTCTTCGTAGGCTAGTTTTAAACTGTTTCCATTTGCTGATAGGAACGGCACAGGGCAGCGCAGTGTGACACTAATGGGACTGCGTTATCTAAAAGAGAGTGACTTCAGGGAAAAGTGACTTTACGTCTGTGGGCAGGATGGAAAAACACTGGCTTAGTTGGAGAGGATGAAGGAAGGAGATGAGATATGTTGAGGGGCGAGGTAGCTACTTCTGATACGATCTCTAGAAAGCATTAAAATGTAGTGCTTCAGTTTAGATATCGGTTCAAAATTCATTAGATTTCTCAAAATAGTTTTTCATGGAATCTGTAAAAGAAAAAAAGAAGCACCATGAGGTGACATGAAAAGTAGCAGTGTTTTGGAATGATAGTGGATTTGTGTTGAGCCAAAGAGAGGGAGAAAAAAGACAGAGAAAGGTTGTCAGTCCTGACAACTTGAAAACAGCTGAAGGCCTCTTTTGTTGTCTTTAGTGTGAAGAAACTACTCAAAAAAGTGAAAGAAAAAAACTGATTTTTTTTAAATTTTTTTATTTTGTATTGGGTTTCGTCGTGATTTAGTTCGTTTACCTGCAACACATACGGGGATCCAGTTGAACATCGCTCTCTTTCATCAGTCGCGTTTCCATTACCCCAAATATCACAAAGGAAAACCTGGAATATAATTGGCTCTAATTCCAAAGAAGTCCCAAAATATCCTGAAAACCTTTTTTACGTTTTCACAAGAGGTTTTTTTAGATGTCAATAATCCAGTTTTCAGCAAAAGGGTAATGGAAACGTTTTTGCGCATTTGCACGTCTCTGGCACCGCTGCATGTGAAGTAGCCAGTCAATCTGAAGTCATCAAAATCTAGTTTCCAGCTGTTATTTTGCCTCATTGATACGATGTAGTTGTGCTATGACACTACTCAAATCATTATGCATTGCTGCAATACAAAAGGTACTTTTCTCTGAATAATCATTTGAAGGATAATTAGCTGCCTTCATCCTCTGACTATCTTCTCAACAGCAGTAGCGACAAACGCAATAATTTGTCAGAGACTAAAGAGGCTTTTGTTTTCACCTTCTTCAAAGTTGAGATTTTCTTGTCACTGTTTGAAAGAGGAATCTCGCAGGACGACATCCAAAGAATTTGGGAGACACAGAAAAGACACCGTTCAGTGAAAACCCTGACCCCCTGTAGCGGTTCGTTTATTGCAAATTTAGAGTTAAGCTTTTTGCTACGTGACTATTTCCCAGTGGTTATGCATCATCAGTACACCAATTCTTATTCATAAAGGGGTAATGTACTGACACAAATTTGCTTTCAAACTATGAATTATCTTCAGAGCAAGATTTCTGGGAAGAAAACAAAAGTCTTTGTCTGGTTTTTATGTACGCTATATTTACATCCCAACTAGGCAATTACCTTCGCTGGCAAACACCGTCCTGCCTGTCATAATGATATAGAAGACGTAGCTGCCCTTATGGAGCAACAGCATCAGTCTGACCATAATGAGACAGTATTGCTATACTTAGACATGTTTGGCATAAACAGCATTACTACCTTGTGTTGCTTGCCAAGAGTATGAAAACCGACGTCAACAAAAGTTCAGGAATGTGTTTCTCAGGACAGAGTCATAGTCTTTTCTTTTTATTCTGGTCACGCTCTGCTTTTTAGTCTCCGCTGACCTGTTGACCACCTGTTGAAGGCCGTCTTTAGTGAAAGGGTGACTAAATAAAGAATTTGCGTGTCGCGGGTGGGGGTCGTGGAGCTGAGAAGATGGGAACGGGTCAGGCTTAGCACAAAATAAATGCTGTTCATTCTTGGTGGATAATGACCAACAAAGACACTATTGGCGTGTATTCCCGAACCAACTGAACCGCTGCCAGACCAAAGAAACATATTTCTCAGCCTCAGATCCATTTACTTGTCCCATTGGAGCTGAGTTATGGTCAGCTCGCCTATCAACACATTTATACAAACTCACTAAGACTTGAGGTCTGTTGTCAAGTGTCTGTGTAGGTGTAGAAATTGAGTTAATTCTCTCTTTTTGTGGATTCGTGGTAAATGTGAAAGAAGTACAAAATGGGGAAGCCTTTCTTCTTATAGCACAAGTTTGAAGTTTTTTGTTAAATGCAGTGACAGAGTGGGAGGAGGAGAGGGGAAGAGGACGAGTCAGTGAGAAGAGAGGGATGAAATGTGGCGTACAACAGGGATAGGTTTAGTAGGGGGCGGTGCACACAGCATTAGGAGGTGCCCCGAGGAATGCCTGGAAGGTGTAAGCAAAGTCTGGGAGGCTCTGCACTGATAATCCTCCAGATGAGAACGCAACACCCTCGCGCTTTAATAAAGTGGATACGAGTCTAACTTAGGTCTGGATCTGTGAAGTGTACTTACTTACCTACTCTTCAGCTTTTAAAATATCACTTCTTTGGCACCTCAGACTTTTTCTCTGTGACCTTTAGTACTGTTACCCAGCACTACCTCGAGAAGTTCTTCCTCCAGTTTCATACTAGATTGTTATTTAAGTGATTTGTCAGACAACACTGCTCTTAGATGTGCCAAAAGCTTTGCTTTATTGACAGCTCAGTGAACCACTTCACATAAATGGGGAACGAGTCTCAACGGGCCTCTTTGACTCAGCCCGGCTACAAGCTGCAGTGTTCTTTGCAGTGGTCCCTTGTTTGCATGATTTCACTCATATTAATGCAATTAATCTCAGATATCTATTTTTGGAAGATCTACTTTATACAATGTGCAGACTGGTTATCAGCCTCTCTGATTGCATGTGCTCATTAGTTTGTTGAAAACACATTCTGACATCAAATAGAGGGAAAGAAGAAGTGAAAATGACACATTATTACTGATGTCCTGCTGCTGCTGAGTTGTGCATCAGAGATCTATAGCTAGAAAAGTTGTACAATGAATTTTGAAACTAGCGTCGTGTTTTCTTTTGACTGCTTATCTATTCAGTCCCCTGGATCATTTTGCCACAGAATTTTCTAGCACATATTGAGACGGGCATTTGATTTAGTATTTAAAATCTCAAGTGCTTAGCTTCCACAAGGAAACAAAGTCTGGATATGAAAGGAAGAGCTTGATGTTAAACTTAAAAGGCACTCTGAGACCACAGTCCCCGCCAAAATCCATCTCCTATGTTGTGTGTTTTTTAGAAGGTGATCCAGATCTAGAAAAAAAATATATTAATGGTTTATTCTTGGGATATGTGCTCCACTTTTTAACCAAGTTTCAGAACATTTGAACATTTGGTCCTGTGGTTTCTTGGTGATCTTGCTGTCGGATAGACACTGAATATGTCCTTTGACCTCGGTGGAGGAGCCTGGAACTCATCATAAATTAACTGGAAGGGGCGAGGAATGTATAAACAAATGTGGGGAATCTTTATGAAAAGCACTCTGACACAGGTGCTTTCTGGGCTCCAGGTATTTATCTGTTAGTTATTAACTACAACACTTTACTATTTATTTATCAGTGTTAAGTAGGAATGGGCGATATTTTACCGTTCACGATAAACCGTCAAAAAAATTCCTCACGATAAGAATTTGTCATCTCGCGGTAAAAACGATAAATTCCCCTTGATGAAGTTTTTGTGTAAAGCTGAGGAAGGAAGGAAGGAAGGAAGGAAGGAAGGAAGGAAGGAAGGAAGGAAGGAAGGAAGGAAGGAAGGAAGGAAGGAAGGAAGGAAGGAAGGAAGGAAGGAAGGAAGGAAGGAAGGAAGGAAGGAAGGAAGGAAGGAAGGAGAGAGCAGGAGGAAAGAAGGAAGGAAGGAAGGAAAGAAAGGGGAGAAGGAAGGGAGAAAACAAGGAAAGGAGGAAGGAAGGGAGAAAAGAGGAAGGGAAGAAGGAAGGAGAGAGCAGGAGGAAAGAAGGAAGGAAGGGAAGAAAGGAAGGAAATGAGCCTGAAAGAAAGAAAGAAAGAAAGAAAGAAAGAAAGAAAGAAAGAAAGAAAGAAAGAAAGAAAGAAAGAAAGAAAGAAAGAAAGAAAGAAAGAAAGAAAGAAGGATAAATTCCCGTTGATGACGTTTTTGTGTAACAAACATGGCGGATCGAGCGAGATAGATTTATAGTTACAAAGGTGGAGTTTAATTGGTATTTTTTTTATCATAATTTTTATCGTTATCGGGATAAATGACGGAAATTATCGTGATACATTTTTTAGTCCATACCGCCCATCCCTAGTGTTAAGTATAGATTATTAGTCAGGCTCTAATTGTTTAGCAAAGACTGTAATGGATGTATTATTCATGTCTGTATATGATTCTGTTTCATTTGCAGGCCTCTCCCCCTGCTAACACATTTTTTTCTGTTACTATGTCAGATGTCTACCAAGTTTGCTCTATAGCTTCAGGTTTGGGAGTTGATAAGGAAGCGAGAGACTAGTAATGATTCAAATGTTAAGAGTGAGGGAGACGAGGGAGAGATGTTAATGGGAGCAGGGTCTGGCTCATGCTGAGGGGTTCCCACACAATCTGCCTGGCCCATTGGTCACGCATGTCTCAGCTCACTGTGTGTGTGCATGTTTGTGTGTGTGTGTGTGTGTGTGTGTGTGTGTGTGTGTGTGTGTGTGTGTGTGTGTGTGTGTTTTAGTGGGGGAGAGCAGTGAAGACATAGCACTTTTCAGAGTTGTTTTAAAAATAAAAGTTGAACAGGTTGACCAGTTTCTGTCTTTCATGTTGTTTTGTTTTGTGGATTTGTTGCACTCTGGTACAGAGAGGTCAGGTTTAAGTAGCTTTACTGTCCCACTTTCTCACCGGGCGTTGTCCAGCTCAAATGCAGATACTCGCACACACTCTGTAGTTTCACCTGGTCGGCCCTACTATGACCTCATTCCAGGATAAGGAAGTGGAATATCACCTGACTACCTCATTTGTGTAATCAGCTGTTCGTGCAGCTGGAGGCCAGAACTTGAATGTCTGATACCTGAGGTTATTGAATGAACAAACAGCAGAGACTGATATCTAAATATATAGGCAAAAAGGTTTGCATTTATAAAGGACTGGTACCTGAGTGTTCCCATGAACAGAGGTTTATCTTTTGAAAAATGCTGAGAGCAAACTGAGTAACTGGGAAAAATGACACCAAGTAAGAATGGCAAAAGGAAAAAAAAAGTGCACTCAGCTACCTGAAAAGGGGGAGGTTTCTGATCTGTCAGCACAGCCAGAAAGGGTGGGGTGAAACACAGTGAGAGAGAGAAAGGGAAGAGTGACTGGGAGGGTGTGTTTCTGTGTGGGTGAGAGACACAGAGAAGGAGGAGCAGCGCAGACACACACACACACACACACACACACACACACACACACACACACTCACACACACACACACACACACAGATCTCTGGCAGTATCTCGAATCTCACTTCTGGTGAGGACACCCAGTAAGAAGGGCATTCTTGAGGCAGCCGGCGGCAAAAAGGCAGCAGGACAGAACAAAGAAGTTGAGGAAACCCTTAAACCTTTACGCGACCACATCTGACTGCCTTTGACCTCCGCCGGACTCACACACTCCTCACACACGCACACACTCGCGGGCTGACTTGCACACCAGCCGCACAACCGGCTCTTCTCCCCAGTTAAAAGTCAAGGATTTTTCTGACTGAGGTAGAGAGAAGGAGAGAATAAGAGCACGCCGGAAATTTAACCCATCAAAGAGCAAAGGATCCTCTTTCTCGGTAAGTTAAAGGGCTTTCTGTTCAATTGTTTGAATGCGTCCTGGGCTGTTTAAATGTTTGTGTCAGGAAGTTTCTCTGATGCCAGCTGATTGGCTGCAGCGTCGCTGGGTTTCAGCATGCATGTCAAGAGAGCATTTATTATTAAAAAGTCTGACTAGCGTTGTATTTTTCTGAAAGTTTGAGAAAAAAAAGAGGGTTTTGTGCTGTGTCGTTGCAGATTTAAACCTTATCTTTACATTTCTCTGTTAAAGCTCAACCTGTCACCCGAGTGCACTTATCTTCAGCCAAAGAACTCAAACCTGTCAGAGTGAAACTTCTTTCTTCATGAAACTTGCTTTTCCTTTTTTGTGTGTTTGGAGTTCTCAATCTGGAATTCTGGAGCCAATATATATTTTTTAGACTGGATGCGAACCACACACCTGCAGCTTTTAGGCTTGAAGATTCATTTATAGAGGACAGGGGGCAGAGTTCAGTTCAATGGTCCACGTGTATTTAACTGTAAACGTGCTTCACATCACAAACGTTAGCACCAAACTAATCCAATGCACCAAGTCACTCCTGGCCAGCCCATTTAATCACTATGCATGGTGCATATTGTGCTTAAATATTCCTAGCATTGCATGTGTCTGGCACTGTAGCTCATTAGCAGGCTGTATTTGTATTCCTCTAAGGGTCATCGATTGGAAACTTCCCACACTGGAGGTGATATCTTTTTTCCCTGACTGTCCGTAGGAGTTAAACAAATATATATCACATGTGTTATCCCTGTATCCCTGTGTTTTTGCAAACTGAACCTGTTCCAAAGAGATAATTGGAGTATAATAAGTGGCTGTATGAAGAGGAACCTCTAGCATTTCATGTACTTGAACTTCCTTTAAACATTAGTTATCCCTTGGAATACATCTGCTTTTCTTTTTTTTCTCTTAGGGTCACGTGTACATGCAGTCACTAAACCTCATTCAAATGTATCAGTCCCAGCTGACCTTTGCTCACTTACCACTATTATGTTCGTGCTGCTTTTGCGTACCACAAGATACCACAGCTTCCAAGTGCAGTATATTCAAACCATCAGTCCTATTCCCTTCAACTTTTTGATGGACAGAGCAGAAATGTGATGATGTAAATTACTGCTAAATGCTTGTTCTTTTTTTGACCAACAACATGAGCATTATTCCTAAAGTGGAAGTTGTCTGTAGCTGTAATTTATTAGAAAACCTGCCTTGTTTATTTACCACTTCTGTTCTCTCTTCTTCCCTCTATGCTTCCCTCATCGCTTATATATTTATTATTTTCTTTCAAATGAACAACACTGTTTAGCATGGAGAGAGCAGTGTCCTCTGAGAGTTCTTGTGCCTCGTTTTCTGCAATGTTATTTTTACTGCTCTTTCATTGCTCAAACACAGAGATGGACTCTTCTTCTCCTCTAGAAGTGTCTGTCACTGTTTGTGTCGGTGTGTCTGCCTATTACTCATGTCGGGTAGAAAAGGAGGCAAATCTGCTCAGGTTCAGCAAGCTATCTCTTGGGATTCTTGATGGGAACTTTCTGAGTCATTTTTCATGCTGTGAAGTGACTTAATTTTTGCCTCTCTTATCAGTCGTGTTTCCGCACTCCCGCAGATGGTCTCAGGGCCAGAGATGATTGGAAAAGCTATGATGGACTCTCTGGGAAATACTGTGTAGTCATGTTTGGAGGTTGGGATTATTTTTGGAAAGGTGTTTTGTACTGCTTTCTCTGTAAACATCCTTCTCTTGCGCGTGTTTCTGTCTTTGCCTCCCTTGCTCTCTCCCACTTTCTGTGCATCCTTTCCCAGCATGTGCCATGTGATGAAAAGGCAGAGCTTTGCTCTGCTCATGTCAGATCCATTAGGGATGAAAGCACACTGCAGTGATAAAAGATTGATCCAGTCCTTCTTGGATCGCGTTCACATCCCTCACACCGTGGTCCCTCAGCCTCCCTCACATCCCAGTTTTCACTCTAAAGTCAGCCCAATTTTCAATTTATCAAATCATCAACACTCTAAATAAATCATCCTCACCAAGTTTACAAGGAAAACATTGTGTAGTTGCATGGAATATAGAGTATCTCCTTCCTCAGTGTTGTTGCGGCACCAGGAAGAGTGTTATGTACTTTACCAGCGGAGTCGGTGAAAGACGGGCATCCAGCCCAGCACTGTTTTACCTGTTTTATCTGAGAAGGCAAAGACAAACACAACAGACCTGTAGTTTGTCAGCTGGGAGCCTGTAATTACTGAGAGGAAGGAGGGGATTTGGAGAAGGAATTTCACTGCGGTTCTGTTTTTAGATCTTTAGACACACACACTTGAAAATGCCTTTGGTGTGTGTTGTAAAACTGCACAGAAATGTGTCGACCAACCAAAAACAAGCGTGCAAGTCTTTTGATCCCAGTCGGAAGTTTGAGAGACATATCCCTGAGGGAATGGTTTATTCCCACTTGAATGAAATTGTGCTCAATTTGGTCTTTTTTTTCATATATATTATATATATATATATATATATATATATATATATATATATATATATATATATATATATATATATATATATATATATATATATATATATATATATATATATATATATATATATATATATATATATATATATATATATATATATTTCCTGTAATGGAATATATGTTGATTAGTTTAAGGTCATTGAATGGCACATACATCTGTAGCCTGGATCTTTTTTCATTCATCACTCTATCCTTCATGTTCTGGTCACAGGTTACATCAAACCACCTGCTCTCAGAATTTTCATGCAGGACATAATCCACCCGGGGCCATGTTCCCAAGTGAACCCGGCTTACCGTAAAGCTCACCTGAGTGAATACTGTCATGCTCTGTCAGACCGAACTTCGCATGGCTTCAGTGGTACTCACCGGTTCCTCTTCTTTGTTTTATTAACGTCTTCTGTTTGTCCCTCTGTTATTGGCGCTTAAATTCTACCACATATAGTGATTGTTGCATGGCAAACGTCTCTCCTTTCCCCTTTGGGAGTCTCATGTGACTGTGTTTATGCACCTATGGATGTGCTAGTGAGCAGCAGGTTGCTCCCTTGCTCAACCAGCCATGTAGTGTTGACGCAGCACAGCACACAGTGCTCTCTGGGCAGTAAATAACATGGCGCCTCAGTCAAGGGACCTGAACAGAGCCAGGAGGGATGGTCAAGACGCCAGGAAGAAAGGGATGGTGTCTGACTCAGGGTGAAGAGACTGTAAATCAATGTGTAGAAGAAGATACGGACAGGTGGATCTGACAGACCTAGTACTTATTCTGAATGACTTGACAACAGACCTGTGTTTGAAATTACATGTGCTTGACTATGGATGGATGGATGGATGGATGGATGGATGGATGGATGGATGGATGGATGGATGGATGGATGGATGGATGGATGGATGATGGATGGATGGATGGATGGATGGATGTATGGATGGATGGATGGATGGATGGATGGATGGATGGTAGGGATGGGCCGTATGGACTAAAAAATGTATCACGATAATTTCTGGCATTTATCCCGATAACGATAAAAATGACGATAAAAAAAATACCAATTCAACTCCACCTTTTTAACTATAAATCTATCTCGCTCTCAGATCCACCATGTTTGTTACACAAAAACGCCATCAACGGGAATTTATCTTTCTTTCTTTCTTTCTTTCTTTCTTTCTTTCTTTCTTTCTTTCTTTCTTTCTTTCTTTCTTTCTTTCTTTCTTTCTTTCTTTCTTTCTTTCTTTCTTTCTTTCTTTCTTTCTTTCTTTCTTTCTTTCTTTCTTTCTTTCTTTCTTTCTTTCTTTCTTTCTTTCTTTCTTTCTTTCCTTCCTTCCTTCCTTCCTTCCTTCCTTCCTTCCTTCCTTCTTTTTTCCCTTCCTTCCTCCTTTCCTCCTGCTCTTTCCTTCCTTCTTCCCTTCCTCTTTTCTCCCTTCCTTCCTCCTTTCCTTGTTTTCTCCCTTCCTTCTCCCCTTTCCTTCCTTCCTTCCTTCCTTCCTTCCTTCCTTCCTTCCTTCCTTCCTTCCTTCCTTCCTTCCTTCCTTCCTTCCTTCCTTCCTTCCTTTCTTCCTTCTTTTTTCCCCTTCCTTCCTTCTTTCCTCCTGCTCTCTCCTTCCTTCTTCCCTTCCTCTTTTCTCCCTTCCTTCCTTCTTTCCTTGTTTTCTCCCTCCCTTCCTTCCTTCCTTCCTTCCTTCCTTCCTTCCTTCCTTCCTTCCTTCCTTCCTTCCTTCCTTCCTTCCTTCCTTCCTTCCTTCCTTCCTTCCTTCCTTCCTTCCAAAAATCAGCTTTACACAAAAACATCATCAACAGGAATTTATCGTTTTTACCGCGTCATGACAAATTCTTATCGTGAGGAATTTTTTTGACGGTTTATCGTGAACGGTAAAATATCGCCCATTCCTAATGGATGGATGGAATTACAGAAATAATTCTGGTCTAGCCCAAGAAGTAATATTTCAGTCTTTTTTTAAGTATTATATAGTGAACAATAAACTTAAGCTCGGCCTCCATACATTATATCACAAATCACAAATCAAATTGAAATTCCTCTTTCAAATTACTTTTGGTTTATATTACAGAATTAGATAACATTTCTATTATACTGAATGTGAGAGAATAAATGGATATGTTGATAAGGTACAAACATGAACTTTCCAGCAAGAATTGTAGGGTTTTATAAAATCCCTAGGTACCTGGTGAGCTTCCAAAAGCACACAAATACACACGTACACATGAACATCTATCATTGCTCAATCTTTCTTCTGTGTACAGTTTAGACTACCATGCTCCCAGAGTCAAAGAGACCAAAGCAGACACTGTTTCTCATCCGTAGAGATGAACAGATAAGTCATATTCTCAGTGTCAGATTACCCTCTTCTTTGTGGTTTTAAATGCAGTGCTTTGCTCAGACTGATGGGATCCGTTCAAAGATGCAGTTCACTGCTCACTGAGTTCACTGTGAAAATGGGGTCAATTTCATATGGATATATCTCAGTCTGTGTCCGTCTCCCTACTGCGGAACAGTCCCTCTTTAACAAACACTTGTCTTTGTACTCTCTTCTTACATTATACCCCCCCTTCCCCCAAGAGGTGGCCAATATATCTCTCATATGTAAACTCAGCAACATTATTCTCATCAGTATACAGTTTGCTCACGTATCCATGCCAAAGATCGCCTTGGTGATAATATAACGACGCACTTTACAGAGTTATACCAGCTTAGTCCCACAGACAGTGCAAGGTTACTATAAATCTGCACCCTCCCTCCCTTCCTTCTGTATCTTTGCTCATTTTGACTGACTTCTCTGCTCTGTTAGGCCTGATCGTTACCCTTTCTTAGAGTAATGACAGGGAGACTTTCATGACACCCACCCATCAAACTATAAATCAAACATATTGAGAGGCCCACCCACGCCTTGTGATCCACATGCAACAAAAACATTCCACCCATTACTTTGTGTTTAAAGTGAGTTCAGTCAGGGTTGGGGATCAAAACTCAGTACAATAACAGAACTGCACATCAGGAACTGCTGTGTTGTCAAAGCCTTCCTCAAATATTTGGTTAGATTAGCCATTTTATGTTCTTTTTCTTTGACCTCACGCTTATGTATCTTTAATTGTTTAGATATAGATTAGCCTATTTTATTAAAATCCAAAGCTTGAGAATTTTAATTAGTTTTAAAGCATCTGTCGAATTACTTCTTGAGGGCCTTTACATAAACTATACGTACAGCAGCAGGCTGCAGTTCTTTGTACTAGAGATGCCTGTCAGTCAGTCAATGAGGAGACAAAGTTTACCTGTATATATCTAGGACAGGGGTCGGCAACCCAAAATGTTGAAAGAGCCATATTGGACCAAAAACACAAAAAAACGAATATGTCTGGAGCCGCAAAAAATGAAAAGTCTTGTATGTATAAGCCTTGGAATGAAGAAACACATGCTGCATGTTTCTATATTAGTTATAACTGGGGGAAGATGTTTTTTTCATTATGCACTTCGAGAAAAAAGTCAAAATGTTGAGAAAAAAGTCGAAATGTTGAGGAAATAGTCAAAATTTCATGAAAAAAGTCAAAATGTAGAGAAAAAAGTCGAAATGTCAAGATTAATGTTGAAGTACAATCTTGAGAAAAAAGTCAAGATTTCGAGAAAAAAGTTGAAATGTTGAGAAAAAAGTCGAAATGTTGAGAAAAAAGTCAAAATTTCAAGAAAAAAGTCAAAATGCCGAGATTAAAAAGGCAAGGAAAAAGGAAGAAAAAAATTAGAAAAACGGAACAAGAGAAGAAAAAAGAAAAAAAAGGAAAATAAGAAAAAAGAAATAAAAAGAAAAAAAGAAGAAAAAAAGGAAAAAAAAAGAAGAAAAAAAGGAAAAAAAGGTCAAACATTTTTGAAAAAGCTCCAGGAGCCACCAGGGCGGCGCTAAAGAGCTGCATGCGGCTCTAGAGCCGCGGGTTGCCGGCCGCTGATCTAGGATATCTAGGATAAAATAAAGAAAACCATACATAGCTTTAGCCCCCATTGCAATATTGTTTATGTCACTTCAAGATGACGTATGGAAAGTTGCAGTTGGTGCTTCCATGATGATCAGTAAAATGTGCTGCTTGTGTGGAAGTGGTACCAGGGTTGGAAAACAGCTGTACTTTACAATGTAATGGACAAACGCAGTAATTATTCTAATCTGATGTTCATCTTTACTTCTACGCCAAACAAAAATGAAAAAGAGTGGAAGGCATGTCCAGACACAACTAGTCTTACTTTGTTTAAGATGTCCTATTTTCTTTTCATATATTTTTGTATCATCCTGCCTTTTAACTCTGCTAGTCTTTAATCTAAACACTATTCGGTTTTCAAGTTAATTGGAATGTGACTGTATGACCTTTCAGGAGGAAACATTGCTTGCACTTTTATGGGATGAATATCAGAGTGCTTATCCGTTCAAACTTCCCAGAGATCTTATCTCAGCACACAAGTAGCATTTTTGTGGAATGAAGTACCTCTATGGAAACAACATCTCAGATTTGTATCAGTGTGGCAATATTTTTACAAGTTTCTTCTATGATAGGTCATCTGAAGGTTCATGCATGCATAACAGGTCTTGGCTGTCTTTCCATGGCTGTGTTTATCGCTATACCTCTCCCTCAGGGCCAGGTGCGTTGGAACTCCCTAGGTAAATATCGGGAAGGCGTGAGGGGAGATGTTTTGCATTCCAGTGGGAGTGATCTCTACAGCTGATGGCTGTCTTTCAAACTTTCTGTGATTTCTTCAAAGTTTGTCTTGTTCAGGAGGTCTAGCTTTCTGTGTCAAGGTCGGATCTAATCGAAAGCAGCAGTGGAAGGATTTCATTAGCCTTGGTGGCCATTTGTGAAGTGCCTCTGTGATGGTCATGAGGGGAGATTGATGTCTCGGGAGGAAACTGGAATTCCTCTCTTTCATCTGTGAAAACATCCAGTCAACAGAGTGTTTTCAGTGTTTTCATTGTAATGAAACCTTGTCAACCGTGCCTAAGAATGAACACCTGCTCTGCCGTAGATTTATGACTGTGTTACCTGCTTTGAGACTGAAGTGAGGTCGCTTTACATCGCCCAACAGACGAGTGCTGCGTGTATGGAAGTTAACCGTGAAACTTTGAGATGTCCAGGGTGATTTTTTTCTTTTACCCATGGGCTTGTTAATGGCAGTATTCCTTGATTCTGATAGAGACTTGCAAGTGCATACTGAATCATGAATTGCATTGAATTCAAGTCTGATGAAAAGTCAACCAAAGTCTAGTGACAGAAAAATAAACTTTTAGCAGTACCCGCGATCTTCAGATCGAGAATACAATTACTTGATCATGGAAAGGTTGGGAAACCTTTGTCAAGCACTACAATACAAAGTTACTGGTTCCTTTCCCTTTGGGATTTGTAAAGTATTTTGAATTAAAAAGAAATAAATAGCCACGTAATACTTACTATGAACAATAGAAACTTTATGATAATCTTGTCCTGAGGAAGAGGCAACCTCTCTGGGCTTAGAGACATTTGGACTGGACCATCACACAGTGGAAAAGTGTTTTGTCATCAGACTAAACACTACCTTATAAAGACTATTATCAGCAACACGTTCTAAAGCAAAGATTAGTATGTGGGTGAGTATGTGGTTGCATCCCTGTCCTTTGTAAAAGTAATTTCCATTTTTGTCATGACAGCATTAATGCAGAAAGTGCATTGAGACTTCAAGCCAAACGTCTCCGCCAAGGATGTTCATGCATTTTTCAACAAGACAATGCAAAATCACATTGTCCACACATTACAAAGACAAGGCTGAGGAAGAAGAAGGCAGTGCATTTGCTTGGCCGTAGCCCTGACCCGTCTCCACTAGGGAATGCGTGCAGAATTATGAAACCAAACATGAAACAATGGCACAGCAGTAGACTTGTTTTCAAGACGATTTAGACAAAATAACATCTGTAAAACTTTTTGACTTGATATCTTCAATGCCATTATGTCTTTTAAATGTTGTCAAATCAAGATTACACCATTTCAAATGGTGGCAACTGTTCCAACTTTAAGTTGTTTGCATATTGCCTTCTATATGGCAGGTTATTTAATAGGAATATCTGCTGTTATTTGTCTTGAGTGCATGTTTTTTTTGCCACTACATAGTTTCCAATAGGTCAAAATGAAAGCCATTTTAGTCCAGTGTAAAACTAAAATAAACCACAGCATGTTGTTAAATAAATATAAAGGGGAGTAACTATTAGTAAAATTTAAATACTACCTTGATTTTTGTACAATGCCTGGTTCTGGCCTTTATAAGTGTTTTTTTTTTTCATTTTAGTGGTATATTGTAGATTGTGCTTCAAGTATTCAGGATAACAAAAAAGGAGACAAAAACGCCAGTGAATAATTGAAAAGCGCAGTCACGGAAGCGGTCTCTAAATTGCTAATGAGTTCATCATCAAAATGTGACGCTGCAGGCCACGGTTTTCTTGACTCCTCAATGAGACATAAATGCATGCTAGAAGTCAGAGTACATCACTGTACAGGCTTGAAAAATAGTAAATATGAATAATGTGTGCGGATGAATTTAAGATGCCATATTTTCCACTAATGTACTGTATAAATCCTTTAAAGTAAGTGGATGATTTCTACGGCTGCTTCTACTACTTTGGTCCAGAATTGAGCATCATCATTTAGTTGAGTCAGGTTGTGTGGTCACGTTTGCTCATATATAACATATGATTGTGGCTATGACTGCATACCTTCCTCTGACCTTTTTTATACCATATACATCCACATATGCACACTGTCCAAACTACTGTACATCTGCTGTGTGAGAGACTTCTACTTGAGAATATGTAAATGTCTCCCTTCCCTCACATGCAGTGCTGAGTCAGATCTGGAGTATACAATTACACATGGGTGCCCGTCAGCAGTCCTAAGGCCCTCTACCCTGGCTCGCCCAACAAGGCAAACTCCTGTTCTTGTACGACTCGGAGTGCAGGTAGCTGAACCAATCTTCCCAATCTGGGCTCTAGAGAGCACCTCTACCTTCGCCTTCCATTGACCACGTACAATTTAGTCTCATCCTCACGATTACCTCATGGCTCTATAGTTGGATCCATGAGTCAGCGCCCTGAAATTCCTCTTTAATGACTCATCTCCACTTTGTTTCCGGGTTTGAAATGAATGACTGCAAAACCAGGTATGAGTTTTTCGCCTGGCGAGAAGATTAATGGATTAGCGTTTTATTGTGGCCAGGGTTGTGTAAACTGTTGCGGCCACAACACACGAGTGTACCTTATCACCTTTCAAAGAAATGCAAACACTTTGCTGAGTTGCTGCAGATTCTTTAAAATAAACCAAAATAAATACAAAACCTATTTTCAATTCCCTACATCTGTACACTTTCTGTATCTCATGTGGTTCAGGGTGGTTTACCCTTTGCTTATGCAAGTATGCTCGGTGGTAGTGACAACCACATGTTGATAGCCACCCTTCAACGGCCACATCTGCTGAGCATCCAAAAGTTTAAAGATGAATAATCACCTTTAATTTTTGTTGTTGACTTGGGATATGAAGTTGGAACTTTTGACTAAATATTGAGTTTTATACTAGGTATCACTGCCCAGCTCTCGCTGAGTTTCTCTTTTCTCACTGTCCCTCTTTCATTAGCTAATCATTAAGGTCGTAAAGGCTGCCGGTTGCAGCAACGTATCGCTGTACGCAAGTGCGACCGAGGCTTATTAGTGCTGTTTCTGATTCCTTTCCCGCTGAGCCATTAACATGTCAATAGACTAAAGACACACGCACAGAAGGGGACATTTTCAAACAGATAGATGGTAACAAGCATTAGGACTTTGTTCCGAGAAATATTTGCCAAATTAACGTGCTGTGAAAAAATGCATTATTCATCAGGTGTGCTGAAGCTTCAGTGAAGTTCTGCATGCAGAGAACCAGGCAACCGTTCTGTCTAATTAACCAGCAGTGTATCTGGAGAGTGTGCTGCAGCCTGGCCCTACCATGGAAAGTTATTAACTTTTAATGTCACCCAATAGAAGCCTTCAGATCTTATATCTAGTTTCCTCACATGCCCAGTGGGACACTGCCTTCTCTCTGCCTGCAGGCGCTGGAGCCGTGCTCATGACGAGTTCTGCATGGCACTTATTGTGTGTTGAGACTTGCTGGAGACTTCTGGGGAATTTAGAAAACATTGTTCTGATAAAGTTAGAGGATACAATCATTAGAATGAAACATGTGATGCCAGGTAAGGCCTGTGAGTGTTATGTAATGTAAAGTATCTCCCCTAATGTCTTCTGACTGTGCCCGAGGACTATTTGGGTCCAGCATTGCACAGATGTTTTGTACAGGGTTTAGCACATTTTAGTCCTCAAGGCAGCTTTTTCTTTCTCCTGTTTTTTTTTAAATAATAAGTTTTGAAATAAGTAACACTTCAAAAACATTTTACTAAGTGGTGGATGTGTAAGAACAGAGAATGATAATATAAAAGTAACCGAAAAGTTTACAAAGCCCACTTCTTGACTAGATAAGTCTATAATGATTGCTCACACGATCAACACTCTAATCACTTTAAATCCTGAAAAAGTGTATCCCAAGCTACCTATTTTTGCAGATGGTAAGGGAGACCACTGCAGTTAGACGTTGCTCTCTAAAAGTAAGGAAATATTCCTTCTGATAAAATAGATGAAGCTCATACATTTACAGAAGTGCATTGTGCTACTTCAAAGAAGAGGTGGATGATTCATCACAAAATTTCCCCAGAGATCTAATCCCTGAAGAGACTATTTTACGTCATTATAAATAATTATTGCTGTGTTGACAAGACGTGTCAGGGAAATGTCTTTGTTTCTGGTCTTGTCGGTCTTTGAACACATAAACACGCACTTGCTTGACGGGCTGAAACACTGGAGGACGCGGAAGAAGGAGGTGAAGATGCAAAACAGGTGGCGAGGCAGGGCAAAAGAAAGTATCTGTTTTCCCTTTTACTAGTTTTATCAGTGGCAACATGTGCTTGCAGCAGAATGACTGTAAACGCTGGTTTGGTAGGCGACTCAGCAGTGCCAGAGGCCACAAAAGACACAATACTGTCTGCTGAGTGCAGAACAAGAGCAACAATAATGTCTGTACAGATGAGACAATGATGCTCGGTGCCAGCGCGTTACTGGCTCTTTGAGTGTTTGTCACTGCCAACCTGGAGCTGAGTGGCACAGAGGACACAGCTTCTCCCTGCATTGTTCATTGTCCTTTAACGTCAATAATCATCCTCTTATATGCACTTAAATCAGTCTGGGCCAAGGCTTGATTTTTCTCTGCAGATGCTGATAGGGGTAGCTGTTTGTCTGCTCTTGTTGTGTTTGTGTACCCATCTGTTTGTAGGATCTGAGGGAGTTTGTGACATGGACTCTGCTGCTAACCCCTGCAATTGTCTTCAGACCTCTGGTGCTGTAGAGATAGCACAGAAATCACTCTGAGCTGCAAATGGCTCTCATAAAGATAGGTTTAAATGGCATGTTTGCTTGTGTATACAAACATGGATTCATGCGTACCCAAACTTTGACCATTACTCTCCTTTAGGACAGTGCTTTGTGCACACACGCAGACATTTACACCGTAAACACACACTAACCAGGCTCGTCATGTAGCTTCAGGCCTTGACCCTCTGAAGTCCATTAATAACCTTGCAGGTTTCCCAATGCTGTTTATGATTAACAGAGATTAACCTTTGGAAGGAAATTAAGGGTTGAAGGTGTATATCTCCAGTTGCACGAATTCATATGAAGCACAAAAAAACGTTGGTGAGAAGATGTCTCCCAAAAGCTCAGAAAAGATATTTATCTCACATGTTTGCCTTATGATATCGTAGACATTTGTTCAATGGTAGTTTTTTACTTCTCAACTTTTCCAGAACTGCCTATTTCCATTATTTGAAGCTCAATACTGTTACAGTTGCTCACCCAGAGTGGCAGACAGACGAGCCGGATCATGCCCCATGCGTCTGCAGGCCTGGGATGTTAACCACCTCCGCCTTGAGTCAAAATCACCAAGGAGCTGAGACAGTGAGGCAGAGACTGATGAAAGATGCGAAGCGGGTTAGCATGATGGATGAATGATAATGAGAGTGGAGAAGGGAGTAGTGGCATATGGCTCCACTCCCATTTCTCTTCTCAAACACACTTTATTCTTTTTTTATATGTCAGCATTTTTATTTCCTTGCATTTGATTTGCCATTTTGATGTCCTTGCTTCCATGTCTTGTCTGTTTTATTTTTATTCATTCATTCATTCATTCATTCATTCATTCATTCATTCATTCATTCATTCATTCATTCATTCATTCATTCATTCATTCATTCATTCATTCATTACTGCAAAGTGATCATTCCCTGGAAGATTGTGAGACTGGCCAGAGCTCAGAGTCTCAGCTGAAACTGTGTTCTTTATTGTTTAGGTGGGTGGGGCCTGAGTGAAAGTCTTAGTGAGTTTGGTAAATTGTTTTTTTTTTTTAATGTCTTTTCTCCTTGCAAGGTCGGGGCAACCTTTGATTAAAAGTTTTGGGAAGCTTGAGTGGTTACAGTAAAGGTTTTGGATAACATCTATGATGTGGATTAAAGGAGGGGGGGTGTATTTAATGACTCAGAGCATGCAAAATAGTCAGCAGGATGTGTCCTGAATCTGATAGCAAATATTATGCAACAACCTTTGGTCGATCCGTTTTCGATACCTGTTTCATCCATTTTTGCCATATTTTGATTGAAAGACTTTGAATATATTGTAAACATCTTCTAAGCTATTATCATTGGCGAGAGTTTATGTTCGGTAAAAGGTTGCACTTTCTTAGCTGTGCTCAGAAGATGAACTGGTTCAGGAAGGTCAGATGTCTGGTTGTCGGTTTTGTTGTGCTGGTGACAAAAAGAACATCCAGCAACCTAAGACCCACAGGCCTTTGAGTTTCCTGTTCGTGCAGATTATCACATTTCATTAGCCAGAGGTACAAGAGCTAAGCATCACGAGAGAGTGACATTCCGAGCTGGGAGATGTGTTTTTTTTTGTTTTTTTTTCAAATCAAAGACAAAAATCTGATACATGGAAACTTAGTTTTACCTTTGGTCTGCATGGGAATTTTGTTAAAATCAGTTATGTGGGCCTTTTTTCTCTTAACTTGTGTCATGCATTAGAGAAAAGATTTGAAGCTCTCAGGCTTTTAGAGTTTTGTAATGTGTTTTTATCTATCTGAAATGAAATATTGTCTTGTTGTAG
The DNA here is from genome assembly GCF_033807715.1 of Cololabis saira. NCBI lineage: Eukaryota > Metazoa > Chordata > Actinopteri > Beloniformes > Belonidae > Cololabis > Cololabis saira. The sequence continues at coordinate 29,042,076 of NC_084591.1, forward strand.
CTCAACCAGCCAGACTTAATTATGTATTGCAACAGAGTACTGTACTGTCTCAAAAAAAGTATTGACTTCCCTGAGGTTTTGAAATGTAGGGGTTTTGATTTAGATAAGCACTCCCTTTTCATGTCAGACTTCTTTCCAAATGTAACCTCCTTCCTCGGATCACTCAAAAGGATTCCTGCCACATGTGATCATCCGTAACCATCCCCCGCTTGTTTCCTGTGATATTGTTCAATCTTGATGCCATACCGTCATTCCCTCCGTAGGTGGTGTAATGTTGCGATGTTCTTCATGGTGTTGTTGCCAAATCAGATAGTCTATTGCTCCCCAGCAGACTTTCTGTTTGGCATCTAAACAGTGGAGAAGTGATGGCGGTGCAGGCCGGCAAGTCACCAGTAGGGGAGGGGTGGGGTGATGCGCTTTGTTAAGAAAGGCAGGAATTCTTCTGGCTGAAAGATGAAGTAAGTGCATTCCTCCAAAGCTGCTCCAAATAGGCAGCCAACGGAGCAAAGCCATACTCTGAATTAAGGGCGAGATAATGGCGAGGCTTGTAGTAAAACCCCTCCTTGTGAGAACCTGAGAGACAGATAGAAACAGAACACCATCTGTCTGACTCGCTGAGAAGTTGTCTTTTAGCCACCTGGGCTACAAACTTTAATTTCCTGTGCCAAGTTCAGGAGAGAACTCTAAAACTGCCTGAAGCATATAACTTTTTATGTGTACAGCACTGATTTATAACCTCGTTTTGTGGTTTAGCTGTTAAACTGAAGACAAAGGGCAAGACTAAGCATAATGATATTTCTTCACATTAAACCTGCTGCTCTGCTCTTTGAAGTCAAATGGGATCCAGTTATGGGCCTGCTGAGTCCAGTCAAACTGAACACACACACACACACACACACACACACATTTTTCTGTCTCTCCTGCTATGTTTCCGTGTGTTTCTTGTCTCACAAACATAGACACTCTTGACTTGCACAGCTTTTCCCGTCAGTTCCCCTTAGCAATGAGCTATCATAACAGCTTTGAAGGAAGGCAGCAGAGCGTTTAATTGGGTTACCGACTGGCATTTATGCTCACAGGTCCACAGGATGCTGTTGGGACTCTTTACTAACCACTAGGAACTTAACAAAATATTACAATGTTTTATCCGTCGGGTGTTAACCTTGAAAAATGACAGCTATGATGCTTTAACTCTGCTCGAGACATGTTTGACGTCAGCACTGTTTGCTGTGTAAACTAATATTTCATAACATGACTAGCATACGAGGATGTCCTGTACATGATCAACAAGTCGCGTCATGTGATTACATAATGACCTCACTCCATAAAGTTTTTTTTCCTTTTTTTATGTTCTATTACCTCAAGGAACATGTAGTTACCTAATTCATAAATGTTCTCTGCCACAACTAGGATGTAAAACTCTTTTAGCCCATCCCATTAACACACTTCTCATCTCTGTCTTCTTCTCCTTTTAATTTTACAGAGGGCATGCAATGATAAGCTGTGTGAAGCCAAGCTGAGCCGATCTCTGTAGAGAACCATCATATCATTCACCCTGTTCTGCCTGGTCCCAGATGGAGCTCAAAGTGTGGGTGGATGGAGTGGTGCGGGTGGTGTGCGGCCTTTCGGAGGAGACCTCTTGCCAGGATGTTGTCATTGCTTTGGCACAGGCCATCGGTGAGTATCTCGGTTTTTGAAGTCGTGTGTCGCATCTTTTTTGTCTCTGTGTGACAGTTTATCCAAAAGCCTTCACTGGTTCAAAAACGGCTCTTGGCAAACACATTTTTGATGAGGACCAGTTTACTAATGCATGTCGTGATGAGGCTGCAGCGATACTGTTCTTCCTCCACCTTTTCGTTCTCCACTGAACCGAATCGAGCCCTCTGCATGATCATCAGCAGGTCAGCTTAGATTTGAGCCGGCTCTCTGTTTCTCTATCCTCCGGCTTTGTTCAAAACTACACGTCACAGCAGCATTGAACAACATAACTCCAGATTTAGCACTCTCCTCCTTCCATGTGTGAGCTGCCTGCCAAGTCATTGGGGAGGTTTTGCCCTAATTTCAAAGTCCTTGTGGAAACTTCAGTTTATTTGAACGTTTTTCACTTGTTCTGCAAGTCTTATGCAGTTACCTTGTCTTTCAGTCCTCCGTAGCAGAAATGTACGCAAAGCAGCATCATTATAATGCTTGTGATGGCATCTGCTCTCTCAATATCACTTGTGTAGAATCAGGGTGAGGAAGATGAGGACACTCACTGCTTAAAAATAATGAAATAACGGCAGTTGATTGTCACATTTAATTAAATTTTAAAGGGAAGTCTAGCCCTAGCTCAGAACAAAGCACATTTTTTCTCTGCTTTACTTTTTTTTTTTTTTTTTTAATTTATTAACATACAGTGCAAACGATGACAAAAGACAGCATCAGTATATGTGCGTGTGTGTGTGTGTGCGTGCGTGCTGTGTTTGAGTGTAAATAAGGTGATGAAAATAGGTACATAAATTGAGAATATTGATTCGAAAGTGAACAAATAAGTAATTATCATATAGAGTGGTGTAGCATGATATCATATAAATATAGCATAATAAATATAGTAATATCCTAATATAACATAATTTGTATAAAATATTATAACATATAACCAAATTATATCACCATACTATTATATATAACAATATAATACTATAGTTTAACATCCCAAGAGATTTCATAACTTAATATAATAATATGATTTTCTCTGCTTTACTATGTTTTCATGCATGTAGGTGTTTGTCCTGACTTTCTATTTCTCTGTGCTCCCCAGGACAGACAGGCCGATATGTTCTTATCCAGCGTCTGAGGGACACAGAGAGACAGCTGCTGGCCACAGAGAAGCCGCTGCAGTCCCTGGCGAAGTTGGGCCAGCATGGCAATGAAGTTCAGTTCTTCCTGCGTCGCACTGGCCCAAGCACCAGTGATTCACCTAGTTCAAAACAGGAGAGAACAACTCCCGTTCCACTGCCCAAGCATCCTGAACCAGAGCCTTTGAAACAACGTAATCAGCCTAAGAAAGCCCTTACCTTTAACTTGGGGCCATCCACTTCCCCTAAAACTAAGACCAAACAGTTTAAGAGATCTCCTCGGGACTCTCCAGAGCAAAGAGCCTCCCCATCTCTTTCACCCAGCCCCGTGTCCCCTCATGTGCCATCCCTTTCTCCTTCACCACCCGTAGGCCCATCAAAAGACGAGGTCTTTAGGAAAGTTCTTCAGCAGCAAGAGCGACTAAGAACCATTGAGGATCAGCTAGAAGCCATAGAGAGGGATTCACATTCCAGGGAACATCCATATCCCTCCCCAAGTCCCTCACCAGTCTCTGATGTTCGCTTGCAAGAAGAGATGGACGCTTTAGAGCAAGCAATGCGTAGGAACCAGTCCGAGCTCGCCCATGAGCAGTACTGGGAGGAGGAACTTCAAGCAGAGATAGAGAATGAGCGGGGAATGAGGAGGAAGCTGGGGGAGCTCCATGCCAAGCTGGACGACTGCGGAAGACGGCTCCATGAGTTCTCAGTTCGCTCTGCTCAGCTGGAACAAGAGATCCAGAGGGAGAGCCAGGCAGAGGGCAAAGCCAACGCGCCTAAGGAGTCTCTTGATGCTGTGACGGCAGAGCTACTGAGCCGGGAGAGGCACGGGACAGAGCTGGAGGAGCACCTATCTGAGACTGACAAGGCTCTGGGGAAGGCAGAGTCTCTGCTGCAGGTAAGGAGAGAGGTGACGGTACTAGAAAAAGGGCTTTAGTTTGACAACGGCCCTTGAGTTGTCATTTGATGGGTGCAATATAGACCCGTTTTTTGCATTAATGTAAACTATATCCCTCTCCTTCCTGCAACATATCACAGCAGTATAAAGACACTCAAAAATCAGAAAATGAATTCTGAAAGAAACTTGATTCACAGTGATATAATGACGATGTGATGCTGTAAACTCACGCCTGCATGATAATGTTTTCATATATTGTCTGTCTATGTCCACTGATTTGACAAGTGTCCTCTTTTATACGATGCACGTGTAAACTACATTGTTACTAATAATGTTAAATTACATCAACATACATATACATATTGTAGTTCTTTGTTTCAAAAAAGATTAAACGTTTTCCCTTTTATTGGATTATTTTGTTTATGTTTAGTGGTTGTCATACAGTAGATCTGGGTGTCTTAATAAAAGTATAACCCAGCTTTAAGCAAGACTCAAGCTTTCTCATAAGCCAGATGAAACCCAGGACTTTCATGGAGTAAGATCCAGACAGAGGAATGACCAGACATTTAATTCAACCATCACGGTAATATTGTGGAAAGTTGAGGTTGAAGGTTTTGCCACAAATAAATGTGACTGGAAGACTGATTAAAACATGATTAAAGCCTCATTTGCTTTTCAGTCAATCAAACGTATGGGTATGTGTCTGAATGTAGGTGGGAATTGAAAAGATGTAGTGCTCTGTTGATGGAAGTAGACATGAATTCTGTATGATAAACTCCCAGAGCAATCTTCCAACTATCTACAAATGATCTATGTAAACCGGAGCATATGACTTTGTTTGCACACATCAGTGCTAAATTTCCCCACAAGCATGTTGCCACCCAGTAAGTAATTGCTGGGAGGAAATAATAAGCCTTTATTTCCCGTAAGTGAAACGTTAACACCGACAGCGTGACTGATGAAACCCATAGTGATGGAATGGGGTCTCTGTCAGTCATCAGTCAGCTGGTCGGTCAATGCAGCCAGGATAGTGTTTAAATGTTGGTGATGATGAGCACAGCGTTCCTGTCATCAGGTTAATGGAGGCAGACCTGCAGGTGCGATCTACTCCAGCAAGCTTCCTCGGTCCAACATCAATTATCCCCCATCACCTTCACATGAACACATGCCAGCAGAGTGCAAGAGGGGGCATAGTACGCTTCTGCTTATTTCTGCACTGTGTGTAGACACAGCGCAAATGGATGGTTGATTAAGACAGTGACTGGCCTATTTGCATGCATAAGAGTTCTCCCTGTGGGCGTACAGTTGAGTGCTGCACTCAAATAGTTCTGCAGTTCAGATTTTCATTAATTATACCTGATAGTAACTTTTACTCATATCCTTGGATGAAAAAGAAAAATGCTTATGGCAGTAATCTGGCCTGATAATGAACCTGACAGGAAATATTCTCAATCACTGGGAATTGAGTAGTTGACTCTGCCGCCCCCTTGTGGTAAAAACTAATAACGTCGCATTAATTTGGCGAACGATCTCAACGAGAAAGCCGTCTAAGAGAATGAATGAATGAATTGTTTATTTCGGTTACATTACATTATTTGCAATTCAAACTGTGTGTGTGTGTGTGTGTGTGTGTGTGTGTGTGTAAATGACAAAACACTTTCATACAAGTTTACACATCAGTTTCACACAAAAAATAATAATAAACTCTGTAACCGAAAAAGGAATAGGCTGAAGCCAAAGCTTATATTTGCCTACCCTGTACTTTCCAACAGAAAACCCAGATTATCTGCAATATGAAAAGAAACAAAAAGAGAAATTTCCCTTTAAATTGTTCTGCTTAACCAAATTATACTCCAATCATTTAGCATTGTAATCCTTAATTATTTTACTTTTCAATATTTTTTAAAAATTCAACAGAGATTTACACAGTTTCACTTCATCACTAAGTTGATTCCATAATTTGACTCCCAAAAATGAAACACATCTATATTTAACATTAGTCCTCACACGACATCTTTCAAAGACCCACAGCCTTCTTAAATTATAATTTGTTTCTCTTAATTTAAAGAAATGCTGAAAACAAGCAGGAAGGCTATTATTCTTAACTCGAAACAAAATTTCTAATGTTTTTAAATATACAATATCTATGAATTTTAATAAGCATGACTCTACAAATAATTTATTAGTAGTGTCACGATAAGAAACTTTATTTATTATTCTTACAGCTCTTTTCTGGAGTTTAGAGATGTGGCTTGCAAAATCATCTTTCATGTATAGCTATACTTGTTATTAGTCTTCAGTGAGTCTGTGTTGACTGTTTTTGGCTCTGCATCATCCTTGGTTTTTATTCCTGATCCAAACGTCTTTTTTCCATCCCAGGCCAAACAAGAGGAGCTGGAGGAGTTGAATAAGGAGCTGAGGCAGTGTAACCTGCAGCAGTTTATTCAGCAGGCAGCTGTCCTGCCAGCACATACCCACTCACGTACAGATCTGCAGGAGCAGTTGGAAATGGCACAGTTTCTGCAAGAAGGCTATATAAATGGTAGTATGGAAACTGACAATTTTGTGTTTTGCTGTTCGAAAATGATGACTTGTCCACTTAAGGCGTTTCTTTCTCTCTTTCCATCAGGCCGCAGTTTAACCCCGGTGGACTCTCCTCCTCGCCCTACTGCCAAACAGTTCCTGGGACACCCGCGAAATCTACAAAACCCTCTAGTGTCCAGTCTCAACCCTGAGGGTGTGTATGTGTGAGACCCTGCTGCTTCCCACGTCTCCTGCTCTGTCTACCCCTGGTCCCAGAGCTCCTTGCCCCCGTATTTTCTATTCCAGCTTGACTGGGTTTAAGGCTGCAGCTGTTGTTTTTGGTGTTGGGTTGTGGAAGCATCTGTACGCTGGAGGCTCTTCATACTTCCCAACTTCTCTGTGCTCAACTTTGAATGGCTGAAAAACGACCCTTTTTTTTAACTTGTCTCTGTCTCCTGCTGGTTTTTATCCTTACCTTTGTACAGTTGAAGAAATCTTCAACATTTCACAGTCTAATCTGTCTCACATCCCTTTTATGCTTCAATTCCTTGAGGTTTATTTATCCGTTCGTGTTCTGCCTATTCCCTGGCCTCCTCTCTTACATTTTGCTTCTGGACTAATCAATTACTTTTGTTTGACTTTAATGTTTCTTGTAATGTGATGCCAGTAACCCTCCCATAATTCAGAGTGGCCTTCCCCCTTTCAAATCTGTAACTGCCAGCTATCATCTGCTTGTCACCAGATTTCAATACAATACATTGATCACGCTGGCAATTCCTGCAGAAGATGTTCTGATTGTGTGCTTTCTTTTATACTGTGATAAGAAACAATGTGAGACAAATGTCATTTCTACTTGCCTTTCATGTATGGATATAATTTATATGTGCAGGCATCTGTACAATGCCTTGTGCTTTGTTGATGCTCGACTTCCAAAGAGCAAGAGTCTCTTACATAAGGCTCTGCAAAATGTATTGCACTGTCCCATTCTCCTGTGTTAAGCCCCAGGCGTCGTGTGCCTACAGAGAAATGTATCTTTTTGTTCTTTTTGTTTTCCTCCCTCCCCAGTTGAAAACCTATTTTGGGAGTGTTTACTCGTCAAAGTCTTTATTTATAAAAGATACATTTCAAAAGTAGAGCCACGGGTGCATGTTTTTTTCAGATGCTTGTCTTTTCCTCCTCTGGTCTGGATGCGCCTGGTTCTTTTGCATCCGTCATTTGACCTGTCGCAACTTGCATTGTGCCTCATTTTACTGCACACTAGAGTTCCTTCGTTACTGGAAGTCCTGATAACCAATATCCAACAAATCATTTCCATTGCTGTTATCAATAAATGACCATTTGAACAATCTTAGCTGAAATTTAAGGGACTGTGAACCCCTTTATATCTCATTATTCTGCACATGAGTCACAATACTAATGCTGACAGGTCAAAGTATGTTTAAGTAAACCCCTCTTACCATTTTCAGTCTGCTATTTTCTTTGAGAGGTTATACAAATTCCTCTTGTTTTGAAAACCTAGGACTTTAGTGTGCTGGAAAATAAAAACACTTCTGTCCCAACATACTATTCTGACAGCAATACTCTTCTCAAAAATACACAGAGTCTGTAGAGAGAGGAACAAACCCAGTGACTGGACTTGTATCAGACTGTGTTCCTCCACTCTGGTGTTGTTTCTTAGATGAAAAATGTTTTTACGAGACAAAGGGATCATCATCCCTACTTATTTTTGTGTGTCTTGCAGTCCTGACATCCCGAGAGTCGTCATGGAGATAAAACATGGACCACAGGGCCACGGGAAAGTTGATCACTGTTCTGTCAACATCACCTCTAATTTAACCATTTTGTAACCCATTCATTCCTTATTCAATCTGCCATTTGCATTCTGTATATATGTGACAAATATTTACAGTTTTGCTACTATAAAAACTTTATGTATCTGTATGAAATGTAAAAATATTTAGGAAACTTTGACCTTATAGAGATTATGACTATGTATTTAAATATAATAAAACGTGCATTGTGTTTTAGATAATCTTTTGTTGAGTGACTTCTTTATTTGTATTACTTTCTTTTGTAATCCCCCTTGTTCATATGAGGTAACAGGGAGTGGAAGAGCAGGGCATCCGGAAAACCCTGTGGTAAATAATTTACTCACATGAGCCTGCTTGCTAAAAATGACAGTACCATGAAGCTCCTACGTGTCATACATTATGAATACATTACAGGTACTGAAATATTGATGTTCTTCTTGCTGCTTTTGCTACAGTGGGTCCTGGGATGTCATATGGGGATTACTGGGCATTTTAAATCTACTTTTTACAGATGGCTGGTTGGCAGCTCACAAAGTGCACCCATGGATACAGAGGTAAATGTGGCAAACATCCGGGCATCACAGCGGCAGCTGTTACTGATGGGACGATACACAGACCAGAAGTGGTGACAAAGGCACAAGTGCACTGCGACCTGGAGGCTTTTGATACGGATAAATAGCAATCAACAAGGCTATAAATGTACCATATCAAACTTCATGTAATGCTTGTGCTATTGGTTTATTATTGAGTTGGCTTTCTTTTTTTCGACCACCATGTTCTGCTTGCAGAACAACACGTGAATCTGTGCTTCTTTTTTTCTTTTTCTTTTTCAAACTGAAAACCAAGGAACTTACTGTCTCTTTTCAGATGGTCATCTGGGATTGTGAATAGGCATGGTGTAAAATAAATACAAAACCACTTAGCTTTTACACAACATTTTTGTCCCCCCGCCCCTTTCCTGTTTGGTAACCCCAGAGAGTAAATATGCTGGCCGTCACACAAGAGTGACGCGAGCCTCTGTGGCGCTCTGCCTGACCCCAGACTGTTTCCCCGTAGGCTCCTAAAAATACACCCATCTGCTGAAACTTGGCAGGTAAAAATTCCAAGTAAAGCACATATCTGGTGATGTTTTTTCTGTCTCCATGGCTCTGTACTCAAACTACCACTTATGCCAATGTTGATAACTGTTCTGACCACATCTTACAATCAAGGAGAGGCTGCCAGTGTTGATATAATGATTAATTATGTACAATTGGCTTTTGCTGAGAAGATTTAGATCTGTCTGGCTTTACAGGAGTTAGATAAGCTTCAAATCCTTGTTTTGTTCCCACTGTCTGCACGAGCCCAAAACCTTGTGTTACACTGACACCTACAGGTGGATTTGGGAACTACCACACTTGCGCCTTCATAACTGGAAACCTTGACATCATGTGACTCATGGTTATCTTAAAATAATGATAATAGTAAGGTTGTTCATGAAAAAAATCTTCTTTTACATTCACTTTCCCCTGTGTTTAGATTCCAAAGATAACTTTTGGTATGTTTTTTCAGACACTGTCCACGAAAAAAAGAGTCCAATCTCACAATGTCACATTAGCAGATAATGACTTTTCAGGATGTTGTCCTGAGGGAATTATTTCTGATCATTCAACGGCGCTTCACGCAAACCCCATGAAAATCTACCTTGGAAGGGATGAAAAACTAAGCATTTGACTACTTTTTGGATGAAAAACGATCAATATGCATTTACAGTATGCACTGATGCGTGGGAAAGAATTGCATTGGCTTTGGCTTGAGAGTGAGAGTCTGGACGTCCCACACAACAGTGATGACCGGGAACAAAGTTAATGAGTCCGACATGCACTGCATTTATCTATTTATCTATTCCCTTGTGTCAGTGAGTCATTTTGGACAGATGGGAGTGAAACACCCTCAGCCTAAAAAGAAACGCATTCCACGATAGAAATCAACAGAGACATCACAACTGATTTGAGGATAAACTTTACTGATCATTTTATGTTCTTACAAAGGAAAAAAAGAAAGAAAAAAAGAAAACACATTGCATATAGAGTTCAGCACTGTATTGTAATACATGAGTTACATATCCACCAAATAAAGTTTTGATTAAGTGGATTTATAAAAGACGAATTCTGTCAAGAGGGCCCCTGAGAACCTCTTCAAAAATCCTTTACCGTCTTCAGACTAGAAAGTACTGAAATTAAGATTGCTCTTAACCCCACAGATGAAACAGAAACTGAAACAAAACTCACCAATAGCCTCAAAAGGCGGGGCAACCCGGTTAGGAGGCAACGCAAAAGACACCGGTCCTAAATAAGGTATGCGGACATGGCAGAAAGTTGGCTCCAGCACAAGTGCAGACCACTGGGAGGGCATGCATATGGATCAGGCCTTTCCCAGCGGCGTGCACTGAACATTATGGAGAAATGTGTGGAGATTGCTGTCCGTCTGGTTGAAGACGATCCAGGCTGAGAGGTTTCCCCAAAACCAGGTTAGCCGCTGTCACACGCACAGTGGAACTGGCAACCGGCACAATGTGCGTTAGTCAGTGGCTTTCCTGCTTTTGGACATCAGGCATCACGATGATGACAAGTTTTAAAACGTGCAGTCTGTGAAAAGACAAACAAAGACTTCGCCATTAAACATAAAAAAATAATAAATAAAGAAAATAAATTAATATACATTATATAAAAGGTAACAGCAGTCATCAAATCTGATTTATTATAGTGCCACAGCACTCTCATTGACAGCTACATAATTAGAAATCATATTTCCCTTCCTGTGCATGATGCATGGATCATAGACTGTATATGGTATGGATTAAGCAGTAACCTACACTAAAGATATCATAATGTGATACATTATAATGCTCCCCATTTTAAAGTTCCCAAATAAAAATCAGATAACTTTCAATACAATTACAGTACAATTAAATCCAAAGACATGCTGGATGTGACCTAATCATTATACTGACATACATTAAAGAATTGTGAAAAATAAAGCAGCTACTTACCAGTCTCAAGTTTTCTTTTTAAATTATTTTTAGCTTTAAAAAAATTACTTGGTTTCCGTTCAAAGATTCCTGTCTACCATATATCCAAATATCAAAAATATAATTTTTTTTCTTTGAAAGAAATCTCAGCGCGTGATTAAAGTTAGATGCATATAAGAATATAATGTACCCTACACCGACGCAGAAGTTCAGTTCACTTGAACTACCCCTACCCTGCCCACTCCCCTGCATCTGCAACCCGACCTGGTTATGCAAATTTAAAAAAAAATGCCATAAATGTTCAGCCAATCAGCTTCAGAGTTTACGTTCGACGCCCCGCCCATTCGGGGTAATTGACCAATGAACGTCTCCGGGAGGCGGGATGTTCCAGACCAGCACGTTCGGCTGATCTCCTGGGTTGTAGTTGGGGTGCGGTGCGTTCAGTTCTGCACGTCGTACAACAGGAATGAACCATTACAAAGTTAACAGTTTCCTTTCCTGCTCCGCCATTAAGTACACGTATCTCTGCGAGAATAGTTTCTTTATCCCTGATTAGACGCCTTGTAGCGCGACAGATGCCACTAAAGCGGGTTTAACTGAGTTTAAATCCGGATTGACGGTGCAGTGCGCTACCCCTCCGGCCTGGAGTGGTTGAACTCGGCTCACTTGTGTACAGTGTTGCCATGAGAGGAGTGTGGCTGTGCACGTACCAAGGATGCTGCATGACAGCCTGATCTGATGGTGACGAGGAGGAGGAAGAGGAGGAGGAGTGGGAACACTCAATTATTTACTGGCTGAGAGTGGAGGGCTCCCTTATATCATTAACAAATTGTACATCACATGTATTTAAAACCTACAAATTAATAAATATAATATAGTTATAGTTATATATATGTACATATATATATATATATATATATATATATATATATATATATATATATATATATATATATATATATATATATATATATATATATATATATATATATATATATATATATATATACAATATCTGTCTGTCTACCTCACACACATTCTACCTGTTTTTGCACTGTTTTTTGTCTTTTTTGTCTTTTGCACTACTTTATTTCCATTGCAATGTACTTTATATACTGTCTATATTCCCTAACTATATGTATTTTTTACTTTTTACTTTTTTTACCCCTCCCCTGCATGTGTGTGTTTATATATATATATATATATATATATATATATATATATATATATATATATATATATATATATATATATATATATATAATATATATATATATATATATATATATATATATATATATATATATATATATATATATATATATATATATATGGAATGTGCCTAGTTCTTGTGATGTCTCTGATTACACATTTTGATTTACAGTAAGTGACACACCTGTCCAAAAGGTCAGCTGGAATGTTTTATCTTTGTTCTTTGTTCCTAATGTAGTCAAGCAAGTTTTTGTTTGTGTTTTCTTCCAGTCTTGGTTGACTTTTCACAGTCAACCCCCTGTTGGATTATTCGCCAGGATACACATAACCCCATGACCAACAAGGATTACGCACGCGCTCAATTATGTAACAGCTGACGGTGTTCAATTGTGATGAGCCACTAGGGGGCGACACGTGCAACTGCATTGATAGCAGTCCACTCTGCTACAGTTCGCCATGTTACAAAGACATTCTTCACTTGAATAATAAAACGCAGGTTCTAAATGGTTGTGTAAGCAACTCAAGTTCAAATTCATCATATATAAATCAGTTTCTGACAGACACTTAAAGTTTTAAGACCAGTGATGTGGACTATGGATGCTGTGAGCAGATTCAATCAAATACCATTATATTTAATATTGTGTGACCCAACATGGGTGTCATTTTCTGGGCTTTATCATGCCAAACACAATTTATAGAAACGGAATTAGAAATATTTTTTCCTAAATTACATTGACATTATTACTGACATGCTACAAACGTTCTGATTTCTGATTAATGGATGACTCAATCATAGGTAGATGACTTCATTAATCCCTTTGGCAGGTTCTCTTAGGGAAATTTAAATCTCCATCTTTTAAATCTCCATCTTTTCCATTTAAATCTCACACTCAGCACTGTTGTACACAGAAATGTACAGAAATTGAAGGAGAGACAAAGATGGAAAAACGCCCAACGCCAGCACCTGTCAGGAGTTATAAGGTTTGATGTCCCTATATGGCACTTTATCATACTCTAAAATTAATATTTGGAAAACAAAGTTTTTTTTGTAAATTAACTAATACACGTTTTTAAGTATTGTATTTGATGTAGAGGTTTTGTAATTAGTGCAGTTGTAATGTATCTCTGTAAAACCTTACAAGTGAAATAATACACAGGAATGACTACCAGAGCCCCCTACAGGGGCACATTTAAGATTAGAAGCCTGAAAATAGACTGGTATTTAAAAGTTACCCTTTTTCTCACCCAATTTATACATTTTATTTTATCTTAATGAATAGAAACTCCCCTTTCTAAGGTATTGGAGCAGTAAGGCCAGTTCATTTTTGCTGTAAACTGCAAACATTTGGGTTTGACATCAAAAGATTTATATGAGACAAAATGTAAGAGCCATTTGTGTTGGGTTTGATTGATTTGGATATGTTTTGTTTTTGGGTTAGCCTCCTACCACTTGGGGGAGTGGTGGGACTCTCCATTTTTATGATGGTCAAAGGTTATGTAATTAAGGTGATGAATGGACTCAGGTGTTGCTGAGTAGGAAGCAGAGTTTTTTGACCGTGTGGTATTGTAAATGAAAAGGAAAGATTTGTAGCCTATGATTTTTGGAGTAAAAGATTGAAACGCAGAACTGGACAACGTGGACACATTTTGTTAAATTGGAAACAAAGTGTGAGTAGAATAAAGTTACTCAATGGAAACAGTTTTGGACATTTGCATTTATTGCATGTATCACAACAAGTAAAACTGGCAACCGCTAGTGACTGTTTTTGGTACGCAAAAAGGGACACTACACAAAATATCAACATTTCATCATTTATTTCCAGGTATTTACATCTGGATCTGATGCACAGCTCAGAAAATAGCATATTTGTAACAAAACACAAGTTTGAGGTGAGCAAAAGTGTTGGAACAGAGATTTAAAACAGATTTCAACTTGATATCGTTGCAAATCCTTTGTGTGCAATGACAGCATCAAGCCTGTGACTCATTGACATCCATCACCAAATGTTTGCATTTGCAGGCTTTCAGGGTTAAACTCTTTCCCTTGTTTGTTTTTGGGGGCTCGTCCCTTCAGTCTCGTCAGCCGGTAAAATGTATGGTCTATGGGGTTTAAATCTGGTGATTGACTTGGCCACTAAAACCTTCCACTTCTTCCCCGGGGGGAACTGTTGTGTTGTTCCGGCAGTGTGTTTGGGGTCATTATCCCACTGCATGATAAAAGTTTGTCCAATCAGCTTAGTTGAATCCTTCTTTAAGTTGACAGGCAAACTGCTTCTGTGGACTTCTGAGTTCATTTTGCTGCTGCCATCATGTGTTACATCATCCCCATCCTCATTAAGATTAATGAGCCCGTCCCAGGAGAAAATAATGGGATAATGAGCAGAGTGGTTCTTCAAATTTCAACCTTTCCTTGCTGATGTTGTTAACAGTTGTTTAAAGGTTCTTCTTTAAAGCTCTCACAATATTTCTGTTAACTGCCAATGTTTTCTACCCATTCAATCAACATCTGTTACTCAGAGCACCACTTTATTCTTCAGGACATTGCAGATGGTTGTACTGGCTATAGCCAGTGTTTATGTAATGACTGATTGATTCCACATCTTCTCTCAGCTTTACAATTGTTTGTTTTTCACCCATAGGCAGCCCTCTGGTTTTCATGTTGGTCACTTCTTCACAGGCAAACCCCAGCTGAGACAGGACGTTCAGCTCTATTTATTGTTCTGAGTCATAAGTGTAATAGGAGACAACTGGGTAACAACAAACACCTGTCAATTGTGTTTTGATACATATTATGCTATCTTCTGAGTTGTGCATCTGATCCAGATGTAAATGCCTGGAAGTAAATCATGAAATGTTGATATTTGGTCCCATATTCATCTTTTGATGTCAAACCCAAATGTTTGCGGTCTACAGCAAAAATAAAAAAAAACTGGCCACAATGTTATACTTTTGGAGAGAAGTGTTCTCACTTTTTTTCTTTTCTTTTCTAATATACATATGTATTGAGGGCCCTATCATGTTTGTCCAGGCTGGTGTCATTAGTTTAATTTTGTTTAATGATTCTGTTGAACAACAATTCAAAAGCAATGTCTAATGTACATTAGTCAGTGAACACTATTTATTGTCACTTTTGTCAGTTTCACTTTTTTTTTTTCATTGACCATTGTGAGTTTTTCTTTCTTTAATGGAAAGACCATCAAATCTGTCCACAAATGTAGGTATCTGGCACATCTTAATCTCCTGCTGCCAGCATGTTTTTGAGTGGCTATTTTGACCTGAGCAAGTCAATTTGTTGTCATACTAATTATTTCAGTGATTCCCCTCATGTTGGCTGGTTGCCAGTTTTCTTTTAATTGATTTAATTGATATTAGCAACTAATGGAAAAAGGAGCAGAAGTAATTTAAAGAAGCAGTATCGGATATGTAGAATTCTATTGTCATATGACAAACAAAAAGTAATGTCTGCCCTATTATATGGAGCACATTGCTGTATAAACTCCATTTTCATAAAAGTTGTGAAGTTTCTTAATATGTAACAAAATGCAAAACTTGTCATGTTTTTATGTTTATTTACCCTATGCAAGTACAAAAGAAATTATGTTCAGTGTTTTACAGATATCACTTTCAATGTATTCAGAAAATTTGAACAAATGTGTTAATTTAGTTTTGTTTTGGGTTAGCCTCCTACCACTCTTCATTTTTGTGATGGTCAAAGGTTATGTAATTAAGGTGATGAATGGACTCAGGTGTTGCTGAGTAGGAAGCAGAAAAAGTTTTTTGACCGTGTGGTATTGTAAATGAAAGGGAAAGATTTGTATGTTTTTCGGAGTAAAGAATTGAAACGCAGAACTGAACGTAGACACGTTTTGTTAATTTGGAAACAAAGTGTGAGTAAAATAAAGTTACTCAATGGAAACAGTTTTGGACATTTGCATTTATTGCACGCGTCACAACAAGTAAAACCGGCAACCGGTGATGACTTTTTTTGGTACGCAAAAGGGACACTACACAAAATATCAAAATTTCATCATTTATTTCCAGGTATTTACATCTGGATCTGATGCACAGCTCAGAAAATAGCATATTTGTAACAAAACACAAGTTTTAGGTGAGCAAAAGTGTTGGAACAGAGATTTAAAACGGATACTAATAACAAGTACAAAATAAATTATTTTCAGTGTTTTTTAGATATCAATTAAAATGTATTCAGAAATTTTAAACGAATCAAGATTTTGATTATTTACTTCAGCATGCTGGCCACCAATGTCATGGCCGCTGATCATCAGCGGCTGATGCGCTCAGATAGTAGCATACAATTGCTTTAATTTGCACCTTTCTTGCGTTGTCTCTGTACGGAATACTCATCCGTAGTACGGAAGAGTTTTTTTTTTTTATTGTGCACTTCAAGAAAAAAGTCGAAATGTCAAGATTAATGTTGATACAATTTCAAGAATAAAGTCAAAATTTCGTGAATAACGTCGAAATTCTGCTTTTTTTCCTTAACATTTCAACTTTTTTCACGAAATTTTGACTTTTTTCTCAACATTTCGACCTTTTTCTCAAAATTGTACTTCAACATTAATCTCGACATTTCGACTTTTTCTCAACATTTCAACGTTTTTCTCAACATTTTGACTTTTTTCTCGACATTTCGACATTTTTCTCGAAATTGTACTTCAACAATAATCTCGACATTTTGACTTTTTTCTCAACATTTCGACTTTTTTCTCAACATTTCGACTTTTTTCACGAAATTTTGACTTTTTTCTCAACATTTCGATCTTTTTCTCGAAATTGTACTTCAACATTAATCTCGACATTTCGACTTTTTTCTCGACATTTCGACTTTTTTCTCAACATTTCGACTTTTTTCAAGAAGTGCACAATGGAAAAAAATCTTCCTCCTCTAAAATATTATTTTTATTTTTTCCATCCTGGCCCTAATACTCTTCCGTATCCGTACTAAAAAAAACAACGTATTTGTTAATGTAGTGAGTAAAGGCTGATTTATGGTTCCGCGTTACACCAACGCAAAACCTACGCCGTACATTACGGCGTACGCCCTGCGTCGATTTAACGCAGACCCATAATTCAACCACACAGACTGCGTGTACTGCAGCTTTAAGAGCTCGTCGGTCGCTGCTCTCCAGCCGGCGGTGTCAGTCACTCACACCGGGGAGACTTCACTCAGAAAACCCTGCTACACTCTTACACAGGGTAGGTTCGGGGCTAAAATCAACGTCAGTGTCCCGCTGCACGGTTCGGGTGTGTGAGTGGGGCGAACACAGCCCTGCTCGGTGTGTTTCTGTGGAGGATTAGTCGATCTCGTGGTGGAGCCTCGCTAATTTTAGCTGCTCGAGGCTAGACATGCTACCATGGAGCTAGTCGCTGTTAGATCACTACACGGTTTCGGGACTGTTCTGCTGCAGGACTACATGTCCTCACCGGCTGCTGTTGTGTTGGGGGACATGCTGGTTGTGTGTAAGTGCACGGGGAAAGGCTGTGTGATATGGAGCTGTCTTTGTTTACAAATGTAGCTGCAGGGCTGCTGGAAGCTAGCTGGCTCAAAGTAACCCCTTCATGTTTCACATGCATTAAAAAGAGTACAAATACTACTGGTCAAAATTTACTCTGTTACAAGTAAAAGTAGCTCAGTCAAAATATTACTCGAGTAAGAGTAGAAAAGTACTTGCTTTTAAAGGTACTTAAATATCCAAAAGTAAATGCTTTTAAATTTACTTTAAGTAAAAGTAAGAGTAAGAGTAAATTTCTTATTTTCCACATCAGTAAATTACTATATTTTTTCTAAATTAATTTAAGGATCTTTTAACTCTTGTTTCTGAGAATTAACTCTTTGAAACCAGCTGCACTGATGTGCTGCTTTTAGAACCACAATGTTATATAAAACCTGCAGAAACACCAAAAACAAATCAAATGAATGGGATCATAAGAGGACAGCAGATGATGCAGAGTTTATTAACAATCATGAACTGAAACCAAATGAACCTGCACCATCCAACTAAGTCTGGATCCCCCTCAAAGACCACTGCTTTACACAAAACTACATCTCTGCTTTCAATAACTCAATGTTGAAGTCACTTAACTTTACAGGAAGGACTTGTACCAGTACAATATAGCAATATAGAGCATAACAAACTGTCTCCCCATGTCTGTCTTGTCTGTCTCCCAAAGTTTGTCTTGTCAGTCTCTGTGCCTGTCTCCCAATATCCCAATATTCTTCTCCTGACGCAGGCGTAGCCATTGTTGCGGCTCTGTCTTGACAAACGCAGGCTACTTTGGCGGTATCGTTTTGAGGAGGCTTGACGTATTTCCGCTTTACGTACATCCCAGTGGAGAGCGTGCACTGTGATAGGTCTCCTCCTTTGACAAAAACAGCTTGTGTCCAATAGGATTTTAGGGAAGAAGAAAAAAGAGCAGACCTGAAAGTAACAAGTACTTTTCAGCCTTCCTAGAAATTTACTTGAGTAAAAGTAAAAATATTTGTCTTGGAAATGTATTCAAGTAAGAGTAATAAGTACCAAAGAAATCTAATACTCAAGTAAAGTACAAATCCTCTGGATATGTACTTAAGTACAGTACTCAAGTAAATTTACTCCGTTACTGTCCACCACTGAAAAACACAACACGTGTCGCTTATTATCTGTGCACTAACGTGCTGGTCCTCTAGTTGCAAGCACTAGAAGTCACGTTTTTAAAACAGACTTGCAGTTTGAGTGTTGTTAAGGCGCCGCAGGTCCATGGACATTCCCCACACACACAAAGCATGAGCCTGGGTACTAAAGGTTGATTTAAGTGTCTTTCACGCGATATATAGTGACATTTCTTTTCCCTTTCATTTTGTCAGCAAATAAACCACACACTTAGAAACAACACTGCAATCTTTCCTGTGTTTTGGTTCTTTAAATCTGGCCATGGATTCATTTTTTATGGTCTGTTGACTGAGATTCAGCTATGTTTGGGTGTTATTGTATGGAAGTGAAGGTGTGTGTGTGTGTGTGTGTGTGTGTGTGTGTGTGTGTGTGTGTTTTTCATTTCGTCTCTCCTAGTTGAAGTATAATACTTCAAGAAATACTTTTTTGCCCCTGTGTGTGTGTATATATATATATATGAGAGAGAGATATTTTTGGTTGTAATTACATGTCTATGTCATGTTTGACTTTACTGGTGAAGTTTGTTTCACAAATGAGATTTTAATCACTTTGCTGTTCTCTGTACGGTGACCTAGAATGCCATGAAAGGCGCCTAACAAATGAAATGTATTATTATTTTTATATATATATATATATATATATATATATATATATATATATATATATTTTATTTTTTTTATTATTGTTTTGCCCAATGGAATGTGACATCTGAATGAGCACCTGACTTGCTTTGTTTGTGTTGCACATCTCTTATTTTCCTGTTTACTTTGTTATGGAGGCAATTTGAACTGTAGCAAAATATATTTTCTTAAAATGAGCATACACTGTTCAGAAAGCACTAAATGTTTTGCAATCGCTTTTTATATGTCCTGTGTAGTCACATTTTAGGTAATAGCTGGCAGCTCCTCTGCTGTGGTTCTGATGGTCAACCATGGATGAAGACAACAGCCAAGATGAGCTGATTAACTGCAGTACATCTCACAGAAAAGGGAAAAGAGCTGCACTGTGGAACATCTCAGGTAGCTTCTCTAAAAACTTCACTTTTTTTTTAAAACCTTTGCCAGAATTCTTTCACTTTTGCATTTGAATGCAGTGTAAAATAAGATATGACACCACATGAAATTGTATCTTATTCATATTTTCCAGATGACTCAGATGACGTAGATGAGGAGCTCGGGGAGGAACAATCTGATAGTGGAGAAGATGATGATGATGATGAGGAGGAAGAGGAGAATGATGATGATGATGAGGAGGAGGAGGAGGAGGAGGAGGGGGATGGTATGCACTTCCTATTGATATGAATGAGGGCAAATAAGCTTTTATGACACAACATACCTATGGTGGACATAAAAATAATGTATTTCTGCTTTGTGTTAAGCTTTAATGCCTTCTGGGGATACAGCGTTTAACAGAGCATACATTAAATAATCATTGTTATTTCCCCTCCACCCTCTTCAGATGATGATGAGGAGGAAGATGCTAAGACTGAGGATGGAGCTTTTGGGGGAACCAGTGCTGACGTTCTAGAGATGAGTTCAGATGAGGACGCAGATAAGTGTCCCATCTGCCTGAACTCTTTTAACAGCCAGCCTGTGGCGACACCAGAGAACTGCGAGCACTACTTCTGTTTCGACTGCATTCTTGAATGGGCCAAGGTGGGTCTAACTCAGTATTGTATAAACCTACGTAGGAAAAGCATTTTGTTGGAGAGCATCTTGTATTTAGTTGGTACATTCTTTGTGTTTTTAAACGAATGTTGTAGATCAAAATGAATTGCTCACTTGTAGTGTTTGTTTGTTGTGTTTTTTTTCTTCTTCTTCAATTTAGAATGTAAACTCATGTCCGGTAGACCGTAGTGCCTTCAACAACATATACCTAAGAAAATGTTATGGAGGCAAAGTAAAGAAAATGGTAAGTAATGGTACTTTTACATACCTTGGAGAACAAATGTGTGTAGATTGGATTGATTGTAGTGCGTTTTTTTTTTGTCAGATAACAGTGCAAAAGCCTGTTAAGGCAGATCAAGAAGAAATAATCGATGTGGACTTGGATGAAACCAGCTGTGAGGTGTGTGGCGGCACTGACAGGGAGGACCGTCTCTTGCTTTGCGATGGCTGTGATGCAGGGTGAGAGAGACATGATTTTACCACACATGGCAATATTAGTGTGATAAGAGGCAACATTTGGGCCTTTTTACCACCGTAAAATTAGTTGTGAATGAAGCCTTTTTGTTTTGAAGGTATCACATGGAGTGCCTTACACCTCCTCTTGACTCTGTTCCTGTTGAAGAATGGTTTTGTCCTGAGTGTGTAGCCAACAATCGACACTCAAGTAAGCTTAAGTTATTTGCTGCCTTAAATATTATGAATTTTGTAACATGTGCCTTTACAAAAATTAAGAAAGAAACGACAACTAATTATCCACCAGTTTGAATGCTGTTGACAATGTGTGGTCTAGAGAAGATTTGTCTTTTCTAGTCCACATTAGGAATGCGCTATATTTTACTGTTCACGATATACCGTCAAAAAAATTCCTCACGATAAGAAGGGAGGGAGGGAGGGAGGGAGGGAGGGAGGGAGAAAACAAGGAAAGGAGGAAGGAAGGAGAGAGCAGGAGGAAAGAAGGAAGGGAAGAAGGAAGGGAAAAAAGAAGGAAGGAAGGAAGGAAATGAGCCTGAAAGAAAGAAAGAAAGAAAGAAAGAAAGAAAGATAAATTCCTGTTGATGACGTTTTTGTGTAACAAACATGGCAGATCTGAGAGCGAGATAGATTTATAGTTGAAAAGGTGGAGTTGAATTGGTATTTTTTTTATCCTCATTTTTATCGTTATCAGGATAAATGCCAGAAATTATCGTGATACATTTTTTAGTCCATACCGCCCATCCCTAGTCCACATGCTAAC
The DNA here is from genome assembly GCF_033807715.1 of Cololabis saira. Lineage (NCBI taxonomy): Eukaryota > Metazoa > Chordata > Actinopteri > Beloniformes > Belonidae > Cololabis > Cololabis saira. The sequence continues at coordinate 29,063,936 of NC_084591.1, forward strand.
GTATCATTGGGAAAGATACTTAAAACCCATCTTGTAGAATAAGGTCCAGTATACCGACCCGTCTGAGTGGGTAACTATGGCTAGCATGTAAAATTCTTTGTGGTGAGCAAGATTCAAAAAGTGCTGTACAAATGCAGCGTCTTTACCATTTTACCAAATTCTACTTTCATTCATATGTTGAATGTATTCTTAGATGTTTTTTTTTTTTTATCTTAGTGTTTACATTCTACTGTGGATTTTTTGAGAAATAAGTAATTTTTTTCAGAAGACTTAAGGCAAAATGGAAAAATAATGTGTGGAAAGAAAATGTATATGTAATTTGTTATTTTCAAACGGTCATGGTCAAGAATTATTTCATGTTCTGTCACAAGTCAGACATGTAAATATTTTCCAACCAGGAGGTTCAGCGGAGGAGCTTAGTGATACGGAGAGCATCCCGTTTCCTGCTCGTCCAGCCACCAGTCGATCCCAGCCCCGTGCTGCAGGTCCTACCAGAGCAATAGCTCGTACCCAGCAGAGCGAGAGGGTTCGAGCTAATGTCAACCGACATCGCATCTCACAGGCACGCACATCACAGGTTTGGCATGACGCGTGACGCTTCTGTCTTGGCAAATGTATTTAACTCCCTATCCACAGCACATGTGCAGCATTGCATTTTGAATGTCAAAATAGTTGGGACACTGAGTAAAATGTAAATACAAACAGAATTAGATTGTTTGTAAATATCATGAACCCATATTTTATTCAGAATTGAACAAAGAAAACGTATCAAATGTTTAATAAACCTCTTAATTAATGAATTAATGAATTAATTTTAAAGTGATGGGAGCAACACATCGCAAAAAGTTGAAACAGGGCCACGTTTAACATTAGCCACTTTAGTATAACATTGCCAAAATATCTCTTGAAAAAAGTCAAATGGTTGTCCTTCTACTATGCAGATTTTGTCAGATACATTTGTCAGTTCAGTTTTTTTAACTGACAAAATCTTCAGGATAGATGGTGAAACATCTTTAACAAAAAGAATAAGACATTGAGCTGCCTTGTTTCAAACCTTTTAAAAATACCATGACCTGGATGACTGAGAGTCAACACCAGCAAGTCAAGATGATCTGGTGATCTTGACTTCCTTCGTCTTCACTCTCCAGTTGTTCATTCAAAGTGATGCCAGGTAGTCGAAACGTTCCCTCTTCAGTGTGTGTGCTTTCACAACGCATGTTGACGATCTTCAACCTAAAGATGCTTCTTTTACTGTGCGGCCCACAGTCAGCAACAAGTCTCACAAGATTCAAGAGGGGTCTATTCTTAAAGTCTCTGGTCACTGGGTGTTTTATTGAGTCGACGCTGACTAAAACTGGGGGGAAAAAAATGCAGGTTAAAAATAGTTTCTACCTGGTTGTTCCCCTGGGGGACACACTGCTGTGCTGACCTCAGTTTTCCCTGTCGCTGTTGGAGTTTGCCATGTTACTGCAGCTGGAAGAGGGAGCTTCAGTGGGAGCGAGATGCCAGCTGGCTTCAGTGTGAGAGAAACACCAGCCAGGTTTCAGCTGTTGGAGACTTCTCCTCCAGGTTCCTAAGCAGGGTTTGCTGAGTAGCTAGTGACCCAAATTGAGGGACAAAGTTCAAAACACAGCCTTTCCAGCTGGTCTCTCGTCCTCTGACCACTGTAAGTGAAAACTTACATCTTTTACAATCTTTTTCCTTTCACCTGAACAACACTGTCAGATGTCTCACTGTCCCTGTGACAGACTGAATTATTCTGCGTGGAGTTTGCAGTCATCCTGCCCAACAACCCTGGGTCTTCTTTGTTATATTTTTTTGCTTATAATCTACCAGATATTTACAATGGGTGAAACATCTTGGCTGCAAGAGGGCCATTTCAGCACAGAGACTCTTCTATTACAAAGCTATGCTCTTCCTGAAAGATGCAAAACCTTCCCTGTAAAAGATATTGACTGGATAGGAGCACATGTTGGTCTAAAACCACTGCATACGTTTCATTCCTTTCCAGAGCTGCAACCTCTCCATTCTATAGGCGCTAATGCACCCCCATATCATGAGAGATGCAGGCTTTTGAAATGAGTGCTAATCGCAAGCTGGTTACTTCCTCCCTGTTTTTGCTCCATCCATGGATTCTTAATTAGTCTGACCACAGGGCAGTTTTCCCAGTTTGCCTCAATCCATTTTGAGCTGTGGCCTTGAGAAGAAAGCAGTGTTTCTCAATCATGTTCATGTACAGCTTTGTATTTGCATCATAGAGCTTTAATCTGTATTTGTGGATGGCATAGAGAGCTGTGACAGAGGTGTTCCTGACCCCACACAGTCATTTCTATCACTGAATCCTACCATGTGTTTTATTTGTTTATTTATTTATTTATTTATTAATGTGTTTATTATTGCAGTGCTACATAAAGGCCTGAAAATCTTGGGCCCACGATATTGATTTTCAGCATTGACTCTTTGCATACAAAAAAATCTCCAAATTCTCAATCTTTTGATTACAACGTTACACTGAGAAACGTCTTTCTGCAGTTGTTGCACAATTTCTCGATGCCGTTTGTCAGGGACCGATGAACCTCTCCCCATCTTTACTTTTTTATATATATATATATATATATATATATATATATATATATATATATATATATATTTCTTTTTTTTTAGCCTGTTTTTTTTTTTTTTCCCCCTCCCCTTACCCCAATTTTATCACCCAGTGCTCCTACCTAAGTCCGTTCTGGGCATTGCTCCCTTTACCAATCCCGGGAGGGCACTGAGCTCAGGTCTCCTTAACCTGAGGAGTAAGCAGGCTGCTTTTTTTTTTTTTGTCTTTTTTACTTTACTTTTGAGAGAGACTGTTTTTTTTTTCTTTCTTTAAGTCATGTTGCCGACCTGTGTAACTTGATTAGTTCTTCCAGGTTTTTTCTTTAGTATTTCTTACTTTTCCAGCATTTTGTTTTCTTATACCGTGTTTTTGAGATGTGTTATGCTCCCAAATTGAAGGCGACCAAACATTGTTCAGACAATGGTAAGAAAAAAAAAAGCAAAGAAAAAAAATCTCACTTTCAACATTTGAAATGTTTTCTATGTCCAATTGTGAGTTAAAATGCAAATATATTGATCATTGCATTCTATTTTTATTTAGATTTAACAGTGTCACAACCTTTTTGTGTAATTGTAAATATCTTCACCATAGTGAGGTTTGCTGTTGTGTGGACTAAACTGATAATATTAACAACTTGTTAAACTGTGTGTGCTTGATGATGTAAATTGCATTCAGTTGGTGATTGCTTGTAAGAGTGTTATGTGGTACAGCTGTGGTCCGTGAAAGCAATGCAACAGAGTAATGTAAACACTGTTTGCAGCTCGCTCCTACATATCTGATTCAGTCTTCTTGGCTGGATGATACAATTAATGCTGTGGTGGCCGGGCTCAACACTGCTGTATATGTGAGGGACGTCACACCTCGGGCTCCATCTACCCGGAGACGCAGGCGTGGTAAGTCTGGACGCACACAGTTCATAATACTGTCGATTCTAAAGGAGGATACACATTAACACAGGCCTATGAACAAATGCAATAGCATGAAATGCAAGAGTTTGCTTCCAAGCTCGACCAGCGATGAGTTTGTGGTGATGTGTTTTATGGTTGAAATAGGAACGCGCAGAAAGGTGAACAGTAAGACCAGTTCTGCTAAGGGTAAAAATGGTAGATCGGCAACCACAGGAGTCAAGAGGAGGAGGCGGAGAGTAAGGAGAACTAAATCCAGGAAGAAGTTGGTAAGTTTCTCACCAAATCTGTTTAAAACTTACTTTGATTTCTATTATAGTAAAGTAAAGTCTTTTGAATTCACATTATGTGAATGTTTTAACTTCAGTGTTAATTGAATTTTCTTTCCTTTCCTTATAGACTGGGAAAACAACTCGTACTCCAAGAAGCCGCATTGCTAATAATCTGGGGATTGTCAACAACAAGAAGAGCTCTTCTCTTCCTACTGTATACCAGCCGGTAGAGCACACTTTGAGCAGCATGCGTGCTGACATCGGAGCTGCATCCCTCTCTATATATGGAGATCCATTTGACTTGGACCCATTTGTGGATCGGTAAGGAAAATAATTACTGTCTGATTATGCAAAATACCTGCAGTTAGTTGATAACGAACCTACAAACACTAGACCTTAGTTCTGTGTTTTCATGTTACACATCACAGATGAAAATTGAAAATATGTTGAAATAGCTTGCATTAGTTGAATGGTTGGTTGTCACTGTTATCCTTTAGTTTTTTTTATTACATAAACATACATTTCCTATGCAAAATAGGATCTGTTGTTGGAAGCTTGTGGAAAGTGTCTGTGTTTGTATGCCACTGAAATATTACTGATAATTATTCTGATTTCCGGACTTGTTTTGGTCAGTGAGGAAGAACCAGAGGCCCGCGCTGTCTCACTGTTGGAGGCCAAGAGGCGAGGGATATCTCGCTCTGCTCTTCGCTCTCATCAGCCTGTCGCTCGGCCCGTCTCTGCAAACCTCTCAAGGTAATATACCGCAATCCTTTTTTTATTTTTCCTTTTCTTTTTATGTTCCATTATAGTATTTCATTCTCTATTTATTGCCCATTTTCTGCATTTTTTTTAAAACTCCTTGGCCAGCCAGAGAAATGCAGCAAACAGCAAAAAAAAGAAAAATAGTCATAAAATCTGTCAAGAATGTGTTTTTTTTGCCTTTTTACCACAGTCCCACACAGCTATTACACAACTCAAAGATGAACTAAAACAATTGAAAAAAAAAAAAGGGTTCTTTGGCCCCAGAAAAACAAGGCACTTAATCAAACTGACACTTGCAAAGCCTGCAAAATGTCACGTTACAAGCAAATTGCACAATCAAACAAGATAAAGAAAAAGAATAAAAGTAAAAAATTAATCACTGACAAAAGAATTTTGAGTCATTTTTTCCTGCTTTTTCTGGTGAAGATGTCGACTTAACTGAAATCACATTTCTGATATGTCATTAAATCTTGTTTGTCATGCTGTACCAGGAGAGGTGTGGGTATCCCACAAACGGGAGCTGTTGTGGAGGCGGCTCCAGTGCCCGATCTGCTGGGCAGCATCTTGTCAGGACAGAGCATGCTCTTGATGGACAGTTCTGACGTCGTCATTAATCGGGATGGTTCCCTTAAAGCTGCAAAGCCAAGTAAGTGTGTGTGTGTCATACAGTATTTCTAAAAGCAGAGATTATAGCATGATGCATGCAAGGGTTATAAATAACTGTCTACATTCCATAGTTCCTGTTTCTTTGGAAACAAGGGCATCCAATAACTGATTTTTTTTAATTTTTTTTTTTTTATAATTCTTCCCATTTGATATTTTGAGCTGAATTTCTTATTTTCTTTAATCCATATGATCAGATATAACAGTTTAACAATAATAAACCACACATAACATTTACTTAAATAAAAAGTGGTCTGTCTAATCAGCATTTTGCATTGTACATGCATTTTTAGATTAAAGAAATGCATAAATCAAATATTAAAAAACAAACATAATAAAAAGAAATTGTCAAGTAGACAGCCTCACTGTAATTGGAGGAAAAAAGAGCAATTTCACTGCTATTAACTATATTTATGGGATATGTTCAATCACTTGAATATATTTACTTCAAATCATTCTGCTTTATAAATTACATTTTACCCCCACGTGCCGCTCACTTGAATCTTATTTGATGAATACGGAAGAGAACAATAATGACATTAATTTATGTTGTCCATTAGATTGTTGAAATCACTGGTCATTCTTCCTGTATAAAGCAGTACTTCGTTTTGTGATATTTTTCCTTAAAAAAAAAAAAAAAGCAGACATTTCATCATTTATATGCTGTTACAGTGATGCCATCTACCGTGACACCATGCATCGGGAAAAGCAACAGCTCAGAAGATGCCGACACCCTCATCAACCCCGGGGTTTCCCCTCACTTAGAAGATATTCCTTTGTCTCACCATTACAATGGAAACTTACCAGGACCCTCCCATACCTCCGTGAACAGACTCTTAAACCACAATTCACCACATGTACACTCCCCCATATCCAACCACACACATTCGGATTTCCCACCTAGAGTTAATCCAAGTTTTCAGTCTGCCCACCCCAACCGACCAACTCCACCTCCTTGTCAGAGAGGAACCAACGGAATCAGAGAACCAAGGGAGAGCCCCATCTCATCTGTTCAGACCGTCCAAGACTCCAACTTTAAAAGCAAGGAAATGGGCCAGTCTCAGTCCCAACCTAAAAAAGCAGCAACAAAGCCCATGTGGGTAGATGTGTCAGTGCTTCCCAGGATACCAAAAATAAAAAGGGAAAGTAGTACTAACTCAAATGATGCTTCGAGTCATGGTGGCAGTTATGGTAGTAATACATCTGTTGCTAGTAGTAGTAGTAATAGGAGAAACGGTAGTAATTCTAGGAGTAGTAGCAGTGGATCCAGCGGGCCTGACGTGTCCATTACCAGCCTTTCTGGAGACAAAGGTAGGCAGCAAAGCGTAGACCAGCAAAAGGGACAGGCTAATGGTGATGCCCAGAGGCACAGGCCTGACGGAACAAGCTCAACATCGGCATTCTCCAACTCCTTCTCCTCTTCCTCTTCCTCCGGCACTCCTCCGAGCCAACCACAGCATGCCTCGTCATCTTCTTCATCTTCTGTGAGTTTTCGCATTAATTCCAGCGGGAACTCTTGGCATGCAAGGCGATTGAACATTGCGTCCTCCTCTACTACCTCTACTACTAGGGGCACTGTACAGGAACACTGGGGAAAAAAGGAGGATGATACAAAAAAGAAACAGTTAGGCAAAGATAAAAAAAAGCTGTTGTCGTCACGTGTGCCGGGCAGCAAGGAACAAGAGAGTAATATCTATGATCCCTTTAATCCTACACTGTCGGATTCAAGCAGCTCAGATGACGAAGCCAAAAGCACTACGTGGGGCAATCGCCCTCAGCGTGCCGCGGATCAGAGGAATGAGCCGTCGTTGAAAAAGAAAGGGGCCTCAAGGCTGAGCAAGCAGGATCTGGTGCTGGTGAAAACTGAAACGCAGGAGATGGAGGTTTCCCAGGAACAAGCAGGGAGTTCTCAGAGTACTGAATCACAGGAGGTTAGAGTCTCAGGGGACAGTGTCAAGGTAGAGCAAGAGTCAAGATTAGGAGATGAAACAACGGCGTTCCTTGGCAGAAAAATTAAGCAAGAACCAAAATTAGAAGACACAAAAGAATCTGAAAGCTCCAGATTAGATGATCAGACAACAGCGTTCCTTGGCACAAAAATTAAGCAAGAACCAAAATTAGAAGACACAAAGGAATCTGAAAGCTGTGACAGTACCAATTATTTGAGTTCAGAATTGACAGAAACCACAGCACCTGCTCACCACAGCCTGGATCGGTTAAAAAAAGAGAGAGACACACAAGAAGGGGACCCTGGACAGTGTGCCGGAACTCCTAACAGATCTCCCCTCAACCACAGAGTTGACTCGTCAGCTCCCGGCTCTGCCAACAGCAATAAGAAACAAAAGGAAGAAGCTAAATCATATTCCACACCCTGTTCCAAATCCCCAACAACAGATTTGGACCTCAAGAAGCAAGCTTCTAAAAATTTGAAGGAGCAACAGTCCAGCAGCTCTGAGACAGAACGCCGCAGAAGAGAAGAGCCTCATGGGTCGGGTCAGGGAAACAAAAAGAAGGAAAGGGACAGAGACAGGAGCCCCAAGCGAGCAGGGTCAAAAGAAAGAAGGAGGGCACATTCAAGCTCGGACAGCTCTCAGCCCAAATCCCCCGATAGGACTCACAGGAAGAGACGGTCACGATCCAAAGAGTCATCAAGAAGGAGGCGATCCAGGTAAATGTATTCTACCAATGTGTGATTTGTGCTTTACCAACCGCGCTGTGGCCGCAGGTTTAGTCATTTCTAAAGAACAACTCTGTTATTTCTCTTATTTAAGGGTTTTGTTTGTCATTGTGTGCATTTTAGGTCTCGTTCTAGCTCGAGTAGTAGAGAGCATTCAAGGAGGAAGAAGCAAAAACCAAGGAGTAGTGAAAGAAACTATCACAGCGAGAGGGACTACGAGAGAAGGAGAGTGTCAAAAGACAAGAAACGCGGTCGCTCTCGCTCAAGATCCCGTTCGAAGTCACGTTCTAGGTCCAGAAGTAGATCCAGATCCAAGGACCGTAAACGTGCTGTGTCCCGCTCAAGATCTCGATCCAGGGAAAGGAGGAAAGATGACAACAGACAACAACAACATCATTCATCTATGTCCTCTAGAAGCAAGGTGGAGTCGCGACCTAAAGACAAGAGGAGACACAAATCTAGATCAAGCTCTAGAGAGAGAAAGCAGCAACCAAGATCATCCAGAAATACACCGAAAGCGTCAGGGGCATGTGATTCATCGTCAAAAGATGCAAATCGCATACAAGGAAGAAAAAAAGAGAGGGATACTACTGAAAGAAACATTGAAAAGGCAGAATGTGCTAAAACTGACAAACAAGAGTTACCCTCCTGCTCATTTGCCCATCCAATTAAAAAGGAAGAAAGAGTTCTTGCTGCAGAGAGCCAGGAGTCAGAAATGACAAAAGAGGTAAAGCATGAAAAAGAAGTTGGCCAAGAATACCAATCTTGTCATGAAACGTCTGAAGATTCTTCTGTTGTTAAAACAATAAAGGAAGAAACAGACACACCTTCGTTAGCGAGCAAAAATATTGATGATGTAATAAAGCAGCCTATTAAGACGGAGTCCTGTGAAAGCACCATAGTTAAAACTGAACCAGAATCTTCCAAGTTGGGCCCCTTGCTCGGTATCAACTTACTTTCTACGCTGACCACACCTGTTACGGCAGACACCCTTCCAGATGCAGTATCTCAGTCTCCGCCGGTTTCAGTGGACTCTTGCAAACAAGAAGACACTGTTGGGGTCCCTGTCCCTGCAAAACAAGAACCCTCCGACTCTGAGGAGGACTTCAATGTGGATGTGATGCTGGACAACCTGGATTATGTCAAATCTGAGCCCACAGTGGAGAGCGGAGCAGCTGTCAAAAAGGAAAAAGAAGTGGAAGATAGTAAAGATGAGGGAGGACTGGTATCAAGTGTGGTGGGAACAAAGTCCAAGACTCAAGTAAAGCGGGTAACCTGGAACATACAGGAGCCAGAGGGTCCTCAACCAGAGAAAGCTGCAAGCAGTAAGTCTTACCACTGGATTCTTGTGAAATGAAGTTGGTGTCCTGTCTTCTCTACCTCAATGTTGGATAAATGTCTTTTTTTTTTTTTCCATTTTGCACAGAGGTGGCACTGTATAAACTGAAGCTAAAGCAGGAAGGAGCTCGCAGACCCTCTTCTGCTGCTCACACATCCAGTCAGGTGGGGATGAACCACTCGTAACTGCAGTCAGATTTGTTTTTAAAATGTATCATGCATGTAATTCCCGCAATAACAAGGAGGTGGCAGTATTTACCAAGGAGGAACAAGGCAATTGTTTGGAAAGGCACGTGATAGAAAATGTTGCTCATGCATTTCCAGAGAAAATGAAACTAGAACTAGTGTCTGAACACACCCAGATATATAACACTAGTGATTTAATCCTTACTCTTCTATCTTATCTTGGCTTGTCTTTTATTTGTTATTCACATAAAAAAATATAAAATAATAGAAAGCACACATGCATTTCATACATGTAGTTGTATATTTTGATTTCAGTTTTGCTTTCATAATGAATTCCTTATGTATGCAATCAATCAATCAATCATCTTTATTATCGACCGTAGTCAGCAGGGAAAGAGGGTAAAGGAAAACATACAATACAACAAACACAAAACATACATGATAATATAAATACACATCAAGCTAACAAATAAAAACACAATTAAAATAAATAAAAGCAATAAAAACTATAAAAGGCATGCGTACCAATGTTTCCACATGTGTGATTGGTAGCGAACCGAGCTGTAGCTAGGGTTGGTCAGTGCTATTAAAATACCATTCTGTGATGCATGTAAGCGACCCTTGAACTTATACATGTGTATTCTCAGCAAGGCTTGAAAGGAGGGTAAGCGCAGGTCCTTAAAAAGCTCACTAGCGCTGCCACCCCTAGGAACTTTCATCAGGATCCTGAGTGCATCATTGTAGGCCACCTGGAGCTTTCGCATACTCCCTTTAGTGTATTTCACCCATAAGGGGGCTGCATATAACCAGAGCAAGACTTGTCTTGAATAAAAGGGACTGAAGCTGTGGATTCTTGCATGATGTGTAATATCTGCACGTCCTTAGGGCATGACAGGAGATGTGAGGGAATCCTCCAAGAAGGGTACAGCAGGTCTGCTCAGTGCCGGCTCTGGTTCGGAGGTCTCGCATTCTGGACAAGAGGAGGCAGAAGAAGGGGATCTGTCGAAGAAAGACAAAGTAAATATTGCACTAAATAGCTTTGGCTTTTGAAGATACTTGTAAAAGAGTCATGGTAGTTTTTTCTTTGTTATAAATTGATTTGATTGTCTTTCCAATCTTCTTGATTTACTGAATGTGTAAAACGTTTATTGTAAGTGGTATTTTACTTCTTCCAGCAATATTTGAAAAAGCTGCACATGCAGGAGAGAGCTGTAGAGGAGGTAAAGCTCGCAATCAAGCCTTTCTACCAAAAGCGAGACATCACTAAGGATGAATACAAAGATATTCTACGGAAAGCTGTCCAGAAGGTCAGTTTGAAAATATTTGAATAGGAAGGCTGGCTGCACACTAGATGATTTCCATGCCTTGACTAATTTTACAAACATCAAGGACCACAATTTGTGACCCGAGATTTGGGGTGCTTGAAATTGGGCTTAAAATCCTTTAGTGGGTATCCAGCTAAAGCAGGGTGCTTGCGCAAGTCTTGAAAGTCTTAATAAATATGGAATTTTTAAACACTGTTTTCCAGACCTAGAAAAGTCTTGAATTTTGTGTGAAAGTCTTAATAAAGTATGGGGAAAAAATGTATGGTAGAATTTTACAGTATGCTCAGAGGCATTGTGAAATGAGAAATAGAAAGGTAGGCTATACAACTTATAGTTTATATATAAACTATAAACTATAAAAATAGTTTTCATCAGTCAAAACATAATTTACTGTGAATAATGCATTCGTTCATTGAATACTAGCCTATAAAAAATTCTAACAAACATTTCTAATAAACATAATTGGTACAATCTCAACCAATGAAGTAGGCAGTAGGCACACAAGTATACAAGTACGTAAAGTTAAGGTCTTGGGAAAAAAATATCAGTTTTAAAAAAGTCTGGGAAAAGTCTGGAATTTTAATTTGGAAAAAGAGCAAGCACCCTGTAAAGATACTGAAATGTCTACATTCTGGTTGTCTCAGGCCATGACTTTATGGTATGTAATGATCTTGTGTTCCTGGTCACCAGGTGTGCCACAGTAAGAGTGGGGAAATCAATCCAGTGAAAGTGGGAAATCTGGTCAAGGCTTACGTTGACAAATACAAACACGCGAGGAAACATAAAAAAGAAGACGATTCAGCGAACGCACCTGGGGAGCAGACTGAGCCGATGAACATCTCCGACAGTCCATGAACGAGCATGAAACAACGTTGTGATCTCACGCTCTCAAACGTGCCCCGTGAAAATGCTAGACGCATATTTGCTCAGAACATTTTCTTCAGTGTCAAACTTTCTATCGCCTTTGTTTTTGTTCTGTAACGATGACTAGAACATCAGCTACACGTTTGTGTCCTCTGCTTGGACTGTCACTGCCGGAAACTGGCCTTTTTGTGTACCACCGCTCAGACACTTGATGGGACTGAAAAACTATGCCTTAAAGAGGTGAAAACTCAGACGCTCCCATGGATGTACAAATCAGGAAGACTTCTTCATGTCCCCGGGTCAGCCATATCACGAGGACGCCGTGTGATGTTGGCTTTGAGTTTTCTACGACCTTTTTTTTTTGGGGGGGGGGGATATTTATGAGTGACAAAATGTGTTTTGTCTATTCACAAGGGGTAGAGGTTTGCAGAATATGTGTATGTAAAATGTTTGTCACCTTAAAAAAGGGCACTGTTATGCAATATTTGTAGAAAATTTATCAGAATAGTCATGAAAGAATTTTAGATTTGGTTGTAAATAATTCAGATTTGATATAATCGCCTGTATGTTTATTTCATTTTTGTTGCCTGTTGTGAATAATAGGCATAACCGGTTGTTGTTTATAGTATAACTGATTTAAGTTTTGTATTTAGTATCCTGTGTTTTCTGTCTTCCACATCTGTAACTCTCCTGAGCTACATCATGTCCAACTATAGAGGAATTTGGGCTCAGTGGCTTAAAGACAAGGCTCTTTGAAAGCACGGATGGGCTTGGGGAAACGGAGACAAGATTCTCGGTATATTTTATTTCAGCCAATTACAGAACTTTAGAAAGGTAAGTTTTAAAGAACCAGGCAATATTAGATTTTTGTGCCAAAGCAGTACGTTTAATATAATAAAACTTGAGTTTCCTTGGATATGTTCAGTTGAATTTGTCTAGTGGGTTTCTATTTTCTGTTTTTCTTTTTTTTTTTTAAGCAAGCAGCTGACATGAATGTTCAACTATAAGTAATATAGATTTATAGATTTGATTTTACAGTAAGATGGATACAAAGTTCATGCAGGAGTGGCGGGAGTCACAGGCCTTGTTTTCTTACAGACGTGGATATTTCAGTTTTTAATCTCTGCCTGACCTGACGACATGTCCAGCATTTTAGCTACAAACTTAAACGTTTTTGTCTCTTTGTATTCAGTATAATATTAAGCTAATTTTTTTGGCATAATTTTATAGTTTGGTGAGATCAGTTTGAAGGGCCCATAACATGTCACTCTCACAGCAATTGTCCACAGACGGAATCTTAGAAATGAAGACATGCATTTAGATGGATCAGTGAACTGCTGCACCAGTTATGACTTTATGCCTCCACTGGCAGAGTTTGTCGTCTGAAACATGCTTTTTGTGATTGTATGTCTATATTACTCTCCGTTGCTACTAAAATATTCACAAATAGTAATTCCTGATTCTTAGCCATTTTGCCATCTACTGTAAAATAGTTTGCCTGCTGTAAACACTTATTTCATGTGTGATTGGACTTTGGTAGTACTTTATCATGATATGTAATTTGGCTTCACAAAGCCAAGGACCTCGAATGGAGGAATCTAAAGGAAAAAAACAGGTGCTCATGTTATCTGAATGTTTTGTTTTGTTTTTTCCTTTTTGGAATTTACTTGATCACACAGGCAAGGTGTTTCTCAGAGGGAACACGAACAATAAACCACTGGGGAATGATGATCTGTCTTCTTTTAATTTGTGTACTGCAGGCTCATAAAGTATGTTGTCCTCTTGCTATTTTCTGTTTTGGGGCTCTAAGTATTGATATTAAGATGCATTTTAAGAATTTCATTGTGGGACGTTATATGACTGAAAACACCCTCTTTCTAAGTAAGTAGTGAGATATTACTATAAAAAAATATAAATTCCCCTTTCGTGGGTTATCCATGTGAAGATATAAATATTAGGAATTTCCCCTGGAAAATATTAAAATTGCTTAAGAAAAGTTTCTAAAATAATCCTGTCTCATCTTCAAAATGTCAACTTTTTGTGTGCATTGCATGGTTATATTTATCTCAAATGAATGGCCACATTTGTCTACTTGGCATGTACATGATACCAATGGTAATCAAAAATCCCAGAACAGCTTGTAAAGAGATTCAAGATGAACAACAAGGTCGAGGTCCATCGGTATCAGATCACACCATCACTGTTTGAGCTGGTTGATGACCAAGGAGGACTCAAGGTGGATAATCACCCAAAATTCATATGTAAAAATACCCCAAAACGGGTAAGAACAAAACATTGGACTTTTCTGAAGCAGTCATATATGAGCGATGAACTAAATCTTACTAATCAGGCCAAGAATTACCATTTTACGTTTTAATTTAGATTTGTCAGACCACAGGACTGTTTTCAGTGATTTCCAGTTCATCATTGTCTGTTTATAATGCAGTGACCCCTGAGGGGACAGAAGGTCCCAACCATTCAATACTGATGTTTGTCTTTTAGAGCTTTGTCTGGTCTTGTCTGATCATCTGAACATTAAAATATGTACTACATATATATATATATATATATATATATATATATATATATATATATATATATATATATATATATATATAGATCCCAGATTACTTTGAAAATTTACATTGAGAGATGTTACTCATATTTTATAGGAATCCTCCCACACAGTGAGCTCTGGGACACAGGTTTCTGTAAGTGTTTAGACACAGCTTCAAGTTCTCTGTATCTCCATCCCAATTACCGTATTTTCTGGACTATAAGCTGCTACTTTTTTCCTAGGTTTTGAACCATGCGGCTTATACAAAGGTGCGGCTATTCTGTGGATTTTTCTTCCACCGCTAGGGGGAGTGCTAACCGGAATTAGAATAAAAACTAAGACAAAATAAATGCAAAGAAGAATACGCTACTTCTTCTTTAGCAGATAGAAGTAGAAGCAGATTTCAAACAGATAAATAGATAAATAAATACTGGTTATTTTCTCTTGGTTCAGTCCAGTTTTAATCAGCAAAGTTGCTGCCGTGTTAAAAGACACTGTTAGGAAATGATCTATTTAGGTACAAACATGTACATCATTTACAGTTCAAAATCGTTCTGTACATGTAGTAAATATATAATCTAACAACATAAATATCTGCGGCTTGTATATCTTTTTTTTTTAAATAAAAGTGGGTGCGGCTTATATACAGGTGCGGCTTGCATATCTTTTTTTATTGTTTTTTTAAAAATAGAGCGGGTGCGGCTTATATACAGGTGCGGCTTATAGTCCAGAAAATAAAGTATCTTTTTTGTGCACTCAGCTGGTAGTTATACCAGAGAAGTTAAGGCAACTACAAGCGCATGGAGTGCTGCTGGGTGTAAAAAAGAGTATACTTCAGGTGCTCTTCGGCATGGGGATCCCAGAGAAGCAGAGAGAGAAGTTGTTGAATTGATGAAAGGATATGTCACACAAGGGTAAATAATGCAAGTCATGTTTATTTAGGCTGAAAAAGCAGAATAGAAAAAGGCCTAGCCATTTTATGATCTAAAAAAACCTCACCATAAACGTAGCCATCAGTAGTATGACACCATCAAACAGAACAATAGTTAATATCAATAAAAAAATATCAATAAACTATATATGAATACAATCTACAAATATACACACCATTTAACATTGAGTTTCACTCACATTTTTACATTTTTTCCAAGTCCTATAAATAAGTGAATAAGGTCAAACCAGGTCAGTATGGCTTTGTCATCTTTTGGTAAATTTAAGCAAATAAACAAAAAAAAAAGCAGTGATATAAAAGACAATGAGAAGGGGCCTGTTTCTGTTTATGTAGTGATTAAAAGTCATGTGTTTGTCTTAAATGTAAACATAAAGTGAGAAGCAAAGATAGCAACCACCATATTCTTTAGTAGTCAACTGAAATCCTACAATCGGTTTAGCTTCTACAACACGTTCGCTTGACTGGCCGCCTCTTAGCTTAGCTTAGCTTTAGATGAGAGATTTACTCCCCTGTTTTAAGAAGCTGGAATAGTTCTCATCATAAGGCAGTGACTGGCCAAACTTCAAATTTAGCCAAAGAAAGGTGCAGCAGGAAGTAACTGCTCTTCAGCAGTCGGCGGAGCAAACACGGAGTTGATGAAATCAAACAGGCTGTCGTGTGAAATCTGTAGGCTGACATTAGCACTGTGAAGAGACGAAGCCCCCTCCTCCTGAGCCACATGATGAAAATACCGACAGATTAGAGGCACCACCTGCAGGAGTGGAGAGAGAGAGATTTTACAACATCTGTAATCTGTAAAACAGGACCTGATTCTGACAATAACAGCAGAAACAAGCATTACTTTCACTGTGATGAGCTTCTTTTCCAAAGGTTTCCCATCGGGGAAGCGTTCTCCGAAACACAGGTTGATGGTGTATTCAGGTGAGCCACCATTATTCTCCTTGAAATGTTTAAGCTCTGAAACACATACATGGAACCACATATTTCACTGACACTTAAACTTTAGTAGTTAAAAAGATCAGTAATAAGTCACACTTTTGTAAAAAAAAAAAAAAAAAAAAAAGAAACGAAGAAAAAGATCCACACTTACCATTTACATACTTCTCAAAGTTTAGGAGCTCGACCTTGGTGTTTTGGGGGAGTTTTTGGGGGTTTGGATGAGCCACACTGGGGTCACTGGTGGTAGCAAACACGTGGCATCTGTCCTGCCTCCACGCGTAGATCCCGGTTTCTTGTACCTCCAGGACCAGACCTCGCTGGATGCTGTTAAGGATGCGGTTGGTGTAATCGATCTGAAATAAAGGTTGTGAACAGAAAACCATCATCGAAAGTCTGTTATACAAATAAGATGCGCAGCAGCAAACAGTTACCCATGAATATGATGTAAATTTGTATTTTTAAAGGCCACAACATTGGTTTATGCTTTCTTCATAGAGTAGATCGTTTTAGGAGGGAAAACAGGTTGATGAGACACCAACAAAAGAAAGAAAAAAAAAGAGACTTTTGAATATTCAAAATTAGTTCAGTTGTGAAGTCAAAGCACATTTGGGTTCACTAATCCTTTTAATAGAGGCGGGTCAAGTTATAAGGGAGGCTTTCACTTCTTTTCCAGCCTCTCTCCAGCACTGTTTTTCTGATCTTGAAGTTGCATTCAATAATCTTAACTTGGTTTTAAATGCAGATAAATCTAAATTTATGTTTTTCTCCAGATCCAAAAATAAAGATTTGAGTAATTGCACCATTACTACTAAAAATGGCAGTTTCATTGAAAGAGTTATTGTTTATAAATACCTTGGTATTAATATTGATGAAAATGTATCTTTTAAATATCATATTTCAAATCTGGCAAGTAAACTGAGGCAAAAGATTGGCTTTTTCTACAGGAAAAAATCCTGCTTCCCCTTGCACTGCAGAAAAACCCTTATTGAGGCAACTTTTTTATCAGTTTTAGATTATGGTGACATACTGTACAGACATGCCTCGGCTACAACGCTAAAGCCCCTTGATTCTGTTTATCACTCTGCACTCAGGTTTATTACTGGTGACTCATATAACACTCATCATTGCATCCTGTACAGTAAGGTTGGATGGTCCTCCCTCTCTGAAAGGCGAGATTTTCACTTTTATTTATTTATTTATAAGGCTATTATTGGCTTGCTGCCGAGTTATGTTTCCTCCCTCCTTGCTTGGCCTGCTAGTTCACACCACACTCGGTCCACAGACTGGCTTACATTACAAGTTCCCCGAGTCTTTACTGAGCTTGGTAGATCTTCTTTTAGCTTTTCTGCACCATCCACCTGGAACTCATTACAAAACACTCTAAAAATTAATTCACTAGTGTCTTTTGGTCATTTTAAATCCCTGATCTTAAATCTTTTAAGCACTGCTTGTATCTGTTTTAATAAATTTTACTGTTACATTATTTTATTAATTGTAACTTCATATTTGTTTAATTGACTGCTCTTTTGTTGTTCTATTTTTGTCCCTGTCTTTTGTTTTTTTTATTGCTCGACGTCATTGTAAATGAGGGCTCGCCCTCAATGATTTTTCGAGTTTAAATAAAGATATATATATTTTGAATCTTCAGTTCGCTTTGAAACCAAAGTGCAATATCAACATGTTCAAAACACAGCTGAAAGCCTGTTTTTCCTCGATGGCTTTTTAGTCCTGGTTAAGCAGGATATCTTGGCTTTTATTGTGAAAACACAATTCACTAGTTTACTCAATTACATTTTCTTATTTTATTGTTCAAACAAAGTCTATTTATTGCCGATTTTAGTCATTGTTGAGTACTAAGGCTATTTTTTTCGACATAAAAATACTGAGTTGACTAGTGCCACAAGTGTATTTTATCACTGTTTTTATTCTTTAGTGAAACCACAGGAGGTGTGAGGCTCACGTAATGACGTACCTGTTTGTGGTCCAGGAGACCCTCGGTGGAGGGAAAGCAGAGAGGATGGGCGTTCAACTCGGGGGCCTCCTGATGATAGTGAAGCTGAAGACGATTGGTGTTTAAATTGGTCTTTAGCATTTCTTTTTTCCTGTAGTTGATGGAGATCTCCAGGTCACAAATGTGCGGTGCTTGAGATAAATTGGGGACAGGGTTTGCTGCTGGATGGGAGAAAAAAGTGGCAAATAATAGGTTTTTTTTCCCCTTGTAGATCCTTTTATCTCAACAAACTGGTTTTGAGTCTCTTTGAACGTACCCTCGTTGTAGACTGACTGAGCATTAGGTACAGGCTGCGGGAGGTTCTCCGCTGCAGCACGATAGTTTCCAATGTAAGGTTGATCACACTGGATGTAGTCCTCTGCCCACTGCTGCTCCACTGTTTGGCACCATAATAAGTCAGAATAAACCACTCTTAAGCTTTATATAGAAACACATATTCAGAGGCTCTAAGATTAGAAAATATAATAATGCGCTTTGCAGAAAAATGATACCTGTTGGTTGTGTGCCAAGGTCCAAGGCTATAAAATTGTTAATCAGATTGGGCTGTGTAGAGAAAAAAGCAAAAAAAAAACATAAAAAAACATCTATAAGCATTCAATTAGTCTTGATTCTTGAACATATTTGTCTACATTCAACGCTCCGAGCAATACTGCACCTCAATGGCTGAGGGGAAGGGCTCTATAGGAGAGCTGTATATATCTGGAGTCATGTCGGAATCCTGCGAGTCCTGCGTTGGAAGACCTTCACCTCCGTCTGCAGGTAACGGAAACAGATCAGCCTGTTATTGCTTTCTGTCTCCGTGTCCAAGGGCCTGGGTGGAGCATCGACTGCCTTACTCTCTTTGTTGATGATCTCGTAGATTTTATGCGGGTCATCTTGATTCTTGGAATCATCTTTTATCATCTCGAAGCGCTTACTGAGGTTGTTCAGAGCACAGCGGAAGTTGGTTTTCCACCTGGCTTTGTCATTGGGGAACTCGTTTATCTTTCCACTCGCCACTGCCCAGGCCTGTGAACCACAGAGACACACACACACACGCACACACGCACACACACACACAGACACACACACGCGCACGCACACACACGCACACACAGGTGCTGGATTGGCAAAAGTGACACAAATAAACAGAGGTGGGTACTTTCCATTCCTATATATATCAAATGTAATTCTACGCTTACATAACTTTATCAAATACTTCTGTTAAAATCCCTCCTCACGCCTGTAATTCCTCCACATCCTGATTGCAAAGAAATGTGTTAACTGCATTGTTATAAATGAGTATTAATCACAGGTTTCCTCTCCTTTATCTAGAGAAAGGTTTGGGTATCACTACACCAACACCCGTCAAATATCATCAGTCTGACAGAAGTGAAATCGAAGACTGTCCTTGTTTTTTCATTTTCAAAAGGAACTTCCTGTTGACTGTTGTTGCACAAGTAATGCCTTCATACTGTGTAAATCCGTCTGTTGTTAGACCAGTGTCATTAACTGCACATGTCAACAAAGCCATTGGCCTATAGAATAGAATAGAATAGAATAGAATAGAAAGCCTTTATTGTCATTATAATAATATAATGAGATTGAGCAGCAGCTCCATAAAAGTGCACCCATCTAAAAGGCATATCTAATCGCACAGAGGCATATCAATTACAGGCCAGTTTATTTGTTTGTTTATTTAAAAGGGATCCCCATTAGTCTTCGCCATGGGAAGACTATTCTTCCTGGGGTCCACACATAGACATACAAAAGATAATATAAAAGATGATAATATAATAATAATATAATAACATAACAATAAAGATGACAATAATCCAACTCAAAAATGGTGAAAAACTTCACTATACTTCCTGAAATAATAAATTGAACCAAAATAAAAGATTAAGTAACCAACCATCCACATCATAGAAGTATATATATATATATATATATATATATATATATAGAAGTATAAATATATATTACATATCATAATATACTCATACATTATAATATACTCATACTTCTAAACCATATATACACTCATAGCCTACAGAGATTTAGAATATATTTACTATTAATTTATAATATACATACAATTTGCACTATAATCACAATATATACCTCGGAGAGATCATAACTTCCTTCTGAACTACAGCCTGCTTCAGTCTTCTTTTAAAACAAGTGAGTTTAAAAGTGGCATCCTCGTTGAACCTACCCGGAATATTTTATTGTCCTCGTCGTTGCAGTCCTTCCTGGAGTTGTGCTTCCAGGGGACTCTGAACTTGTTGGGGGCCACATAGCGCAGGCCGCTGTACTGGCCCGTCTGCACCTGCTCGATGAGCCAGCTGGCGAACTGGGGCTTCGGAGGGCTGGGAGGAAACACGACACATCAGGGCTGCAGTCTGCACAACATCCCGCAAGGAAGGAGGAGAACAGAAAAGGACGCTCATCTATTTACCACTGAGCGCGACGCTACGCGCAAAGTTTCACGAACTAACCCCCCATACGTGCAACCCACTCCTGTAACATATAAATACAGCCCATACAATGAGCCAGGGTGGAGATCAAAGTGGATTCCTTCATACCTTTGCATGGCTCCAGGACGGGAATAAAGCAGCTGGTCCGGTTCCTGCTGCGGGAGCAGCTGACTTTATGCGCCACCCGCCTGACATCACAGGCAGTGCTGGCGTCTCCTCCTCCTTTTTGGGAGGTTTCCACTCCTTTGGGGTTTTTTTTTTTTTGCAGGGTGAGTTTGATTCATCGGAAACTGAGACAAGTCTCCGTAGTGTTGGGCTTTACTGTAAACCGGTGTTCTGCCCATTTCTGCTGCTTTGACAAAAAATGCTACCTAATGGTTTTCTACCCTTGTACCCTGCAATTTTACAGTGTTTTAGTCCTTAGCCCACTTCATTTTCCCTCCCAAGTGGTCCTTGTCGCTTGCCAGGCCATCATTGTAAATAAGAATGTGTTCTTAATGACCTGCCTGGCTAAATAAAGGCGAATGACTGAATTAATATCAAATAAAGCGATATAATTGTTTTTTTTCTTCTCTTTATCGTATAATGTTCACAAAGTGTAATGCAATTCATGTCACGGGTAGTGTATTTTGAAGGATCAAATACTCAACATATCCCATACTATCAATTTTACATCGTGCAAGAAATGATGCAAACTTTTGCCGCGTTCCATTTGTCCTCGGAAGTGGGGATTTCCTAGTTCCCAGTCGGAATTTTCAACTGGAACGCCCCGCGAAGTGGGATTTCCCACTGGGAAAGTGGGAGAGTCTTCACCACCCCCGAGTTCACATTCCAAGATGGCTGCCCCAGTTGTAAACAGTAGAAGAGAGCTCTGTAAAAATTCGTAGCACTTCATTCTAGTTTTGGTCACACTAAATCAGTCTTATACAAGTATTGTTCGGCATATATATGCTGCTATTGTGTAATTTACATTTTTCATGTGCGAACTACAAACTTGTTTTCCTACTTTGTAACTGGAACGCTGATAACTCGGCTGTGACGTCATTCCCAGTTCCGAGTTCCGACTTCCGAGGTAAATGGAACGCAGCATTTGACAGTCGACTGTGCGCGTGCGCAGAACCACAAAGTAGCAGTGTTGGCAGAACACCGGCCGGTGAGTAAATGGAAGATACCCTCCGTGGGCAGGATGCGTGGGTGTCTTCAGGGCCGACACTAACCCACATCCAGCGAAACTGAAAGTGTTTGCTGAATGGGTTTATTGCACAACATAACCAAGCATATTAGTTGGGCTTTTTTTTCAAAGCATATTGTGTACTTCTTGAAGAAAAAAGTGCCCATTACTGGCTTGTAGACGAATTTCCGTAACAGTAGACATATGTGATCCATTTGAGATGACGACACCAAGAACAAATATTAAAAAGAGATGTACATCAGTTAAGGCAAGAGAAATATGGAGTAGTTGTGACAACGACCTAAAAATGTGTAGTTATATCTAAAAGTTTAAGAAAATATTTAAAGAAAATATTGTAAATAAATATAAAACACTATAACTATAAAGTATATTATCAAAGACATTCTAGAATGTGAAACGTCAATTTTATATTTTGTCTTATTTATTTTTTGTCTTCTTTATGCATTGTTTGTTTCGTCGGATTAATGCTAACGTTTTAGATCTAAACTGATCACAAGACAAAAAGGGTAGGCACTATAAACTACAGCTTCAGCCTACACCTTTTCGGCAAAAGCAATGTTTATTTTACTTTTTTCATTTTATTTTGTAAAATAACTTGTACAAGACCGAAATAAAGACAATTCATTCATTCATTCATTCATTCATTCATTCATTCATTCATTCATTCATTCATTCATTCATTCATTCATTCATTCATTCATTCTGCAGTGGGATTATGACTTTTGCGTTGGTTGTACATAAAGGGCTTAATTTTATTGTTTTAAGCCTTCACTAAACTCAGATTTTCTCTGTATGAAAAGCCAAGTCTATTGTACGTTTTTAAAATCTTTAATACCATCCATGAGTCAACAGTAGGCTACTGTCAATGAAGAGAACATGATATAACAAGTAAATGTGTTTGCTTAGCTTGGTAACACATATTTGGGTGTTTAAAATAACCAAATAAAAACAAGATAAAAACAATCTGACACTCTTAACGCCCTCCGGGTCTAAAAGTATTTACGGTAATTCAGTGAGCAGTTTAAACATGCAGGAAGGTGTGACATCACTGACTCAGTAGTAGACTGCAAGAGATAGATGTAATTTCCTGAAAGTAATCAAATATTCCTTCAGATGAAAATTAAAACTGTCTCTGTCTAATCATTATGTGCTGCTTTTAACTTTAAATCCAGCAGCTTTTCATGCAGGTAGAGTTATAGTTAATAAGGGAGTAGTGGTATTATATGTACATCGTGTCACAGGTATTTCTTTAAAATTGCATAAAGGTTCTTCCTTTGAGAAAAAGCCACCTTAAAGGTCTCCTTTAAGAGCCACCAGATACTTTATTTCAGGTGTTAACCAATACCCGTGAAGGTGCACTTTTTCAGACATGACACATTTTTAGATTATCTCTGAAATGCCCCATCTAACGACCCACTTCCAGTGAATCCAGACACATAAATCCACCGGTGTGTACCATCATGTGCTTTTTGAGACTGTCGGTGAAAAGGCCCTGCAGGTGTGAGCCTTTGTCATGAGAGTGACTCAGAGAAAGCGTGAAAGTGCAGAGGGGATGTCTCTCTGAGAAATACTCTAGTAAGCTCCACGGAAAAACTTGGTTTTGCTTCGTGATCCAAACCAGGCACCATTTCCTCTTTCAACCATCCATGTTTCACGATTTCACACTGCTGGTTCTTATTTACACTTAAATCTGCAAACCAAGAACAAATAAAAGCCAAGGGTCAAAGGTAAAGTTTGGTCCGTTGGTGTGCATGCAGTGAAAGTCACAACAAGCCTACTTCCTCTACCTATCCCTTGTCACCTACTACTTCTCCTTACTTCATTTGTGTCCTGAGGAAACTGTTTGCTTTTGCCTTACAGTGTCCTGACCACAAGCTGCGTTAGTAGAAGCTCTGCAACCCCTCAGAGTTTAAGGAATGGAGCTCACATACACATATAGTTGAACAAATCTGTCAGGAAAAGGGAAGTGAGACAGGCTTTAATGCAACACTTCTCTTTTATTGGTCACTGGAAGAGCCTCTGTTGACAGCCCCTCTAAAAGAACGCAGGCTCTTGGGGGGAACCACCGAGGAAGGAGCCTGCAAGACCACACAGAGAAGCATTTTTTGACAGAATCTATTGTTACCCTCTTAGAATAATGGCGTAAGTGATGTTTTTCTCAATTTTTTT
This sequence comes from Cololabis saira, assembly GCF_033807715.1. Classification (NCBI taxonomy): domain Eukaryota; kingdom Metazoa; phylum Chordata; class Actinopteri; order Beloniformes; family Belonidae; genus Cololabis; species Cololabis saira. The sequence continues at coordinate 29,087,809 of NC_084591.1, forward strand.
TCACAAAACAGGAAGAAAAATATATTGGATCAGCTTATTTTGCTTTTTTGAAGAAAAAAAACCCACTTAGGCCATTATTATAACTATATATGACTATATTAGAAGATTGTGGTCACATGTGGCAAGTTCAAGCTTTCTTTGAAGGCAGTTGATAGTCGATGTGAGCTACGAGACCCTTAACCCATCAATCAGCACAAAACAGAATGTGACAAAAAATACCTTCAGAAGACAAACTTGAATTGTACAGCTGCAATTCATTTGAAATGCTTGGTGTGTTAAAGGGGATTTTTTACAGGGATTTCTAACTCCATTGTCCCCCTTCATCTCCCTCTCTTTATCTTGCAGCTTTCATCTCTCTTTCTATGCACACATGTTCACATGGACACACTGACATAGGAGCAATTGCCTTGTTTTTTAGATGTGTGTCTTAAATAGAAAACTGATATTGAAATCCATTATTTAAAAAGAAACAGATACACACATACATACACACACACACACACACACACACACACACACACACACACACACACACACACACACACACACACACACACACACACACACACATATGATCATATACATACACGCACACACACACATGGACATACATGCTGGCTTGTTCACCTGCATGCTTGCTCTGTAGTTTTTGGGGTTAGTTAGCGGTAGCTTAGCTCAGACTGTGATTTGGGTCAATTACTGCTCGTGTTTTGGTCGGTTCCGTGTCGGTTTTGTCGGTTTTGTGTTTTGTTTGTGGTTTTTGTTGCAGATTTCCAGTGATTGACGTGTGCCTCCGTGTGTTCCTGCTTCCTCCTGGATTGGCAGTGGATGTCACCCCCCCCATAAATATGTGTATATTTATGTATGTGTATGCATATGTATGCATATATATATGTATATATATTAAATATAGCAATAATGCACATATATATGCCTTTGGTTTTTTACCTGCATGGTATCAATCATTACAGTAATATGTGTGCAGACAAGGTAAAAAAAAAAAAAAAGAAACAGTTGGATTCTCATAAATGACCACACCTAAGTATTAGGCATGCAGGTATTACTGTGGGCGTGGAAAACTGGAGTTAAAAAAAAAACACAAAAAAACAAATGTGTTGATGAATTAATGTTGTAATACATTACAGACTATGTCTTAAGACTTTAAAGCTGTTTGCAAAATGTAATGTGAATATATTTTGGTTTGTTGATAACACTTTTTGTTCTTTTAGATATCTAATCATCCAGTCTCTTAGATAATAAACAGTGTCCAAAAAGCACCTTAAAGAAGGAATTCAACCAGTATTTACGATACTGAGCACAAAAACATTTTCCTTGATACAGACACTAATTTCATGGAGACCAAGAAATAAATATTGTTTCACACGTTAATGTTTTGGGGTTAGTTGTTGGGTTACAACACAATAATATAGCAGCTGGACTTATGCATTATGATCATTCGTCAGTGGCAGCAGATCTAAATGGATCACATTTAATATTGAAATGTGGTGTTGTCACCATTTTTTTTATTAATTTTTTATTTTGTCATTGTAGTTTTTCTTTTTGCATTGTGAAATGTGGTGTTGTTAACCTCTTTTTTGTCTTCATTTTGAAAAATAAAAATTATAAATGTAAAAAAAAAAAATGTTAAACAGAAACAGTTTCAGGAGACACACATTCTTCATGTCGATTAAAATTTTAAGGTGAGTGTTGTGATTGTGAGGAGTTTTTTTCCATGTGTTTGCCCATAGCGCGCCCTGCTGTCGATTGTGTGCAAAGTGCAAAGGGAAATATAATCAGAAACTGAAACTGGAGATCCCCGCGATTTTCTGTGTAATAAAACTATGCACTTGAACTGATGTGATCTCCACTTTCTTTGGAATTTTATCTGGCAAAAGATTATTCCTAAACTACTGAATGAAGTTGTGTTTCAATGCCATTCATCACAGACTATAGTCACAGACTATTGTCTCTCTCCCCTCTCTTATAGGAGAGTGACAATTGGGATAGGCTCCAGTAAATCCCCTTAACACTAAAAAGGACTGACGTTGGTAGAAAAATGAAAACTTTATCAGTAGTGGACTAGCTGTGGTTAGGAGTAGGAAGTATTCTGTGTCTGGAATTAAGAAAGTCTGATATTACAAAGTAGTTCATGTCTTTAGTCAGAAGTTAAGAGAAGTAATGTGATACATATTATTCAAGCATAACTTTGGGGAAGAATGGGAAGCCGTTGTCTGTATTTGGCTTTGTGGCAAGGTTTAAAAGATGCAGAGAATATAAAAAACTGTAAAATATTTGTCCCATTGTTGTATATGTTCTTTACTGACCGTGATACTTTAGTAGTTTATAACATAACTAACACGTTGTATGATAGGTTGTCAAGTATTTGATGTGATAGTTGATGTTATTTTTGTTATTTATGGACACCTTTGTTTTGTGATCTTTTAAATTTACGTGATGCGTTCAATAGTCTACATAATCTCTGTCCACAAAAACAAAACAGTCAAGGAATTCCCCTTGTCTTTTAAAGGTGCAAAGTTCAGCTACTGGATGTAATTGCTTCATTTATCCGCCAGAGGACACAAAAGTCCAACTTTACGCACTAGACAGCGCTCTTGGCGTCTCCTGTTAGTGCTGTTAGTTTTTGCTGATAGGAAGAGTTTTACAAGTACATATCACGTTACCGAAGATATTTAACGTTCAGTGAAGTCAAAGAGGAATAACGTTTAAAACCTTAGAGCTAAGTGAACAAATACTAGAGGGGGAGATACTGTGTTCAGCTGTCCAGTCAGGGGTGGTGCTGAAACTCTGCATCCGTGCGTTATTGGGACTTCTGAATTGGGGTTGGCTTTGGTACACGATCACGCAAGACTTTACAAAACTTAAAAAAAAAAAAACATACGGAGGGCGTAAGATGTAACGGCTATTTTGGGGTACATACAAAGATACCTTGCACCCCTTTGCGAACTTCATAATTGCCAATTACTGTGTGTTCAGAGACACGCTTGCAGTTTATTTTTCTCGTTGAATCTGTAGCCCGGATACAGCGGAGAGCTTCCTTGGTATTTGTGATTTGCAAAGAGCCGGAGGAGAAAAGAAGGCAGAGGGAGGAAGACTGATAATTTGAGGACTTGCCAGGAGAACATTGTCCGATTCAAAAAGGCATTTCAAAGAACCAGACCATTCAGTTTTTCATTCTCTCCCCTTTTTTTCTTCTTTCTCTGTCTTTTTTTCTCCTTTTCTTTTTTTTTTCTTTTTGCACGGTTGCAGCCCCGTTTGAATCGACCAATGGGGCCTTCAAGTTGGAGAGACATTGGAATGTAAATGAGCCCAGCGCGTGCTCCGGGCGCAGTGAAAGCTGGGGATTGTTTATTGAGCTCCCCGGAGCCACGCGCCTGGCCCGGGGGGGCGTGCGTGTGTGTGTGTGTGTGTATGTGTGTGTGTGAGGGGGGGGGGGGGGGGGGCTCGGACAGACCCACACAGCGGGGGCGGGGCCTCGCACGAAGCGTGCGTCTCCAAAGGGGGGGTGTGTGTTGGGGCGCGTGTTGAAAAAGAGGAGTGCTGCCAAAGTTTTGGTCAGAACGGCTCGTGGAGTAAGCAGTCAAGAGAGACTTGGACTAAAGTTAGCCACACGGTCCCCACGCGAAGGACACGAGAGCTGTACACTGCCAGCCAACCCCCCTCCCCGGCTCTCTCTGCAGGCAGACACTCGCGCCGTGCGTAAAGAACTAGTGCCGGTGCGTAAAGAACAAGTGTCGGTGCGTAAAGAACAAGTGTCGGTGCCGTGCGTAAAGCGTAAAGTGTCGGCGAGATGGAGACTACATCCATCACCACCACGCAGACAGCATTCACCTTTGGACTAAGTGAGAGACACGCAAGCATCAGCCTGCACGCCCCGCCCCAGGACGTAGTAACTGTCCAGCCGAGCAGCCAGGCGGCCGGCTGCTGCCAGAGCAAGAGCAAGGTGCTGAAGAGACAGCGCTCCAGCTCCCCGGAGCTGCTGCGCTGCAAGCGCCGCCTCAGCTTCAACGGCCTCGGATACTCCATCCCGCAGCAGCAGCCCGTGGCCGTGGCCCGGCGGAACGAGAGGGAGAGGAACCGAGTCAAGCAGGTCAACATGGGCTTCCAGACTCTCCGCCAGCACGTGCCGAACGGCGCGGCCAACAAGAAGATGAGCAAGGTGGAGACGCTGCGGTCCGCGGTGGAGTACATCAGGGCGCTGCAGCAGCTGCTCGACGAGCACGACGCGGTGTCGGCCGCCTTCCAGTGCGGGCTGCCGTCACCCACGCTCTCCAACAGCTACTCCGCCGACCCCGAGTCGCCTCACTCCACCTACTCTTCAGATGAAGGAGGCTATGAGCCTCTGAGCTCCGAGGAGCAGGAACTGTTGGACTTCACCACCTGGTTTGACAGGTACTGAACTGATGCTGTCAACATGCAAACGACGCAGCGAGCATCTTTGCGTAAAAGAGGTTGACTACTTTTGGAAAGGCTGACAGAGACTTGATGAAGGCATCAGACCCGTCTTGCTCTCCGTGCCAACAGGTTATCTGCTGTCCCTCCCTGAATCTGGAGGCTGAATCTGCAGGAGCACAGCAAAAAGTGGAAACAAGAAACAAGGAGTGTGTGTGTGTGTGTGTGTATGTGTGTGTGTGTGTGTGTGTGTGTGTGTGTGTGTGTGTGTGTGTGTGTGTGTGTGTGTGTGTGTGTGTGTGTGTGTGTGTGTGTGTGTGTGTGTGTGTGTGTGTGTGTGTGTGTGTGTACCCCACGAGAAAGTATGAGTTGGACTCAGTGGAAACTCTGACGAATGGAAGAAAATAACTGTTGATGTTATGTTTGAATAAGTGCAATTAATTGGTGAAACTAAAGGCTCTGCAGAGACACTGCTGAAGCTCCGCGGGATTTGTTTGAAGAGTTTCATCACACCGGGACTGCCTTCCTGGCTATACCGTTGGACTATAGCCTATACAACAAATATGATGCATCGACAGAGCTTTTCCTGATGTACATTTGTGCCCTGTCATACAAAATTGTATCATTCAAACACTTGTTTTCACACAAAGACATATTTTTGTACATTTAGTCAAACAAATGTTCTTGAACAACGTTTACTGCCACTTTTCTGACAGTGTTTTGACTGGAGAGCCAGCTGTCAGCAAAGCAGAGAGCTGGCATGTATGAGGTGTGTGACTGGACAGCAATATCGAGGCTACCTGTGACAGATTGTAGTGTTTGTTTTTCTTTTCTTTTGATAGGTGATAAGGAGACATTTAATAAAGTATGCACTTGTTCTCAGTTTCACATAGCCTAAAATGTAAATATTTGATTTTAACAGATATATTTTGTGTAAAACAAGTTTTATAAATAAAGACGAATCTATTTATATTATTTGGTTGTACAGTGGTTTGATTCTTCAGCTGATATAGCCTGTTGTGTATGTGTATGTGTATCTATGTGTATGTGTGTATGTGTATGTGTATGTGTGTATGTGTGTGTGTATGTGTATGTGTGGCTGTGGCGGTAATTGAGCAAGGCAGGGAGCTTTTCTTCTATTCAAAGCCCCCGTTTGACCTTTTCCCGACTTGGTGGTGCACATGGAGAAAATTGCGCAGCTGGGTGAACACTCAATAACCATTATTGACGCGCACCTTCCACAGAGCTTTGTCTGCATTCAGGGCGGGGAGATTAATATTACGTTTCATGCATTGCATTGTCCCCTTTGCATACTCTGCCTTTAACCAATGGCCAGAATGCCTGGAGCGAAGGGAGAAGGGGGGGTGTAGACACTTTGAAATATAGCCCGGGGAAAGTCAGCAAGACAATGCAACGGGTCAAAATTCTCATTGCCCAATCGAGATCCATCTAAATAAAACCCTGGATTGTAGACTAGTTGTATCCCCGACTGTGTTTTTCACGCCGCACACAGCCCAATCAAAAAGCCCATCTCCTGCGAAATGGGGAGCACAACACCCCATTGTGAGCGCCATTGTGCGAGCCTTTGCGCCTCATTATTCGAATTATGGAAGATCTTCTGTTGTAAATAAACAGTGACGCCAAAATTCAACGAGGCAGAGCGAGTAGCGAGTAGGGGCTGAGGAAAATTGGGAACAAGATATGCTGAGATAGAGGCTGCTCTTTTTAGTTGGTCAAAAAAAAAAAGAAAACAAAAAAGAAACCAACATGAGTCAATAAAACAGCGCAACACTAAAACAGACTGAGAGATGGGAGCGATGTACCCCCCACCATCGCATCCCACCCCCCTCTTTCTCAAGCAACAGCCTGCAGGTGTGAGCCACGTGCCTGTGCTGCATGACAAAGGATCTGGCACTCCCATTGGTTAACGGCTCGCGTATGCGAGTCCTGTCAGGTGGAGGCAGTGACAAAATCAAACAAGTGATAAATGACATTAATTACCCTCTGCATTATAGCGTTCAACGTCACTGAAACGCAGGACGGCAAATCAATGTAAAGCGCAAAATACCCCGCTGGTCTATTATGACTGGACTGAAACGCCGTTTCTAACGCTGTTCAGTGTCGGGCAGAGGGCAGGGCGCTGAAAATGAGCGTTTGTCTTATGTCTTCTTAAGATGGATACGCTATTCTCTCCTCGGTCATAATAGGGCGGAGCAGGGGCGAAGATGGATTTATTCATGTCAGTTTGTGCATGGGTAATTTTATCTTTAACAATACACAAGAGCGGTGTTAATATTGGCGTATAGCTGCATATCAATCACGCGGAGCTTCGGAGTGTTTTCGTGCGTAAAGCCTGCATGTATACTCAAACAATGGGGACACTAAGTGCGCGTGTAGTAAAACTGGCAGAGACGTGACTTCTCTGAGGTCAACGTTGCTCTGAAAGGAGCATCAGAATGTCTGGTGGCTTTTCAATACATTTCGAGTGGCATTGTCCGGTGCGTGCGTAAAGTTCACTCCGCTCAACTATTGGATGTCCAGCTTTGCTTGCTTTTATGTTTTCACTCTTTTGATTGCCGCTGTCATTTAAGGTACTTCTGAAGCAAATGCAACCCCCCACTATAGTATGGGCTACCAAAATGTATATTTAAAAAATTGCGTGTTATAATAAAGTTCAACTGCCGTCAAAAAATGAATTAGTTGAGTGTTAAAGTAAAAGTAAAAGTAAAAGTGAAAAGCCTTACAATTTGGGTTCCTCTTCCATTAATTGTTCTTAAGGGAATTGTGTTAACTTAGATTTAGTTTGTCTTGCACATGGGTGTAACTTTAGTTTGAAAATTGGGATGGACACAGACCGGAGAGTTGGGGTCCACTGGCAGACAAAAAAAGTTACTTATAGTTTCCTGCATTTACATACAGGACTGTCTCAGAAAATTAGAATATTGTGATCAAGTCCTTTATTTTCTGTAATGCAATTAAAAAAACAAAAATGTCACACATTTCTGGATTCATTACAAATCAACTGAAATATTGCAAGCCTTTTATTATTTTAATATTGCTGATTATGGTTTACAGTTTAAGATTAAGATTCCCAGAATATTCTAATTGTTTGAGATAGGATATTTGAGTTTTCTTAAGCTGTAAGCCATGATCAGCAATATTAAAATAATAAAAGGCTTGCAATATTTCAGTTGATTTGTAATGAATCCAGAATGTATGACATTTGTGCATTACAGAAAATAAAGGACTTTATCACAATATTCTAATTTTCTGAGACAGTCTTGTACATTGAGACTCTAGTGACACAAAATCAACAAAACAATTAAAACATATCCCTACATTCTCCCAGAAAGCATGGTTCTAAAATATGTATTAAATAAAGCTGCCATATTCTGTATTATTAAACGGAAGGACAGTTGACCGATAACTGAGATAATCATTTTTATGAACTTAGAAATCTTCAAAATGTATTTGCATTTTGTGTTTGATCACAGTTGAAATGACGCAGTTCATGATTTAAAAAAGAAAATCATCTATCTTTGTCAATGTAACTTTGTATTTTTGCCTCTTTTTTATCCAGCTCCTCCTCATCTGTCTAGTGACATTAAAGAAAACACAAAAGCATCAAAAAATCACACCCTGCAGCCGATCACCTTCCTGCAGATCAGATTTGTTTTCTATTTACAGAACAGAATCTCATACTTTATAAAAGCCATATAAAATCAATGTCAGCACTATAACATATAAAATTTGTTCAAATGCAAGATAAAGATGTGTATCTTATATTTCTATTTGAGTACTGCAACTCGGCATAGATTTAAAATGTCTAGGTCACATGATAATAAAGCTATTAAAAAAAGAGAAATGAATGACAGACATTTTTTTTCCCATATAAAGAATATTTAAAACAAGAGTCCTCAAATATGGTACAATAAATGTGTTTTATTTGATTCATTTAGTACAACAATTCAGCTCAGGTTTAGAGGGACTTGGTCAGATGGTATTGAGGCTGTTGAAAAGAAAAGAAAATCTGCAATGTTTCAGGAGTTGGTAGGTTATGGACAGTCCCTAAATTGTTTTTATTGTGTAACTGCTACTATGACTTGACCTGAAGTGACATGAATGAATTAACTTTCACCAGGTAGGTTTTTATTTTAATTCGAAATTCAGAAAAAATATTAATATCAAACTGGCTGCACAAGGGACAAAGTGCAGTTGGAGTCATTAATGCCTTGAGAAGTAGATCTCTGGAAGATTCTGCAACTTAAATCCATGGGAGGCTGCAGAGCAACAGGTGCAGCAGAAGCCATAGAATGAAGTCAGCTGCTGAGCAACATGCATGGCTATAGACCACACTAACACCTGCCCAATGTCTCGCATTCTTTAATAATTCACACCATTATTATTTAAACTAATATATTCACCACTCTCCAACATATGTTACATGCCAAGTTTTCATTTCTCAAGATTATAACCATAAAAACATGTAAATCTCAGAGGAATTATTGTTAATATTGTCAGACAAAAGCGGGATGATGAGAGATGAAAGTACCTCGGATGTCTACGTTGATGCAGATGGGTAACTAGACCTTGAGCAATGCTTGCAGAGGTGTTAATGTTTAAGCAGAGGCTCCATAGGTGTTTATATTTAACATAGACAGAAAAAAATGCTGATCTGACACACAGGAGATTCATTTAACCCCTTAGTCCTCCGTGACCCGCTCCCTCTATGCACACACAGGCAAACACATACATTCACTCACTGACTCAAGCATGCTGGTTCACAAACAAATCTGTTGTGGCTGTGGCAGAAACAGTGTGCTTTGCACTTCTTAGATAATTCAATTCAATTCGATTCAATTCAATTTTATTTATATAGCGTCTAATACAACAGATGTTATCTCTAGTCTCTAATTGACAGTACACATTTATCCATAGTGACTTTTCCCCAGCACTGGTTGGACCGGACACCGTCCAGCTCCGCGCAGCAGCTAATCTCACATCCAAAAGGCACCGATGGAACCAAGACACTTTATACACGGGAAAAATTCACTTAATGCAACCAATTTATTTAGTGTAATTGCCATTTTTGCTTGAATGCATTTCAAGCATATAAAATAACATCAAAGTAATTTCAGCTGTGTAAAAAAAATAAAAATATTACAAAGATCTTTTATATCATGGCTAAAAACTGAAGTATCCCTGTTAACATCATAGAAGGAAACATCTAAACAAGTGCATGTTTTCTGATTCATAGTAAAACTGGATTTTTCAGCTTGTCTCACTCTGGATCCCACGTGTCAAACTCAAGAACCATGAGCCAAATCCAGCCAGACACTCCATTTATAAGACTTGCATAAAATGAGTCATTTTTATATTAATAAAAATAGTTTTAGAGGCGTATATGGACCACAACTATATGTCCCACAATAATTCTGTCACCAGTCCATGATTGCATCTGTTTACTAGATGTCAGTGTCTTAAATTAAGCCTTTTATAACAACAGTTTTGAGATCAAATAATGGATTAAGAGAAAAAAAGAAAATAAAAGCTTTATGACGATGGAAGATAGTTTAAAGAGTGTTGAGTAGAAAAAGCACATTTCTGTATACCAGAGACAAATATGTTTTCTTAGCAATGGGTTGCTGAGAGTACCCAAAAAATACAGTTTTATATCGGTACACCAAATAAGGAGCTACAGTAAGTAGACCAACCTCGGCCACCAGGAGAAGCAGCAGAATGTCCGATTATAAAAAAAGCAGTCTCTATTATCAGCAGAACGTATTTGTAAAAGTTAGAGCAATAAATGGTGCATCAGAGAAAGCACGTTTATAGTCTTTAAAGAAATAGAAAAAACCTCCAAATGGGTTTTTTGAAGGAACTTGTTAAATTGAGGTATGCTTGACATATATGAGCAGGTTTTATCTGATCAGAAATGGCTTCTCAAGGTCAGCGCGTGCCAAGGAACATCCCTTTAGACTGAATCCAGGAAGTAGTTGGAAACCTGACTGACCTCTGGTTGAAAGCAAAGTGTAACAGGCCCTTCGGCTGTAACCCAATGTCAATGTGGCCTAGGATGAAATGGAGTCAAACACTCTTGCTCTGGGTCATCCGCTGTTTGTCTTATGTTCAAAAGATGTGTGACACTTAGAATTAGAATCCCACTTGTATCTCTACAAAACCTTCTCTGTGCCAAAATGAGCCCATCACATTTCATTCGAGGAATCTCTCAATGTAAGTTATGAACCATGAGGCACTCAATGTTCTGGAAATCCAACATCCCCCCCAGCGCTCAAAATCTCAGTAAACTGGAATCTTGCTCAGAGCTGCCAAGTCACTCTCACTTTTGGACAAAAAAGTCAGTCATTGGACTCATGTTTTTCTTCTGTCTTTCCAAAAGAAGAAGTCCTTTTCTTTTTTAACTGGGCAGGAAAAAGGAGTTTGAATGCACGCAGCTCAGCACTTTTAACTGACACTTCTGTACGTGAGTGAATAGGCCTTAAACTTCTGACGACCCAGTAGAAGAAGAATTGGGCCCAGGCTTGAAGGATGGAAGAGGTGGGCATGTGTGGCTGGGTGGAGGTGGCGGGGCAGTGATTTGCATGGGCCATTGTGCTGCACAAGTTTGGGTGCTTTTTTTTTTGGCTTGGGCCCTTTTGGCCATTTACTTCCACTCTGGCTGGCTGTGGCGAGTTGTGAATAGTCTCTGCTTGGAGGAGACACAAAGGCGCTTTTGTGCTACGGCTGCACCATATTCATCATGTAATGCCTGTAAGACAAATCTGATTGGACGTCTCTGTCACTTTGATGTGGGTCCAGAGTGCGAGTGGCCCTGAGATTGCTAACTTCACTCTCTATTGCCTATTCTGCAGCATTGATATGTGGGGTGGAGGTGAGGGGGGGTGAGGAGTGGTAGCTTGTAGGGTGGGTATGAGGAGGGAAAAGGGAGACCAGGCAGGGGGTAGTCCTCATTATTTGCAAGAGCAAATTCATAATAAATTTCCCCATTCTACAAAACCGGGTCGAGATGATTGACACTACTTTACTCCAGGCTGAACAAAAGCTCTGATTTGAGCAGAATACCAAATGAGTGGGGCGAGCGTGGACCCAATTCAAACAATTTTAATCTCTCCCTTTCCTCCCTTATTTCTCCTCTCTTCCTTTCTCCCCCCTTTCCTTCACTTACCCTCTTTTTTCAACTCAATTCCTACCTCTTTTGTCCAGAGCATTCTCATTTTACAGGGTAATTCTACTCCAACGGATGTGCTAATTGTACCGGGTTAAACTGGATGCTGGTGGACTCCTGTGATACAGAGCTTATTCTTGCCTAATGACTGTAATGATGGTTCAGAGCGACTGCAGCCTGTAGCCTGGAGTGGGCCGCTTGTATAAAACTTGAAAAGGAGATGTTTTTTCCTTGTGATTCACATGGGTTGTTAAACGAGGAGTACAGCGAGGCCTCATGTGAATGAAAGACAAGTAAAAGGGCCATAAAGTGCTGCTGCTACTGAACAGTAGCACAAATGGATGCCTTTAACTACAGTTTAAACTTAATTTGTCTACAGATGATTGAGGGAAATAGATGCCAAAGCAATGGTAACTGTGTTAAAAATGGCTAAAAAACATTTTATGTGTTAAAGAGGGTAAAAAAAACCTAGTAAAATGAAGTAAATGGCTTATTAAAGTAATCAGTAATATCGACACAGGACACAAAGTGACTGAAACGGAAAGTTGATACAACTGTCTATGAAAGATTTGAAGTTTGTGCAGTTGAAATTGTCTGTAAACTGACATCTAGTGGCCAATGGTGGGACTGCATCTTTAACGTTGGTTTGAGCTGCTGTGGCGATGATTACTTGAACCACAGTAGTGTAAAATATATCAGAATCATTACCTAAATGTTTCTTGTCCTGTAAATTGTCTGTGAGGTCCTCGCCCCCTTCTCTCCAGTTCTCTGCTCATGCATGAGATACCAAATCAAAGATAAAAGGCAACCTCTTGCTGACAGAAAACATGTTATGTGTGGGTTCACCAAATCTGTCTCCATGTGCTTTTGTCTTTGTGTTTAAGCATCTTTTATCAGCGCCTCACCAGAGATCAGGTGCATTCCTTCACTCAACAATAAGGTGTAATGTCCTAATGCTTTGTGTATGTATGGGTTAGTGTGGAAAATCCATCATTGTCCACATGTCAAAGGTTGCACCTCTTGCTTTGAAAAACACCTTTTTACTCTCTTCTTTATAAGATCTGTCCCCTCCCTGTACACACAAACACACTCATGCATATACACAGTCATGTCCCAGGTTCCTCAGCAGGCTGGAGCCTGCCCCGGAGAACTTGTTCACTGTGACAAAACACAGCTTCATCAGTCTCTGACATGTCTCGCCCTCCGCTTTAGATCACATGCTTTATTCTTCTATTGTTTCATTCAGACAGACAGTAGAACACTTAGATAGTTTTCTTTTTATATGTCTCCTCAGTATCTTTGCATGACACAATAGCTCCAACTTCTTTATAGTGTTAAAGCAGTGTACACTTGCCTCTGGCCCCGACTGGTTTGTGTGTGAAGCTTCTGAATGGAAACATGAAAGTACACGTGGGATTAAGATGAAGAAAGAAAAAGAAATGAAATACAGGTGGTTAAGTAATGTTAACGTACTTTCTTTTCTCATTTGTGTGACATTTGTTATGTTGTAATTAGAGTCTTAACATCCAAATTTGGATATTAGCTGATCCCTTCGACATTATCATTGCTCTCTTTGATCTTGCTTTGCTATGAGAAAAAAACCCACACATTTACATTCATTCAAAATGTTTCTATAACAACTTGACAGAGACAGTTCCTCAATATTATTTTCTTTTGTGTGTGTGTGTGTGTGTGTGTGTGTGTGTGTGTGTGCGTAACATTACAATAATCTGATCAAGCTTTTAAGCTTATTTTTCCTGAGGACAACCAAGAACCGAGCCTGAGCCATCAGTAGTCAGATACCCCGCAGGTATCATGACTTGGACCTGGAGGAGAGGGATGTTAAGACAAGAAAGCTCCTCACAGTGCACGGAGGGTTTCACCCCCAGTGAACACTAAGCGAAATGGAGGAGGCCACTACACTAGAGCCACCCCCAAGAATAAAACAAGAAAGATAAAGAAACACACCCAGAAGATGGTTCCCAATTATGAACTGCTGACTGAATCTCTCAGGAGGCAGAAACCCAGGAAGAAAGTGAAAGAACTATCATGGAAGAAGACCATGCACAGCCTCGGCTCGGCTCTCTCTTGGGTGTATGTACCGGTATATTAACTTTTGCTGTCATCTCATTTCTGTTCCACGTTAGCTGTCTCCCCGTTTGTTGTCGTCTCCATTTTGTCCTGGTTAGCATTATTAAGGGACCACAATATTGTATATACTGGTTTTGGAGCATCTTACATTGAAATCCAAATGACAAAAAGACATAACCTTTCCACAAGCCAATGTGAAGCCTCATCTATGCATTTATTTCCAATGAATAGCTCTGTAAGGATGTGAAGGATGCCCACTGAAGGAATTTTCATATGAACTGCCCTGAAGTCCTGAGTAGCTGAATTCCTTCAGGAAAAAAGGGAGTTTTTTTCATTTGTAATTATAACAGGTGACCCCCTCATTTTCAAGGAACTTCATTAATGTTGCCAAAATTCGGGATAATACAGACATCTGTCCAACGTTTCTGAAGAAAATGTTTCTCAGTTTCAGTGTTTGATAAGTTGTCTGTTTGCTTGTTTGTATTTTTATTTTATACATGTTTTTTCAAATGATTAAAAAAGAGCTCTGAGAAGCAAGAGTAAGGACTGTAAGAACTGTAAATTATGTTTTGACAATAACTCAATAAATGTGACAGATATCCAGATGAAGGATATTTGCAGTTATCCTTTTCTCTCTCTCTCTCTCTCTCTCTCTCTCTCTCTCTCTCTCTCTCTCTCTCTCTCTCTCTCTCTCTCTCTCTCTCTCTCTCTCTCTCTCTCTCTCTCTCTCTCTCTCTCTGTGACATTCACACACACCTACACACTCACCCACACACATATACAAGCGCACATACAACACACACACACGTACACACCACCCAGGTCTCCCTGCACTCCACATACTATTATCAATAGATATGCTTGGGCTTATAGAGTTGGACCCCCTCCCTGAAACAAGGTAGAGGGAGGATTAGTAAGCACTATTTAAGGATTCCTTTCAGCCCTCCATTTCATTTCATTAGCTTGTGACCTCTCCAGTTAATTATTTTGATCTGGCCAAAGACTTGGCCTGCTTTTGATTATCCAGACTGACTCACCGCCCCCATTAGAATGCACAATACTTAACACACCCATTGAGGGCAGGGAATTGCAGGAGTTAAAAGAAAAGAGGCGAGGAAAAAAAAAGATTGAAAGTGGCATTTACCAGTCGCCAGCAGAGGCTGTTTGGAGGGGAACCTGGTAATGGCAGGGTGGCTTAAACGCTCTCAGACTTTTGTTGGAATATCTCATTGTCTCTCACTGCTGGAAGTGCTCTCCTCTTCCAAAGGCAATGTGATTATAGAGCTTTATGTTGATTTTGGTGAGTAAAAAGAAGAGAAAATAAAAGAAAGGGAATCCAGTACACTTTCTTTTAAAAAACTGATTGAAATAAAAGCTTTAAAAAATAATATATGTGTGTATATATATATATATATATATATATATATATATATATATATATATATATATATATATATATATATATATATATATATATTAGATTTATATATACATTTAAGAAAGGTAACTTTAGTGCAAAACTTTATAGCTTTTTCACCTTAAAACTATAGTTTCAAAATCCTCCTGAGCCTTTCCTTATTGACTTATATTGGGGTGAATAGGACCTCCCCCTCTGAGACAGTGCACCTGGCAGGCCTGAAATTACACGAGTAATTTTGTTGCTCAGCCCAGATCATTTGCATATTGCATTGCAGGAACACAGCCCACACAAACACCTATCCCCATTTTAAAGACGTGAACTCAGACGTGGCGTGGCTCAGTGTTCTTCGTACTTTCATCATCGAATAGGAGGAAGCGAGGAAGAGTGAATAAGAATGACCCAGGGTCAGGACTAGGCTAAATCTTGGACAGACTCATTGTCGAGAGCAATGAGAAGAAATAGGTTGTGAGACCAATGCTGAACTAGCTGGGTGACACACAAGTCCATTTTATGTTGCCAGATTCATTGTATTTATGTATTTATGTCCATTTTATATTAACTGACATGGGATTGGGATTTTCTGGGTAGCGTTTGGAAATCCCATTGCTATTCAAGGTAGCTTGGTTCCGGCACACACTCCATCTCCTGCACCCAGCGCTGCATCAGAAGCTCCTCCAGCTCCATGTTGGAGAGGCCAACCGAACAGACAGCGCGGCTGTCATGTTATGTAGCACCACTCGATAATGCGTCCTGACTCCGCTTCCCTCCCATCAACTCAGCATTGGGCAGTTGGGAAGCAGAGTTCTTTGTCCATGGTAAGTATTAGGGTATAATCTAACAATACCTACAGTCAGCTTCCCAGGATTTCAGCATCTCCTTTGATGAGATGACTACAGTAGGGCAACTGCTCACCTGCAGTCATCTGTGGATCTGATGGCCTTTCTACTTTCTTCTACAGATTTTCAAAACTGGAAAAATGGATATTTTGGCCCATTGAAGAAAAATGAAATCTTATGTCAGGAAGCATCTTGTACGAAAGTTATCCGCACCAAGAGGGATGTTTTTTTTACTTGGTAAATCAAGTGATAAACAGCTCAGCAGCCAATTCTTACCAGCTGGGCTGCACTGGAACTGATGAGCTAATGTATTCTCTTTCTGGGAAGTCATGACTTTCAGGGGGAAAAAAAGTAGAGGTTTGTTGACTAAATCAGTGCCCAATTGTGTTGTTGGGTTTGGGTTAAGTCCCGTTTGTCCAACACAGAGGGACAACCATGTTTGCCAATAGCTGGCTGGCTCAATGTCCTGGCAAAGGATCCACTGTATTAGAACCTTCAGGTGAGAAAAATACACAAAAAACTGCTTAATTTCTAGTGGGGAGGATTTCATTGGACTTGACCTGCAGTGCTGATTCCTAACTGTGTCAGGAGGGGGCCAAGGTTTTATCCGCATCCACAGTCACATTTCATCTTTTCATCTTCAGGCTTTGCAGTGCTTCGTATGAAATGACACCTTCCCAGCTTCATAGAGTAAAGGGCCTAGTTTATGATAAGCATATCTTTCTTCTCCCTCCAACAGTCATAAATGCATGTCAAAACTCCAGTTTTCATCAGTCTTTCCTCCTCACACAGAAACCTGTTTTATGTATATAAAGAGACTGTTGTCAGGTATAGAAGGAACTCAGAAAGATGCCTGTTTTTCACAATCCACTCAGTTCACATGCAACACTCATAAGAGGGTTTCTGACAAAGCTTTCAGATTTGAGATCAGCTGAGCAACAGAAATCTGCTGTCAGACTAAATAGGTAAGAATGGTGTTAGAACTCTATCCTTCCCAGAAAAACTGATGGAAAATGAAATAGGCCGTAGTCTCTACAGAAAGTTATTGGAGACTCTCTGTGGAGGATCTGCTCATCACCATTGGCTATCCATGCTGCTGTGGAGCATCAGGAGTTAGACAGGATGGGGACTTTCTTTTATGGAGTAGCATCAGTTAATTTGTAATTTAGAACCTATTGTTGATTTATTTTTAAATTTTACTTTTAACCTGATAAAGGTTGCATTAAAAAGTAAACAAAAAAAGTTCATTCACATCATTCACCTGCCCTGCTGTTTATGTGATGCACCAACCGCTGGTATCTGTTCATCCTGTAGGTGTTTTTTTAAGGGATAGCTTTCGTGGCTTCCTTCACGCTGAATGCAAACAAAACAAAATTTAAGCTTGTGCTATTTAATGCCTTACAAGTGTGCCACCCAATCATTTCTAATTCAACAAATCTGAAGGATGAAAAGTTTTTGGAGATGAAGCAAGTTGATGGTGGGGCTACTGTGGTATGCTTTTTTTTCTGCTCAGCAAGTCTGTTTTGTGCCTTGTATGCCTGGCCTTGCTGGCAGCTCTGCTGACCAGTTTACTCTGTCTGGCTATGCATGTAAAGAGTGTCCCCTCTTTGTTCCTGCCTTGGGCCTTCAGCCAAGCTCCCCCTTCAAAAACTCAAGCCACACAAGGACGCCCGTGCACACAGCAACACACCCACCCCTTTTTCACTCTCAAACAACTCTCCCCCTCTCCTCCCTGCGCTGCCCTCAAATTGCTAATAACAAAAAAGGAGGACAGAACCGGAGGGACAAGCATCACTTTAAAAAGCAGGTGTCCACAACTTTTCAGTGCTCGTTGATTTCAAATGGAGACCTTTTAACCTTCTTGCTTTTCTGGCTGGTGGCTGAGGTAGCCAGTCAGAAGCCTAATCAGTCTCGTCTGACAATACTGGGAGGTTGAGGGCTGTCAGTCCTTCTTTTAGATGGGGGTTCCAATGAAGCCGTGGAAGGGGAACCCCTGATTGATTAGTCCCTCTTTATTGAAGTGCGTGTGTGTGTGTGTGTGTGTGTCTACAGGGGGGCAGCTACAAAGCTTTATTACAAAATGTAGCCAGAGAGAGTACCATAATTATGACTTTTTCTTTCTGCTGGCAGGTTAAAGCTGACAGAGAGGGTTCTTATGGCTCACTTCACCCTCTCATCCTCCTAAAGAGAGATTATTACTGCCCGTAAAAAGCCAGGAACCAGCCGGGCTCATCAGTGTGGCTGTAAAGGCCTCAGATACAAAACCTGTTTCAGAGCATTACTCAGAAAGATAAAGAGAAAAAGAAAGATTTGAGGACTGCAATGAAGATAAATCACTGTGTAATCCCTTTGCAGGCGTATTCACTGATGCCAGGACTGAACAGTTTCAGTGCTCTGCTTTTGAAATAAATGATGTTCAACAATCTTCTTACAGAAAGTACAGGGTTCATTCACAGTGATTACACCACCTCCTAATAAACCAAGTAGACCATATTCAGACCTTGATCACAATGTGTCCTAGGACATTCGCTCATATGTGGCCAACACTAATGTAAGATTTGAACACATTCTAGGACGAATTCAAGTCAATCACTCCGGACACATTTGGAGCGGTTGGGGACACTTGTGTCCACGTTCTTTTAGACTCTTCAGATCTTGCACAAAAATGTGTCCTCACCAGTGTATTTAAAAGTTGCCAGGGCTGCTGCATGGTGTATATATGGTCCACGACAGATTTAGATCTGATCACTCAGGTTTTATTTGAAGGTGGTCTGGGAGCACATTCTCTTCGTAGTCTGAACACTTAAGTGTCCTGGAACAGATTCAGGGCCTACCCTAAACTATCATAATCAGTTTAGCTAATGAGCTATTGGATTTACTTGTAAATGACGACAATAAAACTGTCACTCATTTCTTTTCCATGCTTGAGGCAGATCTTTCCTCATGTTCATACTCCTCACCTTCATTTATTTAACCTTTGGTCGAAAAAAGTTTGGTTGGCAAAAAAGTGTGTCTAATCCTTTTTATCATGCTATTTCTGACTTTCAAGTTATGCCCAGTTATTCCCCAGACACCCCCCCCCCCCCCCAAAAAAAAAAGAAAAAAAGAAAACAAGAATTACATGTTGTACTCACAAGTGAAAATAATGTACATGTTTATTTAAATACACGGATGGAAGGTCAGATCTGATCCATCAAGATGCATTTGGGTACATATTTTAATGCCAGGTGCGAATACTAGTTGCGCTACATTGGCCACTTACAGATACCTCAAGATGCATTTTCACACATCTGTATAGCCACATTTCCCACATATTTGTAAAACGTGGCTGATCCTGTGTGGCCTTATTTGTGGGAGGTCCTCTATCTCTCTTCGTGTCTATCTATCTCTTTTTAACAGGTCAGCCACTATCAGTATGTGTGTGTCTGCTCTGATGCCTTCTATGTAAATCTCTTCAACTGCAGTCAACGCTTTACATCTATTGTTCAGCGAGAGCTTTTATTTGTTGACCATTTTTAGATGTGTGTGTGTGTGTGTGTGTGTGTGTGTGTGTGTATGTGTGTGTGTGTATGTGTGTGTGTGTGTGTGTGTGTGTGTGTGTGTGTGTGTGTGTGTGTGTGTGTGTGTGTGTGTGTGTGTGTGTGTGTGTGTGTGTATGTGTGTATACTCACCTGCTCTGTAGAAGGATTGCCTCATAATTTTCCTTAAAAACATTGACGATCCCATTTTATTGGCTTTACTTTGAGATAAGCAAGCGACCACTTTTTTGCTTTAATGAAGGTGGGGCTGTAATGTGTATGTAAGGAAGGCAATTAGGCTCATTTAAAGTATGCTGTAAAGTCACTAAAGAGAAATTTAAGTCTCACAATGTAAAGCTATAAATAGTGTCTGATCATAAAGAAGAGTGATTTATTTTTGGTACACCTGACATAAAACTAATGAGTGGCTTAAGTGTTGTCATAAACATGCAGATAAGAAGCAACACTGTAGACAGCATGGAATATTGAATTTCCTTGGAATAAGTCATATTCCAAGTTATTGACAGAGTTTCCCTTTAATAATCACTTTTTGAATTAATTAAAACATTTTCACAAAAATTATTAAAAAATGAAAGTGAATAAATATGTATTCATTTACATTTTGTCAATGCTCCTTTTAGAGGTGTGTGTGTGAGTGTGTGCGTGTGTGCGTGTGTGTGTGTGTGAGTGAGTGAGCGAGAGCGTATGTAGGCAGGGCATCTCACAGACACTTCACTCAACTGCCTTTCCTCACCAGCGTGTTGTTGGGTTTAAGCCATGATTTTGATCAAACTCACTGAGTCACCAAATATCTGTTTTTTATGCTCCAGATCCTGTTTGTTTTGTTGGTTGTGCTCTGCTCCCACTGTGCCGTTGCATTCTCAAGATTTTCTTTTGAGTTACTTTCTCAGACCAAGGTCTGAAATATTTTTTTTTTAACTTTCTTGCAATAAACTGGCTTCCTGGAGCCACTTTTGCCTCCAATCCTGCTTTTGGGTCAGCTTCCTTCATACACACAGAATGGTATGAATCTAAATACAAAGGGGTTTACAACAAGATGTAAACCCCTGGTAAAATTCAACAACAAAAGAAAAAAATACAAAATATATTTAACTTAGCCAGAAAACAAATAAAATGGCCTATCATGTTGAGGAAGCTGCTCCTTTGGACAGATGAAACCAAGATATAATCGTCAGAAAGAGAACATTATAGAGATAGTCTAGACGGATTTCAGAAAAAAGGCCTTTTATAAGAAGTAAGGAGCATTTATGGGTACAAGTCGGGAACCGGCCTACCTTACATATTTCAAGGGTGCTGAGTCCTAAAAAACCGGTACCCGAGTGAAATCTTGAGTTTTTTACCTTCTAATTTGCATATTAAAATGGCCGCCAAATTGCCCATCTTGCACAGTTATTGGACCATTTCCTCCTATTTTTTTTTGTAAGTAGGCAATCAAGATGAGGAAATTAAGTTTCTAGATCAATAGTCAAGGGTCAAACAAGGATATAGTGGAGGCTCAGTGCCTTTTTTATGTATATATATATATATGCAAAATACCAACTTAAGGTGAAATTAAGCATTATTTGTGTCATTTTTTAAGGCCGACATAAATATTAAATAAAAGTAACTCTGAAATTTTCCCTGTTGATATGATATATGATGTACACCATATTATATGATAACAAAGAAAACAATCCATTGCAAGTTGTCTGGGATTTCATGTTTTTTGCAAATTAAGCATTTGTTCTCTAAAAACATAGCATGGTCAGTCCCATCGCTGAGGACCCTTTGCCTGAGGGGAATTAACAGCAAAGAGGATCGTAACAGTTTCACACGCTTTGGTACCTATAGCCACCTGTAGCCACCTATAGCCACCTGCAGCCACCTATAGCCACTTATAGCCACCTGCAGCCACCTGCAGCCACCTATAGCCACCTGCAGCCACCTATAGACACCTGCAGCCACCTATAACCACCTGCAACCACCTATAGCCACCTATAGCCCCCTGCAACCACCTATAGCCACCTGCAGCCACCTATAGCCACCTGCAGCCACCTATAGCCACCTGCAGCCACCTATAGCCACCTGCAGCCACCTATAGCCACCTGCAGCCACCTGTAGCCACCTGCAGCCACCTATAGCCACCTGCAGCCACCTACATGTATAGCCACCTGCAGCCACCTATAGCCACTTGCAGCCACCTATAGCCACCTATAGCCACCTGCAGCCACCTACATGTATAGCCACCTGCAGCCACCTATAGCCACCTATAGACACCTGCAGCCACCTATAACCACCTGCAGCCACCTATAGCCACCTGTAGCCACCTGCAGCCACCTATAGCCACCTATAGCCACCTGCAGCCACCTATAGACACCTGCAGCCACCTATAACCACCTGCAGCCACCTATAACCACCTGTACCCACCTGCAGCCACCTATAGCCACTTATAGCCACCTGCAGCCACCTATAGCCACCTGTAGCCACCTGCAGCCACCTATAGCCACTTATAGCCACCTGCAGCCACCTATAGCCACCTGTAGCCACCTGCAGCCACCTATAGCCACTTATAGCCACCTGCAGCCACCTATAGCCACCTATAGCCACCTGCAACCACCTATAGCCAAATGCCGAAAATCGGGGTTGTTATGCACTGCAATGTGTACATGTCAGAGTGATGACCAATGTCCTTGTTTAAATGTGGAGTTGTAGTCCTCAAGCATACCATGGCAATGGGTAACCAAAGAACTTGGAAAAGGACTGCAGAAAGGAATACTAATCAAAATGAAATTCCAAAGACAATGGCACACAAGCAAACTAGAAAAGGTATAAAAACAATTTACCAAAACCAAAAAGTGACCTATGGAACTTACAGAAGAAGACAGATGAAAGCAAAGCAATTCAGCTAGAAACATGATAGAAAATATACAGAAACAAGGTCTGATCTGTAGAACTGTTCAAGGGAAGTTTCATGTTTTTTTTCCCCTATTCACTTAAATATTTTGATGTTTGAATTAAGAGCATTATGCCTTGTTTGCATAAAAAAATTAATTCTCAGACAACTTGCAATGGTGTTTTTCTTAATTATGATGTAATATGGAATACATCACATATCATATACACACTGGGAACATTTAAGAGTGATATTGACTGAATATTTATGTCGGCCTTAAAAATGACACAAATAATACCAAATAAAAGTTGGTATTTTGCATATATATATATATATATATATATATATATATATACATAAAAAGGCACTGAGCCTCCACTATATCCTTGATCTGACCCTAGACTATAGATCTAGACACTTAATTCATCATCTTTGAATGCCTACTCACAAAAAAACTTGGGGAAAATGGTCCAACGACTGAGCAAGACAGGCAGTTTGGCGGCCATTTTGATATGCAAATTAGAAGGTCAAAAACTCAAAATTTTGCTCGGGTACCATTTTTTTGGATTCAGCACCCTTGAAATATGTAAAGTAGGCCGGTTCCCGACTTGTACCCATAAATGCTCCTTACATTCACTTTTTGGGTACATCCCGTCTAGTCTAAGAGGGAAAAGAGCGTCTCATGATCCAAAGGAAAACACGTCCTCTGTCAAACATGGTGGGGGCAGTGTTATGGCAGGGGCTTGTGTGGATGCCAGTGGAGCTGGTTCTCAGGTGTTTATTACCAGCGTGACTGCTGACAGAAGAACCGCTATGAATTTCGAGGTGTATAGGGTGCTACTCTTCTTAAATCTAGCCAAATGCTACAAAAGTAAATCAAGACTTTTAGAAGGCGAAGAAACATGATATACTTCACTGAAAATGGTAGCAGTGAGGGCCTGGCTAAGTGCATCTTCAGAATGTGCTGATGTCTATGGACTGCAGAAAGAAATTGTCCAAATACTTTTGAGCCCCTGAACATGGAGATACTTGGATTGATAACAGTTGTAAGTCCTACACGGCTAAGTGCCAAACCTTTTTTTTACTTGCTCGTTGCTATGACATAAGCATAGACTTCTCCATGCCCTCTAGCTATCTTGATGTCTCCATGCTTCTGTTTCACAAGTCACAGAATGCATCCCAACTGCTGGCACTTTTCAAACCTCCCCACGTTTTTGTTTGTATCTGCACACGGCAGCAAGGTTTGGCTGATGTTTATCCTCATGGCAACAATTTCATGAGAGTACACAAGCATGAAATTCAAAAGTATTTCTGCACAGGCAAGGTGCAGAAATCATGATATGCCCCTGCATATTTAGAGCCAGCAATTATATTGACCAGAAAGTTCAGCAATTTATTAGCATTTTCAAGTTGTTATTGTGAAGTAGTAACATTTTACACTGTGGATAAGTGCAGCTATTAAACACTGAGGAATGAGACTGAGTGACCTTTCTTTTTACATCATATTGTAAAATAACTTTGTGGCAGTGATATCTGCTGTGAAAGTGTGCAGCGTAAAAACAGACTCATGTAAGAAGAAAACATGCTGCTGTTTGTCTTCTGACTCACTTTCTGACTCATGGGATTAACTGAAACAATCAAACACTCTGAAGTGTGTAAGAGATTAGTGTCTCAGGAAGGACAGAACACCTGAAATATCCGCAATTGTTATCCATCTTAGAAACTGCCAACCTGCATCATATTTTCTCTTTTGTCTTTTGCTCAGTGAGGAGAATGTTACACTTTTTAAATGAAAAATTACAAAGAAAGAAAGATGAAAAAAAGAAATAGAAAGGTGTGACTTGCTGCATTTCTTCCTTTTTCATAATTCTTCATAAGGATTAACAGGGTATCAGTTTTGTTTTTAAGTGTATGTTTGCTGGTCTGCTCTTTTTCCCAGTAGTCTCATCTTGTTGGATAACAACCTATTACCCTCTCTTTTTTTCTCTTGACGTCTGGTTCAGGTCCATGGACTCCTCAGGTATAGCGGAGTTACCAGTTTTTTTGTTATTTTCAAAGCATCTAGATCTGCTTAAGCATTAACCAAGTCAGCCATAATTAAATAAATGCACAGGTCCTCAAATATCCACTTTATCAGTCAAACACACGCTCTCACACACACACCTGGTTTGGATGACTTGTAGTTAGAGGGGGAAAATTCCAACATGGGCTCATTTATCAGAGAGAGAAGCTCAGCAATTAGATATTGGTGATAAAGATTTTAAGTCAACACCCAAGCAGGTGTCAAGCGTGTTTTTAGTGCATACAAGAGACTCCCCTCCTGGGTGTGCAAGGGTAATAAAGGCTGAAGCTCTGTTTCTCTCACATCCCTCCATCAGGTCACATTCCTCCTCTCTGGGCAGAGTCCAGACCTTTACCCAACAACATTAATGGGTCCAAAATCAGCCCACATACTTGAAACGTAATCACTATGATGTTGCAGAAATCTGGATGACAAAAGTTTAACTACTTCCATACAACTCTAGCTCAATTAAATGAATGAAACGAGATGGACTTTGACACAACTTCAACTTCATATATATATATATATTTACTTAATGGTCAAATTTTTTATTTTAATAGTTCCTCAGCCCTAAAACCAGTTGTGCCAATATTTGACAAACTGTTTCAATAAGCTCGACCAGCCTGCAATGAATCCTCCAAAAACAGAAGTCAGTGCTGTTAGATCCACTTATTATAAAAGAGATTTTCATTTTTAAGACAAATTTGAGATTTTTTAAAACAAATCAAAGTCGTATGTCTAGACTTTTATCAAATCTCAGACACCATATTTCAGCAACAGTTTGTTGTCTGTGTGCAGCTTTTGATTGCTTTACTGTGGTACAAATAAGTGCATAATGTTTTTATGGCTATTTGCATTATTTACCTATTTGCTCAGAAAATAAAAACAGACAAATGATTTGACTCAAAATGTAATAGTTTCACTCTGTTATCTGGCTGGCTAGTTCATAAAATCTGTAGATGGTTTAAATGTTAAGAGAAAGGGAATGAGCCCATAAACATATGCTGTTATTCATGTTGTGACAGTTTCCAACTCAGACCATTTGATATATCTATCAGCTATAACTTATGAAACCAGTTAAACTTCAAAATGTGGAGGTGTTGCATTGTAAGGAAGATGAACCTAGACCGGTCCATGGAAATCAGTGTACCAGGTCACGTAATCAGAGAGGTGATCTAGTGCCGGCGTTGACACAAATGTCTGTTTGACCTGGAGGTTTCAGGGTGTCTGCAGTGATAAGTAATCTCCTCGTAGAACAGGAATGTGTTATGTGCTTTCACTTCTACTGTGGGGGGTCCACATTTGAAGACAGCAGGAAAGACCTCCAATAGCAACAGTAGCATGTTTGCATCACCCCCCCCCATCAAAGCCCACCACAACCAGCCACCCAACATTACGAGAGCCACCTATTGAAGCAAGCCTCTCCATCACACTTTGACAGGGATGAAAGCCACAGGCCAGGAAAATTAACTAAGTTAGCCATTCAGATGCTCGTCTTTGCAGAGGAAGCCAGGCAGGGGATCCGGCCCATTTGTTCCCTGATCAATCAAAACCAAGTCCTGGCCATCTTTATGCTTTGGCTATAGAGAATTAGGTTGGATTGTTTTCCTAGTGATCCATTCCCGTTTCATCACAATAGACAACGAAAGAATGCCAGTTGGTTTTCCTGCAGGGACTCTTTCCTGTTTTGAACAAATACAGATGGGAAGACATGGATGTGAGCTGTTGTTTCATGGCAAAGGGGTTGTCTTGGATCTCCTTCCAGCTGGGACCAGTTACATCACGAGTAGTCTATTCATCCAGGTATCACTGATTCCAAATAAACGGATGTTTTCTTGTTGTATGACATAGACAGCTAGTATGGGTTATGGGTTGATGGCTGAGTTTTTTTAAAACATTTTTTTTATGTCTATTTTCAATCATCTACCTCTGCATCACCTTAGGGGGAAAACACAACTGATAAACCTCAACGTCCCTCACTGTTTACCCAGGTTTTCCTCCTCAGTTTTCATTCCTCCTTATTTACCTTACTCAACTACTCAAACATACAAAAAAACTACACAGACACACGCTCTATGTCTTGTTTCCTTTGTAAATAAGAAAGAAGCTTCTTTAATAGCCCCCTGAAAAGATAGCAGAAGGGAAGGACCGTAAACAGAAATATGATAAAACAAAGAGGAACCAAAGGCTGCTGGCCTGGTGTGCTGCCACCGTTTGCTTAAAGTTAAACCAATAAGATAATACGCCCACCACGTTGTCTGGACTGGCTCCATTGGAGATAGAGCTTGTATGTAGAACTGCATGGCGTGCTGTCCCTCTCGCTGTATCAGCGGCTCTGATTTTCAGTTAGATAGCGGGAGCAAGATGTATGTGTGTATGTGTGCTCGGAGTTTGAGATAGTGTTTACAGCACCCAGTTATTGGCAGGTGTGGCATTAAACCACAGCGTGGAGCTTGGTGAACTTTGCTCTTCAACAGTTTGGTCAAGAACATGGCTACAGAAAAGAAGGGGGGGGGGGGGGGGGGTAATGGTATAAAAGCAAAAATCAATGATGAATATGAAGAAGAAGAAAAAGCTGAGATCTAAAAGTTTGCTAAAAACAGATTTATTATTACCTTGCCACTCATCTCAGCACTCCTGGAGCCTTTTGACTCATGCTTTTTTTTTAGTTGCATGCTCCCAGGGAATCTCCTTTGTGGCTGAGTGAGTGTAGACTTGTCAATTTGTGACCTGTGTGGGGAAGAGATATAATGGTCAGATTTGATGGAAAAACTTGGCACATGTCCAAGGGGAACAGAGACTCTGAGTGTAGTTTCTCAACTATGACACAACCACAGGCTGTGGTGTGTGAGCATTTTTTGGGGGGGTGTGTGGTTAACTTTCAGCTGCTCCGTGTGCACCTGAGACTCTGCTATTGTGAAAATAGGAGCCATATTAAATAGGATTCTTGGCACATTTTATGTTTGCCTTATTAACTGTGTCAGCAGGAATAATAAAGATAAAATGTTGACTTGGTCTTAGTCAAATGCACCAGTTGAGGTACACGGTGAGAGGAAGAGTGCCTATCACCTTGTCTCCCCCAAGGCACCAGCAAACAAACACACGGGCATCTGCACGTGCAAACACGTTGTTGTTTCTCCTCAAACATCACAGGACTTTGTGTCGCTTCGCCCACAAATTTACATTCCCAAGTACAAAAACAATTTTCCATTTGGAAGTTGGTACGCAGGTTTTTGTTTATTCCCCGCTTCATTCAATTACCCCCTCTTTGGTTTGTTTAACATTTCATTCTCATGATCTAATTTCTTATTTGGTTGCTCTTCAGATCTGTAAGTGAATGCCTCAGCTGAGCACCGGGGCTGCATGTGGTGTGGAATTCATTAAGGCCGCTCGTCCCCGCCGCGCATGTGTGCGCGCACACAGCATAACCACAGCATCTCCAGAAAGACGCCGTGCATCTGTGTGAGTGTGTGCACGTATGTGTGATGCTATGGTGAAAGGCACCATCTGTTCCATGTGACAGTAATGAAGTGAGGGGCATTGTGGTACAAAGCCTCAGACCCATTCATCACATCTGTAGGCGGGCCAAGCATATTCCTCCTGTCTTATAGGGATACCTCTACACACACACACACACACACACACACACACACACACACACACACACACACACACACACACACACACACACACACACACACACACACACACACACACACACACACACACACACACACACACACACACACACACACACACACACACACTGTATGGTTTCCCTTTCGCTGCCGTCTTTATGCAGACACTTGTAGAGCAGTTACACTGAGATTTAAATGTTGTCTGCAATTTTAACTTTCCATGAATGACATCTTGATTGTGGTTTTTATTTGCTTATTTTATGCCACAGTGTGCTTTTCAGCCTCATTTACATACCAAACTGTCAGGAGGCTGGTATGTGTTGGGTCATTTGTGATTTGGTTACAACTGTCGATTTAGGAAGTTGTAAATCATTTGGATAAAAAACAAACAATTGAAAGAGATGTAAACTCTTATAGGACTATACAAATATTATTCTACCTAAGTGATGGTGTGAATAGTGAGGTAATTTTGAACATTTTTAGGCCGTTTTGCAACAAATACATTTGTTTTATACTGTTGTCACTCTAAACTGCTTTGATTCAAGTCGTTTTGGTCCCTAATAAACGTTCCCACTCCTAATAATAACAACAGTAAACCTAGGGTTGTTTGAACTTCCTTTAACACAAAACCGTGCTTTCTGTCCTTAACGAATTATTTCCCACAGAACGAGAAATGTACATCAAACTTAAAGAAAGTGAAAGCATTTTATATGCATGGCTTATTCCTCACTCGTTTGTTGGTTGATAAAGCAGATGGTCATGCATGAGTCAAAAAGTCAGTTGTGCATAAGTGCATTTCCAGGTAACTGGGTTTGCATGTTGGCTGACAATGTTACGGCATTTCGATGTCATTATCAACACTTGTGGACACCTCTGCAAAGAACCTTTCTATCTCTGTGGTATTTCTGTTGTGGAAGTAAAATTTATAATTATCCATTCATGTAGCCTGATGGCTGTGTGTAAGTCCACCCAACTGAACCTCAGCAGCTGCAAAAGGTCGAACGAAATGGACAGACAAAAATGGAAAACAATAGTGTCTGAAAGTTGAGCGGAGATGGAGAAAAACAAATCTCCAGGTTCATTATGATATCTATAGACTATACTCTTATAATTTACAACTGAGAAATGCAAGGAAGCCCTACTTCTCTGACATCACCAACAAAAACAGTCATAATGCCTGGGCTTTATTTGCTACAGTTGACAGGCTAACGAACCCTCCTGTCTCAGTGGCAACTGGACTTCATTCCAGCATAACCTGCAATGACCTGGTCAAATTCTTTATAGATAAAATCCAAAATATTGGACAAGTAGTTGTTACATCAATAGGAGGTTCAGTGAAAACTGGTTCAAATACCATGACACTGTTTCATCGCATTTACAGCAATGACCTGGAAGACATCTTGTGTCAACCGAACTCGTCCTTTTGAAGTTTAGAAATCCTCCCAACATATTTTTTCAAAAAGGTTTCAAAGATTTTGGAGTCAGACCTGTTACTTGAACTTGTTTTTAATGCCACATGTATTTCCAGAGCCACTAAAAACAGCTGTAATTTAACTGTAATTCAGACTCGGCTGAAAAAGGGCAATTTGGACAAGACAAAAAAGAACAAATACAGGCTGAGCTCAACTCTTCCATTTTGACTAATTGAAAAAGAAGATTTTGAACAGCTAAATAACTTTTTAACACGAACAACTGCTATAATGCCTTCCCGTCAGGTTCTAGACAGCACCACAGCACTGACACTTCTCTGACCAAAGTGTTTTATGAACACTTTGAACTGTATGGTTCAAAATATTAGAGAACAGGAAGTACTTTGTGTCAATGGGTTACATGACATCTAAGCACACAAGAATCACATGTGGAGTTCCCTATCATGGAATCTATTCTGTTTAACATCTACATGCTCCCAATATCACAGATCAAAAAGAACAACAAAATAAGTTACCATAGCTATGCAGATGACACCAGGAGACCGAGGCCCCATACAGGTTCTTGGTAAATGCATTGAGGAGATTAATGACTGGATGTGCCACAACTTTCTCCAGCTAAACAAAAACAAAACTGAAGTAATCATCTTTGGAGCCAAAGAGAAACGATTACAGGTTACCGCAGAGCTTCAATCTATACATCTAAACACTACCAACCAGGCCAGAAATCTGGGTGTAGTGATGGACTCGGACCAAAATTTGGAAAAAACGCATTAAAGGTATTGTGACATCATTTTTAACATGCTTTTAACACTATTAAAAGTCTTGGCCAACATCCCTCAAATGTGTCTAAAAGAGTGTAACAAGAAAAACTTCACTCTAGAACTCTATTCCTGGCTTTTTATTACAGTGTTTTTTTGCCCCGTGAAAAACGCTTCCTTTTCCCCCTTTCCTGTCAATCATTGCCCCGCTCCTCCTCCAAACCTCTTCCAACCCAACCATACGCTCACAGCGGCGTCGGAGAGTTAAGCCGGGAGTGACAGGCGAAGCATGCACAGAAAAGCAGCAGGGCGAACCACAGCAAACAATCACAAAAATAAAGGCATGCAAGCAGCAGTGTCTCCTTATCTTAAGTCCAGTCAGTGACCGCGGGTCTTTTTAGCAGTTTTCCTCCGGTGATTAGAACAAAAGAGGCTCTAAACAGCTCCGTGTTAAGCCTGATCTATGGTTCTGCGTTAAATCGACGCAGAGCCTACGCCGTAGGGTTCAGCGTACCGAGCGCGTCGCCGCGTGACCCTACGCCGTAGGTTCTGCGTCGGTGTAACGCGGAACCATAAATCAGCCTTTATGGTGCACTGGAGAGGAGAGGAGACAGGGAGCTGGGTGGAGGGGGCGGTGATTTAGCGGGTCTATACGTAACGGCCCGCCACCAAACCAGATGCGCCGTTTTTGCATAGTTATGCGGAAAATCCCAGAAAGCATACAATACACTGAATGTTAAAAGTTCGTTGTTTTTTGGGTGTAATTGATGTCAAGACACCCAACAAAACACAAAAAATCAAGAACATTTTTCATGTCACAATCCCTTTAAGATAAAAACAAAGTCAGCCTAGTATCACCTTAAGAATAAATCAAGGTTAAAAGATTTTATTTCTCACCAGGACCTGGAAAAACAAGTCCATACATTCATCTTTAGTAGGCTTGATTATTATAACAGCATCATTATAGAATTACCTAAAAAAGTTCATCCAGAACTCTGCTGCTCGAGTCCTCACTAAGATCAAAAACGTGGACCACATCAGTCCAGCTCTGAGGTCTTTAACTGGCGCCTGTCCATTAGAGGATAGACTTTAACGTTCTGATGCTGGTTTATAAAGCTCTGAATGGTCTAGAACCAAAATACACCAGTGACCTCCTGACCCAGGATGAACCTTCCAGACCCCTCAGGTCATCGGGATCCATTGTTTTTATAAGTTCTGAGAGTCAGAACCAGACATGGAGAAGCTGCATTCAGCTTCTACGCTCCACATGTCTGGAACATACTCCCAGAAAGCCTCAGATCAGCTGAAACACTCAGCCTATTTAAATCCAGGCTGAAGACACGCTTGTTCTCAGCTGCATTTGAATAAAGCTCCAAATCTGCACTGTTACCGGTACTTTGAAGTTTGATTTTCAAAGCTTCATCAAATTTCACCTAGTGTTTTTATCTATTGTTCTTACTTTGTTCTTTCTTTATGTTTAAATTTTAAATCATGCTTTTTATATTTTGTTATTTTATATTATGTGGTGATGTTTTATTGTCTCTAAAAAGCACTTTGAATGACCTTGTTGTTGAATTGAACTATAAAAATAAACTTGCCTCGGTTTTCGAGTGTATCTCCATGAAGAGGAATAATCACATAGCAAGAATTTTTCGGCACTTCTGTGTAGCTGAGACATGACCCTGCCTTGGAGAAAAGAAAAAAAAGTTAAATTGTTATTATTATTAAACTTGTCAGTTGCTACAAAGTACTGAAACGTTGGTCCCCTCTGGGAGTCAGACTTGAGTCTCCTTTGAAGGACTTGTTTTGTGCTCCTCCACCAGAAGCGGTGTAATGAGACATTTGACTTTTCATTTACATTGTTGGCACTGGCATTTCATTTCATTTACACATTTTTGAAGTTTTAAAGTGGCTGTAATTATTACACTTATGAGACCAGCTAGTCTGGAAAAGGATTTAACTCCTGCTTTTATGTTGCCGTCCATTTCATTCTAATGGCAGTCACTGACAGTCATGATGTATAGGTGGGTAGCAAGCCTCATGACTATTCTTTATTATCATCTCGATGAGTTTTCCCAGTTTAAACACTTTTTAAAGTAAAGCTGACAGATGTCTTTTTGTAGTTTCACTCATTTAATCAAATTGTCAAGGTGTGGTTTATTTCAAACTAAAACAAAGAAAAAGCGCTGCTTAGCAGGATTGCAAAAGACAGAACATGACGAAATCCAAAATAACGTGACCTGACACATGGAGGAAGGAAACAGTACGGACCAGCAGAGAGCAAGCGAAAGACAAGAGAAGAGAAGATATAGAAGGCTTGACGAGACACGGGTGCAAACGATCAGGGCAGATGGGAACCAGGGAAGTCAATACATAACTGAAGACATGGATTTCAAAATAAAACAGGAACTAAACATCAAAACTATCACACAAATGACACATCGTATCTGACTCTCTGCAGTGTATTGTGGCATCAGAAAGCTCTGTCTTTAATTTCTTTAAAAGAATAAATAAATAGATAAATAAAAATCAGATGATCATGGTTACTTCATGCAAAAACTAGTAGTCAGTGCAAAGCAGATATAAGGAAGCTGTAACAGCAGGTGCTTTCTGTCAATTGTTGCCATTTATATCAAGTATGAACAATTTTGCTCTTGGACATGGATTGGGCAACTTTGACATTTTTATCTGCTTATTTAATCTATGTTTAAACTGACAAACTGGGGCATTGGCACAATGTTTGACGTTAAATTGTAGCCTAGAAATCAAAACAAGCTGCTAGCAAATTTAAATTTGTTTTGCAGCTACATCTTTCTGGATGTGGGTCTGATTTATCAGGCTAGTAAAACTGTACAAAAATGTTGTTGGCTATATGCATGTTTCACATAATCCCAACTTTTGTGGTTATTTTGTAAAAGCTCCAACTAAAATGCTATAGCTTTAAAGAGAATTGTGCCTCTGATTACTCAGAATATGTTTTTGGAATATGTCAGCAGGCCGTCCGACACCACTGGTCTATTCAGAGTACCCTTCTCCACCACCACCACCCCTACTTTGCAGCTCTTTCTACCAGCCCCACACTGCAGTGCTTGATCTATTAGACAAACCGAGACAGACCTCATCTCTGTGCAAATGATTAGAATCGTTGTTCAAACATTGACATCAGCTGGAAGGGCTTTATTCCCAGCTCTGTTTAAGCCAGACAGGCTTTCCCTGATGCCACCAACACTAATATTGACTCACAGTCTAATTTCCGAACATCTTGCCTTGTCTAAAATCTGTGAATGCTATCTTTAAACAGACCATTTATCATATTTTCAGGCGCTCAGTGGAGTTGTCTACGCTGTGTAATCTACACTCCCTCCCGTCTCTGCTTACTGATTGTTCAGTCGCTGCACAGTTCAATGCCCGTGTGCACTTTCAGTTTTGTTGTTCAGCTCTAGACACCCCCGCCTGCCACCCCAACCACCCCAACCACCCCACCATGCTCAGCATCTCTCTTACAGACATACAATGAGGTGCATTCTCTCCACTTGTTGCCCTCTCCCTGCATGAGTTGCTTGTGTGTCCTCCATCTTTACACTATATCAACAAACGCTTTGTGCATAACTGCCCTCTGTGACCCAGGATTGAGAAAACTCCCTTCATCTGCAGCCCACTCACCCACGCTCCCATTTCATGCTTGTATGACCACACATGATTCAGCTCATGTTTGTGATGCTTACACTGTGTATTTGTTTGTGTGTTTTGCTGGTGATGTTCAACTGCGGGTTTCCCATGTGGACCCTTTCTCTCCAAACTTGCCGTGAAGTGTTGGTTCACTTGTGCTTCTCAGGTTAACCCCTCCCACCGTTCGGGGGCCTGCTGTCTTGTGCTTGTTGAGCATCATTCCCATCGTCCTCTCTTTCCTTTCTTCTACTGGAAGGACAAGTTAACCGTGCAAAACTACAAGAATGCAGTTTTAATGCAATTTATTACAGTCACAGAATACTTTTCACTGGTTAATGTATAGTACTTAAAGAATGTTGCACACACACAAAAAAAAAAGTTTTTAAGAACTTTGTCATCTCTTGCAGTTTTGCAAATTGCTCCTTATATCTTTTAATGGTTCTTCTCTTCTTGGTCTGTTGTAAACAGTTTTAATTCTTCTCTCTCTCTCTTCATCGGCCTCCGTCACTCCTCGACCCACCCTCTCTTCTCCCCGCCTCCTCATCCTCTTTATTTACTAGACCGCTGGTGTGCCTCATGCTCTGTATAAGAGGCCCACTTTGCATTTCCCTGAGCTTGTGTGTATGTGCGTGTTTATGTATAGGAACCCCCTCTTCTCTCGCTAGCTGAAAGCGTAGAGACAGCGTCCCTCCCCTTCAGCCCCGAGGATAAGTCTACTATCATGCTAATGCCCATGTCCTGAGACTAATAGGTCCTTTTACACTGGAGGTTTTCATTCCCCTTGCCTCACTAAAGGGTTTAGTGCCAAGGCCCTTTCTCTCCTTCCTAAACTTTTAAACAGGATAAATATTTCTGTGATTCCTCCGCCTGGACGATGGGTTTGGAGACCGTTCTTTGTATAATTGGATCCCTTGGCCTTGTAACGCTTTCTGTAAATACACCAGGCGAGGTGCAGGAATGCACAATAAAAAAAAGAAAGAAAAAAGAAAGGAGGGGGATACTGATATCCATTTTTCTGTGAGAGTACGTGTCCATATGTGCGTGAGTGAAAGTTTCTCAGTTTGCATTCATGTTGATGCCTCTGGCTTTTTGTACTTTTACTCAGCACTACAGTAAATGATGTTGATGAATATCCTGACACTTGGGACTCCACGCTTGTATAGGTTTGGGTGCTAATTTGATGATCATGTGTTTTTATCTCCAGATCAAACAAGAAATAAGTTTCCAATGAACCAAAGAAGTTGTGTAAATGCTAAAAGTCAGTGTGGAAATTAATTTTGAAAATACAAGGTATGTGGACAAATACAGACCTTTTTCTCTTTGAATTGTAGAAGTAATGTGAATTTTCACTGAGATGCAAATGCAGGCATGCAGTGATGCTGATACCACCATTAATGTTGGCAGACGTCACAGATCTTTGATAACTCAAACTCCTTGCCATCCAGGCTGGTCTCACAGAAATACATGAATTGAATAAAATCTGCATCTATGTTATGTGTTTATGCCACATATTGTGCTAAAACTACATGCTGGTACTGCAGAAAATGACAAGGTTGTCCTTTATAAATGTTCAGAATACTGTGGCACTGAGTTTATTTGAGTTAAGTTATCCATGTTTCTGTTTTTTTTTGTGCTTGGGTGTGTGTATGGTTTTTTTGTGGATATTTTGAAATCACTACCCATTAAAAATGACCAGTATAACAGAAGCTTGTCGGTTGGTTTTCAAGGGCATCAAAGCATCATGGGTCAGTGAAGAATTATCCAGCAAGCCTGAGCAAACTTTGCAAACTTTTGCATTAGCTGCACGTCTGAGGCCCCGTTTACACAGAGCAAAAACGGTGGTGTTTTCATGCGTTTTGGCCGTTCGTTTACACGAAAACGGAGCTCAAAGTCACCAAAAACGATCATTTCTGAAAACTCCGGCCAAAGTGGAGATTTTCAAAAACTCAGTTTTCACGTTTGCGTCTAAACAGAGGAAAACGGAGATTTAGGCTTCAGAACGTCACATTATGCAACAGAAACGTCACCAGCGTCATGTGTGCGACCTGTGTTTACAATAAGTTTGGCCACCGTCAATATTTTCTTGTATTTTACCTGTTTTATATTCTAAAGTCACACTTAAAAGTAACTCCACTTCTCTGTCACTCCAAACGAAAGACTCTCGTTCCGTCTTGGAAGTAAAGCCTGAATTATGGTCCCGCGTTAAATCGACGCAGAGCCTACGGCGTAGGGTACGCGGCGATGTGCGCCGTACGGTGTGCGTACGGCGTACACGTGTCATTTGTTGATTTTTTTCCAGGATTCTGATTGGCTGGCATGACGTTAACAGCGTATTTATGCGGATCCGTGTAAACAAAGAGATTTTGAAAACGATCTCGTGTAAACGATGGAATTTTTCAAAACGTAGAGGGGGAAATATCCGTTTTTGTAAATCCCCGGCTATGTGTAAACGGGGTCTGAATATGGTAGCAAAGAGCTGCAACACCAACTTCTAAAGAAGCCCCCCCCCCCCCCCCCCCAATAGCGGGGTGTCGTGGACCTGCATCTGACTCCGCCCACTTAAACCAGATGTGTAAAAACATGCTTGAAAAGGAAGCTTTTTGTACTGTATACTCTCTGTGGTTTTCTGATGAAAAGATGTCACGGACATGTCATTAAACCTTGGAAATTGTGTCAACATTGGAAGCAAGATCATGAAATATAAGAAGTTATCTTCTAGAGTCTGCATAGATTATATTTGAAAAGAAATACAACAAAAAGTCCTCTAAGTGACCAAAATGTTGAACCGCAACAAAACTTCATTTAGACTCTTGCTTTGTTTACATATTTTAAAAAGGTTTCCAGGGTAATGGCCGGCTCTGGTCAAAAGAAAAAGCCTTTTGAAAACCTGGTGAAAAAGATGAGACGTTGAAGCATGTTGAGCATTTGTAATGTTTTGGGTTTCTCTAATCATGTTGTACAGTAAACAAACAGACAAAAAACAGACAATGTGATGGCAGTAGATGATCAAAGTGTGGGCCAACTGCCTCGTCCCTCTTAATGAGGTTTACCAGCACACACACAACACTGGGACGGCTA
This sequence comes from Cololabis saira, assembly GCF_033807715.1. Classification (NCBI taxonomy): domain Eukaryota; kingdom Metazoa; phylum Chordata; class Actinopteri; order Beloniformes; family Belonidae; genus Cololabis; species Cololabis saira. The sequence goes on from NC_084591.1 coordinate 29,124,798, forward strand.
AGGCAGCCAAGCAAGTGTTTTATGTTTACATCGACCACGAAGAAGGAGCCAGATAGAGGTGTGTTTTTGTTGTGACACGCCACCGCTGATGATTCAGGTCTGGTGACGACAAGATTTCAACGACTTTCCACTCCCAGTTATGGGATCACAAATCCGGAACGGGACTGATTACTATCAGTTTGCGGGTTGCGAGTTGAAGTTATTTGACAATTCTGCTTTTCTTGGAAGCAGTGCATCTTCAAAACCCTGCGCTAAGTAGTAAGGCATTTGAATGAGTTATGAGTTTTATATGGTACATGAACTTTAAGGAATGTAAAGTTAGGCATGAAGCATGATTGATGTGTGTGACCCTGTGGAATCAGGTTCATTTGCAATTATATACAGTAAGGTATCAGTGTCTCATACACTTAGAACTTACCTTCTCATCTCTTTTAGTTTCCTTCTATGTATTGTACTGTACATGCCCCTTTGGCATTTCATTAACTTTGCCTTCTGTAACTTTTGCTTTTTCCCATCTGTCCTCTCCATTCTGTTCCTTTCTGCAGATGTCTGTGGCTCTGGAGCTAACTTATGTGAAGAACCTTAACGGATTGCCTGGGTGAACTGGTATATTGTCATTTGCTTAAGGCTTTTCTCTGATATCTGTTATTTCTCTCCTTTCTTTCCTGACCGGGTCCCACTGAGCATAAAAGCCCCAGCCATTCTAGTCAGTGAGAGTGCTCCAACCACAGGCTGTGCAACATGTTTCACAAGCGGCTAAGAAGCATCCCAGAAGTGTCTCAGGGTGATCTGGTTTCGTCCCACCGCTTGTTTCTCCAACAATTAACAACTTGTCCAGCATGCACAACGCTTCTCTCCCAATGCAAACTGGGAAAGAATTAAGTGAGTCTTATGTAAGACATGCAAGTGTAGCTAATGGGTGTATGTGAGAACTAAAGTAATAGCAGATTGAAAGTTGTAATGTTGTTTATGTTTATAAAAGTCTATCATTCAACTCCATGCACTTCGTAAACACACACACAGATCTCTTCATGCGCGTGCAGTATAGAAGTCAGTTTACAGTTAAGTGCATACTCCTGCTAAGATTGGGGATGTGACAGGCAGGCCTGCTCTTGTCTAAGGGCACAGCACAGACTGAAAGTAGCCTGGAGTGAGCATGGATTCACCTCTACGAGCATGTGTGTCAGTGTCAGAAGACGGTGGTGTGCAGAGCAGTGTTTTCACTCCCATAGCTGGGGATAACCTCCAAACAGCCTTTAAAACTTTAATCTGGTCACATTTGCTGTCGGAATTCAAATATGGCATTTTGAACATCCTAGTTTCTATCGAAGTATCCGATTTTGAGGAGGATCTGCGTTACCAGTGGACGGGAATGGCTCACAGGGCCTCAGACTGCATCCCACTCCACTGATTCACACAGATTGTGTATGTTTCTGAGTCTACCCTACCTTATGTGGAAAAGTATTTGTCCTTAAGAATGAAGACACCTCCTCACGCTCATCCTTCCATCCTCTGATGAAAGATAACATGCCCTCTGTGCTACTAAAGGGGAAGGGGACAATCCCGATGCATTCTGACAGCTCCGTCAAGCACAAGAAATGGCTGCTGGCTGTCTCCGATGCTGCCGGGCTCCCCTCCCAGTTCACACACTCAGGAGCACGTGGACACACACTCACGCTTTCATATAAATACACAAGTTCAGCCAGATAGCACTGATCACATCAAAGTTCTCCGTTATGTTTTCCTACAACTCTTATCATTCTCCTTGTTTGTTTCCTCGATACAAAAATGAAAAAAAAGTCAGTGGGATGGCAGCACATGCATTTCAGATTGATTCCTTAAGTGAGAGATCATTTTACAGTGGCGTTACCAAATGCTGCAATTAACAGCCAAATAGCAACTGATAAAAGTGTTATTATGCAAAATACATGTGCATTGTTGCTCATCGGGTGTTCTTGATGCAACCAGGTTTTACCTTCCCTGAATTTATTACTGTTTGGCAGTTTTGTTGAGCCTGACTTTACAAAGCGGACGGAGAACGCTGACAGGAGAAGTGAGTTACTTGGAAGTAAAGTGAACCTCCAGGGGATTTTTTTTTCCCGCCTCTCTATTTTCCCACCAAACCTTCTTCAAGGTGAGGTATGCATCAGTGTGGTAATGCATCAGATAACAATGGTGTCTTCTTAACATGTCTGACCTTTCAGGTCCATCTCTCCTTTTAGCTTGAAGCCATGAACTGAAATGCAAATAGAAATAACCTCAATCTAACAGACGGGTTTATTTTGTGTACATAGGCAGGCCATGTTATATTTTTTTTGTGTGTGTTGTTCTGCTGTACTTGAGAACAGTATTTGACTATCTGAAGCTACTGGCAAATCAAAAACTGCCCCACCATAATCCTGTCACTCTTTTTGACCCTGACTGCATCAGAAAATATACAAACGTAAATGAGCCGTTAATGCAACCGCTCAGACCCAGACCAGAGGGAAGTTAATCAGCTCTCTCGTGGTTTTTTCAAATCATTTTACATTTTCTGTACTTCAGGAGTTGATAGTGTTAAGTTGTAGTACATATTTCCAAAGAAACACTCCCTGAAGAGGTGGGGCCCCTCCACCCCCTAAAAACGGCCGCTTTGAAGGTGAAGTTCCCTCAGACAGTTAATCATTGATCTGACATAAATTATTCCTTTTTTTCCTCTCATCAACGGGTTCCACATAAATCTATTTTGTCAGTTAAAAGCAAACTTATTTTGTTAACTTAACTGATTATGTAACACTTATTATGAAAAGTGCACGTTTAACTCAATAAACACGTATTTTATGACAATATAAAGAACAAGTGACTCAGTTGTTATTTTGTGTTGAAAATGGAGCTTTTGTAAGATACTTGTGTGTCGTGTAAACAGAAGCGTCTCACAGATATTTCGTCAAATAGTTTAAAAAAAGGTATGTCCTTCGATTTCTCGTGCTTTAAAGTTTTATGATTGTATCTATCTGCCATCTGAAGATTAATAATGATACTTTGGTAGAATTAAAAGCAAACACAATTTAGACATGATCATCATTAAATCCATTAACTAGATGAAGTTACTGCTATTTTTCCAGCTGCTGGTTTGCCACATATGCAAATAATTATAAAGGAATTGTTATAAATGCCTTAAAAAATATGTAGCAAAATAAAGCATGCAACTTACATTGTTTTAAACTGTAAAAGCAAAATTTACAATGGAGAATATAAACGTTACATAAGTAAGAAGTGTGTATTACTAACTGACCGCTTTCTGCAGTTACATGATGTTATAGTGAGTGATATGATTAATGCTGTGTGAGCACTAATCCCTGGTTTACTCCACAGCGTTAAGGGCAGCCTCTTTGAGTGGTGACATGTTGATTGACAGCTCACCTGCAGGGGAAAGGGCCAGGTACGCACATGAATCTTCCCTCCTGTCCTCATGTGTGAACACCTGACAGTTTGTGACAGGAACCTACACACTCCCTAAGTATGTCCTGTCTGTCTGTGAATGTGTGTCTGTAGAAGTCAGAAGAAGCTCAACATGAAACGCCAGAAAGATGTCTCTGCGTAGCCGTCGCTACATTAGTGCAGGAACAGCGTGAATGGTTGAAGCTTCTGGAAATGTTGTCAGTGGGATCTCACTAATGACTTCTCAATATGGTGAGAATAGCTAGAAGGCACTGTAATCCAGAGAACCAGTTAAAAACCATTATCTCTCACTTGACTCTCCATAACAGTGACTAAACACACACACACACACACGCACAAGGACGGGAAAGTAATTATATGTGGGTGTATTATTCACTGTTTACCTCCCTGCGTCAGCGGGGAATTCATGTTAGCAAACGGCTGTCAATATGTCTGTTTATATTAAACAAGTGCACACACACACACACACACACACACACACACACACACACACACACACACACACACACACACACACACACACACACACACACACACACACACACACACACACACACACACACACACACTACTAAAACAGCGACTGAAGAGGAGAGTGGGGAGGGGAAAAAGAAAAGTGACAGGCCTTCTTTGTTGTTTATGGGAATGAGATAGACAACCGCACACTCACTCCTGGTGAAGCGTCTGACCTGTCTTGTTTTTTTTTTTTAACCTGTCTCAAACGCGCAAACTCAACGTGACTGTGGTCATTCAGCTGAAATGCTGGAGAAAGTTACTTTTCCCCGTTTGACTTTTAACTTCGCACATAACCTTTTATTTTTAAATCCATTCTTTCAAGTTTTTGGATTCACTGTAAAAGGATGTTGCCTCAGAGACATTTTGACTTTTATTCAGTTCAGTTAACGTGGAGGTGGAGGTCCTGGAGGTCCTGGAGGTCCTGGAGGTCCTGGAGGTCCTGGAGGTGGTCAGGACCTATAAATACCTGGGACTGCAGCTGGATGGAAGCCTGGACTGGACTGTCAACACAGACAGCATCCACCGTAAAGGACAGAGTCGTCTTTACTTCCTGAGAAGACTGGGGTCATTTAACATCTGTAAGAAACTGCTGCTGATGTTTTACCAGTCTGTTGTGTCTAGTGTTCTCTTTTACACTGTGGTTGGTTGGGGGGGCATTATTAAAAAGAGGGATGCTGTGTGCGTTTGGACAGAGTGGTAAGGAGGGCTGGACTCTCTGGTGTCGGTGGCAGAGAGAAGCACCCTGGAGAAGACTCTGTCCGTCCTGGACAACACAAGACAACACCAGACGCTGATCAGACAGATGTTCAGCAGCAGGCTGCTCTCTCCGACCTGCTCCACAAACAGACGCAACAACTCTTGTCCCCCTGGCCATAAGACTGTACAACTCCTCACTGGTGGGCCAGAGTCATGATCAACCCATACTCAGATGCGCATCAGAACTGTTCCCATAATGCACAACATCATATTTATTTATCTTTAGTTTTAATTTACACTTAACACTTTCATTGAAAGGCTGCACTATTCAACCCAGTCTCACATAAAAACGTACCCTGCCTACGTTGGTCCAAAGTGCAAAAACATAGAGGGGTTACAATAATAGCGCTTGAATTGTATAACTGTTACATTTTTCTGCCTATTCGTTTTGCGTCCAAGTCACGTGACTTTCAAGATTCTGGCCGTGACACCAAAAAACATGGTGGACATTTCAAATTTTTTTGTGAAAAAAATCTATATTTTGAGTTAATTTCTGCATAAAAATGAGTTTTGATTACATTTCTAGCGAGAAATATATATTTTATTTTCATAATATTCACTCAGTGAATGTACATAATCACTCGATTGCTCATTGTTGCAAAGATTTTTAGATCTATCTATCTATCTATCTATCTATCTATCTATCTATCTATCTATCTATCTATCTATCTATCTATCTATCTATCTATCTATCTATCTATCTATCTATCTATCTATCTATATATCTATCTATCTATCTATCTATCTATCTATCTATCTATCTATCTATCTATCTATCTATCTATCTATCTATCTATCTATCTATCTATCTATCTATCTATCTATCTACCAAATCCGACTTCAAGTCATGCCAGGACTGTACATCTTCATTCAAAGTGAATGACTCAGTGTATCCAAACTTTTTATGGTCCTTTAAACATTAACACCACATAATATTGAAATGTACTAAAGCAATGAAGTTAAACATGAAAGTAATACCTTTCAAGGGCGTGAGTTCAAATGTGCAGTTTGGCAAAGGGCCAGCATTTAGGCAACAAGTGGATATTGCCTGAAAGATGAAAAATGTACACTTTGAATAATAATAATAATAAAATAAGGCAAGTTGGTGCAGGTAAGATGTTCAAAGAGTTTTAATATGTTGCTTCAAGCTGTGCTATAAGATAATAAGGAATAAGGTGCTTTCTTTCATGGGTTTGTCCATTAACCCCGTAATGCTTTCCTTACACTTTATTTCCACGTTCAGATACGTTAGTCAGAGCTCGGTCACGGCCTGAGGCCAAATCCCTTTTGCTGCTGTATTAGTAAGTCACACCACAATGTGTCCACACAGCTGTTTACTTTTCACATTTTGTGCTCCATTGTGATTCAGCCTGGGTTTCCCCAAGTGCAGACTTTGATAATGGGCCAACTTCAGTTGCTCTGAAATAGATTTTTTTAAAAAGAGAGAGAAAAAACGGCCGCTCCTTTCCCGAACACACACACACACACACACACACACACACACACACACACACACACACACACACACACACACACACACACACACACACACACACACACACACACACACACACACACACACACACACACACACACACACACACACACACACACACAATGAAAAAGGCAAGAACACCGTTTCATTATAGTAGATGTCCTACTTTGATCCATTCATTTGGAGTGACGAGGAATCTTTGACTTGTCTTTTGTCTTATTCTCTGCAGCTCAGACATTCTGACATGCCCTTAGAAAAATATTATTGTAACTGAGATTATATAACAATGATCAGTCTTTGTCAAAGGTTCCGTTATATTCACTGAGTCACTTGTTTGTACTGAAAATACCGTGACTGTCCCATAAGACTCCGGTTATTAACCTTGTCGACATGTGATGATATCTTACTTTACTTTATTTTATTGCTCATCAGCACAATCAACTGTGAATATCTGCTTTGAATCTGCAGTTTACCACCCGGCGTCTCAGGGGTTAAGGTGTGACAGCTCATCATGTTCCCTTGCTCTGTTGAAGGTTGGAGGAATCGAGCTTAACTGCTTGCAGGATGGGGTTTTACAGCTAATTTGCATGCACTGTGACGAACGAATGACATGGGAATCTGGTCAAAGCTACAAAGAGAAGTTAGCTGAAGGTAGGTGAAGAAGAACAACAGAAACAAAAAAAGAGAAATAACTTGCTCTTGACCTGACATGTTCTGTTAACGGTTGGTTTTATCACAAAATCAGACCCTGCGAGGGTTCATGACTTACTCATCCATTCATCTATCCTGTTTTGAAACCCATTTCTTTGTTGTCACGTCTCTCAGATGCTGGAGCATGTGCTACGCACACAGACAAAAATGAGCTAACAACCATGTACGCTTATGCTTATGTTCAACTTAGAGCCGTCGATCAGCCAAGCATGTTGCTTTTTGAACTGTGGGAGGAAACTGTGGAGATAACTTGACACAGACAAGCCTCATCCAATATTTGACCCTGTAACCTCTCCGCAATAAAACCTTAGCGCTACCTTCTTCAAGTTTTTTGCTGTATTGGTCTTTCGGTCTTTAGTCAGGCCAAACATGATCCATTACTGCTCTGTTTTTAATATTGTTGAATGTTTTACAGTGTGAATACATCACCTTTCTTTTACTTCCACTTGCAAAACAGCTTGCATATTTCTGTTTTTTGATTTTGTGAATTGCTTCTCTGGTTCAAACAGCTGAATTTTCCCAATATTAGAACTAGACACAGCATCGCTTTGCTGAACCAGAGCAGACAGGACGGGCCAGTGTCGTCTGCGATGGACCCGTGTTATTAGCATAAACCTCCGGTCAGTTCACGAGGAGACGGGCGTGCTCATACACAGATCCATTTTTTGTGGTAAAAGCCTTGCGATGGGCAGTGTTCAGAAATGCATATAAGTCTTAAAAGGGATAAATAACTGTTAGAAGGCGACACTGAGATGCTCTCAAGAAGACATATCAGGACTGTGGTGTCAATATACAGCACATAAGGCTGTGCACTTGCTTTCTCTCCGACCCTCGCCAGATCTCCCCCTGTGTGTGGTTGATTGAGATGATGTGAAAGTAGACAGATGGGGTTGGCAGCCAGACAACAGCCCGTCATCCTCTTTCTCTCACTCCCCTGTGTCCTCCACCTCCTCACATCTCACTGTTCTCTCACTCTCTTGCACAGCCTTTCCACTCTCACGCTGCTTGCCCTATCTGCCTTTTTTGCCCACTCCTCACCAAAACATTCATTGTCAACATGTGTCCCAAAAGCTGTCCTGTTCCCCCTATTTCATCCTTTTCCACTCTCTCCATTCTTTTACTCAGTGCCATTATGGCCCCATGCTAATAGAGGCCTTCATTAAATGTCAATTATACACCAGAGACCACACAGTGGAAGGAGAAGACACAATGATTTCTGACCCCAGAAGGTCAACATGCTTATGGCCTTTCAGCTCTAGTTTGGAGAAAAGTCTTTCCACTCTGAGATCTCAGAAGATTTCAAAGTTCATGGAAAAAAAAACAAAAAACAACAACACCACAATGCAATGTGTTTAAAAAGTATGCTTTCGAGTGATGCGACAGATGTAAGAAATTAAATGCTGAGTCAATGCCACATTAATGTAGATGTTAAAGATCATTTTCAATGATCAATTCAAGTGAAAATGAGCCTCTTATCTTCTTTTACATTTTTGAAATTCAAACATTTTGTAATTTTACTTTTGAGGATTATAACGACAAGGCAAAATGCTTTATTTTGACTGTTAAGACCAGACCCCAAAGAAAATATTGGATTAAAAAAAAATGAAACAACATTTTGCACTGTTTGTGCAAGACCCTCAAGACATGCTCATAACGTTAGACATGCTCAGAGAAAATGCTTTTGTAGAGTTGGAAACAAAAATAAATCTTTGCCTCCATATGTGCAGGGACATGGGAATAACTTGATCGCACATCTGTGCACTCTGAGCTGCGTGTGACGTTCAGAGAACCAGCCAGATGGTGTGTGTGTGTGTGTGTGTGTGTGTGTGTGTGTGTGTGTGTGTGTGTGTGTGTGTGTGTGTGTGTGTGTGTGTGTGTGTGTGTGTGTGTGTGTGGAGGGTGTGAAGGGTATGCCACATGTTGTGAGTCCCCATTCAGTTTCCATTCATGCAAGTTTGGGCCATGCCCCCAGACCTAAATAAACCTGTGGCAGCACTCCGGGTGGAGTCTAAAGCCCCAAGAGCTGTAGACAGGAAGGTGAATGACAAATATATAACACAAACTATGTTTCAGGGTGAGTGCTGCCACATATTTGTCCTGATCTACATTTTGTTCTTTATATAGCTTCGATCTCATCGTGCAAAATGGTGCAGCTCTGCATTTCTGCACTTCTGCATAACTGCCTTCACCTTCTGACCCCGAGTGAACTAAATCCCTCATGTCTTTTGTGCATCCAAATTACATGAGATTATTTGCTCAAGATTTATGTCTGTGTGAGAGAGAAACATGGGGGGGGGGAAAATGGTGTGCATTTGCAGAAACAGACCGGGTGACAACAAATGTGACGGAGCGATAAAAAGATGGAGAGCCATCTGCCAATTTTAGCTGGCCATAGTTAAAAAAAAAAGAAAACAAAAGGAGGGGGACACAGGGGGATTTGGTCAAGGCAGCAGGATACTTTTGAACAAGTTTAAGCAAAAGTAAAATTTAAATTCACTTTATTTCTTCCAGAACAGAGTGTGTATGTGTAAGAGCACCAGCGGCAGTATGTACCAGTGGTGGAGAAAGTTCCTGGGACTCATGTAAACCTACCTGCACAGCAGTTTTATCTTTCTCCCTGCTTTCCAGGGAAGCACTCCCAGATTACTAATGCATCTCCCTGTCAGCGAGGGCTGAAAATAGATGAGTGCTGAGTCTGCTGACCCATTTCATCAGACTTGTTCTGACCCCAAAGTAAGGTCAGAACAGGTGTTTGGTCTGGAGCTGCAGAATGTGGCCTTTCATCTGGAATAATAGAAATCTCCCTACCCTCTTTGCTCATTTAATGGCAGGATTCTTGTCTTGGAGCCTTGTTTGTCCTGCAGTTAACTAGTTTTGTGGTTCTGAGAGGAGGAGATAGGTGGAAGATGGGAGATTCTCATGGGAGAGTGATGGTTAAGTTCAGCTGGCTCGTTGAGCCATGTCTACCCCTTGTATCTCTCTTTCTGTGCTTGTAGGAGCTCCCCCTCTGCACCCTGGTCGCCACCTCTGGCCCCCAGGATCCACCCCTAGTGTGCGCCTGTCCACCCACACATACCTTCAGAAAGCCCACGGGTCAAGGCAGCAGCAGCGAAGGTGAAAATGCATCTCTCCTCTGGCCTATTTGTGGAAGGCTGCCATTATGCTGGGTGTGATAAAGCAACCAAGTTCAGCTCCAATATAAGCCAAACTCCCCCCACCGCAATCACCCTGCCTGCTCCCAGTATCCCAGGGGATACGCACCCTCTGGCAGTGTCTTCTCTCTTCAAATACACCCCATCTCCTTTCAGCCTCCTCTCTTTTGTATTCTCTGTCTTTTCGCTTATATCCAAAGTATCACGTCTATGCCTGCTACTTCTTCTCATACCCCTTATCATTTTAAGGTTACTCATCCTCCACCTTCTCTCTCGATCCACTTTCACTTTGCATCCCTCGCATTTCTACCTCACGGTTCTCTCTTTTATCTTAGATCTTCTGTTGTAAGTGCTCTCTGAACTGCGTTCCTGCTTCCATCTCTGCTTCAGTGCGACTGAGACAACTCGTAGTCTGGAAACAGGCCCATCCTGGCCCTGCCCCTGAGGCCCTCCGCACGGCCCCGTGGGTAATGGGCATTGTGTATTCCTACTGATCCCTGACGGGGCCATATTGTGCCTCGGCGGGATGTCAGCAGCACAAAGCCAACCAGCCTGCCACATTGTCTCACACTCCAAATGAAGAAGTTCCTCCTCTGGCTCCCAACACAGCCTTGAAATGTCAGAAGAAAGAGGTGCAGCGTGGCTGTGGTGTGTGTGTGTGTGTGTGTGTGTGTGTGTGTGTTGGAGTGTTTTCTCTTTCGGAGTGTGTGAATATGTGTGGCCTCATTGTTGGAGTTGAGGATTGTCTGTTACTCATTAATGCACCGACACTCTGCTCATTTAGATCCAAATTCTACAGGCTTCTACCACACACACACACACACACACACACACACACACACACACACACACTCCCGTTCAATTGCTCTCTCACATATGGAGGTGAGAAAACACACACATATGTCTGAGTTGAATTCACAAGTTCACCGTGGATCTGTTCAGTCGTGTTGATCGTCTGTGATGTCACACACATGGCAGAGGTGGGATTCAGATGCAGCTCATGATAAATGAGATAAGGCGCTTCAAAGGGCCGTCTCTGTCTTAGCAGCTATCAGAGAGCAGGAGTGATTGGGAAGAGACGTGCCGTTTCAACCTCGTTTGTCTGATGGAAGTCAATATTAACTTTTATTTGGAGATAAACTGGCCTTTCAACGTGACCTCGACGCCTCATTTTCTGTAGCTTCTTCTTCATGTCTGAAAAAAATTGACCTTGAACTGAATTATTTAAATTTTTTCCTTTACGTGTGTATTACAATAGTAAATCGGCTTTTATCACTGAATGATTCAAGAAAGAAAGAAAGAAAGAAAGAGCATACCTTTTTAATTTTTTATCTTTTTTTCTGAAATGCTAAAGGTGGTTTTTTAGAAACATTGCACAAGAGTTTTAGGTGTTAGGTGATATTTCAGTCAGAATAACCTCTTCCAAGAACACTTGCTCACCTAACTTGCACTTAACTTTGTCACTTTCTAAATAGATAGCACTGTTTAGTTTAAACTTGCTGTTCTTCACTAAGTTGTATTGTAAGTGTGTGCTGAATCACTCAATTTTAATGTGCGATTTTAACTGCTGATACATCCATACATGCCAATACATCCTACCTACTGGACCACTAGATAGATCCACTTAGGACTCTGCAAATATTCAGTTGTTTCCCAGCAGATGGGAAGATGAGTTTGAAGGAACACACCGATGAGTTTGTGTGTTTGTCAGGGAGAGTCTTGGATGATGACTGAGAAAAGGTGAAGCTTGTCAGGACTGGACTGGTGCTGAGGAAGTGGAAAGGGCTCCTGGTGGCAAAGGGTTTTGGTAGAAGCAAAATTTACTGAGGTGCAGAAAGATGGAGACACCTTGCTGTATCAAGACATGATGATGACTCAGTGAGGCTGGTTTTGTGTTGACTAGGGTTGCCACCCGTCCCGTAAAATACGGAATTGTCCTTTATTTGAGAAAAAAATGTTGCGTCCCGTATTGAATAATACGGGACGCGATTTGTACCGTATTTTCATTAACTTTTACACCATATTCTAGTTGAATTATTGAAATAAATTAACCTTTACACCATATTCTAGTTGAATTATTGAAATAAATTAACTTTTACACCATATTCTAGTTGAATTATTGAAATAAATTAACTTTTACACCATATTCTAGTTGAATTATTGAAATAAATTAACTTTTACACCATATTCTAGTTGAATTATTGAAATAAGTTAACTTTTACACTATATTCTAGTTGAATTATTGAAATAAATTAACTTTTACATCATATTCTAGTTGAATTATTGAAATAAGTTAACTTTTACACCATATTCTAGTTGAATTATTGAAATAAATTAACTTTTACACCATATTCTAGTTGAATTATTGAAATAAATTAACTTTTACACCATATTCTAGTTGAATTATTGAAATAAATTAACTTTTACACCATATTGTTCACCTGTAGGCTATATTACATCTGGGCTGATATGGACATACGCTATTTCAGTTGCTATATGGTTGGCTGTCTGTACAGTCATGCAAGTTCAATGCTATTAAAGCACTTTAAACTTTAAATCAAAGCATTTTGTTTTTTCAAATAAAATAAACACATTTTTATTCAGTTTAGAAGTTTTGGGGCTTTTTTTTGGCTCCTGCGCTGCTGAAATCAGGGCATCCCTTATTTCTATTTCTGGAAGGTGGCAACCCTAGTGTTGACTGGTTAGTGTCATGAAGGCTCCAGTCCAAACCTAAAGTACAGAGTGTCCACTGACAGCAAACACCTTCAAGGGTCTTTTGAGGGAAGGTCACGTGACCGGCCGGACAAGATGGCAGCTTAGGCTCTTCGCGCTTGCCCTAACCTCCCCGTTTTTACCTAGTTTATCCCTTTAAGTCTATTTTTACCCGGTTATTTGTGACGTTTTTAATTGCTTGTGACAAAATGACGGAGGCTAGGAAGAAGAACAGTACAGGTGGAGGCTCTACGAAGTCGAACAAAGGAGCTCGTGTTTCCGAACAGGAAGCTATGGCAGACATGCTAATGGAGAGACAACGTGAATATCTAGAGCCGCGGTTCGTACAACTCAACGAGACGGCTAAATCCACAGAGGACAAGCTGGACACGATTCAATCTGAGCTGACCTCACTATCGGCCAGTATTGGTGTGGTGAAAGCGGATATTTTGACTCTGAAAAGCACCGTCAATGATAACTCGAGGACGGTTGCAAACCACGAGGCGGCGCTGGGCGCACTGGAACTCAAGATGGCGGACATGGAGGACAGGAATAGACGCTGCAACATACGCATCATCGGCTTGAAAGAGGGTGTCGAGGGATCGAACGGCGTGCAATACCTGAACCGCACACTCCCGAAGTGGTTCCCGTCTCTTCAGCCTGGGCAACCGGAGATCATGCGGGCCCACCGCATATACAATGGACGTCCTGCAGGAGACCGGCCCCGCACTCTCATCTTCAACGTACTCCGCTACACGACACGGCAGGATATTCTCCGGGCGGCGAGGAAAGACCCGGTCACCATTGACGGCAGGAGAGTGAGATTTGCCGCCGATTATAGTAATCACACAGTCAAGCGGCGTCAGGCTTTCACCCAGGCGATGGACACCGCGCGCGAGAGAGGGGTTGAATTTTTCCTCCTCTATCCAGCGACCCTCAAAGTCAAGGATGGTTCGGATTATCGTGTCTTCAACAACCCCAGAGAAGCGGAGGATTTCCTCAACTCTCAGCCGAGAACGACGCAGGAGAGGTCCCCTCGGGCTCTGGCTGGCGGGGCTGTGAGCCGACACACGCGGGCCGGCGCCGCGCAGGCGGCGGCGGCGGAGGATCCATAGCGTCCCCGTCACATCGCCTGGATGGGTGTGGGACTCATCAGCTGATAATATTCCTGAACGATGTATGCCGCAACGGATCACGGTGAATGGACATCTCTTTTTCTTTCACGCTTCATATTCCATTTAACTTTATGCGCTTGCTCTAGTGGTGGAACAAGGTAATTCGCATATAAGACTTTATTTCTGCATTTTGAACATTCTTAAAGTGACTGTTTAGTTTAAAGACTGGATTTCTCCAGATGCGGGTTTAATCCCTCTTATATATTTTTTTATTTCTACTGCTCTTATTGACAGTCTGAGTTGCTCTAATATTTTAATTTATTTTATTTATTTATTTATTTTTAATTGATTGATTTATTTATTTTTTCTTTCTAAAGTGTCAGTCACTGCTGTCATAGTTATAAGTTGGCGACGTATATGCTCAGCATTTTGAACTTTCTTGAAGGGACTGTTTAGCTTCAAGGCTGGACATTTTTTATTTATTTTTATTTTTTTATTTATTTATTTTTTTTAAATTGATTTATTTATTTATTTATTTTTATTTTTTTAATTGATTTATTTATTTTTTCTTTCTAAAATGTCAGTCACTGCTGTCATAGTTATAAGTTGGCGACGTATATGCTCAACATTTTGAACATTCTTAAAGTGACTGTTTAGTTTAAAGATTGGATTTCTCCAGATGCGGGTTTAATCCCTTTTTATAAGGCGAAAATCCCCCTTTTTTTATTTCTACTGCTCTTATTAACAGTCTGAGTTGTTCTAATATTTTAATTGATTTATTTATTTTTTTTTTTATTTTTTTTTAATTGATTTATTAATTTTTTCTTTCTAAAATGTCACTCACTGCTGTCATAGTTATAAGTTGGCGACGTATATGCTCAGCATTTTGAACTTTCTTGAAGGGACTGTTTAGCTTCAAGGCTGGACATTTTTTATTTATTTTTATTTTATTTTATTTATTTATTTTTTTTAATTGATTGATTTATTTATTTATTTATTTATTTATTTTTTTTTAATTTATTTATTTATTTTTTCTTTCTAAAATGTCAGTCACTGCTGTCATAGTTATAAGTTGGCGACGTATATGCTCAACATTTTGAACATTCTTAAAGTGACTGTTTAGTTTAAAGATTGGATTTCTCCAGATGCGGGTTTAATCCCTTTTATAAGGCGAAAATCCCCCTTTTTTATTTCTACTGCTCTTATTAACAGTCTGAGTTGTTCTAATATTTTAATTTATTTTATTTATTTATTTATTTTTAATTGATTTATTTATTTATTTTTTCTTTCTAAAGTGTCAGTCACTGCTGTCATAGTTATAAGTTGGCGTCGTATATGCTCAGCATTTTGAACTTTCTTGAAGGGACTGTTTAGCTTCAAGGCTGGACTTTTTTTTTTTTTTTTTTTTTTTTTAATTGATTTATTAATTTTTTCTTTCTAAAATGTCACTCACTGCTGTCATAGTTATAAGTTGGCGACGTATATGCTCAACATTTTGAACTTCTTAAAGTGACTGTTTAGCTTCAAGACTGGATAGATTTTTTTTTTTTTTTTTTTTTTTTTTTTTTTCTCTCTCTTTCTCTTCTAATAATATCAGTCACTGCTGTCATGGTTATGTGCAATGTCAACAACTTTGATCTTCATGAGTGTTATAAGTTACCGTTGTCACCACAGAATTCCTGCTGGATTTGATTTATCTTTAGTTTTATGGTATATTGCAGCCTTAGCAGAGGGGCATTTCTGTTTTTACACGCTCAAGAGATTTTCTCACATCAGGGGGTAGATCTCAGTTTTGCCCTTGGTGTAGCCAACACTTTAATGGTAAGGCAGCTACCTCAGTCTTATAGTTTTAATTATGGCTATTGTGTTGTATCTCATGCATCATAAATAGGTCGGTACATTTTTACACGCAGCTCCTTGTGAACGGTTCATGCATGTAGTTCTAAGTATTGAAGGGATGACTTCTTTGACATGTTTTTCGTTATTGATACAGTCTGGGAGGGGAGGGGCTGGCTGCTGCTGCCCTACTGCTGCCCTATTTCCGACTATGGTCACGGAATCAAGTATTAGGGAAGGTTTGTTAGTTAGGGCATATTTCTGGCCCTTTCGGGGGGTGGGTTGGGTGGGGGGTGGGTTTAAACGTTTATTTTATTTTTTCACTATTTGTTTTGATGTGGAGCGGCTCACATCGTGGATTTTGTGTTCACATTCTGTTTGTGTGGTGGGAGAGAGGCTTGACTGTTTTAAGTTATACTCACATCTGCTTGGGTTCATCATTTCAGAGGGTCGCAGGGGCTGTTTTCATGTCTCTGTCCGCATCCGCTATAGAGGCTTCATTCTAAATTATGCCTGAACTTAATATTTTGAGCTGGAACGCGGGCGGCCTGAATAGCCCTCACAAGAGGATTAGCACCTTGAGTTTATTTCGCAGAAGGAGAATAGATGTTGCATTGGTACAGGAGACGCATCTCTTGGCTGCTGATGTCAGACGCCTGGCAGATAAACATTATCATGTGATAGCTTCCTCCTCGTCTGGTACGAAGACCAAGGGTGTGGCGGTTGTTGCCAGACGTAACTTTAAAGTTAAAATCCATGACACATGCTCTGACAAGGAGGGCAGGCTGGCAATTGTGAAGACAGAAATTAGCAGCAGGAAAGTTGCCTTCATATCGGTGTATGCACCAAACTGTTTTGATAGGGTCTTTTACGAAAACTTGACAAATAGTATGCTGGAACTGAATGATTATTCGTTAGTGGTGGGGGGAGACTTTAACGCTGTTTGGAGTGCAGCCAATGACAGGTCAAGTAAATCCGAGACAAGGGATCAGAAACTAGCGTCCACAGCTTTACAGACGTGGGCTAGCAGCTTGGGGCTCACAGATCTGTGGCGTTCGACTAATCCATCAATCAAAGACTACTCCTTTTTCTCTGCTCGACACAAATCTTGCTCAAGAATTGACTACATATTTGCGTCCCCTAAACTCTTCTCTAATATTCACAGTGTTTCTCTGCTTCCCATGGCCCTCTCCGATCATAAAGGTGTGCTTTGTTCATCGGTGCTCATTAACGCTTTCCCTCGTGCACCAAAATGGCGCCTTAACACGACCCTGTTAAGACAAGAAGAGTTTGGGGCACAATTTACAGAAAAACTTAAGGAATTCTTGGAGTTCAATGTTGGTTCAGTCGACGATCCTAGAATACTTTGGGACTCAATTAAAGGTTTTATCAGGGGTAATGCCACATGGTTTTCCTCCAACCAGCGCAAGATGCAAATTTCTAAATTACATGAATTGGAAAACAAACTTGCAAAACTAGAATCCGCGTTGTCTGCTAATTACTCAGAACAGATAGTCTTGCAGCGTGAGGTGATCAAAAAAGAAATCAATGCCATCCTCAGACGCCGATCAGAATTCTTAATCCACAGGACTAGGCAGCGTTATTATTTTCATGGGTCAAGGCCCAGCCACCTTTTGGCGATGAAGATTAGGTCAAATGAGCAGTTTTCAGATATCTCCTCTATCAAATTACAGTCAGGAGCTATTACCACCGACCCAATGCAGATTAATGACTCTTTTCGCAGTTTTTACTCTGACCTGTATGAATCAGACATACTTTTCGACAAAGATAAATGTGACGATTATTTGGCCCAATTAAAGTTACCTCGTCTTGCGGTGGAGGCGGCAAATGAGTTGGCAAAACCATTTTCTCTTGAAGAACTTAAGAGGGCTGTGCTCAGTATGCAAAGGGGCAAATCACAGGGTCTCGATGGCATTCCGCCAGAATTTTACGCGGCCTTCTGGGACCTTCTTGGCCCGCTGCTTCTCAGTATGATCCATTTTTCGATGGAGAAGGGCTCTTTTTCTAGGGATGTGAATACAGCTGTAATCACCTTACTACTGAAAAAGGATAAAAACCCGACGGAATGTGGTAATTACAGGCCCCTTAGTCTGTTGAACGCCGACGTAAAAATTTATGCCAAGGCTCTCTCTGGACGTCTGCAACCGCATATCTCGTCACTGGTTCACTGTGACCAGACAGGCTTTATGAAATCGCGTCTAGCCTCTGACAATGTCCGCCGACTGTTGCACGTAATCGACGCCGCAACAGACATCAAACATCCGGCAGCTGTTTTATCCCTTGACGCGATGAAGGCGTTCGATCGCCTTGAGTGGTCCTTTTTGTGGTCGGTGTTGGGGGCGATGGGTTTTGGAGACGATTTTGTGAAAATGGTACAGCTATTATACTCAAACCCCTCTGCAATGGTTCTTACAGGTAACATTTGCTCCACTCTGTTCCCAGTAACTAGATCATCTCGTCAGGGCTGTCCTTTGAGCCCGACGCTGTTTGCTCTGTCTCTTGAACCCCTAGCGCAGATGATCCGATTATCACCGGTTATTAAGCCCATAACTGTTCATAACACACTCCACCACCTGGCGCTTTACGCTGACGATATTTTAATCTTTCTTGGCGACCCGTTGCAGTCTGCCCCCCACCTCTTATCAATGTTGGATGAATTTGGCTCGCTATCAGGGTTCAAAATTAATTGGTCGAAGTCGGCTCTGCTGCCATTGAACAAAGTGACTAGGGACTCTGTTTTACCTCCTAATATTCCCTCGGTTCCACATTTCAAATATTTGGGCATTGAGATATTTCCCTCTTTACACCTTATTGTGAAGCACAATTATACTGAGGTACTGAATAAGGTCTTGAGTGATTTGGAGAGATGGTCCAGCCTGCCCAACTCACTTCAGGCTCGCATTTCTATTGTCAAAATGAATGTATTGCCCAGAATAAACTTTGTTAGCTCTATGGTCCCCCTCCCTCCCCCTACTGGATACTGGGGTAAACTGCAGGCGGCTGTTTCAAGATTTATCTGGAATGGCAAGAGACCCCGCCTCAGATCTGCCACTGTCCAGCGCAAGAGATTAGATGGAGGTTTAGCAGTTCCCAACTTCAAATTTTATCATTGGTCTTTCTCTCTCAGACCCCTGGTCACATGGTTTGACTCTCAGACGTCGGTTTCCTGGCGCACGATGGAAGAAAGAATGGTGCACCCTTGGTCTTTGGCAGATGTTTTATTTGCGAATATCTCTGTGAGGCAGTGTCAGCTGCGCTGCGGCCCCATTGTGTCCCACCTGATTCGGGTTTGGCGCTCTGTAGAAAGGATTTGTAATATATCTTGTAGATGGCACCTACAATCACCAATTTTCAATAATAAGGACTTGCTGATCGGGGGGAGACCTATCACCTATTCTCAGTGGGAAAGGGGAGGTGTACAGTTTTTGGGTGATATATTCAGCTTAGATGGTTTACGCTCTTTTCAGGACATTAAGAATAACTTCAATTTACCAGGCACTTCCTTTTTTTTTTATTTGCAGCTGAGAGCTTCTCTTAAAGCACACGGTGTACCTTGGCAGCACCCACTACCTACACATCCACTTCACGAGTTGATCATTACTAATAGACCCTCGAGGGGAATGGTATCCACTTTGTATTTGTACATGCTTGAGGCCTCCTACAAAACGCTTCCAGTAGACAGGTTGTGGAGGGGTGATGTCCCCGGACTGGTTCAGGATTTTGACTGGGACGAGGTGTGGGCCAATATCAAACTTGCCTCTCGAAATCCTGACCATCAACAGATCCATCATAATTTTGTGCATAGGACCTACCTGACCCCTCGTAGGCTACATTTTATGAAAGTTATCAGTGATCCCTCATGCACCCTGTGTACATTAAAAACTCCTGGCACTTTTCTCCACATGGTGTGGAAGTGCCCCCCCGTCGCTTGTTTTTGGCAGGGCGTGGCCGCTGAGCTGACGACACTCATATCAGAGACATTACCTGTGACCATACCAGTGTTATTACTGAATGATCTTTACGCACTTCCAGTCCCTGAACGTCAGAAACGGGTCATATTAGCAGGTCTAACAGCTGCTAAGAAAATGATAGCAGTACGTTGGAAGCCCCCTCATACTTTGTCCATCAAACAATGGATCTTGACTTTTCTTGATGTTACTTACATGGAGTTATCGACAGCCCGTATAAATGGGGCCAAAGAGGCGAATGTGAATATGTGGCTCACCACAGCTGAAGCACTGAAGCGCTTGCTTTGATCCTCGTGTCTTTTTTTTTTTTGTTGTGTATTTGACTTAACTTGCTTAGCGCTGTGAGGTTCTATATTCACTGTTTCACAAATCCGCGACTCTCTCTTTTTTTTTTTTTTTTTTTTTTTTTTTTTTTGTTGCTTGCTTTAGCCGCCCTGTCTCGATTTTATTTTGATTTCATATACAGACGTCAGATAATTGTCCTGGTCTGTAATAGTTTATTTCATTTTATGTGTGTCCGGGTGGGTAGGGTGGGGGTGGGGGGATTGATGTAACATATTCAGTGCCTGTACATCATTGATTGTTGGTTTTCTGTTTGAGTGAAAATAAAATAAAAATTTGATAAAAAAAAAGGGTCTTTTGAGATGTATTAGTGTTTTGTACAGAACCCTTTTATAATCCACAAGCTTGACTTTAGCATACTCTTCTATAAACAATATTGAAAAGACATATGGGAAGAGATTCTTGTAATGATTCGATTTGTTCAGTCAGTCAGACTTTCTTAATGATACAACTATTGAGTTGTGGGGTCTCTGCACAGATATAATCACCCCCCACTTTTTAGGCATACTGTACATAAAATTTTGAGGGAAGAAACCTCCACAGAGTCAGAGCCTGCAGGTGGAGCCGGGGAGATGTAAGGTGGCAGTGAGCGTGGTGGTGACTTTAGAAGGCAAATGAGTGGTGAGTGTCTCCTGCTCTGTAAATAGATCTATAAGCAAAATGGAGAAATAAAATAAACCATTTTAAGAGGTGAGAGCAAGCATATAAAACAGCTTGAGATGTCCGCCTGAACTAGCTCAAAGGTGTTGCTTCATTTGGCAGTCATAAAAAGTACAGTAAAGAAGCCTTTTAATCAAGTAATGAAGTAATGCACCACATGATTTTAGTTCATGTGCTGCTCAAGTAGCATGTTTGAAAATGAGACAATAAATTCATTTATAAGCATTTGTTGCATAAAGAGGTACAGTGATTGCAAAAATTACACAAATATTGTTTTAAAGGAAAACTAATTACTTGAAGCTGTGTACTAATGCTGTGCATGAATGATAAACATCTAAATGAATAAATAAATGAATGATAAAAGTGTTTTTCTTGCTGCATGAGTACTATATCCCAGTCATTTGGAATTAAAGCCGTGGAGAAAATTGGTGGCGGAGCGACATGTAGCCAGGTAGACGTTTGAAAATCAGACAGCCCACAGTGAATCTGCTAGCTATGTCATGTAATCAAGAGGTGCCATCATAATCATTTTTGGCCTTTACTTTTTCTCTTTTTCATCCAAAGATGACTGGGATGGCTTCCACACACCCCTGCCACCCTGAATAGAAAGGGTCCAATTTTAGAACAACTGAAGAAACGACTGAAGAGAAGAAAAAATGGTTACACAGGAAGCAATAACCAAGCAAGAAAACGAGACCTTTGTTTAAGAGCAGCTGTGATGTCATTTCTCCAAAATGTTTAAAAATCTAAAGAATGAATGAATTAAAATGACAAGCAGGTTTTTCCATAAAGATAATGAGTCCTGGTGTTATAGAAGTTCCAGATTGTCTCTACCTCAAAAACATTAAATGAGCAATATTCTACATTTTATATTATGTGCTCATAGAATGAAGAAAAATGTTCAAACATGCAGGTTAAAATTCACTTTGGTGAAAAATGATGTGCAAGTCTTAGGAATCTGAATTTAATGGGAAACATGACATTTTTTTGGCCCATTTCCATCTCAGTTGCAGAAGTTACAGAGTTTTATTTACATTCGTGTTAATCTGAGCATATGGACCTTACTTGTCAAATAAAGATAATCTCTTTGATTTGCATTTTGGATATTATTATTTATTTTTATCTCTCTTTTCTTGTATCTGACTTATCTTTCCATGCCGCAGTCAAGGGGAGGCTGTAGCTGCAGGCCAGTCCGTGCTCTGTGTTAATCCTTCCTTCAGCTGGAGGGCCATTTAGAGTCTCCTCCAGGATTTAATTAAAAATTCTTGGTGTCCATGTGTTACATTGCACTTTGGTTTCTCTTTCTTTTAGACATGCACATGCATGCATACCCATGCTCTCACTAACATCTACAAAAATGTCTCTCCCTACACTTTTTCTTCACGTCCTTTGATGTCAGGCTTCAGTAAACTTATGTCATCGGATATCTCCTATGTCAGCATTTGCTCTTTAACCTCAGCCTCAAGTAATGGGGATTAATGCACATCATGCAACATCTTTTAACATTTTTTTAGCCCTGATAACATATTAGAGAAGAAAAAAAACACACAACAGAGAATATGTTTTTTTTGTCATTCCTCCTTCACAAATATGTATTGTTCTCTAAATGCACATGAAAGATTCATTTGGAGGAGATTATGACAAATTTCAGACAAGATAAACTGTTACAAAGTGGCTACATTACACCACTACTTAGTGATTGGAGGGGGGCATGTTACAATTTATTTGACTCTGCAACCTCAAAAGGTTGGTACAGTCTGAACAGTGTTGTGCAACAAAATACCTATTCATGCATGCAGTTTTATGAAAACAACAAAAGCTTGCAGAGGACTTACCGCCTCTATCATGCTCAAAAAGTCCCACAACTTGTTTTGTTTGACATGCAGCATCACTGTAAAAGCATGCCTCTGTCATTTGTGCTCATCAGCCAATAAGGACAGTTGATGAACATGAACATTTGTTTCCAATAAGAAATGGTACAGAGAGCTGGAATATAGTTCCTCCTCACGGTGAGTGTGGATTATCTTCCTTGGAGCAACACAGGCCCTCATTCATACTCCAGTCTTTATAACTGGCGAAAGAAAGACTAATTTGGGCGGAGGTTTTTCTTCTTTTTTTTTTTTGACGGCGGTTGGGGGGTGGGGGGTACGGGGGAGCTGTATTGTTTGCCTAATCCACAGTGACTGGGAAGTTGTACACTGTGCAAATAGTGCATATTTGAGCAGCTCTGTTCCAGAGTAAAGCCCCTTCTGCCCCAAACGTTGAGATAAGCATGTGGCTTGGTTTTGTTCATAAAGCATAGCCTTAACGACCTATTTCTAAGAAATCGCTTTTGTCTTCTACCAGGGCTGCGTCACAAATTGGGGGAAAAAAAAGTAATTATGAATAATTGTAGTGCTGTTGCAAAGACAGTTGTGGATCCTTATCTCCCATATCTCCCCTATGATACTTGTATCTGCAGGGAGCCACCGTGACAATATCTTTAACTGGAGCACAGATTGTATGGAGCGATAAAAGAAATACGGTTAAAAACAATATAAAATAGTTGTAGCAGCACTCAGTTCTCTGTTATTATACTTTACTTTGTTCTGCATTTTTCCTTCTGCTTTGTTACCTTGCTGTACCTGAGCTGCATGTTAAAGAGAGCCTTTCAGACAAAAGTTCAGATGAAGACATCTTTATTATTGCTTTGGTGTTAAAAAAAAAGAACATTGAAGTAAATCACTGTCGGGCTGCACTGTAGGGCAGTGATGATACCCTTTTCTGTTTTACTCCTCTGCTTCTTAGTTCGTGGAGAATTTTAGTGGGGCAACTGATGAATTAGTTTCTCTGACAGTTAGTTGGCAGTGAAATGCTTCGCCCTGTTTAACGTGGAGCAGCCAGGCTCATACGTGGCCCTGGGCTGCATGTGGAGTGTTTTGGTGATATGTCACTGAAAATCCAAAGGCTGTGCTGCACCGCCTTTTCCACATCTCCATGTTTCATTTCACATGCCCCAAGGCCGACTTTACTGTCTTGCCCATGTTTTGACTTTCAGATCAGTCAATCTCTTACATTACCATAGCAATGGTTTTTAAACACTGTGGATGTTCAGGCTCAGAACGTCAAACAGAGTTGCACCGAAAGGCTTGATAAGGACTGTGGGACCAACAGCTAAATCTGCTGTTTATTCTGCGCTGTTTTAAAGCTCAATAAATTCAGACAGCTGCAGCGGTTAGCACCATTGTGTTACCTTTTGAATAATTACGATAGATCTCTGTATCAGAACTTTAAAGGCTGTGCGCGGAGCCGAAGCCTTTCCTAATCTCCCTGTCATCTGCATAGAACTGCATAAAACTACTGCTCACAATGGTTGTGCAGATCAACACCAACAAAGCTAACTTGTCCAACAAAGTACTGCTTTATTTCTGCCACCCTTTAAAACACACAAGCTATAATCTACGGGGGGAGTGTTTGGATTTGAGGTCTGAATCTTTCAAAAGCAGCGCTCCCCTTTCTTCCCAATTCGCTGTATTGAGGAATTCCCTTATCTTGCCTCGCCAGTGGTGTACCATAGAAAAGAGCAGGCCGCTTCATTGTCAGCCCTTTAGAGTTTCAGTCCTGTTTGATAATATTTTCTGTGGGTCACTTGACATCCCCCCTCTCCTTCTTTCCCCCCCCCCATCCCTTTCATTGTTTGCCTCTTCCATTATTCCTCTAACCAAATTCAGGGTGTTTTGGGGATGTTTGGAAGGGGGATGGGGTGATATGGAGAAGTGGTTGAAGGGAGGATAGGGAAGTTTGTCATTAGTTTGAAGAGTGAAAAGATCCAGCCTGCCAGTAGCCAGCAAGGGTGAACCCAAAAGTCACAGAACCATATGGAGGCTCCTGACAATCAAATTACTTTTCTCTCACCTCTTTTTCCTCCCTCTTTTGTCTTTTTCTTTACTTAAATAAATTAGTGAAGACCTTTGTATTTTCAGACTCAAGGCAGGGAGGGCATGTCAAAGATGTGACCAAAGTCCACTGATCCTAATAAGTTAATAAAATAATGAGATCTTTCCATGTCCATCACACCTCTGAGAATTCTTCGGAAAATGCTTCGCGCTAAAGTGGGAAACCCTGAAGAAGTGAAGCCTTATATTGTTATAAGCCTTATGCAAAACATTGTGATGAGGCTTTTCGTGTTACTTAGTGTGCATTTGTTCCATATGAAATTGTATAAATATGTGTTTTACAGCTTTCAGCTGCTCCGATAATCTGACAAGCTAGATGTTTTGCCTGGCAGAGCGCAGGATTCTCTTGTGATGTTGATCTCTTGAATCTCAGGAGGATACAGCTGCTTTGACAAGGTGACGGCAAAGACAGAATCACATCAAATGATTTACTCTCCACAAAGATCTCGTCAGAATCGCATCTTATATAAAGGATGGTTGTTTCTGCACCTGTGGCAAAACGCTTTCACCATCTCCCTTAGGAAATGCTTCCATTTGCCATGGTTACAAGCTTCCTCCGTGTCATTTAAAAGGCAAGGTGAGCGGAGAATAGCCGGGGGTGTTTCATAGGACAGAGGGACGTGCACATGCTTCGGGGCAGAACTCACGCCAGAGTTGATGCCTGGGTGGCCAATTAGCAAAAAAGGAAAGAAAGACCCTGTGCCATCAACCAATGACGGCTGGGGGGAGGAAAGAAGTTTTTTTTGTGTCTTTTCCTCTCCCTTTCCTCCCTCCCTCTGTTCCTCTTTTACTCTCTTGCTCTGTCTGTCAACTTGGTGTCCACGGCAAAACTCCATCAGAATACCCAATGAGGATTACCAGACTGGAAGCAGTGGGATCTGTAGAATTGTGTGTGTGTGTCTGTTTCTGTGTGTTTATGCATGTATGCATGGCTGTGTGTGTGTGTGTGTGTGTGTGTGTGTGTGTGTGTGTGTGTGTGTGTGTGTGTGTGTGTGTGTGTGTGTGTGTGTGTGTGTGTGTGTCTCACTTGTTTGTTGAACAAAAATGTCCTAGTGTGTCCCCAGACAGACATTTGGCTGTGTCCCATCGGCCATAGAGGATTACAAACCCTCTCTTTGCCTCTTCACACTGGTCCACAGTGCTCCAGTCCCCCTGGCTAATGACCCAGTGAGAGACATTCATTCCTTCAAATAGACATCAGATCTGGGCTCATCCCTGATATTTCCCCTACAATGAACATTCAATCCTAGGGGCTGATTACCAGGAAACTCAGGAATAACACATTCAGATTCCTGAGACTTTCCTTATTAACTTTTGGTTTTAGTATACCTAAAATGATTTGCTGTTGCTGAAAAAGGCCTACACCTTATTTTAGGACCTTTATGCTTGCAGTTTCCATGCTTACAGGGCACCAAAGGTCTAAATGTATTAAAGCAAAGCCTATCTGAAACACGCTAGCTGACTGTGGTAGTGCAGGGGCTGGAAGAGTCTTCTTCCAGATTAGTGAGCTCCAGTTACTGTGGAGTTACACGTGTGAGCAGCTGCTGCAACGCCCGGAGAGATCAATAAGATGGTGGTTCAGGCACTGATGGCTTTGTTTCTCCCAGGCCTGCTCATTAATGATTTGGGAATAGATGGGGTGTAAGAGAGACCTGTGGCTACTTGTCTTCTTCTCTCCCTTGCTTCAGCCTTCTTGTTCTTGCTCTGCCCCTCCAGATATTCCTCTACACTGACGCCACGCAAAGTCATGAACCTGTTACCTCCAGCAGTAAGGCTTATTTGTACAAATCACACTAGAGTGGAATGCAGACAGTTACATGAGAAGCTCAATATATTTCCATCCAATGGTTCAGTTTAATTTATACCTTTAATATCATCCCTTGTTAACGTAAGAACAACGGGGGCTTCAGTTCTTATGTATGACTCCTACATTACTCACTGAATTATAATTTACCCTGCACGAATTTTATCCTGCATGCTATATCACATGTAAGACTAATACTCGCTGGCTTGCAGTATCCCAATTACCCTTTTCAGAAAAACAGTGTAAACCATTAAAATGTGATGCTGCTTCAGTTTAATTTTAAGAACAGCATGTGCAGAATGAGTGTGTCAGTGCTTTTGCAGAAGAGGCCCGTTTTAAGGACCCGAGGCCTGTTGAAATTGAGAATAAATAATGAGTGTGTGCCGGTGGCTGTGTGCACGGTAGTGTGCAAGCATGCAGTTTTGTGTATGTGTGTGAATATGTGCGTCCGGGTGCATGTTGAGGAGCGCGGGCCTGGAGTGGGGTGCTACTACTGCTCTTGGGTCTTTGTGGTTGTCTGTGAAGCGGGGTCGACCTTGTGGGGCTCTCCTCCGGGGCCCAAACAAAGCCAGTGCAGGATTATCCACCCCGGGACAAAGTGTGTGATTACCATGAGAAAACAGCCAGCTCCAGCCCCATAGGCAAGGACTGCCAGGCCTGCTGGAGAGGTGGGCCGCCACTCATTAGCTGCAGGGAGAGGCTGAATGCAGGCGCACACTCACTGCCATACACGCACGCAGGAAGACACAATGACAGACGCACGTAATGACTTGCATGCTCATGCTGTTACTTATGTGTGCATGCACGCTGTTCGTCGCTCAGTCATACACCGGTTTACAGAAGCAACTTCTCGTACCACGATCTCGTACATGCATACATGCATACATGCAAAAGGTGCACTGTTGTTGTGCTGTGCAAGAGAGGGAGCCGCAGGGCTCAGTCGGGGTGTGTCAAAGCAAAATGCATGATCTCTTTAAATCTGTTTAATAAAAAAAGACTGGATTGGATTCATCTACAAACAGCAATTCAGATTAAGTGATAGATCAACTACAATGAAGCACAGGTTAATACACTGAGCATCATTTACAATTTCTTAAATCTGTTTGTTCCATGAAGTCACTATGAAAACCCCAACCAGAGCCACAGGTCTTTGATAGAGTTGGCGTCTTAAGCCCCTGATCAGTGGATTTCCCACCTCTTCACTGAAGAGACTCTGTCTACCCTGGATTAAAGGGATGAGCTGATAGTCTCCTATCTCCTCATCCGTCCTTCTGTCTCTTCGGAGGAGGATGAGAGAAAGATGTCTTTTGTTGGCAAGAGGCAGCCCACTTGAGTTGAGCTTGAGAGGCTCTGCGCCGGAGGAGGTTTGCGGGAAGAGAGGTAAAGAAGGAGGAAGGATGAGAGGCATGATTACTGATGGGGATCTTTTTCAAAGGCGCCTACCAGGAGGCATCAATGCACAGAGGCCACAGGTTTACGTAACAAGTGAGAGAAGCAGAGATATTCTAAGTGTATTGTTTTAATTAGGTGGCAGCTCCCGGTCACTGGCGAGGTCAAGAGTTCGGACCACTGGCACTCTGACCCCTCGCTTGCTGCAGCACTTTTTTGTTTTCATCCACTTTATATTTCATTTCTATGTGTTTTACAACGTTTTGCTGTTTTACAACCTCTTTGTGTCATTGTTTTTCAAGACAGAAGCAGCAGTGGGGGGGTGGGGGGGTAGGGGGGTCTATCGCCAGAGACATATGTGTTACTAAAACCGTCTTCCCTTGCTTTATTTTTCTATAGATTTTTTTTACCCTTTCCTTCACTTTCATTCGCCCTTATAGTCCAGTCCTTCTGCATTTATCTTTTTTCGCTGTCCTTCATCTAATTTCCTGTTCTTCTTTCCCTCTCCAGGGTGGGAGACAGGTCACAGCTATTGAGGGATGGAAAGCCTGTCACATGCTTTGTTTTGGCCTTCAGCAGAACATACTTTCACAAGTTAACCTGGCAACTGCCTCTCCTCTTTTACCACCCTCCTGTAAACTGTTTGGGGGAATCGTGGTCCCCCTCCCCACACCACTATTCTCTAGCATCTCCGCTAAAGGTCACTATGACTTTTAATTTCCGTCCTGTGGGTATGATTCATGATTCGCTTTTCTATAAGGGGACTGTTGATGTTTATATTTGACTTCTAGACGATTTAAAATAAATTAAAATCTGATTGGATACACAGCTATTCATCTACCTTGAAAAGGCTGCCAAGGCAGTATTCGCTGAAACAGGAATTAGTGAATGTCATGAGAGAGAAATGAGTCCTGGTGCGGAGCTCTATAAATATTTGACTCCCTTTCCTTGAGCCCTCACGTGAAAGGAGGCTCTGCCTAGTCCTGTTCTCCTTACCAGAGGGAACAGGGTGGCAACACGTCTGATTAATAGGCTTAACGAGAACATAGATCATGTTTTTTGAGAGACCTAGAAAAAGTTTGGGCCTATCCTCTGTACTCTACTGAACATCTTATTCAGCAGTAAATTTAAACGTGTTCTCAGTGAAACATTACGCAGGTAAAGTCGCTTCTTCCAACATTCCTTTGCAGTTGCATGTCTTGAGCTCGACTGTGCTGAAAGCTATTTTCAAAAGACGGCAAGTTCTGAAGATCTGTGCAACACAAAGGTAGTGTTTTCAGAGGGCACGTGAATGGCCAAGATTCAGGGCAACGTGTTTCATTTTCATTATTTTTTTTTCTAAACTCGACGTACACCAACAAATCTCACTCCGGTTCTGCAGCTCAGTAAACAAACGGACCACAAACAGACATCACAAAGCTTGTAGCGCATTAAAAAAGGAGAAATAAATCCTATTCTTGACGTCTTTGATTCTACGTAGGTATGCAGAATCCTATTTATAGAGATGGTGTGCGCCAGCACGTTCCTGCAGCGGAGGCGGTTGGTTGTAGGTTTGTCATGTGTGACAAACCTTGGCCAAAAATTAATTTAAGATTAACCTTAAGGATGATATGTAAACGACAGTACAGGTTTACTGAAATTCTGGTCCCTTTTTCACATCCAGCTGGGAAACCTATGCATTTCCTCTTAACAGAGACGTCTCCCAACACTGGAGTTCCCATGAGCGTGTATGTATCTAAACATGAGCTCATCTGTGAGCATCACAGATGGCCTGAGGTCTCTTGGATGACATGACTCTCATTTATAACCATCAGGGGTGGATGCGGGACCCCCTTCTCTCCCTGCCTCTCTCTTCTTGTCACACACAGACACACATTCACACTAACAAATACACACAAACAGCATTCTACCTAGCAACGTTAAATGGTGAATGGCATCACACAACTCAGCGGCTCAGCTCCAGCCACGATTCAGCAGAGGTCTCGTTCGTGTTGATCTGCTGCTGTCCATAAGAGGGAGTATTTATATTTTAATTTTTTAATTTATTTTATTTAATTTAATAGGGACAATGCAGGTTTACATGTGATCACATTCACTCATTACAAACAAGCCAATGTGACTGATGTTCTGCATACAGAGATTATAGCTATTGCTAGTTTCCATCTCCTGTCCCTAGTTAGGCTTTTAGTAAAAGAAAACAAAAGAAAGGAGAAAAAGAATACAAAAATACATTCAATTTTCAACATGCAAAGCTATATCCTATTTACAACTCTCTATATCCTATTTACAACTCTCTATATCCTATTTACAACTCTCAGCTTGCAAGAGAGCAAGATATTTGCTCATCAGTCATCACAACCTCAGTATTTTGTTACTCCAGACCTCCACAGTTGGCTTATACTAAAAATATGAAACTGATTAAAGTTTCATTAATTTGTTCCCAGTGTTTATAGTGTTCAGTTAATATTTTGGAAAACTCATCTCATCTGTCTGTATTCAACAGTTGATGGATTTTTTTTTCCTCCAGTGAGGGAACTCAACAAGCTGTTGCCCCCGCATCCCCAAGCCCACCACCCACTCCACTCCACCATCCTATACATCAACACAGCAACCAGTGATCACTGAAGAAAAGGGATCATCTCCGTCTGGTGTGTTCCCTCGGCCCATTTAGCATAGGTCCCCACCCTGGGGCCTTCGGGCATGGCTCTGTGCCCTGACGGAGGAGTCTGGGGGAATGCACACCCTGCTGAATGCTTTCTAATGGCTCAGAATCATTTTTAATGAGCTTGAGGATGCTGAGCTCCGTATGGCGTTGTTCACCTGGGAAAATCGCAATCTGTGCGCCTGAAGACCGGACACAAGTGTGAGGCGTGCACACATACACACAACTTGAAACACTCATTCAAGTGGCTTTTTGCAGCCTCAGCACACTATTGTCCTTCGAGTGAATAGAACTGGAGCATGGTCAGTCACGGTTGCATTAAGGAGCTGTGAACTGAAAGTCTGTGTGTTTGTGCTGCTATGATCAATTTTGTGTTCATTGTCTCCAGTCTTAGAGAAATTCCTTTTACTTTAGTATGTCCCTTGGGATATACTCTGTATTTAACTGGAAATCTGGTGCCAGTACTGTAATACCTAGTATTCTTCATGCTTATTTCACTCCTTAATTAATAGCAATGGGTTCCTCTTCTCAGTCCTCAGGCTCTTCACACTTTAACAGTTTTCCTCACTGGAGTCTACTGAAGCAGCAGAGTCAATTTGGGCAATTTAGCACATCAATAATTTTCTATAGTGGCAGAAAAAACAGAGCAAAACCTATATTGGACGTCACTGATTGATGTTCAGGTGCAGTCAGGGAATACAGACTGTGTTTGCTAGGTGTGTCAACCATGTTTTTACACCTGCATGTATTTTGCTGCTGTTTGTTCACTCCTCAAGGCAAACTCAAAAAAACTTATATTGTGTAAGATCATCAACAGTTACATGTAGTTTTACAACACAAAGATTTACTCTCTTTTATTCTCCTACTGGGTCATTTTCTCCTTTTCTCTCCCATTATTACTTTGTTGAGTCCCTAAGTTGCCATGAATATTTTCAACAGAGGACTCAAACTATGGCTCAAATCTAAACAACAGTGCCTACATGAATAGGTCAGGTCCGGTTCTGCTCTTGAATGTTGTCTTTGCTTTATATCTTATGTCATCCCCTAATTTTATTGTATATCTTATTGTATTGTATTTATATTATTTTTTTAAAAGCCTCCTGTGGACAAGTGTTGCAAATTAGCATGTATGCTAAAACACTCAAACAGTGCATTTGGTTTGTCCTATGTTATTGTGATGTCCATACCAAATAAAGAAATATGATGTCCACTCATTGTTGATGTACGACTTAAAGTAGGACAACACAGTTACTTTGGGTGTTTTTTGCCAATAATACAGACTGGAAAACATGAAAGCTAGATAACTCTTCCTTAAATAATCAAATATTACTTCAAAGGAAATTAAAACAGTCCTTCGGGCTGCTTTAAACAAACAGACCTCATAATTGTTTAAGCAGAAGTCTACAAGGTTGTAACATTAAAGGAGAAACAGAACTGCCCATTGTGTTTCTCTGCTTCTCCTGCATAATACAATATATATACAATATATATATATATATATATATATATATATATATATATATATATACATACATATATATATATATATATATATATATATATGTATGTATATATATATATATATATATATATATATATATATATATATATATATATATATATATATATATATATATATATATATATATCAGTGACAAATAAACTGATGCCCATCAACAGCAATAAAAGTTCCATCTGCAGGTAAGAACATGGACAAGCTTGGACTTCTCTTAGGCCACAAAGGCAGGATGGCAGGATGGCAGGTGGAACACGGTCACCAATTTCTTTTTCTTTTCTCAACAGTAAAACAGTTGAATGCACATATCACAGACAAAATTTGAAAAAAAAGAAAAGAAAAGAAAAAAGTAATTCAAATGATGTCTTTGATGTGAACTCGTGTAAATCCTCCATTGATGTGCTCTCAGTCCCTCTTCACACCTGAGTTTTACGGTTCCTCTTCACAGAGCGTAAGTGATCCGGTCAGTGGAGCGTGGTGCCCCTCAGCTTGCAGGCCCCTGAGTCAGGAGTTCAGGGCCCTCGTGGCCCCCCGGAGGGAGTGCCCCTGGACACGAGGGGAGGAACAGGGCGGACCCCTTTGACAGCTCAACACACAAGGTTTGCTGGTGACCAAGGGGCCATCTAGGGGGCCTTGACTATACTGCTTTAGATAGCACCACACCCAGGTTCCATCCCCCAAGCCTCTGGGCCGTTGTTCCCTCAGAGAAGAGGGTGTGTTTGTAGGAGAGACCAGCCGAAGACAGGCACGGCCCGGGACAAAAGGTGCTGCTTTGGCCAGCACTGTTCTGCATGGTAGCGGCTGTATTCTTCTACCCCTTTTTTTTTGCCTTTTCTTTTCTTCGGGGTAGCTGCCTTTGTGGGAGAATGATGGAAGTTGGGGGGCAGATATGATGGATGGAACTGGGGGGCATGAACAAGCTGGGGGGGAGGCAGGCACACAGTACATTGGGGTAGAGGGGCCCGGCGTCGTGCTCCCTGTCTGAGAGGAACGTGCGAGGCATGGGGTGGCCTCGGGGACCCGGGCTGGGGGTGTACGGTCTTCATGCTACGTGTGTTTCATTTTGAACAAGTGGGAATGGAAACGGGGGGGAAGGGTGCTGGTTTTGGTGAAAAGGAGCGTGATAAACTAGATGTGGTGCTCTATGCGTAGATGAGGACATACTTGCGGAAGTCATTGCAGTTAGGGAGGTAAAGCAGGTGGTTCATTTGGTAAAAACAGGAGCATCTTTTACATGGGGGGGGGGGGGGTTGGTCCCCTTATGACTTGCTAAAAGTTCTTCACAAGTAGATTTGTTTGATTTGTTTTTCAAGTTGAAGATTAATGGGCACTACTGAAGAAAAAGAAAAATTTTATTCAAATGAGTGTGATTGCATCTCTGACCCCTGAACATTTCTCTAGCGAATGATATACGGTCCATATGTTTTACAGAAATGCACGTTGCAGTGCCCACTGCACTTGTAATGAGTGCTTGTATGTGTGAGTTCTGGGTGCTGCTGCATGCCCAGCTCAGTTCTCTCTGGGGGGGAGAAGACAGATGAGGGTGCAGAGCTGGGATGAAGCCACAATATTTCATCATGGACAGTATAAAGCCGGAGATATACTCTACGCACGTAACCTGCGTAGCCTGCGTAGCCTGCTTTGTGTCTGTTCATGCTCCACTGCGTACGTCGCGTACCACCCGAGTAGAGCCTGTCATACCGATGGTGACCGATAGGGGGCAGTAAGCAGAGCAACAGTTGGAAAAGCTACTTATATTAAGTAGCAGAAGTAGTAGCAGCAGCAGCGGTAGCAGATTAGAAAAACGAACACTTTTACAGGACAATATTGGATGATGTAGGAGATTATAACATCGTGTGAATGTGTATGAGTGTGTATGAATGTTTGTGGTGGTCGGAGGGGCCGTTTGGCGCGATATGGCAGCCACGCTTCCGTCAGTCTGCAGGACAGCTGAGCTGCGGCTACAGACGGAGCTACCACCGGGGAGAATGTGTGTGAATGAATAATGATCTCTGTAAAGCTCTGGGTGCCTAGAAGGAAGCTAAAGAAAACCATAACATTATTATTATTATTATTACTCTTTTTTTAATGTGTATTACTTATTTATATTACTGTTTTACCCCCTTCCCTGTGTGTGTGTGTGTGTGTGTGTGTACTTCTGCTACGTGAGTTTCCCCGTTGAGGGAGTTAATAAAGGACTATTTTATCTTATCTTATTATTATTGCTTATTATCAAAAGTGGATAGTCTTTCCAGACTAATTTATCCAGCATTCTCCTCACCCATCTCAACAAGAATGACGAAACAATAAATCCAGTTAATTTTAGGTTCATATGGAGAAGTAGATGTCAATATATAAGAAAGATTAACATGGTCAAAAAATGTATTGTTCCTAATATGATTCCAAGTCATTCAATAGTATTTTTATTGAAAAACAGAGTATTTAAAATAAAATAAGTCCCGTCAATTGACTCCTGGCTCCCGGCTCCGCTTCCTCCCGGCTCCGGGAGGCACCGAGGCTCGGCGCGTACCTCCGCCGGGGCTCGGTCGCCGGGGCTCGGTCGCCGGGGCTCGGCGGCCGGGGCTCGCCATCCGCGGTACTCCCGGGGACTCTAGTCCCGCAGCACCAGTGAGTATTTTGACCGGAGAGATTATAAAATACCGGACTTCGGCATATTTTACCGGACAACGGAAACCCTGGGGGGAAGTTAAATATTGCATAAATATATGCACGGGGAACTTTCTCCAGGGGAGAGCAGCATAATCGTGCCAGCCGGGATCAGACCGGGAACAGCGATACTAGCGGCCAGAGCGAGAACTGCAGGTCGCGTACGCGTTCAGTGTCTTTTTGAGAACGTGCACGTCGACGCGTCAAATATACGCAGGATACGCGAGACGTGACGTCACGCGTATCCTGCGTCTCGCGTACGCGTTCTGAACTGCAAGTATAAACGCGGCTTAAGACCACGGCTGAATAAATTGTTTACAATAATCCACTATCGTTTGGCCAACAACATTTAAAACCACACACATGGTGCGAGATGTCGCCATCAATTTTGAGGCTTCAGCTCAGTGTCCCTCCACTCGCATGTCTTTAATAATCTGCGCGACATCTTCCTGTTTATATCACTGCATTTTAAAGATGAGAAGAAAAACAGCAGCCCCAGGGGATCATCCTCCTCTGCTCGTCTCCTTACTGCACCTTGCACTGTGGAATTTCCCCTAAGCAGATCAATGACAACCATTTTCTCATGTCACTTCCCTCTCCCACTGTCCACCTTGCAATGTGGAATGTCTTAATCCATAGAGACACGCGGACTGGTTCTGAGGACCCTAGGAACACCTTCCAGTAATTTGCATCTAAATAAAAAGCTCACTTCACAGTTTCATAACTCAAATGAAATTAAAAATCACAGGTTGTTACAAAAACTAAATTTAACGTCAAATATACACTTTTTTTTTTTTTTTAGTAGCAGCACATTTAGCATCTCCTACTTCTTTATTTTGTGGTGCAGTTACTGGTTTGAGGTGATTTCGATTGTTGAGGTCACTGAATGGAGCCCATCAGTTACAGTAGCAACCTCATTCCACTCCTACTGTAGTCCTTCAGATTAAGTGGAGCTCTTTGTTAACGCATACAGACCACCTGCTGCATGACAAAACGCCCATACGACACACTTTTACTTTCTCTCACCAAGACAGATTTCTAACCTCCTGGAGCCTCAAAGATAGCAACGAAACAAAGAGAAAATCCGGATAGGTGTCAATCTTCTGCCCATCAGATACCGGAGAGGGCCTGGCGACCTGCTGGCAACCCGGCGGAGCACCGAGATCAGTGTCTGGCAGCATGCTGCTTGTCCAAAGCAGGCAGGCTGGTGGCTGTCACCCAGTGCCCAGAGAGAGACATCCTCTTAGGGCTGGGACAAAGGTGCCTGGTCCTCAGGGATTACCCATTAGCATGCTATTTTGTGTGTTTAACACTGGCCTGAATGGAAGGACAAGAGCCAACACCCCGGTCTATTCTTAGGTAGGGAAGTGTTACTGTTTCAGCTGCTAAGGCTGCTCTGACTTATGCATATTTATGCATACGTGCATATATTTTATTTCTATCGGTATGCTCTCTACCTTTGTTATTTTCGTTAAATGTTATATTGTCACACTTACAGTGTGAAATTAGGCTCTATTTTAAACTCTTGTTTCTGTTTATTAGGCAGTTTAAAAATGTATTTTCTAATAAATGTGTCATGAACATGATTATTATTTTACTCTCATCATTGTGACCAAATCACCTCTTAAATTTATACACTGGATGAGTGATTAAAGCTGACATTCACTGATTGAGGAGCAAAAACAAAACGCAAAAAAGCAAAACAACTATTTCGTTTGCTGTTTAGATTAGATTAGATTATCCTTTATTTCTCCTTCAATGGGGAAACCCACATTGTTCAGCAGCAGTACACTTAACACACACATGCAAGGGAGGGGTAAAAAGGTAAGAAAGTAAAAATATATAATTACGAAATATAGACAGTATATACATTGCAATGGAAATAAAAACAGTGCAAAGAAGCAGGTGGGATGTGTGTGAGGTAGACAGACAGATATTGCATACATATTGCACATTTGTTGTGTGTGATATTGATATCTGTGTCAAAAGCTTTATATTCATCTTTAAACAGCTTACCCAGATAGCAAAGGATGTTAAATCAATGTTGAATTATGGTCAAAAAGTTTGATTTTTGGTTAAGGTAGATGATTGATGGTGGATCAACCATCAATTAATCATCCAATTCTAATGCCAACGTGTAATCAATGTTGGATCAACGTATTGTGTTCGTCGCGGACCAGAC
This sequence comes from Cololabis saira, assembly GCF_033807715.1. Taxonomy (NCBI): domain Eukaryota; kingdom Metazoa; phylum Chordata; class Actinopteri; order Beloniformes; family Belonidae; genus Cololabis; species Cololabis saira. Next base: position 29,161,678 of record NC_084591.1, read on the forward strand.
TTAAACATGGCTTCAACATGGATTCAGAGTTTCTGCCTAAACATAATTCAGGGATGATTCACACATATTTTGCTATCAGGGTAAATACATGCGGAAGAATATCTTTCAATTGAGGAATCAATTGCGTTAAACATGGAATTAGAACTCAGTTGATCAGGGAAATTAAGACTTTTTTGATAATCCAAATAAAAAGAAAAAAAGTTTTGAATGTTCATTTTAGCCATCCCTGCATAACATGAGGTAACCGTGGAGAAAACCACGGCCCTTCTTTTTTGTTGTTTCTGTGTTAGCAAAGGAAATCTGAAATTGTGACTGTTCACAACGATTGTGTTTTCGTAGGCATGCATCTCTGTGATTGTGCAAAATGCCCCTCTCTTCCCGCTGCTGCTGTATGTGTGTGATTAAGTGCTCAGCCTTGCTGGCTGGTGGCTGATAATAACACAAGAGACTGTGTGTTTGTGAATCTCTTAGTTGAGGAGATTCCCACCGTGCTCAGCGTGTCTGGGCTCTGTGTGTTTTTGGGGTTGCACGCGTGACTCTGCCAGCTGTTCTATTCTCCCGTTGGCCCCTCAACCCTACCCAGCCCTTGTCCCCGGCCAACCCCTCCTTCCCTCCGAGGCCTGCTCTTCATCTGATAAGGGCTGCACTGGCCAAACCCTCAGCAGAGCTCCTCCGAGCTGCTCCATGTTAACAATACACCCTCCTTCCCCTCCACGCTCACACCATTTACATGTGAAAACGCTGGGTCTTATCTCCAGTTCACTGGAGCAATGGCACAACAGCCAAGTGAGAGTGCGCGTGGGTATATACGTACGCGCGAGGGGCCTTCAGAGAGCAGCTTGAGTCATGGTGAACTGCAAATTTGGACATTTATCAAACTAAATCTTTCCATCACTCCTCGAATTTATTGCTACTATTTTTTGCTGCAGAGAAAATGCATGACCAAATTAAATTCATGGTAAACTTGTTCAACACTTGTTGAAAGAGTTACAGGCGTTTTAGTTAATGGGATACTAGCCAGCTTTATCACACTTATCCAACAGCTAACGGCTATTTTAATCAAAGAAGGAAGACTCCCAAGAGAGGAAAAGTAGCATCTTGCTCGACATCCTTGGAATATGGCCATGGCTTTTGTTAGCACTAATTCTCTTCCACTGAACTATCGCATCCGCCAACACAACTTACTTCAGCACTTCTGCTCCTCATATAGTCATGTTTGCATTTTCCTGACTGTTCTCTGCATTACTACCCACCAGCCACTGAGGCAACATAAGTGTTAATGCCCATTTCAAAGAAATTGGGACACTGTGTAAAATCCAGAATGCAATGATTTGCAAATCTTGTAAACCCATAATTTATTCACTGCAGACACTTTTACACTGGGTGTCCAGTGGCTCAGGTTGTTGAGCAGGTTGTCCGATCATTGAAGGATTGCCGGATCAAAACCTGCTCCCCCCAGTCATTTGTCATTGCATCCTTAGGCAACACACTTCACCCTCCTTGGCTCCAGTGAGGCATCGCTGGTGTGTGAATGTTCTGGTGGTGGTTGGAGAGGCTGTTGCTGCGGATTGCCTGCCATGTTTCCGTCAGTCTGCCCCAGGGCAGCTGTGGCTACATATGTAGTTTACCATCAGCAAGTATGAATGAGGAGTGAATGAATAATGCAAGTGCTTTCAGTGCAATATAAATCAAATCCATTATTTTGAATGGGTGTCAGTATGTGGTTTAGAAAGATGCAAGGCATTCCTTAATAACGACGTCTGGAAGTAAGGATATGCTGCTTTAAAACCTAAATACACCTCTCAGAATGCATATTTCCTTCCCAAATGTACAAGCTGCCCATTTCATAAGCACTAGCACATCCCCATCCCTATCCAATCAGAGAAACACACCACTATATTGATCTGTGATACCCCCTCTGGTCTGTCCCTCTTCTCTTTAGTTCAGAGGATGCAGCATCCAAGGATTTCTGAAACAACTTTAACTTTTGATTCCCTGGACCACAGGAGAATTTTCCACTTTTCCTTCACCCATTTTAAACAAGCTTTGGCCTGGGCTATACATGCCCCCTCTGGCCAACCGGGGCGCCATATTGGGGTGGGGAGGATCCGGCCGGAATAACGTGATCCTTCCACGCGCTACGTCCGGCCGGAGAAGCCCCACCCTGTCTGGTGAAAAGATGCGGCCTGCTCACTCCTCAGGTTAAGGAGGAGACCTGAGCTCAGTGCAGGGCCCTCCCGGGGTTGGTAGAGGATGGCAATGCCCAGGACTGACTTAGGTAGGAGCACTGGGTGGTAAAAATGGGGAAAAAACCGGGATAAAAATATTTAAAAAAAAAAACAAGCTTTGGCCCAGAAACAACATCGTTGTTGCAGTATCATTCACACATGGCTTCTTATTTGACCGAACTTTAACCTCCATGAACGGTGCTCTTAAACAGTTATTTCCAGAAATATTCCTAAACTCATGCCGTTATTTCTACATTCATTCCTGTTTTTAATGCAGTGCTGCCAGAGGGCCTGGTGATCATGGGCATCCAACGTTACTTTCTGTATCTTATCCCATGCACACAGAGACTTCTCCAGATCCTTTGATGTGATGACATTTCAAAGTGTTTCCACTTTTATGCTTGGAAACATTATTCTAAAAATGTACTGTATGTACTAATGGTACACACAGCTTTTTGCCAACTGATGAACCTCTGGCTATTTTCTAAGAGATTATAACTCTCTAAGATGCTCTTTTTGTACTCCAGTTATTTACAATGTGCACCTCCTCCTCCAGGTGTGTCTTTTAGTAACTTCATTACTTTTTCTAGCCTTTTGTTGCCTAAGTCCCAACATCTTGGAGGCATGTTGCTGCCTTCAAATTCAAAATAAGCTATGTTTCACTTTCAACGTGTGATTTCTATCCTCACTTGAGAATAAGAAATATTCATGACATTAGGAAATCATCGCTTTCTGTTTTTATTGACGTTTTGCATAACGTCCCAACGTACCAGCTTAGAGAGTACGTAGAAATTCCATCTTGTCACTTCACCAGCTGCGATGCAGAAAGAGACTGGGACGGGCAGCTAGAGAAGCGTGCAGGCTTTTAATTAAAGTCTGTGTAGTTAAGGGCTTGGGCTAAGCAAACATGGGCCTCCGGCATCAGAGTTTAAGATGAGGTAAAGGAGAGTGGGGTGACAAGAGAGAAGCGGCTAAAATTGGAAAAAGGAGGAGGGGTGAGCAGAATGAAAATGAGCAATGCACAAAGGTGGGAAGATAAACGATGAACAGGCTTCGGTATAAAGGGTGGTAAGAAGGGATGAGCAGGTAAAGTGTATGTGCTGTCAAAGATGGTATCAGGTTATCTGATGTGTCATAATGCGATACGGATATTATGCTTGGAAAGGCAAGATGAGATGCAGGGTCATGAGGGGATATTACAATAAAAATGGGTGTGGTTGCTGGGACAATCTTTGCTGATGTTTTCACTACATTCGGTATGAGGCATGTTGATAGATGCCATGAATATGAAATATAAAAAGATATAAGTAGAGGTCCCGTGATTAAAAAAAACACAGATGAACAGAGACTTTGACAGGAAGGACACACATACCCTAAAATAATTTTAAAAAGCACACAAACATACAAAAACAATCAATAAAACAATCTGACAGGATAGACGTCAGTCTGGCCTATCAGAGCTTTGCAAAGCTCTGAGTTTAATGGTGACATGCTGACATCTACTGGTCATTCTGGGGAACTGCATGTTCACTTACAGCTGCCATGGCTGAGGTCTTCAATGACTGAATATGAATACTTTAGTGCTTAGATAAATGTAATTTATTAGGACAAACATTTCACCAACATATGTAGTTTAAATTTTGCACGTTAACACAATTTAGAGGCACTCAGTGTTTAGCATCTTCCTCTACCTGGCTTATCTTTGGCAAGACGTCCACCCTTTTGTACGGTGTACATATTAGGACATTCTCAGAGTCAGAGAAAACTCCATCAGTCAGAGTCAGAAGTTAGAGTCAGAGTCAGAAGACAGCGTGACATGTTCTCTTCATGACTTTGACTTCTGACTCTGACTTCAGACTCCGATATGAACACCATACTTTTGAGTCAGGTCCTTCTCAAGGTTTCTTCCCTCTAAAAGGAGAGTTTTTCTTTGCCACTGTTTAGGGTTTCTCCTCCTCGGAGCGTTTTTAATCTCCCATTGTTTATCTAATAATTGCTCGGGGCCCATGCTCTGGGTCTCTGAAAAGCGCCTAGAGACAATTTGTATCGTAATAGACGCTATATAAATAAAATAAAACAGAATAGAATTGAATTTAGCATGAAGTAATGACAGCATACCTCAACACTTGAGGGGTAAACACTGATTTTATTTTTACCCTTATAAAGGTAGTTATCACCTTCTCCTTGCAGACTGGTGTGGAGGTCTGACTGCTTCGTTCTCCATCCGGCCTGGCGAGTGGTTGGTTCCTGAGGTGCTGGAAAGGAGTTGCTGGTGGATTTGCTGACCACGATGACCCTGACCCAACACACCAGTACCAACCGTGATTCTGGTTGCAGTCACGAGTTGTTGCTGTTGAACTTGGGTTGGAGATCAAGATCACTGCTTTTTGTATCTCTACTGGACTGCTTCAGCTCTGATGTGAACTGGGGAGTTACATCCAACATCACCACCATTAACTCGTGTACACACACCACACCATGCTGTTCCAACACCAAATACATGATCAATTACACTCCACATCCATCACTGCCTTCTGTCTTTATCTATCTTTCTGTGCTTCACTGTCCGTGTTTTAGTCCTCTCTGACAGATCAGTCTCAGGTCGGACTGTCAAAAGACCTGGTGAAACATACATCCACCCCCACACTCACATATGCACAAGAAAACTTGCATCTGCTGCAAAATTAAATTGCATATAAAAAAAGTTTCATTTCACCAATATATACTGTATTTATTTAAGATAGAAAAAGAAAACTTCTGTTCATCCGGGTTTAGGTTGAGTCGGATGGGTAGATATGAATTAATTTGAGTCTACCATCATCAACCAATTGTTTTGATGTATTTTGCACAAGTTTGATTTAAATATGTCTCTACAGATTCACAGACAAAAAGGATCAAAATCAAACATAAATCATTGCAAATGCTCCTCTCTTTTAGACTTGAAGTTGATGTTTTGAGTGCATTTAACTCAGTTATTTTTCCAGTTATTCAATATCAAATAAATAACTGATATTCTTACATTATATCACTTCAGTTCCCATGATGCATTCTGTTACAAAAATACATCACTGCTTCAACTTTTAGCCACAGCATGACCTCAGATGGCATTTCTGCTGCTAAATATTTAGAGTTTGTCTCTTGATGGCATGGCAACATCTGCGTCCAACTGGACTCACAGCAGTCTGACAGCACTTGTTCATGCTGGATCATCCTATGTGATTTCTTGCTTGTGTTGTTTTCTCAGATGTAAGTCGTTTTAGATAAAAGTTTCTGCTAAATGACAGTAGTAGTAGATTTATCCATCGCTGTATTTTTAGTAAGAACCGCTTCTTAATTAGAAATAAATAAAGGAAAGAAAAAAAAAGAAAAAAAAGGAAAAGAAAAAAGTAATAACAGATCTCCAGCAGGAAACACAAAGACACACAAGACCTTTGTCAGAATATTATATTACTTCAAATATACAGACTACAAAGAGTAGAAAGATCATCACTGATGACTTTACAACAAATGTAAACAGCTAAACCTTTGATAGCAATTGAGACATAAAGAAGTTGAACACAATTGTTTTTTGTTTTAAATCAAAACCAAGCTATAAATACTGATGTAATTTCATCCTGAGAAATGTTTTCCAGTTTTATGGGAAACAGCATTAATCCTGTCTTACTCAAACATTTTTGCAAATGTTTACATAGTTACGGTACAAACACTTTATTCCTCCTGCGGTGCTGGGGGATGGGTAGGGGGGAGAGAGGGCTAATGATGATTATCTTTGGTCTGACTGTTTTTTTTTTTTTTTTTTTTTAATAGTTTTTGTACCTGAAATATTGCTGCTGCCTACAGAAGAAAATCAAGATGCAAATAACTATGTTTTACTGTTACACAATTAAAGTGTGTTCTACTTTAAACAGATTTATTTGCTTCCCTGTCTACTATGTACAACATTCAACACACTGACACACAATCCTTCAGATATGCATTTCTTCTACTATCAAGAATGATTTCTCTAAATGACACGTGTAGCTATACATATTAATTTGAACTTTGAAAGACAAAATATACTTAATGTTGCTTATAAGCCTACTTTTGAATCTCTCTCAGGCTGCTGTTCATTGTGGTTTTAAAAAGGCTTGGCTATGCCACAGACACGGCATACAGTACAAAGGCACCACCACAGATTAAGGCCTCAACACAAGTCCTTTGTAATTGTATTTTAGGTCTTCAGAGGGATGAGAAATATGTCTTTTTTGATTGTCTTGTCTAGTGCTGTGTAATGTTGAGTTTTTTTGTTTTTTACTGCTAGCTGTAAAACAAATGAGCCCCTTTGGGGTCAATAAAGAGATTTTTGATTGAGCCACTGCAGTTATTCTGCTTAGAGGAATGATTTGTGAAAGTCAAGGTACAAATCTACTCTGCATTATTTTATGGTCTCAGTGGTCCCTCTTACATGTTTATGTGAAATATAACCCAATGACCCCAACAAATGTGGTGAAAAAAACCTTGAATAAAAGAAACAACCTCCACTGATCTCATACAAATATCTATAATTTAGAGTCTTATTGAAGACACTTCTGAATGTGCAGCTTGTTTGGGCTCATCATTCATTCATTTTCTCATCAACTGTCAACAGATGAAAAGCACTGCTGCTGCTGTCTCTGTGGTTTAATTTAATTATTACAAACACTGCAGCACTGACACAAAACTGGTGATTTCATTTCATCTCCGGGTGATTTGAAATTTAAACAAGATAAATCTTGTAAATGTGATGAGAAGATTATGCAGACTTACACCAAAGTGACTAAAAGCTATTGAATATGCTAAAGAGTGCAGGTCCTTCTCTAAAACTGCAGGCTCACTGACAGGTATCAGACACACCAGTTCCTCAGAGGGAGGGGGTTTGGGAACTACGGTGTAATACTTCCATGCAGCCAGCAGAGGGAGCCAACACACAATCTCAGTCCACTAGGAGATGCAGATGTCCGCCTCGTGTGCATGTTGGCCAGCTTTAAGTCTTTCAACCCTTGTTGAAACTCCTTAACCGTCCTGTAGCTCCACACAGCCGTGCAGCTTGACGCTCGAGTCCTGCAGCAGTATCTCAGTTCTACATGGTAACGGTCTCTACGAGAGAGCGGCTACAGCTGGTCCGACTCCTCTGTAGGGCTGAAGCCCGGCTGCGGGTCTGAAGCCACAGTTCTGGGTGTTGAGGGCGCAGCTGCTTGGTGGTTTGGAGGGTCCCGGGGGCCGTCGTATTGAGGAAGCTCTCCGCCTGATGGGACAGCCTCATCTTGCAGGTAAGGAGGAGGAGGGAGATCATACCAAGGAGGCCGACTGGGCAGAAAAAGTAGAAACAGCTGCAGTCAGGATTATACATTTTATGTACATTTTTCTGTCCTAGACCAACTAGGTCTGCAGATGTAGCTGTTATCATGTCTAAGAATATAACGCAATTGATGCATTATTTTAGCATGCCTTAAGATTTTACATTATAGTTATCATTAACTGTTTTATCATTGACTTTTTATTTTTATTTCCAGCATCTGGGGGTAAAAAAATGAATGACATACTTCTCAACTGATCAAATGTCAAAGGAAACCAATAAAAAAAAGTAAATATATCCAGTAGGCTATTAAAAGAGAGACTTCCCTTCTCTTTTGTTTAATATTAAATAAGTACTCAACAAATTTCATGATTAAATGACTCTTCATTAGAAATTACATAAAAGTACCACTTGGACAGATGTTGACAGATAGTTTTGATAGCATATATAATTATTCTTGACAAGAAACTTTCAGGAACAGCATTTCTATAATATGTTTTTCCCTATCATTAACCAATCCAATTAAATTGCATCAGACAAAAGATAAGAAAAGTCTGCACAGCCAGTGGAATCATTTTCTTTTTCTCACCTGACATCCAGAACAGCTTCTGAGTAAGATGGGGGCGACTCCATGGAGAGTGAGGAGTGATACAGGCTTTCAGAAAGCAACTGCAGCGCTTGAGGAGTGGAGCTGTACTGGCCCGGCGCGGCGGGGGAGCCCGGGGACAGACCCGGGCCTCCGGGGTGGGCGTGACCCCGGTCCAGGATCACCAGGCGGGACAACAGAAGGGGCTGGTGGTGGTGGTGGTGATGCGAGCTCGCTCTGACACCTCTGGGCAACAACACGCTCCGTTTCCTCTGGTGATGAAGCACCAAAGCCAGCAAAGCCACCACCAGGACAAAGATGAACGCGCTCCCGATGACGGCGTAGGTGATGCTGGGGTAATGCCGCAGACGGTAGTCCAGCGTCACAAAGTCCTGGGCAGGAGTTTCTGTGAAGGACAGGGAGGACATGAGGAGCGACTCCAGGATTGATCATGTAGGTTGATGGGGAAAGAGAGGATAAAGCGTGGCAACAGATGAAACGAGAGGGTTTTATCGAACGAGGCTGAGGAAACAGGAAGAAGAGTTGTGAAGCTGAAGAGGAAGGAGGAACAGAGAGAGGATGCAGGAGACAGGGATGAATATCAAACAGCAAATTGTTTTCATGTTCATTTCTAAATGTTTTCTGTGCCATTCAATAGCAACATCTCAAAGATGAGAGTTGAACATAAGCAAAACAGAGCTCCAGTGGACAAAGAGGACAAACCGACCATAATGCATCAGTTTAAACTTCTTCTGAACCCACACTCTTAACGATAAAAAAAAAAGATAAAGTCAAGAGAAGCTACAGATTCTTTGTGACAGCAAAACAGCTCACACATTTTTGGATTAAAAAGGAAATAAAAACTGACTTGAGTTGCTCTGTATTAAAGACGACAGAGGGACACAACGGGCCGTCACACATGACCATGTTTGTCACAGGGAAAGAAAGAGTCTACAGCGCTGAGAAGTCCGGGGAGTTTAATGCTCACAATGGGAGCTGTGGCTAGCAGTAACACATGCAAAGCAAGCAGACCTTCTGCCTGAAATGAGGAGAGGGGACGCCTGTAATGCCAGAGAGCAGTGCAGCTTATTATTCCAGATAGGCTGAGGGAATAGCACTTAAACATTTCCGCTGACTGATTTTACAGTGTGAGAATTTCAATCAGGCACTCGGGATGGGACTCATGTAAATGGTGTTTCAGCTTATCATCTGACAGCACTGTTGCATTAAGGGGAGAGGAAGAGAGTGAGGAAGGAATCCTATTTATTACCGAGAAGCAGAAAGGATGTGCTAATGAGGATTGAGGCTACATAAAAGTATTTTACAGTTGCTGTTTCAGTTCAAATTACATGTATGCCTCAAGGGACTGTGAACATCAAACATCTGTGTGCCTCGTAAAAAGCTGAAACCCCCCACTTGAACACTTTCTATGCTCTGTGTTCCAGGTTTCTGTGCTTATAGGATCACGTGCACCAAAGCCTGACATCCCGTCCACTGACCATCCAGCAGATAGATTTGGACACTGCCCAGAAAGCTTGCCAGGAAACGACCATTACCAGATATCTTCAGGCTGAATCAATAGTCAGAAAATGCTTCCATCTGTACGGATTAGATCCCAACAAAGCAGGGAAGCTGTTGTAGATATTCTTTTGCAGGAGTCCAGGCTTACATAGTCTTAAAAGTTCATGGTGGATGTGGTGTCGAGCAGAGCGTTGAGATTACCCCCACATTTACAGCTAATGTGCACAGTTTCACTAACTGTTAACAAATGTGACACCAAAGTAAAAGACTTCTGTTTTGATTTAAGTACAGGAATTCATACCGACGACAACCCCATTTCACCCAAAGTTTGGGACACTGCAGAAAAGAACATACTGCAATGCTGTGCAAATCTTTAAATCACATGTTTAACAGCAGATAGTACGCAGATGACTGAAACAGAGAATGCTATCATTTGTTTAAATACTGTGATTGCCTCATTCAAATTTAATGGCAACAACATGTTTCAAAGTTGAGATGGGAAGAAGACAAACACGTTTTGAAGGACTGAGGAGACCTACAGTGAAATATCCAATTATATTCATTGACTTCTCAATTCGTCCAAATATTTTTAGAATATTCTACCAAAATCTTCTTTAAAGAATTACACTTTAACCTTTTCAATTTTCCCCCCTATAACGTATTAAGCAGGTATTTTCTAAAATCCCTACAACTATTTTCCAGCTCTATACAGTTTATTTTAATCCCAAGTTAATAACTTCTGCTTTTAATTATGAGACTAGAAAAAAGTGAATGACTGACGGGCAGTGACACTGACTGATGTGTTAAAGATTAGACTATTTCTTGCACACACAGTGAATTTCGGAAGCGTAGTTAATGAAATAGAAATATTAACATACAACACAGAAATGCTGCTCTAATGAGTGGGGACGTCCGCCTGTGTTGTTATAACCCTTTGTCCCAAAAGAGGTGCACTTTGTTGAGTCTTATGCTAGGGACTCACACGTGAACGTTCTTGTGGTTTAAACCGTATAGTATGTAGCCTGAAATGACAATGAACAAAACTCAGAAACTGGGAGATAAAAACAGCCTTGTCATTTTGTCTGGAGTCTTGTTGTTAAGTGAGCAGTTACAATGTACAGGACTGTCTCAGAAAATTAGAATATTGTGATAAAGTCCTTTATTTTCTGTAATGCAAAAATGTCATACATTCTGGATTCATTACAAATCAACTGAAATATTGCAAGCCTTTTATTATTTTAATATTAATATTGCTGATCATGGCTTACAGTTTAAGAAAACTCAAGTAACCTATCTCAAAAAATTAGAATATACTGGAAATCTTAATCTTAAACTGTAAGGAATAATCAGCAATATTAAAATAATAAAAGGCTTGCAATATTTCAGTTGATTTGTAATGAATCCAGAATGTATGACATTTTTGCATTACAGAAAATAAAGGACTTTGTCACAATATTCTAATTTTCTGAGACAGTCCTGTATATGGCTCTGTAACATCGCAAACCCAGCTGAGACTGGACTTATTTAATTTCCCCATCGTTATCCCCACCCAACAGCACATCTTGCTGCATTTGTTGTGCCTGTAAGTGGGCAGCGCAAAGCTGCAACACCAATTCCAACAAGGGCACACCCTGCATGACAGGAGGTTAAGTTCAGATGACTCTGTCCCCTAAAACTAGCTGCTACACACACAGCTTAAAAGACATGTCAGAAAAGGGAGCTGTTGCATTGTATCCCTGAGGTATTTTAACTGTAACAACACAGCTCGTTGGGCTGCAACATAAAAAGGAATCTGAACAAACCGTTTTATTGTTAAAATTTAACATTTAGCCTTCAGAAGCCTGAAAAAACCCAGTGGCAAAAACACCATGGCAAAACAGCAGCCAGATTAGTACGCCGTGTGTGTGTGTGACCCATGCCAGGGAGGCAATACCCACACCCTCCCTATACATCAACTCCTGCACTGATGCAGCAAAGCCAGCAGGGATGCAGAGGGGTGGAACTCCTCCCTCCTAGAAAGGATTCCTTCAGGAATCCATCCAGAGTGAGCCAAAGCCCCGCTGCTCTGACCTTTCCAGTCATCACGCCTGAATAACAGAAATGGGGGAGGAGAACAAAAGCAAAAAAAAAGCATGGAGAGCAGCAGCTTAAAAAAAAAAAAAAGTAAGGCCATACATTTGCTCAGCAAAGGATCAATTTTAATAGCTGCTTTGGTTGCTACAAAATTCAAACAAACTAGTAGCGCAAACTTATTCTAACAGAACACCAAGAAGAAAATGTGTGATGGGCTGGCCAAAATACACAAAAAGAAAGGGAGACGACTCCAACCAACCCACACAGGGCTGTACAATCTGGTTACCTCTCCCTACCAAAAGCCAGCATGAAAACAAGCCTAGCAGAAACAAAACCGCGATAATAGGACTACCAAACCAATCAACTAAAAATAAACTACAGCTACCAAAACATGATGACCAAGTCTGACATCAGAGCTCCACAGATTCCACACAGAAATAAATGGCAGGAGGGTCAGATGGTTGAGAACATTTTTTTTGGATGCACTTAATTATGAGGATCAATGGAAGTGTGACCCAAATCAAAATGAACACAAGAAACAGTCCCAAGCCTAATAGATTACTTAGTTACTAAACAACCCCCAAAATAGCAACTCTTACTTCAAAAGTGAGCTGGCAGCACAAAATGGTTACAATTTCACGCACACATCACGAGTTACAAGACCCATGATGAATCAATGTAACATACATAACCACACACAAATTCAAAGTCCAAGCCCAAAACACAGATCACAACTAGCTCAATACCACACAGTTACTGTCTTCACTACACTAACATCCACAAGTCATCCAAGCTAAATTGGGAATAGTTTGAGACAAAAGATCATTAACACAAAAACACAGTAGGCTCACGTCATCCATGACTAACAAATGCACATGAAAAAACTTTGGAGCAAACCTGACCACTACACAGCTCACCTGAAGACCCTGCCATAGCTACGAACAACAGAACATTCAGCTGCAGAGCAGCACCATACATCACCAGGAAGACTGTCAGAAGATGGATCCAAAAGACCTTCAAGCTCATTCAATTGCATTGGATGAACCTTTTAAAATGCACTGATGGCTTAGGGAACAGTTTACTCAACATATGCTATAAATGTTGGTGACTGGTTCAGTGAATCTATAACCTTCATAACCTAATACACAAAAAAAACCCTCAAGTTCCACAAGGGCCACAATATAAAAAGGAGTCTGAACAAACAAATCACAAAATCAAGGTTTTATTGTTAAAATTTAGAAGCTTGAAAAAACCCAGTGCCCAAAAACACCATGGCAAACAGCAGCCAGATTAGTGTGTTAGTGTGTGTGTGACCCATAATATCCATCCTCCCAGGAGCAGCCAATAAAGCATTTACTCCCATACGTCGACTCCTGCACTGATGCAGCAACGCCAGCAGGGATGCAGAGGGGTGGAAGAAGAAAAACATAACATGTTTCAACAGGAGCTCAGAAAAGTGTGTTAACATTGTGAAAAAACCCTTTACCTTTAAATCCAGCCAACAAGGTTGTTTGTCATCTTTATGATAAAGACACTGCTTGTAGTCTTTCTACAGCTCAATATATAAAGGTTTTCTTTTTTAATCTTTGTCAACTGTCAAACTATTACTTTAAAAAGTCCCCTTATCTAAGCCCATTTTATTTAAGACTACTGTTGTGAATAAGCAAGCACGATTTCAACAGAAGAGGATTCTGTTTTCTTGCTTTTCCTTTCTTGACACTAAGCTGTATGCTTCCTCTGTCTCCCTGACCTTCACGCCCAGGGGCTGCTCCTACATGGTGTGTTTGTGTGTGTGTGTTGAATTTCCAATAACCAGCCTGGCTTACAGGCTATTTATTTACTACTGTGTAGTCAGAGGGGCCCCATGCCTTAATTAAATCTAATCTAATTCAAATGCTCCTCCCGCCCACTGCCCCAACCAGGCACCAGCCAATAAAACAAGCCCCCCTCGACCCCTCCCTTGTGATTTCAAATTGGCCGGTCCTTCACGCTACCAATTAATTAGGGACTGGACTCAAAGCAGAGAAAGACAAAAACAAAGGAGCGTCATTTCCATAATTATCTAATAAAAAAGAGCCCAAATAAAGAGATCCCAGCACTGCCAACCTATGCTGCCTATCAGGTTTCAGTGCAATCCTCTGGGAGAAGGGAGAAACACACACAAAAGGAACTCATAAAGCTGTAACATGAACAATGGGAGCGTCTTCGGAACATTTGTGATAGAGCCCTGAAAGGCTGTTGCAAATCACACAGGAGATGAAAAGGAGGGAGACTGAGGCAGCCTCCGCCTCCTCTGTCAGAGGAGACAGGTCTGTGTGTGTGTGTGTGTGTGTGTGTGTGTGTGTGTGTGTGTGTGGTGTGACTCCTCCTGCTGTGTGTGTGATTGAGATCTGAATTCTGTGTTTGAGCACATGTTTTGCTGTCAGCAGCAGTAAAGGAGTAAAGGAGAAGCAAAGGTGGGTAAAAGGCCATCTGCACCATGTTCCTTTTTTATCTTTTTCTTTTTCTTATGATTGCTTACTTCTTCTGATTTCTTATCAACACTACTTAAGCTAATTTTCTGTCGTTTAAACCTGGCGTCACTGTCCTCAGCTTGAGCTCTCCTTTTTTGCTTTCAACTGAAAATTCATGAAAAATCCTACTCTAGTACTTTGCAGAAACACTGGCACCTCAAACCCGTTCAAAGTGGCAAACATTATTCAACTATCTGAATTCTTACCCTTGCTGTTAGACACCTGCAAATTGAATTTCTGTATAAAAATGATTTCACACATCAAAGGCTTGGATGGAGCTTATCTAATAAGTGGCGTTGAAGGTACATGAAAGGAAGAAATGGTAGAGCAATACATTCATAATTCTGGTGCAATCTTTATCTGAAGTAGGCAAAGATGTTATGCTCCTTAGATCTTGAGATTGCTATCCACTACGACGCAATACCATAAGGAAAACGGCTGATCACTTCCAATTTAATTCTGAATCTGCACATTAAGTCTTTGGTTAAAATATGGTAAACCCCCTTTTTTGGTTTACTAAAGCTTTGATGGAACCCCTCTAAATAAAAGTATAATATTTTAAAGTAACACAGACGGAGGCTACTGAACAACCACAAATGCCAACATCACAACAGATGTAATGTGGTGTATCTCTGTAAATACAAAGTATGCAAAAGCACTGCACACAGCTCATATCACCGTAAAACAAAAAAAGAGAACCAAAAAAAAAAAAAAACAAAGTGCGAGCACACAAACACTTTTCTAACAAAAAACAGCTACATTTACTGAACAAAACTCCAAGAAAACTTACTTAGCTTGCTATAAACTACACAAGTTCAGAGAAGCCAACACAGAAAACACTAGTTTCATTGAAACACATCACTCTTGGACATCCCTCCCGACATTAGTTCAGAGATTAATCACACTTTGATGTGGGACATATCCAAGATGTTTAATGATCGATAAAATGGACAGAGACAAAATCACAGAATGGACATCTTCATTGCCACATCAAAACAAGAAATCCCAGCGAAAACACAAAACAAAGTCAGCTACTGATGATAAGACATTATTCAATAGTCCAGCAGGACGATAAAGATGATCGTCAGTCTTGTTTCTTCTCATAGTTCCCACTAGTGAGTCCAAGATTTACTCCCCTCTGCTCTGATCCCTTGTTCAAACACCCTGCATTCAGCTTCTTCTCATAGTTCTCACCAATTAGTAGAAACCAGTCAAAGATCGTCTTTCCTCTTCAACTGACCTGGGCTTCTTTGTTTTAGCCATGTTGAAAATAATGAATAGTGAGCTGACTAGCTCCCGGTAAACAGAGGTGGAGACGTCGGCGTGTGACACAGCTCTAACGTGGTATGTTCTCACCAGTTATCCAGGCTGGACTACAAAGTTACAAAGTTACCAAGTTACAAAGTGCATTTCCAGTTCAACCGGACATGCTGAGTCAGCAGCAGAGGTCCCATTAACAAGTCAACAAAAGGTATTTTGAAACTACAATTTTAACAGAAAAAGTTATTTGGTGTCGACTTCTACTTACTTACTTCTTAATTTCTAGCTCTTCAAACTTCTGCTCAATACTATATGTCCTATTAGCTTCTCTGACAAGTATTTCTTTAAACTTAAACACTTAAATGACCAAATTCACAAGACAAAGAACATAAAAATTGACAAAATAACCTCTGTAGTTGCTCGTTGATGAAGCAGGCAGAGCAAGCAGACTTCTTTACAGATGTTTAGAATACAAGAATAGTAATGGCTAACATGATAAATGATTGTAAACAGCTGTTACATAAATATTTACCCAAAAGTAATCAAAAAGAGGAAAAACGTGACAGAAAAAGAGCAGTTTAAACATTCAGATTCTCCAACCACTTGAGTTCAACGTTAATAATGTTCCACTGCAGGTCTCCCAGTGGCTCTGGCATCTCTCTACACCGTATTCATAAACCTTACATATGTGGAGGCGCGGGGAGCAGTCTGTCAAAGCAGCCGTTTTAATCACATCAGAGTGACTCCTCCCCACATCTCTCTCCATCCTACACTCCTGTCAGCCCCTCTCACCTCCACACCTCCCAGAGCCCTTTGTTTCCACCTTTCTCCTTCCACTCCATCACCACACTCT
Source organism: Cololabis saira (assembly GCF_033807715.1). Taxonomy (NCBI): domain Eukaryota; kingdom Metazoa; phylum Chordata; class Actinopteri; order Beloniformes; family Belonidae; genus Cololabis; species Cololabis saira. Next base: position 29,178,026 of record NC_084591.1, read on the forward strand.
CTCTCCCCTATAGCTTTGCGCTTTAATTCACTTCGTACCTCTCCACCCACTATTTCACGATTCTTTCTTTGTGTCAGTAAATGACTATAATGGAGGTGGCATTAGCCCAGTCTCTATGATGTTCAATAGCTGCACTCAGCTAGGATTAGGCTTTCACCAGAATACTTATCAATGGAAAAAAAAACCAAAAAAAACAATCACATCTGTCTTCTATTCTTCTCCTCTTTGACTTTTACTTTTCATTTTCACTCCTCAAAACTCTCTCTGCAATAGTTTATTATTCACTTTTTTGCATTTCATTATCTTCCCCCTGCATCATTTTTATTACCCTGCACAATAGAGAAGAATTATAGGGACGTACAGCGGTCACAGACAGCGTAACAGCTGAAAGAGTAAAAGGAGAAAAACAAGACATAACCAAAGGCAGAGGGAGGAGAGATAAGCATATGTACAGTGTCACTTTGATTATGTGCATACAATCTCCTAAAACTTTACACATGCTGCTCCAAACTAGTCTTAAATCTACTGTTGTCCCTGTCGTATTCTGTTTCCAGCACCAGGAACCTTTGCGTCTGCATGTTAACAGAACCTCGTAGCTACAGATACTCAGTTTGAGATGACTGTAAAACAATGATGAGGTGATACAATTTGTTTAATTCATTCCTTTGCTTTCATTTATTTTCAAGCTTTAACAACACGATTAAACTAAATTTTACATTGCAACAAACTCAAGCACAAAAGTAAACACAGAACCATGTTTGTGTTTCTTTTTGCCATTTACCTAACGTTGGAAAAAAAAAGAAAAAAACCATCAACAGAGATTTACAGTACATTAAAAATGCAACACAGCTTATGAGCAATAAGCAAGGGCGTTTTCACATCTAAACCTCCAAAATATGCCTTGGCTGAAATTTAATAAAAGCAAAATCCGCTGAAAGATACTGCAGTGCAAGAGGAGACAGAATAGAGGTGGAGACACATATGCCACAAACACATAAAGCTGCACTTACTGAGTGCTGCTGCTGGTGCACAATGGGCTATTGAGCATGCAGTGATTAATACAAGCCCTGAAACACTCTTTTGTCTGCCTTTAATCAAACTATGCTTCAGTTTAACAGCAAATCAGCCGTTGAGTCGCTGAGATACAAGCTCTTTTTTTCTTCTAAATGGAACCCATTCCTTTGACCTGATTGGCTACCTGCCATTGGATATGCAAACTAGCCATTGTCACTCTATGCCTGTCCAAAGATTAACGAGCAAAATAAAAGGAAAAGAAATCGTGCCTGTAAAGGACTCCGTATATCGTAGTCGCCACACTAAAAATGTACCGACTAAAAGGAATGGAAATATTTCACCCCCCTCCGGCTCCTTCCAGGGAGAAGAGACAGGCACTGAACAGATGTGCTGCGCTTTCCCTTTGCACTGAAGACTCATTTCACATTCAAAAAGTCCTTTCTTTTAAAGAATGAAGAATACGATCAGGGTGGTGAGTGGGAGAGAAATCTGCCGCTGCCTTTAGCATTCAAGACATTTCAAATAAAAAGTCAAGTTTTACATCCTCCAGCTGCTGGACAGTGATCACAGAAATGCTTTCCCTGTCCAGTACAAGAAGCTGCAGTGCTACAGTTCCACACAGTTCAAATAAGGTGAAGAAAAGGTGACACGTTTGACTATCTGGTTTCATGTGACTTTCCACAGCGTGACTGGCGATAACAGGAGGACAGGATAAGAGATGAGAACTATCAGGGGTGGGGGGATCACTTGGTGAACATCTGGAAAAAGTGTAGGGGCGTGTCCGTCTGGCATCAGATTCACACTTGTTGTGATAATCGTCAAAAAAATTTAATTCTAACACATTTAGAAAAGACCCGCATATTCACAAAGAGACTGTTTTTGCCTTTTCATATGTGAAAAATCAGCAGCGCAAAACAAAATCCGACCAATCCTTTCAACCTTCTTCAGAGTGAGCTGACTAAACTGAAGCCACATGGTGGGGAAGTCTGATTGAATATGCGGAGGGGTAATAACGGCAACTTGTGGGCTGTTTGGTGAACTTTCTTCAGGCTCCACTAACAGCACTGTGGCATCTGGAAAAACAAACTCTTAAAACGACCGTAGCGCATGTGAAATGACTAAACAAAGCTGAAACAGCACTGTAAAACGGAGGCTGTCTCGCCTTTTAACTGCATCTCTGACCCAGTTTATACCAGCAATTAAACTTTAGTCTGTTTCAAGAATATAACACAGTAACCAGGTCACATTTGAGGTTAACAGTTCTCCCTTTTTCTTGCACCCAGCCTGCATTTGGTCACATTTTTTAATGCATAACAATGTGAAGAGGAAGAGCTGATATGAAAGTGAAGGAATTTTTTCAGCTGTAAACAAAAACATGCAGGTGAAGTGGCATATCTGTGAATTTCCTTTCACTGTTGCATCCATCTGGGGAAAAAAATAACCACATATATTTATATATGCATGTATTTTCTGCAGTAGCTGTCAATTGTGAATATTTTCTTATTGACTGGCAATGAAAGGCTTGGTAACAGAGCAGAGGATGTTTATTTCTATGTCATGACACTATCTGACGCAATCCAATCACTCTGCAGTCCACATCATCTTCACTGGAAGTCTGGATGATTCTTTCAGATTATGTTTACATCAGAGAAAATCTGAGGTTTCTGCAGCACATTTCATTAACATATAATCTTCCTGATCTCATAGGACATCAAGATACAGATCAAACATTTTTAATCTAGGCCTACATGAAGCCCATGCTTCACCTCCCTGTGGCCCACATGTATTCAGCATCGCACGTGAGATGTATGGTGTTTGCTTGTGTGTTGTATCTTCCAGATGGGACTTGTCCACTCAGGCAGTGCTGATAAATGGCTTTTGATACGGGCACCTTTGCTTAGAAACTGTGAAACAATAAAATATATTTCATGAACAAGATACTAGCTAACACTTTTTGTATCACTGATGAAAATCTGTCCTCTATGAAGGGATATTACAATTTCTGTTGGGTAGGAGAAAGACACAAGGTATTTGTGCCTGATTAAATAACTGAATGCTCTGACCTTCTGCCAGAAGCACAGCTTTTCAAATCACTACCTTCATGAGTCATTGGACCAAAAAAGGAGAGAACTTGATTTTGAGGAGTTTATTGTACTGAACACACACACTAAACAGGTGGTTGTAAAACGGTACTAGAATATTTGAACTTTGGCACTTTCAATTACATTTCAAACTCCAGCTTTATCGAGCTTTTCGGGGCTGTACCAACAATCACATGAAAGAGAAAGCACACCCTCTTCCATTTCAAAAGTTTTATGCACCAAATATCTTCTCGTATCTTAGCCTTTCTTAGAGACACATTAACGACACGACAGCCTCAAAATGAACAACAGCGTATGCCGTATTATTAAACTCAGAAGTGACTACTACTACTACTACTACTACTACTACTACTACTACTGTCATTAGCAGATGCTTTTATCCAAAGCGACTTACATCTGAGAGAACAAACACAGCATTTCGTCCGGGGAGCAATTAGGGTTAAGGGCCTTGCTCAGGGGCCCAAGGTGGTTCATCTTGGGTGCAATTCCTGGCCAAACCCACCCCTGCAGCCACTACACTACCACTCCCAGACTAACTGATCATCAGTGTGTGTTACTGCCTCTAAAAAAACAAAATTCGTACTCCTTTCTGGTCTGAAGCATTCAGATGTGTTACGATAATACAGCAGCAGCATTCTTAGAGAATCAGCTAATTCGGTTGATATATCTTTAAGCATATTTCTATACCTTCTCGGATCCATTATTATATGTTGAAAAGTATCATTTAAAAGTGGAAAACATTGGAGATATTGTCGATATTCCAGGAGCGCATGTCCCAAGATCAGATTGGTCAGAAAAGCCGAAAAAAAAAATACTTGAGTTCATCTGAGACTTTTCAAACAGACTTTTCAAACAGACTTTTCAAGCAGTTAAATGTTTGTGACAGCACAATGGGGAGAAGACTGAAAAGCCCTTTCTTTACGAACCAGCAATGTTGGAGCATAGAGAAAAGTTTATAAAGCTGTATTTGTAGAAACCACAGCCAGAGGAGACCAAAGTTACATTTGGCCTTTGGCTGATTGTCTTGGACTGTTTTGCAGCAGTATAAAGGTACCTTGGACTTCTGAAGAATTTCTTTTGCTCTATTACTTAAAATTGTATTTGCACATGGATAGTACACAAACATCAAAACAAACAAAGAAATAAAAAAACAACAAACAACCCATGGGCTTTGAAAATGACATGAAAGAAGCCCAAAGCAGAGTAGTGAACTCCTAAAAAAAACATCAAGCCACTAGTTCAGAGTTTGGATGACAGCTTGGTTAAAATCCAAATTCAAGAAGAAGAGGCCAACAGCAAAACACATCAACCCACTGGGCAGTACCGGCAAATCAGAAGAGACCTTTATCTGGACGGTGTTGTAAACACTTGGGAGGAAGAAAATGTCAACACTGAGGTATACCGGAAACCAACACACACACACAGGTGTGGGTGCTTCCTGACTCATACCACCCGCTGGAATACAAACTGTCAGTCAAACACAACACCGTCAGGCTGGGAATAATTCCACAACAGAAGAAAAAGCAAAAGAACACAAACACAGCAAGAAGACACGTCAGACATTCACATATTTGAACGGGGGCTTTATTGAACCAACTAAGATACAGTATCTTGACAAATTTGCAAAGCATTAGACAAAGAGGAAAAGAAAAGCAAGGGCACAAAATGAGGTTTGACAGGAGTCTGAAAAAAACATCTCCTAACACATCAAGCTGCATTCAGACCTAACACAATTGTTCGAGGAAAAACTGGTTCACTATAAGAATAAAAAACCTTAAAGAGTAACTGAACAGCGTTGTATTTACAGTTGTTTCCACCTACACCTCAAGGATAATCAACAGTCTTCTGTGGACTGTAATTCTTGACTGAGAATAGAGAGGAGTGAAAGAAACATTATACAGACGTCGTGACTCCAGCTTTCACTTTTCCAACCATGCAGCCTTGACACTCCTCCCCCAGCAGTTTCAGTCTCACACCTTATTCATGTGACAATGTCTCACATGAAATGTTTTCAAAAACCGAGAAAAGAAGCGCAGTTGCCTTTTACTAAGGATTTTCATGACAACCATGTCCAGGATGACTGAATCGCTATTGGCAACAATCTAGCTAAGGATTAAACTGGACTATCTTAGAAATACAAGTATAGATGCGCGAAAAAACAATCGATTATTGAGTGAGGTGCGTTCAACGCTGTGATGCTAGGTGGCGCCACATGCATTTTTGCGTTGGCGTTCTTCCTGTTAGTTCTTTTTTTGTTTTTCTTCTTCTTCTCCTACTGTGTTGATATTCTGGCTTTCGCAGTGTCGTCACTTCTGGTAGGAGGAGTCCCGGGGCAGTCAGTAGCTCGGCTAAGCGTGGGTTGCATATACATGCCGGAATGAGTCGAATTAGGAACGCATTATCGGGCACCAACAGCTCGATCTCAAGAGTTTCAGTTCGGTTCGACTACAGCCCGACTAAGGTGTATACATGGCTTTTAAAAATTAGATGTCGGTCGGATTAAGGCACAAGTCAAATTTCTGTTAGTGCATGTAAACGTACTGATTAACATATTTCAGTCACGCAGTGAATCACTAACTTCTTTCTTTCTCTCTTTTTCTTTCACCAAAGCAATCTTTAATCACATGTGAAGCCGTGTGACTAACAGCTAAAACTTGGCTAAAACTGGCTAATCCAGCAGGTGAGTGATATCAGGCAACACCAGCACATCACCAAGAAACCGTTGTTAGAGCTGCTGTCAGAGTCTATACCTTAAGATGCACGTGCCATGCATGAATGAATGACCAACAAACCTCAATTAATTGAATTAATGTTGTTAAGAAGATGGGTCGAAACTCCTCAACAGAGTGAAAGACTGATAATGTCATGCAGCGCAATTTCCACATCAAGCTACTGAATTATTGTGTTTACTCACGTCGGCTCTACATTTTAAATTAATTTTCATTAATTAAATGATGTTTTTAATAGGTCATGTGTTGCTGTTCAGCAGGAATTACATTTATTTAAATGGTTGTTTGTGTCCTGATAAGGACCAGGGGATTTTTTATATCTTGATAAGTAAAAAAAAAAGAGCATGTGCTTTCTTTTTCACACAACTTTCATAAACGTCATCCCCTTCACATTCCTCTGTTACGCTCCAGTGTTTTGAAAAATGTTTGCGGTCTCCACAAATTCCAGTTGGAAAATAAAACACTGATCGACTGAAATTGGTTCAGACAAACCCCCAACAGAAACCAGCCAACACTTTCGTAGATTCTTTTGACAGCCTAAAATTCATATCCATGTTCCATGTCGCCACTCTTTTTTCATGCTGTGATATTTCATGCACTTAATGCCTGTTTTCAATAGTTTACATGTAAAAATAATACAGGTTGAATACAGGCAGGTTGGATGTGTGAGTATATCCAACACCTCCTTTGTGTATTGAGGATTTCTTAAAAGAAACCAGTAATAATAATAATAATAAAAATGTGCCTTTATGCTTGTGTTGTATGTTTTCAGGGGTGAATTTGTCATTCTGTGTCCATTTCAGTCCTCCTGACAGTTTATTCCCTTATACGTGTGCCCATATTTGTAAGTGAAGCTTCAGGGAAAGGAAGGTTTTTATGCTTCATTGGTCCCCTATTTGCCTGTCCTGTAATAACTTGTTCGCTCCATTGCCCATCACTATCAGACCTCCACATTAAGACTCAGCTGCAGCTTACTCTAGGCGGTTAGAGGTATGAAGGCAAGGAGGGCTTTAGTTAAAAGATGACTTCAGGTTTAGGAGAACATCCACAGGAAAGGTCTGCTCCCAGACCCCACAAAGCGATGTTTGCTGAGTGATGACGAAACATATGATATGACTGGAGCGAGACTGAAAGTTGGAATCTGATAGGCAAAACGAAGCCATCAGCTGAGACTGAGGTGAGACTTAAAAGGAACCCTGGTTATTAATACTTGTAGTCCCTAATTAGCCACAATTGTTCTCTTATACTAAAATATGTTGTTAGAAACACATAAAATAATCTAATTGCTTTAAAAATCTACAATGTTTATCACATATTTTGACCTGCGGGAGGCGCCATGTTTTACCTGCACAATGCATTCTGGGGGCGATGACGTAGAGCGGTGGCTCTGGGAAGATAAGCCCCGTTAGTTTAACTGGGACAGGTATCTAAAACATAGATGAGCAGCATCTCCCGGCCGTGGAGGCTGACGAGGGAGCCCATAAGACGTCTCGGTTCAGGCAAACTGGATCAGAGTTCTGTGATGCACGGGAGATCTGCAAAAATGATCAATGTCGTGCGCATCTTACCAGTGCATTAGGCTCCTGCGTAGACGGCGTAGCCTACGGCGTAGACGCCGTAGCCTACGCCGTAGACGGCGTAGCCGGGGCTTTAGAGCCTGCAGCGCACCGCCATCCGCTCTCCGCTCTCGCCGCCGGGATGGAGACGCCGGTGTGCAGGATGCACGTTTGGGTGGGCATAGCCCACCCCTGCCCCCCCCTAAAACCGGCTTCGGCGCTGGGTGATGACAGACCAGAGGGTGAGGGGACTGGCCCGGGACTTTGACGAAACGGGAGGCGCAGACTTCGCTTCAAATAGGCAAGAACATCTTTATTTAATTTAATGACGCCAGATCTGGCTGGGGTTTTTATTGTAGCATCGGCTATCTGCTAGTTGAAACGTGTGGTCGTTTTTTTTTTTTTTTTTACTTTTTTGTAGGTGCGCCGTCACCTTAATGTTTAGCTGTGTTTTGATCTGTGTTTCTGGTGCGCCGTCACCTGTTTAGCTGTGTTTTCATCCGTTTCTGGGTGTCAAAACAGTGTATGGGGGTTAGCAGGAGCCACCGTCTGACGTCACTACCCAGAATGTATTGCGGTGTAAACAACAATGGCGACCTACTAGTTAAATTATATTTTCAAATTTTATAAAAACGAAGACATCAAAAAGGTTTTTTATATCACATTGTTATAATTGATACTGTTGTGCGTCTCGGGTAGCTTGGCTGTTCAGTTATCAAGGCTAATGATAATTCTATTAAAGAATTATTAATAATTAATAAAGTTGACTATTTATCAAATTGTATTATCAAAAATGATAATTCTCGTAGGGGCACCACCGCCGGGGCCTTACTTCCGGTGGAATTCGATAACTAACAGCAGAAAATCAGTCTCATTATGATTTGAATTATCCTGCAGAACAGCAAATCTTACAGAATAACAGTGAAGGCGTGATATCCGAACACTAGGCTCTGCTTAAACAAATCAATTTGTGACCAAATCTTGCATGAAATAACACAACCACTCATAAAGAAATCAATCAGAGTTTATTTACATACGGGTGTCAAAAGATGATAAACGCAACACCCAAATAAACCTGATGGCAGAAATGGCTTAAGTATCCATAAAACAATTAATTAACTAGAAAAACAACAATCAATAAAATGAAACATAAACGTTAAATGCATGGAATGAAGAGAAAAAAAAAAAGAAATCAAGCAATAATAACGAAGATACAGAACATCTACAGTTCAACGGGGTTCCTGTGGTCTTTTAAAGATGGACGCGCCCTCTGGGCCACGTGCAATCGGACCGGATGGCGAACGCAGCATTTAAAACGTGCCTACGGCAGAAAACAACGACTACCAAATAATCAAACATGAATGACTAGCAGAAAGTAGTGACTACAAATTAATGAAAACAGTCCTTATAATGATGGTGGTGTAATCTCAGCTCTGAACACAGATTTAGCTCTGTAACACCCTTAAGTTACTGATAACCCAGGTCTCACAATCTCACACACAGTTCTGAACACTCTTAAATCCTACTGATCATTGCTACGCGGGCTCACGTCTCCTCTGGGATCCGGAATCGGGTGCCTGCGGGTTCTGTGACTGGGCCGTGGTCCTGCTGGGGTTTCGCAGTCAGGCTATCGCGTCCCGTCCCTTCCCCTGAAACGGATTAGACAGCGGCGGGGCCGCCTCGTGCCGGGCCGTGGTTCCGGACCAAAACGGAGGCTCACACGCATTCCTAGGCGCGGCGGGGGGACCGGTATCTCCTTGCCGTGCTTCCCTCTCTGCGCCGGTCGCCGACGCGCGGCCGTCCGGGCCCCGGGAGAGCTCACGCCGGGCGAGACGCCGGCCGTCCGTCCCCGATCCCTGCGCCGGTTCGCAGACAGGGGCTCGGAGCGGGGAGGGGGGGTTCAGTCAGAGAACTCAATCGCAGCTGTGTCCCGATCTGGTTGCCGGGAGCGCGTGGGCGTCGGAAGCTTGGATCTGTGAACTTAAAGAGGAACAGAGTTTAGTGAGAAATCGGAGCCTCCCGGGGGACCGCGGCTTCAACGGGCTGCAGGTCCAACGGAGCGGCCCGATGGGGCCTTACACCTCCCCCCAGCCGGGGGGAGAAAGGGAGATGGGATCTTGGCCCAGAGCCAAACGATCCAGCTCGGATGAGAGGGTGATCGGAAGAGAAGAGGAGGAGCAGCGGCAGGGGTTTTGATCCTACCCGCGCTGCGGTGACGTCATCGGTGCCTCATTGCGATTGGATGAACGCCGCTTGTAGGCGCCACCCCCCCCCCGCAAGGCATGCTGGGGGTTGTAGTTCAGGCAACAGCGCCATTTTATGAGGCACATTAAAGCGGAAAAGGGGGGGTTCAAAGAAGCAGTACCATTTTGAGGTCTGGTTTTGGCTCCGCTGCATCCCGACCCCTGCTTAGGTGTCATAAAACCCCCAAGGAAGTCTGTTTTCCCTGGCAGAAACCCTGCTGGGTCCTTGTTTTGATCTCCGGCCATGCCGTGGGGTCGTAAACGGGCTATCTCGACCCAGGCCGAGATAACCAGGAGTTAGCAGAAGGGGGTCGCAGGACTTCAGGAAGAAGGGGCAAAGTCTGGTTTTACAGGTCCTCATAATCACAAAATGTTCATACATTTTATAAGTTCAGATGGGCATATGGTCGGGCACAACATCCCCCCTTCGAATCGAAAACCGGAATGCAGGGTCTGGTTGTCGAATCTAACAACGGTGCACCAGTCCATGTGGTCATAAACTCTGGTTGGGGGCGTGAGGCTAGCCTGGTTAGTCCACTAGGCGAGCAATGCACAAAAATATGAAAAGAAAAACATATTCAAAGCAATAACATCATTCATTTACCTAACACAGTGATATCACTCTTAAAGTGCGGTAGATGAAAGATACAAGGAGGGGTTAGTTAGGTTTCAGTATGTACACTGTACCTAAAATCAAAAACCAACAATTTAACCACTCTTTGATTAATTGCTAGGCGACAAGAACACACAAATTAACTTATGTCGGCTATGGAAGCCTGGAAATTGTGTGTAGGCGTGAATTTTTTTTAACGCCCCAAAGTATCCTACCCCCCTTTCAGGTGTGGAGCGGGCTTCCACTTCTGGGTCAGAAAAATTGTGAGGGGGCCGCTGCATACAAGGTAATGCAGCTGTTCAGTGTTCTTTTGCTAAAAAGGTCAACGTGGGACCCCCCTCGCTCTGAGGTACGGCGTCTGCGCCTTGGTTGTTAATCGTGATCTGTTCTCCTCTGGTTTACTTTAAGAAAACGCTGAGCTGCTTCTTCAGCGTCAGTAACAGTGAAAACTGGGAAGGGCCGCAGCTCCTTTCGGGTAATTAATTTTTGGCTTACTCACGGTGGCGTGACCAGGGGGCTCAGGGGGATGAGATGACCGGGCTCACCACTTTTGGGTCCAGCCTAAGAACAGACTTGCCTGTCGGTCGATCTCTATCAGCCTGCATGTCCACCTCTTCTGGTTCTCCGTCCACTGCGTCTGCGATGAGCTCTCTGCCATTAATAACCACACCTCAGCTCACGGTCCAGGCCCCAGCGCTTCGCTTGGGATTCTGGCCAGAGATTACACTTATTAACGAAGTCAGCTCACGTTATCACCCAGATTAGAAGAAATTAAACCGATAACAAACCCTGAGAGACTGGGGTATTGGTTATAACCTTAGAAGCAAGAACCAACTGAAAGGAATTAATAAAGTGAATAAAAAGGGAGGAATCTTTAAATAACTTTAAATTAAAGATTCAACTTAAAACACAGTAGAGATTAATCTGAGAAGATTAATAACTCACATGGGGTAATCAGCAACAGTTCAATTAATAGAATTAAAGAAATTAAGTCAACCATTACCTTCAGTTAAGTATGGTTGCAAAAGGGGATTAATCAGAGATTAATAAAATAGTGATCCATCAATAAAAGTTCAGGTTAATAAAATCAGGAACTTACAGCGAGCCAACCATTAGTTTCCATGGAACCTGGTTGCAAAAGGAAATTACTCAAACAGATTCACAAAAATTGAGTGGTAGAAAAAGTTCAGGTTAATAAAATTAACAGAACTTAAAGCAAACCCAACCATTACCTTCAGTGAAGCAAGGTTGCAGAGGAAATCAATCACAAGATTAATAATCGTGTGATGAAAAATAAAAGTTCAAATTAATAAAATTAAAGAACTTAACAAAGCAATCACCCTTTAGTGAGGCGAGGTTGCCATTAGAACAGGGATGTTTTAAAATAACCGTAGGAATCAGATAATGAGGGGGGAAGAAAAATAAAAATATTTTCTTTCCCGATCAAAATTAATGTTCTGTTATTTCATACAAACTGGTCACAAATATCGTTTCGAGAGAGCCTCACACGGGGCACCATTTATGTTGTGCGTCTCGGGTAGCTTGGCTGTTCAGTTATCAAGGCTAATGATAATTCTATTAAAGAATTATTAATAATTAATAAAGTTGACTATTTATCAAATTGTATTATCAAAAATGATAATTCTCGTAGGGGCACCACCGCCGGGGCCTTACTTCCGGTGGAATTCGATAACTAACAGCAGAAAATCAGTCTCATTATGATTTGAATTATCCTGCAGAACAGCAAATCTTACAGAATAACAGTGAAGGCGTGATATCCGAACACTAGGCTCTGCTTAAACAAATCAATTTGTGACCAAATCTTGCATGAAATAACACAACCACTCATAAAGAAATCAATCAGAGTTTATTTACATACGGGTGTCAAAAGATGATAAACGCAACACCCAAATAAACCTGATGGCAGAAATGGCTTAAGTATCCATAAAACAATTAATTAACTAGAAAAACAACAATCAATAAAATGAAACATAAACGTTAAATGCATGGAATGAAGAGAAAAAAAAAAAGAAATCAAGCAATAATAACGAAGATACAGAACATCTACAGTTCAACGGGGTTCCTGTGGTCTTTTAAAGATGGACGCGCCCTCTGGGCCACGTGCAATCGGACCGGATGGCGAACGCAGCATTTAAAACGTGCCTACGGCAGAAAACAACGACTACCAAATAATCAAACATGAATGACTAGCAGAAAGTAGTGACTACAAATTAATGAAAACAGTCCTTATAATGATGGTGGTGTAATCTCAGCTCTGAACACAGATTTAGCTCTGTAACACCCTTAAGTTACTGATAACCCAGGTCTCACAATCTCACACACAGTTCTGAACACTCTTAAATCCTACTGATCATTGCTACGCGGGCTCACGTCTCCTCTGGGATCCGGAATCGGGTGCCTGCGGGTTCTGTGACTGGGCCGTGGTCCTGCTGGGGTTTCGCAGTCAGGCTATCGCGTCCCGTCCCTTCCCCTGAAACGGATTAGACAGCGGCGGGGCCGCCTCGTGCCGGGCCGTGGTTCCGGACCAAAACGGAGGCTCACACGCATTCCTAGGCGCGGCGGGGGGACCGGTATCTCCTTGCCGTGCTTCCCTCTCTGCGCCGGTCGCCGACGCGCGGCCGTCCGGGCCCCGGGAGAGCTCACGCCGGGCGAGACGCCGGCCGTCCGTCCCCGATCCCTGCGCCGGTTCGCAGACAGGGGCTCGGAGCGGGGAGGGGGGGTTCAGTCAGAGAACTCAATCGCAGCTGTGTCCCGATCTGGTTGCCGGGAGCGCGTGGGCGTCGGAAGCTTGGATCTGTGAACTTAAAGAGGAACAGAGTTTAGTGAGAAATCGGAGCCTCCCGGGGGACCGCGGCTTCAACGGGCTGCAGGTCCAACGGAGCGGCCCGATGGGGCCTTACACCTCCCCCCAGCCGGGGGGAGAAAGGGAGATGGGATCTTGGCCCAGAGCCAAACGATCCAGCTCGGATGAGAGGGTGATCGGAAGAGAAGAGGAGGAGCAGCGGCAGGGGTTTTGATCCTACCCGCGCTGCGGTGACGTCATCGGTGCCTCATTGCGATTGGATGAACGCCGCTTGTAGGCGCCACCCCCCCCCCGCAAGGCATGCTGGGGGTTGTAGTTCAGGCAACAGCGCCATTTTATGAGGCACATTAAAGCGGAAAAGGGGGGGTTCAAAGAAGCAGTACCATTTTGAGGTCTGGTTTTGGCTCCGCTGCATCCCGACCCCTGCTTAGGTGTCATAAAACCCCCAAGGAAGTCTGTTTTCCCTGGCAGAAACCCTGCTGGGTCCTTGTTTTGATCTCCGGCCATGCCGTGGGGTCGTAAACGGGCTATCTCGACCCAGGCCGAGATAACCAGGAGTTAGCAGAAGGGGGTCGCAGGACTTCAGGAAGAAGGGGCAAAGTCTGGTTTTACAGGTCCTCATAATCACAAAATGTTCATACATTTTATAAGTTCAGATGGGCATATGGTCGGGCACAACAATACCAACATTTATCTTTTAAGACCTACATGTCTTAATAGCCAGGGTTCCTTTTAAATACTAACAGAAAGACTACTGTATGTGGGAAGCTATCCAGAGACTACAATGCCATACTATTTTCATACACTTTGCCCTTAATTTGATATCCTGAACCATTCATTAAGAGTTAGGTGCATACTACCTCCAAATGAACTCCATTATCCTGCTGATAATTAATCCAAGCAAAGCTCTGGGGTGTGTACTAAAAACATGCACCAATCAGTCTGATGGTGCTATTAAATGTATCTAACACGTGGACACAAGAGACTAATCCTGTCTGCAGGGTCATCTCTGTACCTAAAATATCTGCAGTGACCAAATTAAAGTGCCACCTTGTGGAACTCAGCGCCATTCTGCTAAGGCACTTTGAGAAGCTGCATCCGTAGTAAATTAAAGATGACGTCTCAGGCAGCCTCACCGGTTTGCCTTCAGAGCCAACAAATCCACAGAGGATGCTACATCCAAAGCTTCAAACTCTGTACTTACACACTGAAAACTCCCACATAAGAATGTTTCCCTTCATGAAAGCCCCACAATCTGCATTCGGATTTCCTCACAAATACACCTTTGACGTTATGGACTGGACACTTTGTCACTAATTAACTAATATATGTCAGGACTGTTTTGTATAATTCTAATTATTTTTTTTTGTTTAAAACTTATTTACTCTTCTTTACTACAAACTGAAATCAAAATAATAAAAGTAAGAGACAATGAACCAAAGAAAAAAAGGATTACTATAATACCACTGGGATCTAAAATACAAAAGCTTGGCGTCGCTCATGATGAGTGAAAGGACACAGCAGTAAGAAGTGGCACAAAAGTATAACTATTGTGGCAGCGTAGATAAAGACTGAGGTGTATAAAAGGTGTTGGAGAAATAGAATAGAGGCTATATATTTCACTTTTGTTTGTGCATCCCAGAGAGTCAAACTAAATAAGAGAAGTGTAGCATCAAAGACGTGTCACTCATTGTTCTTCAGGGAATGTGTTGCATGATTTAACTGAGGCACACACAAGGGACCTCAATGTCTGTTTCTTTTTGGAAACCTTTTAGCAGAGTAGTGCTGCTGTGAAGGGTAGGCTTATTTTCCTGGACTGAAAGGAAGAATGGGAAGGGTAAGAGGTTGTTCAGGACTGTTGAGGGTCTTTGACTGCAAGTATGCCTCTCCAAATCTGACGGGTAAAGCTTCCATGGCAACCGGTCTCTGGTAGGTGACTTAAGAATGAGCCAAAGGGCAGCTTGAGACCGGACAGAAATGGAAACTCTCAAGCAGAAGGCGTGAGCACAAAGCTGCTACAGTACGTGATGGGGATGATTGATAAGGCTTTGGAAAGGCTTGTTTGCGTACAGATATCTTGGTCAAACTCTATTAACTGTAGCCCGGGGGTGTGACTGACAGAACAGAAAGCAGAAAGCAGAAAGCAGGGGTCATATAGGAGTCTGAGAGTAGACACTGACTCATCTGACAGACTCGGTGACATGGGACAGCTGACTACTGGGGGATGAACGTTGACAAGTTTTGGATGACATTCAATGCAACATAAATAAGATGTTCAACAGACTCAAGTGAAAATACACAACATGTACTTGCTTTTTCTGAGGAAACATTATCACGCAGTAGAAAGTGTGAAGAATGTCATAACTTTTTTAAATTTTAAATGCGATAGCAGAAAAGCAAGGTGTTCTAAATTTAAATTTAAATACCTCTTACTTTTATCTTCAGGGTTGCCTGGATTAACATCAGAACCATAAAGTGCCAAGGCATTTTGTAAAATACCAATAGTTTTGTAGCAGCATAACTATAATTAGCAAATTATAATGAATAGTTACTTGGAATTGACATTATGTTGACATTATGACAGTTTGCCTGTACAATGAGGAGTAGACAGATTATTTAAAGGAAGACAGTCATTGCTAAAAGTCTGGCAGATGCAGGGTCTGGAGCAGGACAAATACTGTAACAACTGAGTAGTAAAGCAGCATCAATGTACTAATAAGGTTTCCAGTCCTCCCCCATCAACTATTAAATCATTTACAAGGAATCACTGTTTACTATCAAAGCTATTGTATGGTTATTTCCCTGTGCTTAGGGTGCTCTGATTTGTCTTCTTTTAAATGGAATAGAAGCTTTATACGTGTATAATCAGCTTTAGTGGTAGACATACAGACATATCTCAAGATGTCTGTGATCTCCTTTGATAAACTACAACATTTTCATCTTCAACCATGTCTTCACGTGTCTGTTCGTAGCAGCCGCTCTAAGGGGGTGGAGTCAGCCACTCGACTCCTCTGCATCCTCCTCTTCCACAGGATGGAGCATGGGGGGACGTTGGGTGGAGTTGGATAAGGATATGTTCTCTCTGATCTGGACCTATGATGTACCTGTACCCTACACATGTGATTGCCTCTCTAAATGAGAATTGTTCAGAAATAGGCAAACAAAATTGTTAGGTTGTATTAGAGTTTTAGACGAAGTTTTTAATTTGACAGTGACTCTAACACTAAAATAAATGTTATTAGGAAGAGAATAGGAGTTATTTGCTGGGTTTCCAAAGCGGGAGTTCCAGGTAGGTTGTGTTGGAGCTGGATTGTTGGCACGTGTCTCCATTACCAGGAACGGCCCTGCAAAAAGGGCTTACAGGAACGTTTACTTACGTTTACAGGGCAAAAAACCTCCCTGTAGTAGGAGAGGTAGACAGCTTGGTGGGAGGTCTCTGCTTATCAGGATTTCTAGAGCTGAAACAGTTGTTTATTTTTTGTATTTTTGACACATTTTATTAGTAACATTAATGCAAGGAAGATGAGTCGAAGGAATGTGTTGCATCACACTGGTTGCAGTGCACCTGCTCTGTTAGTGGCATGCAGAGCGAGAAGGTGCTGCCACTAGTATATCTATGCCCATCTATTTTATCAGATTTGTTTTTTTTAAGAGGTCAATAAATATGGTAGACTGTCTAGAGGGCCGGTGAAGGACACACACTCTCACACACAAAAAGAAAACCTCTGTTGTTAAACTGTCAGTCATTTCCAAGTTACCGTTCTGTTTGTCCCAAAGAAACCTGGTGACTGATATGACTGCAGCTGATTTAAGATGGTTAAAAGAGCTGCCATTAAGCAGCTTTTTAAGTCAATGCTAAAATGATGACGATGTATTTTTCTTGGTACTTATCCATACAGTCTTAATTCACTGGATTCCAACCAAATCTATTCATTAGAAAGATGTTATATCTTCTGTCTGGCTACATAGTAGGTTGCAAGACTTTAATCAATACCATCAGATTTCTGCATGTATCAGCAGCAGTAATGTAACGTTCTGTTAAATTATATATGCACTAAATGATATTAATCCCAAATCACATGAACACAACATTTGTGGACAAACTGAACCAAAAACCAATTAATATAATGTGGAATTGTCCTGATTCTTGTCAGTGGAGCAAAACTTGAAACAAAGCGTATACTCAAGAAACACAAGAACAGAATGATCACAGGCTTGATAGCCATGAACACGGAGAACAGGAGGTGGAGGACGGCTGATGTGAGTCAAGTTCAATGTGACGTCTCAATGCTCTCCTTTACATAAGCTACTCATTCCACAGGATTTGGAGGTACAAGCAACAATTCATCACTCAGACCACATGTCAGGAGTGAATATGTAACAGTGGTATTTAATGAGTGGAATTTATAGGCGTAAAACAATACTTTGTGTTATACATTTTAGAGGTCGAACACGTGCCAACACGTATTTTCTTTTTTTTAACCACTGCAACCAATAGCTGATTTCTAATTCTGATTTCTTTTGCAAGGGTTAGCAATTTTCTCTCTCCATATGATTAGACTTAAGAGCTTAATGATTAACCATGCATAAAACTAGCTGAACTTAATTAACGTTAGAAAAAATGGTAGCATGTCTAATTAGCATTTTGCATTGAACGCTTTGAAATAAAAAAAAAAAACTAAACAAACCCAGGAAGGTCACATTACAAACTCATTATTATAGTTGCTAACAAATGTTAAATTACTCTCTTTTTGTCCAAATTTCAGAGGATGCAGCCATCGGTGTTTGACACCTTTGCAGGTTTTTACTGAAGACTGAAGATTTCACTTAAAGTAAAAAGTTTGTTTGTTCAAGCAGCTGATCCCGTCGCTGCTTGGGACAAACAAGAGAGGCTGTAGCCTGACTTAAGACCAAATCAGTGCAAAGAACAATACCGTAGTTCACTCACAATGAAGTAATAAAAGAAGATACTTGTGGTGTTCAGCACATATATGACACATATGAACTCGTGACGACGTGAAAGGTTCATTCATGCAGACTGCAGGAGCGGTGTGTGTATCTGAACACGGCGTGCAGCGTGGTAGAGCCGCTCCCAATCACGCACAGCATCCAGGAAACTCCACGTCCAAAAATACATTTAAGAACATCACAGCAACAACAACTACTCTCTTTATTCATTTATCCTAAGGGAAGGTGCCAGATTTTAGTGCCAACACGACATTTCAGCTATAACCTCCAATACAAATTAAGAAATGTATGCTTATTTGTATTTTCTACCATTTCCGATCAAACAAATTGCACATATAGGGCTTTCAACGATTCGAACCTTTTCCAATAACTGAAGACATTTTTTCACCCTTTTAAAATGTTACTGCAAACACACTGGAGCCAACTGGTAGGACTCAAAGGTCAGCGTCACAGCCAAGGCCTATTAATCAATGTATCCACTAATTAATGCATTATTGCATGACCAGTCATGCAGAGCTTTTATAATATCATTCAAATATATTTACTGTTCAGTTGCTCGGATTGTGTTTTATTGAAGTTTATCTTATATCCTTGCAAAGCTCTCACATTGGGAATACTGTAGGCTGCTTGAGAGTCAAGGGGGAGCAGGTATTTATTGTTTGTGGGCTATGCTCTGCTAATTTCCCTGTCAGCACAGATGGTTAAATGAAAAATGTTGCTCTGCACCTGAAAAACGGGCTCGTCTGAGAAGCAGAAATGAATCTATTAGGAAAACCACAATCTGGGGAAATGTATCATGTACCACACAGCCTTTGTGTCAAAACGGGATTAAGAGTAATGTTTGCACATAAACTTCTAACATTGTGAAAAAACATTGTTGTTGGAAGGATTACTTGATACACTACATGTGGATTTACAAAATAAATAAATGAGACAGATTTGGTACTGTACCTTGGCAACATGTATGTACAGTACACACACACACACACACACACACACACACACACACACACACACACACACACACACACACACACACACACACACACACACACACACACACACACACACACACACACACACACACACAAAAAGTATTTCTGTAACAGAATTTACTCTGGTCCTGACAGAGTAAATTGTCTATACATAATAGACAAAATAATTTGCTTCTCACCTATGGAGGATTTTTTGTGCCAAAATTAAATAAATAAATAAATACATCATTAATTAATTAAATTGGGAATGAAATATATCATTAATTAATTAAATGTGTCATTAATTAATTAAAATTAGAATGAAATATGTCATTAATTAATTAAAATACAATTCATTTTAAGTCAAAATATATATTTATTGTTTCAGCATTTAATTAATTAATGACACATTTAATTAATGATTTCGTGTTGCGTGTGAATCATGAAATGTAAAACTGCATTTAATTAATTAATGACACATTTAATTAATGATTTCGTGTTGCTGAATCATGAAATGTAAATGTAAAACTGTCAGTTTCACTCGTCAAACCCAGTGGGCGGATTCCAAACGCCTCATTGGTTCCCCTGCACATCAAGTCAAGGCAAATGGAATCCACATAATGGATTGTTGCAGGGCTTCGGGACACATTCCGATAAACTAGGGCCGCGTTCAGACTGTAGGCAAATCTGATTCATATCTGATTCCTTCTCATATCAGATTTTCAGGGCTGACTGTCCACACTGTTTTTATCAAGTGTCCAAATCGGATCTGGCTCTGTTCAGACTGGGCCACATCATTGACTGATCTGACGGGTTGCCATAGCAACGACGTCGGAGCGGAGGCGTCACCCAGCGCGTGTACTGTGTGAAGTCATGTATTTCTTTTAATAAAAAAATAATAATTTTATAAAAAAATCCCAAAATATCTGTACCGTTTCTGATTGGGTCGGCACTGCGCATCATTTTTAGACATAAAAATGACGCGTACCGCAAAAGTTGTGTCTCGGCGGAGGAACCGACGTCCCAGCAAAATGAGAAACAGAGAAAGGTGTTCAGAACAAAACCATCAGCAAACTAACAAACCAACCAACAAAGCTCAGAAATATTACAACTATAATAATATATAATAACTATATATATATATATATATATATATATATATATATATATATATGTATATATATATATATATATATATATATATATATATATATATATATATATATATATATATATATATATAACTATAATACAACTCTATTAAAATAGAAAATAGAATTATTGCAGGTTTAACATAGGTTTTGAGCATATGGGTATTATATTTCCATCATTAGGGAGAACCCCTATGACAGAACCATCACTGTCTAATGTTCTATCTAATGACAGAATTATCACTGTTTCAGCAGGTCTCTTAGGTTTATAATTCAGATTCATTTTCGTTTACATATTACATTGTTTGTAGTCATTTTATTGCAATTTAAAGCTTATTTCTACAAATAAAATCAGCACTGTAGACAGCGATCTTGGACCAGCGGCCACTCTGATTGGTCCAGCACGCTCACGTGACAATGTCGAAGCACTTTGTGTCAACTCCGCCTCTGGAAATAGTTCCACTTTTAAAACGTCGTTTGTGAAGCCAGTTTCCCGAGATCGGACTTCGACGACTAGATAAATGCTTGGCATCAATAGCTGTATATGTTGAAGTGAATGGCATGAGATAAAAAGTTGTGCGCACGAGATACAGTAAATCGCACGCGCGAGATAAAAAGTCGTGCGCACGAGATAACAATAATAATTTCCATGTCACCTCCAGGGCTCCGTACAGACCAAAGCAGTCGATTCCACTAGATTCGCGTTAGCTCCGCCCACTGGGTTTGACGAGTGAAACTGACAGTTTTACATTTACATTTCATGATTCAGCAACACGAAATCATTAATTAAATGTGTCATTAATTAATTAAATGCAGTTTTACATTTCATGATTCATACGCAACACGAAATCATTAATTAAATGTGTCATTAATTAATTAAATGCTGAAACAATAAATATATATTTTGACTAAAAATGAATTGTATTTTAATTAATTAATGGCATATTTCATTCTAATTTTAATTAATTAATGACACATTTAATTAATTAATGATATATTTCATTCCCAATTTAATTAATTAATGATGTATTTATTTATTTAATTTTGGCACAAAAAATCCTCCATACTCACCAGGTCTCAAAATCTTGAAAATACATCCTCAGATGAATTAAAAACACAGGTATTTATTCATCTCAGGATGTTTTAATGTGTTCAACAAACTCTAAGCCGAATGCAGAAGTGTGTGGAAAAGTAAGCACACCTCACGATTCAACAGCCTTTAGAGCCGATCTGACACCCTCTTCTTCTAACGTTGCTTCAGTTCTTTAGTGTATGTACACTTTAGCTCATCCATGGTCTTTTATTGTGCTACCACGGCATTTCAGTTGGACTGAGATGTGGACTTCTACTAGATACTTGCTTCTTTTTCAGCCATTCTATTGTATATTTGCACATGCAACTTCAATCAGTCCTTTATGATGGCAATTTTCTACACCAGTGTCTGACTGACTTCCTTCCTGTTTATTGACTCGAAACTAAAGTTTACTTTTTGCTATCCATCCATCCATCCATCCATCCATCCATCCATCCATCCATCCATCCATCCATCCATCCATCCATCCATCCTTACAGAGATGCTCACATTCGCTTATGGTCAGTTAATAAAAAACAATTTGATTAGAAGCATTTGACAATTATTTAAGATAAGAATAACATTTATTTCTTGTATCATTCCCACCACAGGAAATGTCACAGTTTGCAGCAGTAGTAGTAACACGCTTTTCAATTCTTGTGGATGTATTAAGGGGATACTCCCGGCATCCTTACTCTACTTACTGTACCTTTCAAATGCAAAAGCGCTGTTCTTCACACGTCGCTTCAGCATTTTGAAAAATATATCATAGTAAAATTTTGAAGAGAATTTCGACTCCTTCTTTTCACACACAAAGTCCTTAATGGCGTGGCCCATTTCTGTTCGAGAGATCTCGTTGTTAGAGATATCGCCTGGAGAGCACTTCCCTCCAAGAATGCCTGCTCGTTGTTTAAAGATTTTCCAGGATTAGAAAGGGAGTGAAGCTTTTGTGGAACCAGCTGTCAGTTTGAGTATGAAATACTGACATCATTTCTGCTCTAGATTAAAAAATGGCTATTTGGAAAAATAGGAATGTCTTAATAAATGATTACTGTTGTTTAAAAATGAACTCCTTTCTGTTTTGGGATATTTTTAATTCTTTAGAATAAAATGTATGTTTTCAGCCCTTTTGACTTTTTTTTGCTAATGCTGTTTGTGACTATTCAATGACTATGACTTCATTTTAAAACCCTTTTTCCATTTAAATTATTGTTATATATACTTTTTTTCCTTTTTAAGTTTTTCCGTAGGTTTATAAAACTCTTTCAGTTGTAGTTATGTTTGAAAAGTGCTTTAAATTTAAGAGCTGAGAATTTAGACATAACTTCTCTAGAATAAATAAAGAAAGAGTTAAATCATGAGATTGAGTAGTATTTCAGCTGTTGCTGTGCATCAGAGGTTTTCCCTCCCCCACCTGACTGTAAGTCTGGGCACACTACAGTAAAAATCTGGTCTCCTTCCACCAATTTATCCTGGCAGACCATTCTGTAATACGTCTGAGCTCAGAAAGAGAGAGCAGGGGAGACTAACCAACACCTGGCTGCAGATCAAGTGGGATAAAACATAACAGCAAGCACGCACACACACTTTTATACCGTACATACACAAATAATGGATATGCAGTCACACAAGATGGACTCACTATCCTTGCCTTCTGCAGCAAACACTCAAAACACACACACACACACATACATTACTACTGTTTTGTTTCTTTTTATTGGACCTATTAATAAATGAGATGGTTTTGTTTACCTTCACATGTTTCCACTCACACCTTGGACTCTCTCCTCCAGAGACCATCCGACGGCGGCAGAGGCGTGGTCATGCCTGGGAAAAACAGCCGGTAAACGGCACGCAGTAACCTTCAGATGACACTTCTGAGGAAGACTGCAGTCGACAGTCAAAACAAGTAAAGGTAAACAAAATCTTCTCCTTTATTAATGTGTCTGACAAAAAAACAAAGGAAGTAGTAGTAATTATTACAAGAGGACATCATGAACTTGATGACTTTACACAATTACCAATTCAACTCCACCTTTGTAACTATAAATCTATCTCGCTCTCAGATCCGCCATGTTTGTTACACAAAAACGTATCAACGGGAATTTATCCTTCTTTCTTCCTTCCTTCCTTCCTTCCTTCCTTCCTTCCTTCCTTCCTTCCTTCCTTCCTTCCTTCCTTCCTTCCTTCCTTCCTTCCTTCCTTCCTTCCTTCCTTCCTTCCTTCCTTCCTTCCTTCCTTCCTTCCTTCCTTCCTTCCTTCCTTCCTTCCTTCCTTCCTTCCTTCCTTCCTTCCTTCCTTCCTTCCTTCCTTCCTTCCTTCCTTCCTTCCTTCCTTCCTTCCTTCCTTCCTTCCTTCCTTCCCCTTTACACAAAAACATCAACGGGAATTTATCATTTTTATCGCGAGATGACAAATTCTTATCGTGAGGAATTTTTTTGACGGTATATCGTGAACGGTAAAATATCACCCATTCCTAACACACACACACACACACACACACATACTCACACACACACACACACACACACACACACACACACACACACACACACACACACACACACACACACACACACACACACACACACACACACACACACACACACACACACACACACACACACACACACACACACACACACACACACACACACACACACACACACACCTCCTCTTCCTGGGCCTCAGTTCTGCCCTATTCTCCTCCTAGAAACAGAACAAGAGCCCTGGTGTCCATTCCACCATTTAATCTGCTCTCCTTCAACAATGGGCCTGGTCAAGCAGGCAGAAGTAGGAGCATAAAGACGCCCTGTGTGTTTTATCAAAGTCAGACAACAAGACAACACAGCCCACTGATGAGGGTCTCTGGTTCTGCTCATATCTCCTTGTTCAGCCAGAGTGGAATCAATGGCCTCTGTCTGAGTGATAAGGAGGAAAGCACGGCGGTCAGTTGTTCTGCTCGTGCACATTCACTCCAACTGTGACATTTAGACTTGGAGAAACATGGAATGACATGGGAGGAGAGGCTGGGGTCAGTGCCTAAAGGAAAGCTGGTACTTGCAAGCTATAGATAAGGCTTGTCCCAGAGCTTTCTCTGAGAGAAACGCCTGGCCTTTTAAGTATGGGAAACTAAGCCAAAATAACAAAAAATAACAAACAATCAGGAGCTGAGCTGATAAAAAAAATAAGGGGAGAACAGAAACAAATGGAAAAAAAAACACAAAAAAGTATGTTACCATCTCTCTGTTGTTCTTGCATACTCTTTCACTACTGCTACATCTAAGTTGCTCCCATCAAGTAAGAGGAAAAATGGCTAAGGAGGACAGGACAAACAGCCAAGGTTGAAAAACAAATGCAAACATAAATGCAAAAAATAAAGTAAAAATGTCATACATCTGTATGAAAAGACACGATTTAAACCAGTCGACATGTTTCACTTATTCCGACAGACGACAGTCTGTCAAGGAGAACGCAGTGTGAGATAGCGGAGAAGGTTGCACTCAAATCTAAAGAATAAATATGGAAAGAAGAGCAGAGTCAAAAGCCCTGAGAAGATCATGGGTAATTTTGAACCAGGTTGTCAGAAACCGAACTGGAAGTGTTCATAGAGGTTACTGTCAGACAGATGAGAGATGTACCTGAGACGCAACTATTTCGTCAAGAATTTGGGGAAAGAAAAGGTAGATTGCTGATGGGACGAAGGTTATTCAGGTTATTGGAATCAGTCCAGGGTTTCTTCAATAAAGGAGGCACAGCAGCTGATTTAGGAGAAGCGGGAACAAAACCAGATGTGAGGGAGACATGGATAATTGCTGTTATTAAGGCAATAAGGGAAGGGAGGCAGGTTTTAACCAGTACTGTGGGGATGGGGTCCAAAATACAGGAAGAGGGTTTTGATTTCATGATAAGCTTTGTAATTTCATTAGCTATTGGGAGTGTAAAGGTTGAAAGTGAGGAAGAAAAGGGAGCAGGGACAAATGCTATGGATGTACTCGGGGCTGTATTGACCAGTAGATGATGGATTTGTTTCTATTTTAGAAGTGAATAATGGAGAATGTGGGAGTTACAGATCTATGAACTCTGAGTCCAGCTGTTTCTATCATCTTTCCAGGCGATGACGCTTAGCTTTCATTAGACGGATGTCCGGATTAAACCAAGGTGCAGACTGAGTAAAGGTAACAGTTTGAGATTTGAGTAGAGCAGGGTGTTGAGAAGACTGTAGGCCGTCATTGTAATGAGAAAACAGCTCATCAGAAGGAGAGAGAGGATTAGCACAGGAGAGACAGTCAATACCACCAGAGAGCGCTGATAAATTAAGGTCCTTCATGTTACAAAATGAGACGGTACGTGACTAGGAAGATGTTGCTAGATTAGCACTAAAACAGATGAGTTCCTGGTCAGAAATCTGCAGATCAGAAGTAGTTACGGTGTTTCCTCTACATTCATTTAGGAGTGGTGGGCCACCATTCCTAATTCCTGGCGGCCGCTCCTTTAAATTTCTTTTCTTTTTACTTTCTTTTATTGTCCCACATACACCACTGTTGCATGTCCACCTTCACAGCAGACTCCTGCACTGGGTCGGGTACTTGCAAATACTAAGGTAAGGTAATCTATAGACGACTATCTTGCTCTGTATGCTCCGCGCGGCCTTGAAAGTGACGTCACGTCAGGCACCAGGTGTCCTCTTGTAAAATCAGGGCAGCAACGTACCAAAGAAAAGGTAGACTTATTAGCTTAAGACAACTCATAATAGATTTAACAAGTTAAATAGACGTTCTCAAAATATTGATGGTCAGCTAATGTTACTTAACATATCGGTAGCTTAAGTTAATTGGACCCGGTGCCAAGTCAGTGTCGCTAACTTGAGTAAACCAATTGATAGCATTAAGCTGTCTGGGGTCTTTTCAACAATGAATAGGGTAAGACCGTTAAGAATATATCAGACACAAACAAAATTTGTACCGGTAAGTGAAGACGGACTTGAGAAACAGGCTGCAGGGGGAGTTTCCATGCAACAGAGCCTTAGAGCTGTTTTACAAAAAAAAACAGAATTAAAGCTGCAAGCAGCGATGAACGGGCCCTCGCACTCACGGCCACCGCCCCCCATAAGCATATCAGACATGACACCACCCACGACTCTCTATGTCAAACCATTCAAAAGTTATAGCAGAAAAAAGGGACAACCAATCAGAAGAAGGGGCGGGGCTAATTCAAGCCAATGAAGGTCAAGGACTCAATACCGAGTCCGATGACCCCACCCACAACTCTCTATGTCAAACCATTCAAAAGTTATGGCAGAGAATAGTATTCTAGGGGGCGCTGTTGAGCCGTTAGGCCACGCCCATTAATGCAAACCATGAAATATCAAATTTATCGCCAGGCCTGGCTTGCATGCAAAATTTGGTGACTTTTGGAGAACTATCAAATATGGACCAATCAGATGAAGGGGGGCACACTTTTTGGCGTCTAGCGTCGCCACGGTAACACTTTTGAAAGAGAAAAGTAATGCACGTATTCGCAGTGTGGAGACGCACATTTTGATGTGTCACACACCTGGGTGCACGTTACGGTTTGGGCCGTATTAATTGTCGAAGGAATGGCATAAATTGCGCCAAAATTACACAATTAATTCAAAATGGCCGACTTCCTGTTCGGTTTTGGCCATGGCGCCAAGAGACTTTTCTTTAAGTTGCGACATGATGCAGGTGTGTACCGATTTTTGTTCATGTACGTCAAACCGTATTGTGGGGCTTGAGGCACAAAGTTTTTTCTGTCTGAACCAATCAGAAGAAGGGTGGGCGCGCATTTTGGCGTCCAGCGTCGCCACGGTAACGCTTTTGAAAGAGAAAAGTAATGCGTGGTGTCGGAGGATGGAGACGCACATTTTGATGTATAACACACTTGGGTGCACGTTACGGTTCGGGCCGTATTAACTGCCGAAGGAATGGCATGAATTTTGCCAAAATGACACGATTAATTCAAAATGGGGTGACTTCCTGTTTGGTTTCGGGCATGACGCCAAGAGACTTTTCTTTAAGTTGTGCCATGATACAGGTGTGTACCGATTTTCGTGCATGTACGTCAAACCGTATCGTGGGGCTTGAGGCACAAAGTTTTCATTTTGCCACGCCCATTAATGCAAACCATTAAATATCAAATTTTTCGCCAGGCCTGACTTGCATGCAAAATTTGGTGACTTTTTGGGCACGTTTAGGGGCGCAAAAAGGCCCTCCTTTCGTCAGAAGAAAGAAAAAAGAAAGAAAAAAAAAAAATTCCTACAGATACAATAGGGCCTTCGCACTGAAGGTGCTCGGGCCCTAATAATCCAATGTTCTGAGCCTGGGTGATAAATATGCCACTGATTCTTCTTAAAGGAATTATTATTTATTGTTTTTATTTTTATTTATTTATGTAGTTTTTAATTTTATATTCAGCTTTTAAAATGCCATTTTCAACTGTTCCATTGATAAATAGTTTGTACAGTACAGTCTGGAGTCGAGTGTCATTTCTTTACGCTGCAACGACTCCCCGGAGAGCCTTCCTCCACCGCTGAAAAAGATCTTAGAGGAGTTATAAGATGGGGTGTGATGCCAGAACAACAGATCAAGTATAGCACAGTTCCTTTACAGTGAGTAGGAACGTTTATATGTTGCTGGAGTCCAAAACAATCCAGAGCAGAACAGAAGTCCTGAGTAAGCAGATTATTGACATTGTCCATATCAATATTAAAATTACCCAACAGGATAGACTTTGGTGTTAATGACCAGAGATGTGCTAAAAATGAAAAAAAGTCCATAAATAAAGTCTTTATGGAGTTTTGATGGACGAAACATTGTGGGAATTATAGTAGGAGAAGGTCCCACTAACTGTGCTGCAACTGATTCAAATGAAGTAGAAACTGGAGTAGAGACTGGAGAAACCTTTCCTTGCTCACGGTAAACTATCGTAAGACCCCCTCTGCGGCCAGAGGCACAGGGTTTGGAGATGTAAACCACCTGAAGGGGTTAAAGTCATTAGGGTGTTGCCAGGTTTCATTTAGAGAGAGAAAACCCAGCTCAGAGTCAATCAGAAGATCATGCAGGAAGAACCTCTACCAGAGAGGGGGGTTATTATATAATCCAGGGCTGGTGCTTTGGCATTGGCTGCTTTGAATATGCTGGTTAGGAGGCTGTGGTCAACGCCACAGTGGGATTGTTTTGGGAGCGACAGCTGCGAGACCAGATGGAATGAAGTGGCCTGGCGTCGTCTATCCTGAAGTTTCGGCAGGATCGTCGGTGGACATATCTCCATCTGAGCAGTCGGGCGATGTCCGGGTGAAGGAGTAGAGTTGGAGGTAGGCATGGGGCGATATACGATATTATCGTATATCGCGATAAAAAACGGCCGCAATAACGTTATCGTGGGGTACTGTAATTATCGCCAACATTTTTTTTTTTTTTTTTGGTCACACAAGGCTACCAGCCAGGTAGAGGCCAGTGTTATTTTTTTTCATGTATTTTATTAATATTATTTATTATTATTATTATTTTTTTTTTTTTCAGAGAGTAGTACAATCCGTGTGCATTTGACTACTGTGGCACTTTATTTTCACTTAATCTTTGTGTTGGCCATGCAGCTTTTGTTTTGTATACTACAGAGCAGTGCCTTTATTTTATTATTTTTCCAGAGAGCCGTACTAAGTAGTAGGCAGCCAGCCACTGTTAAAGTTTCAGAGAGTAATACAATCAGTGTGCATTTGGCTCTACTTTGTCACTTTATTTCTATTTGTCACTTATTTCTTTCGACTCTCAGGGAAGTATTTTCTTACAAAAAAAGAAAGTTCAAATAAGTACCGGTACCGGTACTATAGTTTACACTTTGTAATGCATAACATTTACAGTACACTATTTGTTCTCTACCTCAAGTGTCACTGTGTTGAGAATGATTTGAGAATAAATGTTCTGAAGGAACCAGTGGATCCACGGTTAGTGTTTTTCCTTGCATTTTAAGAATTTTATAAGCGACACGCTAATATCGTGATAATATCGTAATCGTGATATTTTTTCCACTAATATCGTGATATGAAATTTTCATATCGTCCCATGCCTAGTTGGAGGTGGGTGAATTTATGGGTGTGACATGAGTTGAAGAAGTTCAGCTGCTGTACACTGGAACGATAGAGCTAATATTCTGGGTGTGATTGAGCGTGACAGTCCCAGCAGCACTGACCGTAGAAGCAGTTTGTCAGCCCTCATGATTACAATCTTACATTTTAATGATGGTCCACATTTAGATCTGATTACTACTTGCATGAATGGTGTCATATTGATAATCTTATGCAATTTCACAACATTTATTTCCATCTAGAGGTTCATTAAATTTTCAGTAAGATCTTGTACTGATGATAGGAGTCAGAAGCAGTGTCAGCATCATGGGGGGGTCGATAGCAGAACATGCCGCCCCCAAATGAGTCCCCCTGGCCCACCGCCCAATTCTGGGCTTTTGATCACATAGAAAAAAAGTGTTTTACTATAAAGCTGTAGTATTATGCTTTTTTTCATTGTCTTTTGCAAAGTGCTCCTCCTTTGACGCAGGCGGCAGGGGTGTGTGATGCTACCAGAAAGTGTATCAGTGACAGAAGTAGGCGATCCCAGAACCAGATCAGAATGTAACAAACTGATTACACCCCCGCCTTTTTCCCAATAATTACACACAGTTTGGTGGGGCATAAGGAATTCCCCTACATTATTGTTTTCATTATGTTTTGGGAGTGCAAGGTGTATGTTGTAGATGTTTGTGATCTGATGAAAGTAGACATGGTTTTAAGATTCGTCATTGCTGCAGACATTCAAGCAAATAGTTATCATTTTTTCGACTGTGAGGCTGCAGACGGTCGAAATCTGGGATCTGTGTTGAATGAGCTTTGGTGAGCTTTTAGTGGAAGCGGTGTTTGTTGTGCTGCCTTTTCTTGTGAGGTAAAGAATTCAGTATTGCTCAATCATCTTCTTTCTGGCCTGTGTCAAACTGTCAGCTCGGTGTTCTGTATTCAGTCAACAGCACTCTGAGTGAATCTTACATGACTTGGTTGTGCTCTGCACAGTAGGAGACGTGAGACACGCTTCTCTGTTAGTCCGCAGATCAGACGTATAAGCATAGGATGGGTTATCCGGGAGATTTTGTGCTCTAAGTTCTGCACTTTCAATTTAGACTTTGAGAATCTCTGAATGTGGAAAAAAGAAGTTTCACTTGGTAGCTGGCATCTGTGGATAAGTTCAAACATTCTCTCAAATCTCAAACTTTACCACCATGAAGAGTGGAATCTGATTTATGCATATGAATTCGGCAAACCGCAGTTTCGTCCTATTTCCCGTGCCTCTGTAAAACGTTGGTCATAAATACCTTTGTGTGTTTGCCTACATTGTGCCCGAGTCTGCTGCTTAACAGCCTTGTCATGCTGATGTGCTGAAAAGACAATTAGGAGATTTAATTTGTCAGGTTTCGCTCAAAGAAAACCACAGAGACTGCTGCACACACTGAGCCAACACACACACAACCACACTGCTGTATTTTGAAACGCTAAATCAACACTAGAAGTTAGAAGCCTAAAATCCTTACGTTATTATTACCTCCAGCTCACATTACGAGATTATCCTCATAAAGTTACCGTTTGTGATTATTGTGTTTGGCTCATGGTTACAACAGACTGTCTCAGGTCATAATAAAAACATTTTTTTTAGGTCTTTTAGATACTCAAGACTTATAGGCACGTCTTCATTTAATTCTTTTAGCTTTTAGCTCCATTTACACAGCCTTGGTTTGATAGATTTTGGTACCTTAGTTATCGTTGATCTTGGCCCTTATCTTGGGAGACTCAAATCTAAAATATCTCCAGCTCCCTTTATGGGTGGTTTACCTGAATGTGTCCAAAACACGAAAAATAAGCTTGTCATTGACGCTGCTCTTTGCCCATTTCTTCCATTAGACTCTTGTTTACAGTTTTCCCGTCCTTGTTTTCCGTTTTGGTACAGCTTTAATCGACAGCATTGCTGTTGTTATTATTATTTCGTTTGATGAATGAAACATCAGTGGATATTTTTTAGTCTCTCTCCCTGATTCAGTTTCCCCACCCATATCATTTCACTTTTCTCCCCCCTTTAGGCCCGTTGAATTTTTATACATTTTATTTTCTGTAGGTCAGACGTCTACATTTATGGATTACTCGGCATAAATAACACCCACCGTGTTAAGCAACACAGCTGCGTCATCGTAATCAATCCTCATCCATGTGCTTACACACACTTTTGTAATTACGGCTTTTGAAATGATGCACATTTGCAGAGAGTCCCATCCATCAGCACCTGGCCCAGGCACGCGTGCCCTTATTCGATAACATTGAAACACAATCCCTCACCCACAGAACCAGCGCGCAGGCAGACCACACATCACGTTGTGGAGAACAAGAGAGGCAACTTTATGCCCACCTAATTAATGACGCAGCTTCCAGCTGTGCATCATCTATAGCCCGAGGGAGCCACATCACACTATTAGGGAGAATGATAATTTAGTGTACTAAAATGCAGCTACTTCTGTATGTAGGAACATGACTAAAGATGTGTCCTAGTTTCTTACAGAAAACCATACATAAAAAATAATTATAGACCTGCCCAGGTGTGCCCCTGCCTTTTGACTGAAGAGATCTGGACTAGACTCCAGTAGATCCCAAAGAGCCTGAATAGGAATACCAACAACCATGCTAAAGACATCTGTGGTCATGCAGAGGATGCTGCTCTGTGTCAGAGCCAAGTTCTCGGTCTGCCTTAAAACGAGCAAAACAATGAAGAAGGGCGCTGAAACTAAAACTCGGTCAGGAACAGTCCAGCACTTTCACAACCTGGGCAGACAATGGTGAAGCGTCATCTTCAAGGAAGGAATGTGGTCAGAAACAAATCTGAAATCCTGACAGCATGTGAGTTTACATTTTATTTTATTTTGTTTCTAATCAAAGAAAATTAAAAAAAAAGAAAACTCAATGTCAAAACAATGTTTACATTTCCAGAGCATTCTGTTTTTTCCACTGACAGCGTTGGTATATTCCAAGGTGACAATATCAGGATTTATCCAGCTCAAATCTTAAAAGAGCGGTCCGCGTAGTAAGAGACATTATTTTCAAACACGGATTGACCAGACCTTCATCCAATCCAAATGTTTTAGCAGGACTCTTCCATCATTATAACAAGATCTTGGCAAATGCAAACGTATCACAGATATAAATGCTCTTACATTTTATAAGCTTGAAGAAATGATGCCATGACAAATCTGGGCTGTAATTACACCTGAAATAGCTCCAACAAAGTATCTGAACTTTTTTGGCTGGGCAGCATTTTATATGACTGTAGTTTATAGCTTTATAATTTTCCTCTGGACCACCACAAGAGTAATTTTCCTTAATTAATTCTATACATAAATCAATTTTTACCACTCAAGTGATATCGGCTCTGGCCTTAAAGAGCCCAGAGCTAACAAGAATAATGATATCAGAGGTCAAGGCTCTTTTAACAGTCCACTTTCATCTGACTGGCCAACTTCTGCAAACCTGCAGAGGCGATATATGCTCGTACGCTGCGCCAGGTGGATGACACAATGTTGTGAATGGTATTCTTGTATAACCCTCGACTGAGGATTATTCTGAAAGGTAGGTATTTTTCAAATACATTAGTACTGCACTTCTTGACAAAAAACAGGAGTAGTTTCTCCTTAAGGCGAAAGCATCCTTGGCTTCGGGGGTAGCTGAGGAGCATCTCGATCATATTTATGTGAGAATTTCTCAGACAGGGCACAAATGTCACCATGTAATGCCTGGAAGATGCCACTCTTGGGTGTGCTTCCTCCATATCTATAATACCTCAAAATGTAATACTGAAAACCTGTACCTCAAAAGAATGCCGTGTTAAGTGACAATTTACTCAAATTTTCTGATGTCTGAAAGTCTTACTACAGGTCGTTAATGTCTGCAATAGTCAGTAACACTTTAGAAATGCACAAAATCTTGACTCTTGCACATTTCAATGACAGTAAAGGAGCCATATATATGTCATTTTTAATAAGCTGCGCAGAATACCATAGAGAAATAGTACAAGATACCATACAAATGTAAATTCAACACAATTTACAGTCAAGCCTGAAGCATGTGATGCTGCAGAGGGCGTAATGAGGCTGAGAGCTCACACCACCACACACCAAAATGATAGAAAAACACCTCAACGGCAATTCGTTCTAAAATGCACTTCACATTTCCCTCGTCCTCAGCTCAGACAAGGACAGCCGAAACTGGGATAATTTTCAAAATATGTCCATTTTAGGAGGCTACTTCAGGGACTATCAGATAAAAGTGCTGTTCCATTAATCAACGGTTTGTGCCGAGAAATGGATATGAAACAAGAAAGCTATGGCAGGTGATTGTTGTCTGCTCCACTAATAATCAAAATAAAAACAACAAAAATGATAAAACCTGGTGCCTGACGTGATGTCAACAAAGGTCTTAGGAAGCTCAAAGCCCAGTATGTTGATTGATTGGGTATCAAACTGCAAAGCTCTTTTCTTTTGATAAAGTCAACGTCTACGCTGGACGTCCTCATTAAAGCAGCCACATCTCACTATCTCACACAAGGTCGCAAGCACAAGTAATTTTATGAAAACTAATATGAGACGCAACCTGTGTCCTAATGTTTTAATAACATTTTTAAAATAATCAAAATGAAAAAAAAAAAAACAACACAAAAACTCTTAAAGGAGCATGAGGCTCCTTTTAAGAAATGAGACTCTCTAGCGCCACCCTTTGCCACGACGGCCGTCGGGGGTACTGCAGCCAACAGTGAAGCCGGCACGGGAGAACGGGGAGAACGCGCATGCAGCGTCATGTGACGTCACATCCGCAGGGCAGCGCGGGAAAAGCGGCCCCAGCCTTGCAGCACATTTTGCAGCACACAGCCTGTTCAAGGCAACGGACAGATACACTAGAGGGCTCACTCTTTTTGGTTTGGAATGCTTCATCTGACATTATTACTAGAAAAATTAAAACGTATACAATTTTTTTTCATAAATCCAGCCTCAAGCTCCTTTAAATTTTAAAACACAAATGAAAACAGGATCTTTTTGCCATTTTGCTCTATTTATTACCGTCAGAGACGAAAGGTCTGACCAGGAAGTGTTTATGGGGGACGGCTGTGGCAGAGCTGGAGTGGGGATCAACCTCTCACCGGGGTATCAGCAGTTTCATCAGCAGCCCTTCCTCATGTTAATAGAAGTGCTGCCTCCACTCACGGGTCAGCGCCTGCAGCTTCCTGAGATCAGCCTGTGCTTACCAGAGGAGTTTACAGCAAAGTGAGATCAACATGTTCGTAATTTTGAGCCTGTCCTCAGGATTTTTCAAGATGGTTTACATTCACTGTTGATTCTGACTGTGAAAAGGGTGCTGACATCGCTGGAGCACCATGCTACAAACTGAAAACCCATTTTAAAAAGCGTAACAGTCAGTAAGTATGCAGAGATGAACACAGATTTGTCCTACAGGCATATTTGTCCGCACTTCTTGCAAAGCTGCTTAAGAGGCAGCAAAGTTGAAAAGTAACATGATGTTTAATGTCTGTTGCTCCTTTTGACTTCTCATTTCCAGACTCACTAAAACCCCAGCACGGTTCCAATATACCTCAAGCATTTGCGTTCTTATGGCAGGGTCAAAAACTGAAAACAACTTCAAAAGAGAAAATAGGGGGAAGGATGGTAAAATGAGGCTTTTCTGGGATGGAAAACTCCAGGAAAAGAAGTATATATTTCATTATAACCCCTTTAAGGTTTGCAGATCTGAACAAAATAACCGCAGTCTGCCAGAGGAGGGACACAGAGAGAGCATGGCAGGACCAGACATCCCATGATGATGAGAGGAGCCAGGACAGTGGCAGCAGCAAGCGAGATTTAAAAAAGAAGAAATAAAAGAAATAAATCATAATATCCAAATGCAAAAACTGACACTCCTCCACTCTTTCGCCATCAGTCCAATCCCTATTTCCCATTTTCTTAGCTGTTTTCATCCCAGCCTTCTTGCTACTTCTGTCTAGGCTGCCTTGTTTCATTCCCACCTCATCCCTGTGGTTAGTCTTCAATCCACCGATCCTGATTATTCACTTTGTTCTCCCCCTTTCCCCAGCGCGTCTCTCTTTTCTCTCACTTTTGCATCTTGCACCTGTCTCTCCGGTTTCTGCACGCATTTTTTTTTTTGCACTTATCTTGTTTCCTGCTTGCTTTCTCATCTTTTTTCTCAATTTCCTCACCTCAATCACATTGGTGCATTTTTTCCCTGTCTGCCAGCATCCATGACATCTTCTCCATTTACTGTTGCTGCCTGCCTCTTGCTTTGTCTACGCTCTCGATTTCCTGTCTCTACGTACAATGACTCCGGAGGGTTTTATCATTTTTCCTGAGTGGCTTTGCCACTCTCCCTAATCCCTCATCTTCATCAGCTTCCCTCTTGTTTTCCATCACTCTCTTTCCTTTTCTCTTCCGCTCCATCATCCTCACCCTCTCATTTTACCTTTTTTTTGGCCCGTATTTTACCCCGTTTCCTCCCTCACTATCCTCTCACATATCCATTTCTCACATTCTCTGACATCCAATCTCCCCTTACCCACTCTGGGGTTCTCTTCTTTTTCCCTCCCTCCCTTTTTCATTTGGCATTTCCCTGATGGATACATTTCAGTGAAATGCATACATGAATTCTCTGACGTCTCTCACCAAAATTACACCATTGCAATGCAACACTTCTGCATGTTGTCAAACATTTTTGATTAGTGGAGCGTTCTGGTTTTCAAGTGATTCCTTTGACGAGTAAGAGCTTCTGCAATGCACAATAAAAACAGCCCCTCTAAAAATAAGCATAGCATTCCATCAGTCTAGTCATAGTTTTTATTATTTTAAGCAATTCAAATATATTTATCCATTGGGTGGACTAGACTAGACTGACTATACTTCTTAAAACTATCTTAAAAGAATGATCTAAGAAGCCTCTCTCATCCACATGTACTGGTCCTGCCCATGTCTAAACAAGTACTGGATGGAAGTATTTCATACTCTCTCTCTGGTGCTTAAAATCAGATTAGAACCAAACCCACTGACTGCCCTGTTTGGGGTCATGGAGGGAGGAAGGAAGTTAACCACTGCACAGGGGCACACTTTGTCTTTTGCCTCCCTTTTGGCTCGTCGGGCAATTCTGTTCAGGTGGAAGGATCCCTTCCCTCCTACTCGTGCACAATGGCTGGAAGACATCATGTCCTGCTTAAAACTGGAGAAAATTAGATACTCGCTTCAGCAACCAAATAAGTTCCAGAAAGTGTGGGGACCTTTTCTAGAAGCATTCCAGACCCTGTGAACTATACTTCATATTTCTTTTGTATTCCTAGTGCAAGCTTTTGATGTTAGAATGACCTCATATTGTGATTAGTAATCTGGCAGTGACATGGGAGGGATTAGTTTGGTCTGTAGTTTGTTTTTGTTACTATTTTATATTTTTTCATACTGTTTAATTGTTTTTTATATTTTGTACACTGGTGTATGCTATGATCAACATGCCCATGCCTAATCAAAATGTTTGTAATTGACATTCAGCATTTCACCCTTTTTTTTTTTTTTTTTTTACTTTGTGAAAATTTCAATAAAAAGATCTTGAATTAAAAAAAAAAAAAAAGATCTAAAATGGTCATCAGTTTTCTGAAAACAAGTAGATTTTTTCCTTCTTAGAAACAAGCGTTTGTGGTGTACAAGTGTAGAGGTGGCTGGTAGCTTCCACAACCTCAGTACCAGAGTTTCCTCTCATAACATAACAGAGACACTTTTGTTGTGTCTGGAGGACTTTTTGTGAATAAATAAATAAATAAATAAATAAATAAATAATGGTATAAAGTTCCTGTGGGACAGCGCTAAGTATATACTCCACCTAGATGCACCGACTGCCATCTTCTTTGTCATGAACATGCTGGATTTGTAATACCATCAAGGAGAGTTTTGGGGAATTCAAGACTTCTGGAACTGATAGCAGCAGGTGTGAACGCTGCAGGTGAAGTAAGGGGGCTTGGGAGTAGGGTAGAAGGTAGCGTGGCCGTCCAGGAAGTCGTGGCCGTCCATCTCTGAGACCCACACCTGATGCTGGTGACGGCTATAATACAACCTGCACCAGTCATGAGGGAAAACAAGTATATAGGCTTTTAAAGGAGCTTGCGACAGCATTCGATTTTACTCCAGCAGATGTTTGAACGTCTGGGGAAAGACTTCTGTGGCTGGTGAAACATGGATACACGTGTATAACCCACACTGGTGTGCTATTGAACACCCACATTTAATTGCACACATTTGTAAACATAACTGCTTGATCATGTTAAGGAAAAGGCAGATACAGAACGTGGATGGATATACAGTTTGTGTGCCACCAGGATGTGGATCCGTGCCAATACTTTGAAAACTGGATTCCAGCCTCACAGACTGCAAGGCATAACTTTATGATTTATTCCAGCCAAAGTAAAATAAATGATAGCTTGCTTCACCCTTTTTCTAACAAATATAAGGCACTAAAGTATTCTTATTTGCAATTATTGTAAACACTATTTCATTTTAGGAGAACAGAGTATGGATCCAACATCCAGGTTTGAGACTTTTTCTTTCCACTCAATCATGCTTTGATCTTATTTTGTGAAAAATGCAGAGAGTGACAATCTCACTGAACTCCACTTTTGGTCACAACTGAGAAAAAAAAGGAAAGGAATGTAGCTGCTCCCTTTCTAATTTATTAGAAGTTTTTTATGACATTTCTCGGTTATTGCACACGTATAATTCCTCTCGAAATATCATTTCAAGCTTCTGGCATGATTTCCCATCTGAAAAAGCTGACCCCAGCCCGGTTCTACTGCATCTGAGCGACTCTGCTACTTACTGGATGGATGGATGCATTAGACATGCTCAGAGAAAAGCTAATATGGCCATGAAAATAGCGTGGCAGAAATGAAATTGAGATCTTGGCACTGTCTTTGAAAATTACTACGGTATGTTCAGATTTCGGAAACTTTCATGAAAGACATTCAAGAGAATTAAATCCTTTTATTAGAACCTCTGCGCTCTGTTCTTGTGATTTTGTTGCTCTCAATTTTAAACTCAAACTAATGCGTCTTAAAAGTGCAAAAGCAGCATTTTCGCCTCCTCTTGCTCTGCAGGGAGCAGACGGGTGTGAACCATAAGGCGGAGAACTAATGAAAACATTTCAAGAGAGACCAGAAACAAGAAGCGATTACATTTTCTGTCTTAGCTCTTTCTGTTGCACACTCAACAGACTTCATTAATCATCCCTTAACTTTTGCAAAGAAGTAGTCGAAGTGTCTGCCATCACTTTAGAGAAATTAAGGATTTTAACAGGATGATGAATGAGGCGTCGATATCCGGCATTGGGGTGGCCTCAACATCTCTAGCACTGTCATTTTAAAGTCATACTCTTCAGAAGACATAATGATCTTGTTAACCTCTGTGAAGCAGCAGAGACCAGGCCGACTCTTAAAGAAAAGGAGAAAAGGTTGCGTGCAGTTGCACGGTGAAAGGTGCTGAAAATGAGGCTAACAGTTCAGTTTATTTGCCGTTTGCGAAACATTACACCAAGTCAGCTCATGGGAGGCTGGAATGTTCAGTAAATAACTTCTAAGTAGAAACCAGCATTTTCTTAATATTCATTAAGGGAAAGAGCAGCCCCCCGGGGAAGACCCGGGACACGCTGGAGAGATCATATCTCTCGGATGGCGTGGGAGCTCCTTGGTCTTTCCCTGGAGGAACTGGAGGATGTGGCTGGGGAGCGAGAGACCCGGATAAGCGGAAGTTAATAGAATGGATGGGTGGAAACAACCAAAGTGTCAAAGTGCACTAGAAAAAATAAAAGTAAAAACTAGAGCACCTGAGATAACATGGGCAGCCACACAAGAACTCATATCCAAAGAAGGCCAAGAGAACAGCTGGACTAAATAATTAAAATGACCCTTCCTGTGAAGCCAGTCAGCACATGGACAGAGAGATTAAGCTCTGTAATAGCATTCAAAATCACAGACCTGCCATCCGTCAGCTGAAGCGCCAGAGATCGTCTCTGTGTGGAAACTCGCACAAGCGCAGTGTCTCTGACGGGTGGGCGGTGTGCTGCACATTCAATGTCAACATCTAAGTAGAAAAAACAACACTTTCTATTTGGCAACATGCCAATTTCTGTCTTTCTTGCATTAAAACAAAAACACAGACATGCATTTACCATACCAAATCGACTGCATTAGATCTAGATTTTCTCCAAATAACTTGTTCAGCACTGATGATGCTTTGTGAGTCTCAGACACCCTCTTCTACACTAGTGGGCCCTGCACCTCTATCCAACACTTCACTTATACAATCTGTGACATTTTATCTCCCATTTTTTGCATCCAGCACAACCTGCACCTTTATTAATGTAACAGTAGATTCTAAACTTCCAGCAGGTCTCGCATCCTCCTGGAGGGATGTCCATGACTCTAACTCCCTCAACTCCCCCCTCAG
This sequence comes from Cololabis saira, assembly GCF_033807715.1. Lineage (NCBI taxonomy): Eukaryota > Metazoa > Chordata > Actinopteri > Beloniformes > Belonidae > Cololabis > Cololabis saira. The sequence goes on from NC_084591.1 coordinate 29,217,854, forward strand.
TTACTCAGACACTGATGTCAGTATCTCCAGAGACAAAAATACCACAACAACATCCATATCATAACCGTTTGTTTTTTTCTGTTGAGTTACTGACTGGTGGGACAGCCCGCCCCCCCCCTGATGGCTGGATGGTTGCTGAATTACTATTAAAAACTCAAAAACTCCAACATGTTTCGGCCATGTAGCAAAGATGGTCTTTGCTATCTGCCTTGAGGAAGGCCTACAAATGGCCGAAACATGTTGGCATTTTAACTTTTTCTAGGCATTTTAACTTTTTCTAAGCCATGATTTAATAAAGGCCTTTTATATTTGTATAACTTCTTGAGTGCCTCGGTTTTTCTAAGTTGTTTTTGAATCTTTTGGATCCCCATGCCGAAGAGCACCTGAATTATACTCTTTTTTTACACCCAGCAGCACTCCATGCGTTTGTAGTTGCCTTACTATTAAAAACTATATGGTTAAAAAAGGTTTTATAACAAACAGACTAAAAAATCCCGTTATGACACACTCCCAGAGTGTCCACAGAGACAGAACATCTCTTGGTCATCATTCCGGTCATCGTTCGGCCGCCATCGCCATGGTGACAAGAGTAGGATCGTTCAGGAAGGACAGGCTGTTAATTTACAGGAGCCTGAACAGCGACAGGTGACTGGTCCAGATCCAAGGGCAGGGATGAATCATGCGGACACTGGTCCCCAGAGTGACCCCCCCCTCAACCCTGCCCCCACCCCCCTGCAGCCCTGGGAAATGGCCTAAACAACAGCAGCTCTGAAAGGGCTGACACTCGGCCCTGGTTAGTGGGAGGACGAGTGAACAACTGACAGAAGATAAAATAACAGCACAAATAATCTCAGCTAGAGCACAGAAAGCTCACGCTTTCCTAAAGTTGAAACACACACAACAGAAGGACCTATAAAAGATACGCAGTATTCATTTCCATATAAGAACAAACGGTCCATCTAAACTGTAGAAATCTAGTACATCTGCTTGAAAATAATAATAGTAATTAGAAGAAAAGAAAAACAGGAAGCTGCACCCACTCTGTTCAACAATGCCAGCAGCTAAGTCAAAAACCTCAGACTTTTCCACAGACCAAATCATGGGTGAAGATGCACTACACACATACACATGCACGTTTGGGCCTGACAGGTGTGTGCGTTAGCGCTGATAAACTGGCACTATTAACTTTCACTCCCACACTTCAGTCTCTGGCCATTATATTCCACCACCCCATTTCATGCTCCCTCCCACGCCTTTCTCCCTCTGAGCTCTGCTGACAAGGGCATGGACACATCCCACCGTCACACACAAACACACACACACACACACACACACCTCCACCACAAAACTGCTAAATGCAGTAATTTCTCTTTCCAATCTGCAGCTCCTTTATTATTTGCCTGCCAGTAATCAGCTGGGGAGGATGTGCCTGTGTGAGCAGTTAATGGCAAGCTAAAAGGACACCAATCGTGAATACAAGCTGATGGACTTTTAATCACTCTGTCATTCTTTGTTATTTATATATCAGGCTGGCACAATGTATTAATGTCTGGTTTTTACTGGCAGCATTAATGGAGAGACTGGAATTACTGTCTGGTGTCAGCACAGTCACTGTACATACGACCCTTTCTGAATTACTGGTGTTTATTGACCCTGTAAATGGCAAGGCTGTGATAACAGGTTGTTGAATGCAAAGTACTTATGCAAAACAGCAGATGCGTCGCTGGTGAATCTATTTCAGAGTTCTTAAACAGCCTTAGGAGGATATAACAAATAGAAAGCTGCAGATTACTCTGTGGGAGCAGAGCATCCCTCAAGTTTGAAATGAGGGATTTCTTCGTCTCTGGAAACACGCTCACTGCACACAACAGAGGTTAAACTGCTTATTGTTGGTGAGGATAGAAAGGGTTTGTGGATATGTGTCGGTGGCTGGAAAAAAGAAACGCATTAGCCTACTGTGGTACTGTTAAGAAGTCCCTGTTAAAATACGGCGAATTCCCCCGAGAGGCATTGTTAAAAAAAAAAAGAAAAAAAAAAGTCATTCTCGCTGAGAGGCTTAGCAAGATGAATAAAGAATCTGGCAGATTTAATTTCACAGCCATGTTTTTTAAAAAAGAAAAATCTTGCATAAAACTTAATTTTGAAGATTGTGGACCATCTTTGGCTGGAAGGTTAATTTTCCCAAAATCCATCAGGATCAGGGGTGATGTCAGCTGCCAGTGTTTTGACATCATACTCATTGCCGACTTATGTTACAAGTCCGTTGGGAGCCCAGCGTCTCAGTCTGACTGACAGTTCTGACGACCCGCAGGCCTGTGATTCCACTAATGGGTGTGGAGTGTAAATTACTCCCTTTAATCAAGACGATAGATCTTTTCCAGGGCTTAAGCCTTACTTCTTCCATAATCAGATATTGCATCACTTTTGTTAGACCAACTACTTGGTTGTGGCAGATCATGTTGTAACTAGGACCACCAAAGCAAATTAAGTGAGAATCTTATCACAGCAAAAAAGAGTTATTACAAATTAAATTCAAATTCAAATAATAAAAAAAAAAAACCTTATTTATCCCTGGGGGTTAATTAAAGGAGGCACATAGAGCCGACATAAAATTGAGTTTCAGTCATTCAACCTGAAAATAAAGTTAAAATAAGGTGCAATAAAATAAAGGTCATCTTTATTTTACCTTTATTTACCACATCAAAATATCTGCTGTGTCACCTAAGAGATTCAAGAAGGTAAAGATGGAAGAGAGAATGAGAGAGTGACCAGAAGTTGATTAATGTCACTTTAAGGTCTGTGTCTGGATGACCAAACTGTGTGGCTCCGTCTTGTTTTTCAATCACTCTCGCACAGGGGGACGAGACCTACCTGTGGGATTTAGCTCAGAGACACCGGGAGGAGGTTTGCCACAAATCTTCACCCGGTGCTGGATCTTATTTTAGACATCACAGTCAAGCTGTGCAGTTGTGGATTGTGAAAGTTGGTTAAAAAAGCAATAAAAAAGAAAATAAATCAAAAAAAGTTCAAAATAACCTACGGAAACCTATCAAACAATTGCACTAGGCCCTTAGCTATGGGCCGTAGTACTGAGAGGCCTTGCCAGGCCTAATTGCACCCTCGAGAGCAAGCTCTTACTCCAGACTTTATACTGGGAGCTCCTCATTTACAGCCCATATGTACCATATCAAATCATTTAAAACATCATAACATTAAAATATTCAAATTCCATACGAGCATAGAACATCCTAAACGTATACGTGGTACATCCTACAGCTCCTACATACAGTACAACGATTGGAACTCTGCCACCTGCTGGCGTATCCAAAAGACCAAGCAACTGCATTAGTGAGTAAGGAATGAAAAGTCACATGGGAACTCCAACATTCCAGTGAATAACTATACTGAATCCTTGTTACTAGTCCATATTACCAATACTAGTCACATGCAACACATATGAACCTGAATGACTTAGCATCTGCATACAGTATCTCCTTCACGTACACTTGTAGTATTAATACTGATTCCTGCAGTAGTACAAGACAACTAGCAAGACAACACAAATGCCAAGTCCATAAGTCGGCCAGATGGAAAGATTAGATGGAACTGTACATACATTGGTGTGTGTGCAAACTGTGTACCACCTACTTAACGCTGCCCCTTCATTTCAGAAAAAAGCTCTCTTATGAAAAAGATCTGGTAGCCCTTCAATTCACAGACAATTCCTCCGTTACAGAAAGTATTGAAGCAATCGCAGTGGTCTGGGGGTCGTCTTGGGGGCAATGACTCATCCAGGAGCGTCCAAGAACCACTATTCAGAACCACCAAGATGGATGTAGAACTGAATCAAAAGTAAATCCAGAGGAACCAGAGCAGTTCTTTCCCTTACAAAGCAAAAGAATTAGGATGGATGATACGACAATAGTGCCTACAACAGGCTACAACAATGAGGAATTCTGAATGAAACGCTTGCAAAAAAGATTAAAAAAAAGGAAAGAGATGTCCATCTTTCCTGGACCACGCAGGGAACGTCTTTTATTGTTTAGATTACTTACTGCATGTGCTGAGCACTGAGTAAGTGCAGAGCTGTTTAAATCAAACAGCTTTTTACAATAAACCACGTATATCCATCCCAACACATGTTCTGCATCATGTCTATATTTCTGAACCATTTTGGCCTGCAGAAATGAAGTCACACACTTTAAAAAACAACATCGCAACATCAATGAACCCCATTTCAAAGTGGTTTTGAATTGCAGCCAATGCCATAAAAGGATTCATTTGGTTTCATTTTGATATTAAAACCAAGAGAGTCTGGAGCAGTCGCAGAACTGAGCGCATAAATCATTCTCATAATAAGGAAGCTGTAGTCAGTTATCTGTTATTTTTAGTTTTAATGCCACAATTCAATACGTTTTTATTTACAGAAACATAAAAGCATTCAAAGACATTATTTTATGCTCATGAAGCCACTAAATCCACAAAGTGAAATGAGAGCTTTCGAAGCCCTCATTTCATCCCCTGGTCTCCTCCTCTTACCTCCACATCATTTACAATCCCCATCACTGTCACTTTTTCTCTATTCAAGGCTTCACCCGTGAAAAAAGGATGAAAATGAAGTTTCTTTGAGACACGGGAGGCGTAAGCATTAATCACTACCAGTCTCCCACAGTCAACACACCGTCTGATATCGTTTGTCTCACTGTGTTAATTAATGTGTAATGAGAGACGCTGATGTGGGCATTTTAATCAATTACTTTACTGAGGAACTGTAAGAGGCCATCTTTTGGACACTCCAGCTGCACTCATCATTTTCATTCCTTATCCTTGTCAGTACTCTGGCCTCTGCGTGGAAACCACAGCATCTTTCTTACTAGTAAATATGCTGAACAATGACTCTCAGATGCTCTCCAATTCTCTGTGTGTCTAATTGTATTTGGTGTGCTCATGCACTCATGCACATCCTTCTTTGGGTACAAAGAGTGGCTCTCTTGTTCTACGCGAGGGCCCACCCCCTCCATCTGAGTGTTTCCTGTGAACTCTAAGGTGGTATTTCATCAACAATTAGTTGCAGGAACAAACATGCGCTCCATCACTGCACTCTCTGTTCCTGCTTGTAAGCGGAGTGAAAGATCAGGAAGAGCAAAAGTAGCTGAGCTTTGCAAAACTAGTTTTCATGTCATTTCTGTTTCCAGAGTTACATTCCTCAGCACCGGCTTGAGATGGATGCAGCGCTCATCCTCTTCACTTTATCGGCATCACTCACTCCTATCCAAATCCCTGTCTTTCTCTGCCAAATCACCTGTCTCTCTTTGCTTTGCTCCATCTTCCTGCCCATTTCTATTTATTGCAATTCCTGCAGCTCCTTTTTTGGGTCACTGCTATGCTTATGTGGTGCACTTTCCAATTTTTTATTCTTCAGATACACTGAAAATATGCTCCATTCCACTCCTTCCACCTCGCTCTGTGCGTGTGGAAGACTGCCACTTCTATTTCAGAGCTAAATTCCCATCAAATAAAACAATAAGTAACTATTTCTTGCTCTGAGTGTGGCACATTGATAAAATAAAAAGAAAAAAAGAAAATCTGCTAGCGTAGATTTTACTGTCTGACACCTCCTGGGAAGGATAACCAAACCATCATATCTAAAAGTCATGGAGATCTGCCCACTGACAGACTGCGAACTGAGCTCTCCATGGACACTGCAAATAGTGGAAGCAAATGTGGAGACACTGAAGCAAATAATGATGCATAAGAGAGCAGAGAAGTTCAACAGAGGAAGAGAGGCGGAGGAGAAAGTGAGGGAGATGTTATGCTCACGTAGCTTAGAGCGGATATTGTATGCCTTATCTGTCACTTGCAGGTCTGCGCTTATAATAGAAAAAGGCAAAGTCAGAGCAGAACGTGAGGCCGGTTTGTGTAAGTATGAGTGCAAATAGAAGTGTTGCCCTAAACTTCCACTGCAGTGGGAGATGAGAGACGGGAATAAATAATGAAACAAACACTGCTTGATGTCTTATAAGGGCCATAAAAACAAAAACATCACAACTTCTTTGTACTTCAAGCAACAGTACAAAGGCTTTAAGCAGCAAAATTTATCAGGAGAACATGCACGTCATTCATGCATGAGACATACAAATAGTAATGTAAAACCTTGTGCTGACAAGGAGTCTCAGAGAATATAACAATACATCCAAATTAAAAAAAGAGCTGCATTGATACCTTTCTGTGCAAGCTCAACTACAAACATGCACACCTTTTTGTCAAATAATTACAAATGTCTACATACTTAACAGACATTTTTTTCTCACACCCTGTTACTACAGGACACAGGGTTTGATCCTGTAGTGTCATCCTTTTCTTATCTAATGAAATTGAATTGAATACTATAATAAGAAATAGATAAAAGCTAAACAATTCAAGGGTGGAAGTATTCTGAGTAACCTCTGTCTCTTTAACACATTTTTAATGAAAGTGCTTATTGACAGAACCCTTTTTCCATGTAGGATATAAAGATAAGGAGTTGTAAAATCAGAACCAGCAACATCATGTCACCAATCGGTAGATGTGAAGTGAATGCAGAGGTGTGCATGAACATTTAATGATATCAGAGAGTTGTAATAGACTGATTATACATCCTCTTAGAAAAAGATTTGGTAGGACGTAAAAGATGTCCGTCTAAATTGTTTGTTTTTGTTTTGTTTTTTCTTAAAAAGGAAAATCATTTACTCAACTAAATTTCATGAAACTTGGTGGAGAGAGAGGCTGAAATCAATTTGGGAAGAAGCTGTTAAATTCTCATAAGGATCCCAATCACCTTTTAAAAAAGAAAAGGGAAAATAGAATTGCATCTATGGATCCATCCATCAATGTATTTATTTAACTGTTTTCACTACTTTATTTCAGTTTACAACACCAACGTCTGATAGTTGGCACACCGTGTAACAGGTAAATGAAGACAGAATACAACGCTTTGCAAAACTCATTTACTATGCTCCGTGTTGAAAGTTAAATATTTTACCATCTCATGAAAAACATGAGCTCATTTTGAATTTAATGGGAGAAACAGGTCTCAAAAAAGTTGAGACACGGGGAAGATCAAGCTGGGAGGGTAAGTGGTACTAAAAGGAAAGACCTGGAGGAACATCCTGGAACTAATAAGGCTAAATGGAACAGGTCAGCGACACAATCAGGTACAAAGAGAGTATTTTAGAGAAGCAAGTCTCTCGGGAGTGAAATTGGGCCGGTACATCAATGAAGCAATGAGGTCCACTAATCTGTGAAAAACACGATCTACAAATAATCTTTCTCAACCTAAAATTAAAAAGACTTTGAATATCAAAATATGAAGATCAAAATATTGAAGAAATCTCTTCACTCACTTGGGACAAGGCCAAATATCAATACTCAAAGCCTGTAAACTTTAGGCCTTTGGTCAGCATTGCATTCAAAATAGAAATACTTCTGTAACAGAGAGAATCCGCAGTTCAGGAAAACTTTAACTGGAACTCGCTGAGATCAGATCATCACGCCATCCACAAATCCAAGGTAAAGCTCCATGATGAACCTCGTCCCATGTGTGAACCATATGATCCAGAAAAGCTGATCTTCTTTGAACCAAAGGCCATTTAAAATGGACTGAAGCAATGTGGGAAAGTGTTTTGTGATCTGACCAATTTAAATTTTAAATTTATTTTGGGAAGCCATGGATGTAACAAAGAGGAGCGGGACCATTCAGGTTGTTAGCAGCGCCAGTTGAAGAGCCTGCATCCCTGATGATATGGGGGTGCATTAGTTCCTATGGAATGAGCAGTTTGCACCTCTGAGAGGAAAACCTGAATGGTGAAAGGCATATATAGGTTTAAGAGCAACGTACGCTCCCATCCAGACAACAGTATTCCAGGGCAGGCCTTGCATCCCTGAACAAGACGATGCTGGTCTCCATGCTGCATGCTTTGGGAACGTATAGCTTTGTAATACAAGATGACAAGAAGATGATACTACATTTTCCTCCCTTTAAACATTTGACAGTCATTTTGTGTTCTATTTGGAAAAAACAGATGTGTGCTGGCTTCCTGCCAGCACACATCTGTTTGATCTTTAAAGCACTCTAAATAATATTCGGGTATTTGCCTTAAAGGCTGCTTTCTTTGATTCTGCTCTCTGATGATACGGAAAAGATTCACAGCCATGATCTGGAGTTAGTATTGTTCACCTGCCAGTGGGACAATGGGATGCAGATTTTGATCGATATTTGTGCATCACACGTATTTCTATTTAGCATTCTGTGTGTTTGCATTGGATTGTGGTGCCTGTGAGCTAGTACTCAAGATCTGGCTATTTTTCTTGAATGTTTCCCTCTGAACAAATGTTAAGTTCATGAATTTAGACAGAAAAAAACAAGAAATTGACTCCACGCTTTTTACATTTGGATTTGACAGACAATCTCATAGCAGGGGGGTTATAAAAGGCAGAATAATGAGCCACTGTGAGTGTATGAGCTGATCTATATTCTGTCAGTTTTTCAGAGACATTTTTCACACCTTAGGAAAGTTTGAGCAAAGTAATTTTACTTTCAGAATAAATGTCATTTAAACCTTTCACGGAGACTGATTGCGTTTGATACCTGGTGCGCGACTGCTGGAGAGCTACAAGCCGGTTTATCAGATATACTTCTGCCTCTCGTGTTTCCATCAGGTTTCTGCTGAGTCTGCCTGTCACGGTACTGGTAGTAACAATGTCTTCTTTCTACGGAGGCTGACAAGTTATTTACATTTTTTTAACGATGCTAGTGGAGGTAGAGTTGAAATGCTGACAGGAGCCAGCATGTGGGCCAGACATAAGAGGTTCCAGCAAGAAGATAATATATTAGTATTATTAATATTATTATTATATTAGAACTGAACTGTATCTTCTATGAATGAATGAATGAATTGTTTATTTCGGTTACATTACATTATTTGCAATTCAAACTGTGTGTGTGTGTGTGTGTAAATGACAAAACACTTTCATACAAGTTTACACTCATCAGTTTCACACAAAAAATAATAATAAACTCTGTAACCGAAAAAGGAATAGGCTGAAGCCAAAGCTTATATTTGCCTACCCTGTACTTTCCAACAGAAAACCCAGATTATCTGCAATATGAAACGAAACAAAAAGAGAAATTTCCCTTTAAATTGTTCTGCTTAACCAAATTATACTCCAATCATTTAGCATTGTAATCCTTAATTATTTTACTTTTCAATATTTTTTTTAAAATTCAACAGAGATTTACACAGTTTCACTTCATCACTAAGTTGATTCCATAATTTGACTCCCAAAAATGAAACACATCTATATTTAACATTAGTCCTCACACGACATCTTTCAAAGACCCACAGCCTTCTTAAATTATAATTTGTTTCTCTTAATTTAAATAAATGCTGAAAACAAGCAGGAAGGCTATTATTCTTAACTCGAAACAAAATTTCTAATGTTTTTAAATATACAATATCTATGAATTTTAATATGCATGACTCTACAAATAATTTATTAGTAGTGTCACGATAAGAAACTTTATTTATTATTCTTACAGCTCTTTTCTGGAGTTTAACTATAGGGTCTATATAAGTTCCATACATATTCCCCCAAACCTCCACAAATATGACATGTATTCTAAGATGTGTGGACTCGTTTACTTTCTCTCTATGAAACCTTGGCAATGAATTTTGTTGTGGACTGGCACTATACAAGGTAATGGAAATTAAACTGAATTAAAGCATTTATGTTGGATCATATTACCGTCTTTGTTCAGGAGCATATTGTTTTGAATTTCAAGCAGGCTTCTTCCTTTTTTCCCCTTTACTGATCCTTCTCAAACATTTGCCCTCATACTTAAAAGGTTTCTGCTTGTGTGCAAATATGCTGTTCCATCTAAAACCCTTGTTCCTTTGCCCAGATTCACTCTTGCAAGCACATATCCTCTCCAGTTTAAGCCCTTCTCCTTTCACTCAAACTGCTTCTGCATGCCCATGAACCCTGTGCTCTTGATTTCAGTTTTTGCTCTCACATTTTCATTCAAACAACAACTATCAGATATCCTTTAGGCACTAGAGTGGCACTGAACTGCCTGCTTGTGGGGTCATTTGACTTCATTTTCTCCTTTATTTTCCCCTAGCTGGCTGACAGAATTTGGCAGATAGTGCATCATTTTACTTTAATTCAATTTAATTATTTGAGTCACTGATGTGGCTGAAATTCACAACAAAAGTTATCTCAGGGAACTCTAGAGAACAAGTTCAATTCAAGTGCAAGTGTGTGCCATCTAATTCATTATAATCCAATTAAATTCAGTCCGGTTAATGATGGCACTGCTTCTGCTATCTGTGTGTCAGTGTTTACATAATGAATGAAGAAAAAAACTAAATTACAGCAAAAGTAAGGAGCAAACACAATGGAAACCTAATTGTTGAAGTCAGGCGTTCATGTAGATGTGCAATCTGGTACTGATGAAGTTAATGAAATGAAACTACAATCTAATTTATGCTCCAGCAAGAATTTTGGAAATGAGCATACTATTCAGCTCATAATTTCCCTGGATTTGTTAAGGGTCAAGCACAAATACATTATATGAATATGCAGCTTTGTGCAAACTGACTTCTAAAGTTTCTTTCATCTGATGCAAGACACTGTTCTTTGTCTGTAAATCCTCTGCATGTGTCTGATCCCTCATGTCTGGAGAGAGATGCTACCCTTCGAGTTCTACAAGCGTGTGCACCACGACCACTTGAAACATTGAACCGGACGACTTACCTGCAGTGGTGAGGCAGAGCTCCTCGTCGCTGTTGTCCTGGCAGTTGTCCTGGCCGTTGCACAGGAAGCTGCGGTCTACGCAGCGTCCGTTTCGACACTTGAAGCGAGCCTCCGAGCACACCAGGGGGTTACCTGCTGTGATCGAGGTCAACGGTTAACTGTTAGCTCCAAGAGGGTTACAGAGAAGGATTCTCAGGTCAACGTAACTCCACTGGAGAAACGGGAGCTTATCTGTGAGAGTACTGTGATGATCACATAAAAATAATAATAAGAAACTAGTTATACGTGTTTTGGCTTAACAGGTTTTTTTCTGGAAAAAAATGATGAATAAATAACCGCATGAGCTGATAAAGCTTTCATTTAGCAAAATCTGATAAAAAAAAGAGCATTATTCTAAATGTGCCAGAGCACCACCACTCCTTTTTAGCTTATGTTTGAGTTTTTGTCTTTGTTCTGGCTTCCACAAAATGAGGCATAATTATCTTGTGAGAATATCCAGACAATTACACAGCCGTGATGCAGCATGTGCTGTGAGCATGGAGCAAAGCTGTATTTAAATAACCAGATTAGATTTGTGAGCGTGGGCCCTGTAGGCGACAAACGCAGCCTTGCGACGACGGCAGGGGACCAGCTTGATTCACACTTCCCGCTGGGAAAGATGAGTCAAACTTTTTAAAAAGATGAGAGAAGTACCTGCATTTGCTTTTTAAAATTAGGGTTAAAAATTCAATTTCAGTAGAAGAGAAGGTAAACATTTGATTAATTGCTTTTATCCCTCTGGAATGAGATACATACATAAATATATACAACATGAATACAAGAAGAAATACAGAAAATGTGTCAGGAAAGTTGAGGCACACCCAAATCCATCCTCTGTAGTTTATATCCAATCCCTGATAGAGCATCAGATGCCAGATAGAGGTGCATGTGGTGCGTCTCAGATATCAAAGATAGATATCGAGATCATTTAAGATGGACTGGTGTGAAGTGGCCACATCCTCCGAGACGGAGAGAACCTTCGGACTCTTGATGCCACTAACCAGCATCTGACATGGTGTCAAGGTGCCTTTCTGCACACGGCACATCCAATTTAACCATATACAGTAAGGTACTAGGGCTGTTCGATTAATCGATTTTAAATCGTAATCGCGATTATGTAATTAAAACGTGAAACTCGTAAAATCAATTTTTCACTTTTCATTTTTTTTTTAATTAATTTATTTTTTTAACCTTGTCTGCACACATATTAATGATTGATGGAAATACCTCTCAATACCTGCGACAAGTGCCCCATTGGAGAGGCTCTTTAGTGTAGGAGGGGGCGTTGTAACCATGGTGATATACTAACATGCCACCGGGCATCCCTCAAGCCATATGCGGTAGACCGGCTCGTGTTCCTTGCAAAAAACTTGCAAATGTGAATAGCAAATGTAATGACTGACATTACACACCTCTACCTCCTTCATGGGTTGCATTATTATTTAGCATGCAAAGACCCAGTTTAGTTTAATTAGAAAATGTCTTGTTTTATTTAATTGGAAATATAACTTACTGTATGTTTGCAAGTGCTGATTTGCTGATTTTGTTTTTCAGAGATAAAACTTTATATTTTATTATATTTTTTTAAACTTTTTTTCAACTTATTTTACAGAGTTTTGCACTTTATTCATTCATTTTTGGTTTAATAAGAGCAAAGTTTGCACTTAAAGCCCAATGGGGCAAATGTTCAATAAAAAAACAGCATATTTGAAATCATTTCTTTGCCTTTTGTCAATTCACAAAATAATCGTAATCGTAATCGAAAATCGGATTTTGAGAGAAAAAAAATCGAGATTTTATTTTTGGGCAAAATCGAACAGCCCTATAAGGTACTAATAATGTTAAACGCTTACGCTTTAACTTTAAGTGTCTTTTTTTTAATATGACAAAAGCATAGTTTTGTTCTATAAAGAATAGAGTAGAGCCGTAGTAAATATCAACTGTTTTCAGCAAAACGTTCTGCAGTCCTCACTTGAAAACATGTGGTGCATTATGAAACAAAACATCTGGAAAAGGAGGAACAGGACTGCAACACATTGTTAAGCATAACCCGTTCCCGGCTCTTCTGAAACTCTTGTGTCGATAGCGTCAAACTTGAAGAGCTGATATTTTTCAAAAACAAAAACAAAAGTCACAAGTTTCTCTGTCTTCTTTATTTTTTTCCAGGCATGTTTTGACTGAAAAATACTGCTTTCGACTTGATAAACACTTGGAGTTTGCTCCAACATTGTGCTCTGACTTTATATTAAGACTGTTTTTACAGATATTTATGGCAAACCATGTTTGTAGCACTTTTCCATCCATAAACAGATGTGACTTTAAAAAGTATGGTATATATTGGAGCAAAATCTCACTTCATACGGCCTCAGTCTGGGAGTGAGACTTACTGCAGTTCTCCTCGTCGCTGCCGTCGGGACAGTCGCTGAAGCCGTTGCAGCGGAATCTCCCGATGATGCAGTGGACGCCATTGGCGCACGCGAAGAAGGTGGGAGCACACTTTGACTTCACCTTAGCTGAGGTAACATGGGGAGAAGGGAGAAGTGGTAGAGAAGGAAAATGGGATGAGCTTCTGAATGAAAGGGACACATTTTCAGAACCCTTCATCAGATTTTATGATAGCAGAAGCTTTGGCTGTGGTCCACAAGGAAAGAAGAAAACCACCGATGAAGCCATCTGGGTTTTCGTGAAGATTTTGTGGTTGAAATATCGCTGACAGCACACTGTAGGGAAAACATATTCAGAGAAAAAACATGCTAAACCGCTCTACTATTAATACTCCAGGTTCAAAAAGAGGAACAGCTGCATTCCTATGGAGACCAATTAATATTCAAATGCTATTATTCTATAAGGCCTCTGTTCACGGCCTAATAAGTATGGCAAGGAAAGGGTAAGATTCCAAGTTCAAACAACGCATCGAGAAAAACTATTTAAAGACAAAAACAAAAAGAGCTAATGTGTGGGACAGTATTTGTATGGATCCCGCCATCAATCAGCCTGAGCGGGCCGCGGGTCTTATCTCCAGGACAGGCCCGAGGCTGAGTGACAAGCCTGCAGAACATCAATGCCCGCTGCAGTCAGTTCAGCACTAATCTAGAGCTTTTAGCTCGACCTGCTGTTGCCCGGCAGTAGGAGAAAGACAAACCGAGACACAGGCAAACACATCAGGAAATAAAAGGCCTCGCCTCAGTTTGAGATCCGCAATGCTGGATTCTTTAAGTCTGACTGCAAAAACGAAGACAAAAGACACCACATGACAGACACAGATGTTGTTCCTCTGTATAGTGCCATCTCTAAGGTCTCCCATTCTGTTCTCTGATCTTTTCTAAACTACTTATGTATTATTCCCTTTCAGTAATATGCATTATGATACAAAAGTAAAGCCCTGTAAATCTGGCTTTGCATGAAAGCTACCCATTTTGTAATTCCATTTACTCGAGACGGGGGAAAAGTACACTCCAAATTATGGCTGCGACATTGATATGATACAAAGGAATGAAACAAAAATGCTAAATAAGGCTAAAGGAATATTCCCACAAACTTTCTGGACACAAAATTATACAAGGCAGGAGCTCTCCACACAAATCTTGGTGCCATCCCATATTCACCACTTTGATTACTTATGTATTCTATAATTATTTTCTCTCTGAACTGAAGACAAAAGAGGGGAATTGGCCTGCTCACAGGTTGGCATTGTGCAGTCTCAAATGCCAGGGGCCCACTTTTCCCTCCACAATCCACTGTGGCAGACTGATTTACGAGCTGCAGCAATTATGTGTAGCAAGGAGGGGAAGGCATGGCATAACAAGCGCGTTGGTTTGAACAGCCATATCTGGTATGAGACGTAAGCCGCTGAACGTGAGAGGAGAGCTGGGATAGCACCAGGTCTGTGCATATATGGAAGCTTTTGTTTACCTGCGCAACCAAGACTCACATTTTGATCCATCACTTTCATTAGAGCCCAGGGAGGAAACAGACAAGGCCCCCAAGGTAGTGTCCGACCGATCAGCCTTTTTTTCGATTATTTCGATCACCGATTAGGGGGAAATCAAAAAGACCGATAGCTGATATCAGCCGATACGATTATTACCCTTTTTTACCTTTTTGGGAGAAAACAAATTTCAATACAAGAATTCATTTAAATGAATGGCGAGCAATTTATGCTTTAACTAGGAAGGACAGCAATATTCACTTCGCACGGCTCACACATCGAAAGTGCAAATTATGGAACATCAAACAAAACAAGCAGCATTTCAGTTATTAAAAATAACATTAAGTGAATTTTCTCATTACATAAAATAAAAAAGCTGCCTATAAAAAATAACAAATTAAGAGGAATAACAGCCTCAATTTTAGAACAGTCAGGCACAATACTCCCAATTCCCAGACCCAAACCACAGCAAGTGCCTACTTGGAGGTAGTAACAGTAAGCTAACTAGTACACATGACAAACAACCAAACAGTACAGGTTGTGAAAATGGCTACACAGGTTGTTTTTTTAAGTGCAAATATTTACTTAAGTTTACTTAAGTTTGAGCATGTTGAACATTCTTAATACAAAAAGAAAATGCAGTATTTCAGTAAATTTCTTAATTTTTCTTTAAAAAAAACAAAACAATTTGAAATTATTTATTTTCGTTTTTTTTTTTTGGGGGGGGGGATACCGATTATTAATAAAATTATGAATATCGAATTCGATAATCGGCCACGGCCGATTATCGGTCGCTCACTACCCCAAGATATAAGATATGTTTGTGGTAAGAAAATAACATGTTAATGTGAAATGAAGTGGCATTCAACAGGCCACGGTCAAAGAAAAGAGCATCCTTTATTCTTTCAGTTCTTATGTTGTTGTTGTATCTATGTTGGGATTCCTGATCTAGATTCTTTTTTTTCTTTTTTTAATCTGTACCTGTGAGAAATGCTGGAAAGTTTTCATTCTTCATTTCTGTCTGCATGCACATGGATGTGATTGTGTCTTGTTTCTGGCAAGAGGGACAGCGGTCTCATCACTCTGAGATTCCTCAGTCATTTTCTCCCTCTTCTGAATCCTCATTACCACTTTTCCTGCTGGCTGGGATTCATCACACTCAATGTTTGTGCTTCAAATTAGCACAAAAAGTCACATGAAGGGCAAACTCATGAGGGGAAAATAGTGGGTGGGAGAGCCGTTGCTGGTTGGAAGGGCAGAGTTAATGTGCTTAGCTGTATTTCGGGAGTGCATGGCCCTTCATAACCTGAGCCAAACAGCTGTTGGAGTAGGTGGACTGAAAAAAAAATTAGATGGAGCAAATAGAGGAGGAGGGAAACACAGAATGACCACGTCTCTGTGTTAAATTCTGTGAACGTTTCTTTAATTCATCACCCTGAACTTTAACAGCTTACATTTAAACACTTCTTCTCATCAGCTATTGCTGTAGCGTCGGATATTTTCTGCCTCGCTCTTTAACCCATAACCATTCATTTGATCCTACCTCCATGCCTCCTGCCATCGCTCTCTTCTGCTTTACTTTCATGCCAATTTTTCTTCCCCTCCTCTCAGCCTTTGTAGAAGTTGTTTACGAAAAGCAGCAGGGTGTTGGACGGCATTCAAACTGAGTTCCAGCGTTCGGCTGAGCAGCACAAATGAAAACGAAGGAGGTTAGCAGCTGATTCCTTGAGGTAAGACTACCACCAGCAAAAACATGACGGGTTCACACTGAAATGCACGGCTGGGGGACACGTAAACAGACAGAAACAGATAAGCCCGCCCATATCCCTCTCTGCTTTACACATGACTTCCAGCAAATCTGTTTAAAAAGAAAGAAAGAAGAAAAAAAACACACCGTCTTTAAATATCTTTGCGCCCTCTCAGTTCTTTAAGCGGCTCACAACAACCAGCCAAATTACTCGTTGCCATTTCGAGGATTCAAAAGTTTACTAGCTAACCAAAACTAATCACAAAAACAAATGCCGCTCCGATACTCCTTCCAAGAACAGAATTAGCAGCTCTGCACAGGTAAGACCGGTGTCAACGGCTGACAGAGTGAAGAGAAGGGCCTTGGAAGAACAGACTAATGAGAGAGAGAAAGTCAAGAAGGGGTTTGAGAGAATAGAGATCAGGAAGAGGAAGAGACAGCAGAGGATTTCAAAGATTTCTCTGACCTTGCTGAGCATTTCTGAGGAGAAGAAATCAATAGCTAATGGAGTCTTGGTGTAAGCAAGAAGGGCCCGTGTAGTTTCACTCTGGTCAGCCTGGGGATCAAAATAATCACTCCACGCATATCACTGTCTGAGCCTCGATAGCATGTTCAATACAACAGGCTACTATAAGAGGTATTACGTTATAGAGCCTGCTTTATCCCAAGAAGCAAGCATTTACAGGCCGCCGGCGTTTCGTACAGGCATCAAACATCATGCTGGATGAGACGGTGCGTTTAACCTGAATACAAAACAGCAAGCGCTTTTGGAGAAAACAGAGTCATATTTGAACTATTCCCATTAAACGAGAAGCAGATGCTGAAAGCAGAGTTGTGTCGTCAAAGAAAACGAGACGTGATGCGACATGAAATAATAATATTCATTACAGAATGGTCTCGATTAAACTCCTACTGACCAAGAATGTTTTCGGAAATTTCACGACCACATTTTTTATTCCTTTGAAGATTTCACAGCAACAATTTTGCCTAATTTGTGACCATCAATGGATTGAGGATGGCACTCGATAAAGAGGAGTAAAAAAAAACAAAAAAAAACACAGAGAGACACAATCAAAGGGAGACGCTGCATGAAACACTAATGAATATTTCATCCTTGTTCCACGGTATTAATTACACCAGCTTATTGATCGGTCAACCATTATGCTCATGGCATCCAAGAGACAGAATCCCATTAAACCTTCATCTACTTTCTATACTTTCCCATTTGTAATCCTTCGTATTTTGTCTAATGCATTTTTACACAGCTGGGGTTTTTTGTACCTCTCTCTCTGATTCTCTCTCTCTTGGCACAAATCAATACATGCACCAGAATAGGAATGACAAAGTGCAACACCTAATTCTCACTTGATTTTTACTGGATTCATTTTCACATGTATTTCTCTTAATTTATCCATTTGTAACCTGGTAATGTAAGAAAACATACACTGCATACGTACAACTCTGATGATAATCTCCTGGGGTTTGAACATGTTTCTGCTTTGTGAACGCAGGTCTATATGGTCTGCCGTGTTGCTACCACTCGGGGGCGATCTCAGAAATATGTGGAACTGAGAGGTTAAAGGCTTTTCTTGGTGTGCTGGTCCTTTAGCTTTCTTCTGTTGTGACGAATTATGAAGTCATTGGAGCCAGAGATACGCTTAATGGTCAGGTGAAAGTAAGCATTGGAATCATGAGGACTGTCTCCAGCAGCTACAGCCGGCCCTGTACAGCCGTGCTTCTTTGTTCCTCGTCCTCTTTGATGCTTTGTCCTCTTTTACCTATTTTGGATCAACGTGCACCAGATGCTGCTGCTAATCTGGTGCCAGAGCCAGTTCATACCCGGTTTATCTTTGTACTCTTTGAAGAACTGGACGCACATCAAAGTGTTTATTTTATTTCCACTCAAAACCAGTGTCTCAGCATTACCAGTCTACATTTATAGAGGTTGTCATGAGTAACATTCTGTGGTTGTGAACTTGTTATGTCGACTGCTGTTTACAAATGCTGACCATAGTTTTTGAATGCAGCTGCAAACAGGATTTATACCTGCTGTTTGGAACAAGGAAGCGTGGATGCTGCTGGGTGGTAGACAGTGACTGGGGGGGTTGGTCTTTTTTTATTCCCCAAATCTTTATTCAGACTGGTAGGCATCGCGTTACAGTGTCAAATTTGTTGTGTGTGCAAAAAGACGGTCAATCTCCTCCAAGGACCATTGCTGCCTGATTTTGGTATCCTTTCATTGTTAATTACCTTTTGTTCATTTCTTATAAATGAGTTTGGACCGACACGACTTGACAATGTTTTAGTCGGTCACAATAAACCAGCCTCTATCCTGTGATGTAGCCAGTTTCTGCATCTGCTCAAGGAGCGTTTGGATCCAAGCCAGCACCAGTTCAGTGCAAAAACAGCCCCTCTAGAAATGAGCCAAATCATTCTAAATCTTGTCAAAACTGTCTTATTTTAGCCAAATCACGGCTAATCGGGTTAAACAAATTTTCTTGACTAGAATTCTTAAAACTAGCAAAATAATCTAAAATAGTCTTCTAATTCCCTGAAACAAAGCAGTTTTTGCAGAGTTCTTCTGACTCTGAACTGATTTTCTTCAAGATGGATGTCAAAAAAGAAGAACTGGCTCTGAAACGGTGCTTGAACCACTTTGGAAAAGACCCATTGGAGATAAAAAAAAATCGTCTTTTGTTGCCACCACTGCTTGTTGTGAGCTCAAGCTGACTTTCAAATAAATAGCATCACACCTGAAGTACATACTCCATCATCTCAAGGAGCCATATATGACCTTCACTGTGATTCTGACCATGTTACAAAGTGCACATTATCCACTTGTGTAACAGAAGAGCAGCTTGTTCAAGACAGATGCTGCTCTCTGTTCTCTCCTGAGTGAAAGCAGAGATCCTGCTGGAGAACAACGGCCTGCTTTTACTCTACAGGACTAGTGGCTGACTGCACAAAACCATGCAAGACTCATTGTTCTGTGATTTTGTTTCCTTGTTTTTTTAACTTCTTAAAAAATTAAAACCTAACATATCTGAATAATCAAATATTCTCTGTCAGTTCTGTTTAAAATTCAGGGAACCTGAAGTAACTTGACAAAGCCCCAAATCCTGCTTGGTGCCCAGAATCCCTGTTTTTTTTTTTTTTTTCCTTTTTCTTCATACTCTCAACTGAAATTATACAATCACAAAACACACCTACACCCAACAAAAAACAACAGAGAACAGAGCGGAACTAAGAACATCTGAGGAGAAGTGGAAGAAAAACCTGGAGCCAGCAGTCGGTTGTATTTTTTTTCTTTTTCTTATTTTAGTAAAGAGTTGTCTTTGGTCACTTTCCTTCTTTCCTTATCACAAAAGCACACACCCTTAACCAGAGCAACCCCTTCCACTCCCACGGTGAGTAAGGCAAAGAACTGACAGTGTATAAGCCTCGATATCTAAATTTTAAACAAACCCTCGGTGGAGTCTTTGAAGCATTCACCACTCCCCGTGTCGAGGAGAAGCATCCTGTTGATAAGCATTTAGGGAGCTGTTTCCAATTTAAAACTTCATGCATAGAAGATAAAAGTTGCCCCACTGATACGATCGACTCCTGCAGGCTTTTATTTGTATTTTTACACCAAAAAACGTTAAAGCAGTAATATTCTTCATGTAACAATCTGACTAATCTCGTGAGCAGGCGGATTTATTTAGCTCCTAATGGCTGTTAAGAGTTATATGGGAACAAGTAATGAAAACATTAAATAGTTACATCTAATTTAAGTAACTGAAACATGTCCAGCTCTCAAAGACTGCGTTTCTGGGTCTTGTCTTAACGAATCTTCAGGTAATTCTAGTATTAGTTTATCCAGTATATTTCTCATAAAAACCAAAGTTTTAGCAATAAAAAGTCAAGCTTTATGGAACAACAGATAAATAGTGTGTCAGCTCAATATAATCTGCATTTTACGTAAAAATACCTTATAGGTCACATTCTGGTGATTATAATGCGAGTTGTTCAGTTGCCTTCTCTGCTCAGCTTCACTGTTGATTAGCATGTGACTGACTTGACTGTGGTTTACCGCAGTACTACCTAACACACAACCCTTCGGGGTCAGGCTGCAGCTCCAGTCCGATTTGGACGTGACTGCTGTGTTGCAACAAGCACGGGTTTATCTGACATGCAGTTGATCTGTCTGGAAACCTGAAGCATGCGACAATGTCAACATTAACCCTGCAGAAGCGGCCTGGCTTACATGAGGTCACTTCCGTAGCCAGTGGTTTAATCAATACATAGCTGTAAAAATACATGAGGAAATACAGCTAGTCCCATCGTCAACGAAGGTACAACGCTTGTTTTTTTTCTTTCATTTATATTTTTATTCCTGATTTTTTCCCATTTCCTCACCCAGTGCTCCTACCTAACTAGGGGTGGGCAAAAATATCGATATGGCAATATATCGCGATACTTTTCCAGCCGATTCAATATCGATATTAAAAATTTGAATATCGATTTTCTTTTTTTTTTTTTTTTTATCCCCGATCTTTTTCCCATTATATCACCCAGTGCTCCTACCTAAGTGACAGTCCTGGGCATTGCCACTCTCTACCAACCCTGGGAGGGCCCTGCACTGAGCTCAGGTTTTATTTCACGTTTTATTTCATTTTATAATTTATTTTTTATATAACACAATTGCCTTTCCTTAAAAAATGAAAAATAATGGACAGAGGTTTATTTATTTATGGGTTTATATCTATACTGACTGATCACTGTGCCTGTCCTTGGTTTTAGTACCCATCTTTCTTGTGTTTATTATCATTTGCCACATAATTAAAGCAACCTCATACTAAATTTAATGTTAATTTCATATGATGTAAATAATATGAAAAACATATACAAATAAGTTGTAACTTTAGCTTGTATAGTTATAATAAAACATTGTTTTGACTCAGTTTGTCCCATGAATTGTCACTATAATCTGATGAACGTGCAACTTGGATTTTAAGATCCATCACTATCATCTGATGTACATATATACAACTTGGATTTTAAGATGTGTAATGCATTTTTAAATTTTTCGGTGAACTATGTAGAATATAATAATCGGGATATCGCATAATCGGGATATCGCAATGTGTATCGTATCGTGGCTCAAGTATCGTGATGCGTATCGTATCGTGAGGTCTTTCCCAATACCCACCCCTATACCTAACAGTCTTGGGCATTGCTCCCTGCACTGAGCTCAGGTCTCCTCCTTATCCTGAGGAGTGAGCAGACCACTTCTTTTCACCAGACAGGGTGGGGCTTCTCCGGGCCGGACGCAGCGCGTGGAAGGATCACGTTATTCCAGTCAGATCCTCCCCACCCCATCTGCCGGCCTGGCAATTCTCTTTCATTCAGACCAAGAATCTTAAACTAAACCCTAACTCCAAGCACCAGAACCAAATCCGATGGCGTGACTCTGAATGATTCACAGCCCTACTAAGAATTTCTGACTATTATATTTTCTTAACACTGCCACAGTGGACACTAATCACGACAATGAAAACATGTGAAGCTGAACCACAGAAGGGTCGCTGTCATGATTGAAGGCACGCTGCCTTGCACACATCGGGCCATCAGTAGCCTCTTGTTATAATCAGCAGCGTTTAGATTTCTGGTTTATGAAGGCCACATGGCCCTGCTTATAGTCTCTGGAGTTGAAAGACATGCAAAATCCTCGCTTTTACAGGCTTCCTGTGAAGCACAGAGTCCCACACAGAGCAGTTATGGTCTCAGCCTGCAGACCTACGAGTTTAAAACAATCGTTGCTCAGAAAAATGTCCCTATGTCCCCCGTCTCTCTCTCTCTTCAAAAGACATTTCTGAACAGGCTCCATCTGTGAGGAAGCACTTCTTGCTTTATGTGTCATGTCCACTCCCCCTCACTTTTCCGCTACAATGTCTCTGCTCATACAGTACCTCGCTCAGACAGGGGCAGAGAGGCTAATCCTGCCTCCGAGGCCCACGGAACTCAGTCAGCTCGCTTCTTTGTCTCTTCTGTCACCGACCGCTCCGGCGAGCACTCTCCCAGGCCGGGCCACACGGACGTCAGGGAGCAGGACAGCTTTTTGAGCGCGCTGTGCGAGGAATTCGTCATTGCCTGCTTTTGAATCTTTGCAGGAGGCCAAACGACATTACAACCTTTCTCCGATGCAGCTGCGTCTCTGAGAGGACTGCAGATGTCTTTACTGCTCGTTATTGTGTTAACACGCTCCTGAATGCTTCAGCCCAGATAAAACTGTCAAGACATCTGCTTTTATAAAAGAGCTCACACTTGCCGATGATAAATCAATCAAAGATAGCTCTGTTTTAAACATGTGCCCCCCCTCAGACAGACATTTGATGTTAAAAGCCACTAATTTAGCAGTATAAAGTGGTCTATCTAAAGTGGGCACAGTTGACTAATCGCTCTGCCCTTTGTGTGATTAGCAGTAATCCTTTAAAGTGTGTTGAGTCTGAATCACAGCAGACTGTTTAAGGTGCCGGGACTGCTTGGTCCAGTAACTTAAATTATATGAACTAGTATGAGAAGAAACTGGAATGACAACCAAATCAATAACCTGCTGGCTTTTTGCACCGAGGAAGAAATTTCTCTGCAAATTAGTGACGCTGCTGCAGACATCTACTATAATGTTCCTGAAATGCTCCATGGAGGCTTCTGGAGAGGTAAAACGCGACGGCCTACTGAACTGAAATGACTTAGATGACATCAGTCACCATCACAGATTAAAGAGCAGTAGGTAAGAGAGTCTGATTTGGGCCAACAGCCGTCTGGACGTTCTGCTGTGCGAGGAGCTGCTGACCAGCGGGAGCTGCACCACAGGAGCGGGTCACTCAGTCAATGCTCAGCAAGAAAGCTGGACATAATTTGATAAGTGCAGGTCCATATCAATCAGGACTTGCTCCTGATCCGAACCGTTAACTTTTCTCCCTGCAGCACTCAACAGTTCGGGTATAGAAACAGAAATGGAGAGTCTGGCGACGGCAGCAGCCAGTCATCTGAAAAAGAAACGAGCTGCTTTTAACTATCCTGTTAAGCACAAATGAGTCTGAATGCTGGCCAACGATCATTTAACGGTCTGTCTGAATGGTGACATTTTCTCCCACCTGCTGTGTTGAAAAACGTGTTAAATAAACAAGTTTTGTGTCTGAAAGCAGCTGTATTATTGCAGCTCTGTTCATAGCAGGGTTGTTTTTGTGGTTGAAGTCAGTCACCTGACTCCACGTCTGCAGTCTGGAGAGTTGAAGAGCTCATAACGTTACATATTTTCAAAATCAGGCTATCCAAAACCAAGTTAAAGTGTTGTTATGTCAGTTATTTTATTTTACTTTGTAGCCACTTCAGACATCCAAACATATTCTCTCAAGCACAGCATAAGTCTTACTGTTGTTCATCTGAGGTATTTACAGATATTATAATACAGTATGTAGGAAGAAGCAGACGGGTTTTTCCTGTATGTTCAAATCTTTGTGTTGAACAAGGGTGTATTTCTACTTTCCTTTTCCACATGACCATGTAAGACTTGTGGCTGTTGTCAGCTCTGTGTGTGTGTGTGTGTGTGTGCGTGCGTGCGTGCGTGCGTGCGTGCGTGCGTGCGTGCGTGCACTACGTTTAGGTAAAACAGCCAATCAATTGTTGCAAAGACACTTGCACCCGTGTTCTTTCAGCACCGTTATCACCAGCTTCATCATCAACACGTAAACATGTCAATGTGGCTCTTTATCACAGCAGCCACTTTAGAAAATACAAAGTCATGCAAGGAAGTTTTTTTTTTTTTTTAATCGTTTTTCTTTTTTTAAATACTCCATCAGCTGATGCAGCAAGCAGGCTGAGCTGATACAGAATTGTAATGTGAAAACTGCACACTACAAATTCATCAAGAATTGCCACCTGTGGCCTTAATAACACTGATCTGAACACATCAGACACAACTTGAAAGGCATATCCACGCCCCTGAATTATGACTCCAGGAGCGTGGTTTATATAGCAACTGTGGATTTACACACAGCTTATTCTTTTTTCTTTTTTTAAATCTGCTGACAGGAGGTGAGTTCAGTAGCACAGAGTTATGCTCACTATGAAATAAATGAACTCAGGACCGGTCCCAAACTCACCTCGCGCAATAACCACACGCGCACTAACATTTTTCTGCATCTCGAGTCTCCACAGTTTCACATGACATCACAATGATGGACAGTTGATGCTGGCCACAATGACGGAGAACTGTCAGCGCTAGAAAATTAAGTAGAGATCAGTCAAGTCAGGTGGTGTGATGTAACTGAAAAATGGATCCACAGTAGGGATGGGCGGTATGGACTAAAAAATGTATCACGATAATTTCTGGCATTTATCCCGATAAAAATGACGATAGAAAAAATAGAAAAATATAGAAAAAAATACTAATTCAACTCCACCTTTGTAACTATAAACCTATCTCATCATCATTTCTTTCTTTCTTTCTTTCTTTCTTTCTTTCTTTCTTTCTTTCTTTCTTTCTTTCTTTCTTTCTTTCTTTCTTTCTTTCTTTCTTTCTTTCTTTCTTTCTTTCTTTCTTTCTTTCTTTCTGGCTCATGTCTTTCTTTCATCTTCCTTCCTTCCTTCCTTTATCGTTTTTACCGCGAGATGGCAATTTCTTACCGTGGGGAATTTTTTTGACGGTATATCGTGAACGGTAAAATATCGCCCATTCCTAATCCCCAGGAAACAACAGTTTAACAACAACAAAAACAGAAAAGTTCCCGCAGGACACCGTACAGGAGGTCAGCAAAAAGACACATCTTATAATGCAAGCAGACGGCTTTTACGTGATAGTGGCTCACTTCCTTTTGCACAGAAATCAGCAAAAGGTGTTTACATGTCTCAGACTGACCCTTGTGCTGGAAGGGACTAGAATAACAAACAAACAAAAGACAAGCACGGGACGAGTTGGGTGAAATATAGAAGCCTGTCCTTTCTTGGTAAAAGAAAAATCACTCCTGATCAGTAAAGATACAATTCCTGGCCGGTCAGGCGAAGTAAAATGGTACGCATCTGCAGCAAACAGAATTTCATTTTTGGATGGTACTGAAATAAATAAGTCACGTCAATACAGAAACCTTTGAGGCAAGATTAAATCTTCCAGAAGGAAGTTCAAGTGAAGTTCAAGTGTGGGTGGACTGGTCTCAAGGAAGAAAAAGAAATGCTGTGCTGCTGATTGGACGACGGGTGCAAGAGTGTGTGTTTGATTGCTCTTTAGCAAAAGTGTGCACAGCGTAAACCCAGATTCTGACTACAGCTGATGTTGCCACATTATCTGCAAGAGTCAAAAGTGCTTCATGGTCATTTGTGCTTCCACATGACATATTTGCTTAACAGACACCACAGCTTGATCAATGGGACAACAGGGAGATGTCACCGCATGTGACCTTTAGTTCAGGCACCCAATAAGTATTCCTTGGATCAGAGACATCCACATCAGCACAATCTGCTGGCTAATGGGCTTAAAGGGGATCTGCTACAGCTGTCTTCTGGCGCAAATGCATGTGATAAAAATAGCTGCTGATCAGGGGTAAAAAAAAAAAAAAAAAAGAAAAAGAAAGAAAATGCCACGCTGAACTAAATATGTTGATCCATTAGTGCTGTAGCTGTGTATATATGCATGTTAAGCACAACATTAGCATGCCTGACAGATACACGGAGAGACAGAAAGGGTTGATTAAATCTAAATGTGACCTTGTTTAACTCCAATGACATTCCAATAACTGAAGATCAATTGGTTTAAAGTGTTTTTGGGGGAACTTCCTGACAGAAATCACCTGCTCACATTACCGATGGGAGGAAATGTAATATCCTGCGATGGTCAACACTGCACAGCCTCCTTAGCAACCACTGTGACTGCAAAGGACAGCAAACGCACAACATTATTTTATAGCCATAAAAGTCAACCTAACAGCAACATTTCACCAAAAATTCAAGTGATTTAAAAAAAAAATTTTTTTTAGAGGTCTATATTTGCACACAGTATTCATGTCGCTGCCTGACAGGAGAGTGAGCGACAGGAAGTCGACAACCTGTCAGCTGTGATAGCAGCCGTCTATAACCCCAGTTAATTACAGTCATAAGTGTGTCTGTGTGTTTTGTAGTTGGGGTGACTAATTACGATTCCACCAACAGAGAAAGGAGAGCGGCAGCTTCAAAGTTTTCAGGCATTGTGCTCCTCGCAGATAGTCGCATCCTGACAGAACTCCTGCTGAAACCACCTTCATAATGAATCCTCTTCTTTGCCCCATTTCCTTCCTTCACACCCCTGTTTTCTACCCCTCCAATCAGCCTGCTGGTTTCTGCAGGAGTTTGTGTAGGGATTTCTTTCTTCTTTTTTTTTTCTCCTTTCAAGAAGCAGTCATCTGACAACTAGCCATCTATTTTAGGATAATAAGGCCCACTTATGCCGGAGGAGTTATTGTAGATCTCTACATCGAACACAAATAGTACTCTGACAGCCAAGGCAGGCTGAGTGCGACGCTTCGAGATATCTTCTATCTTTGAGAGTATACTGCACATGTGTTGTCAGCAAGAAACTGGAATGGTGGATTTTTCTTTTTTTTTATAGGTTTAAGTTAAATCAATCTCTGCATTGTTTTTCCATGATGCTGCCAGTTTGAAGTCACAAAGTAATGAGGGGCTGGAGCGCAGAAGGAATCCATGCAGGTAGACTATTAATGCAACGCATATATTAGTTGCAAAGGTAAACTAAAGAAATGGTTGGTTTGCATTTGAAAAAAAAATTCAGAATATTTAATTTAAATGAATAAGGCGTCACAAACTAAGATGACTGGTGACAGCAAAGTTTAGCTTTGTGCGCCGTGTGTGTCTGCATGTGTGCCAAGATGCCATGGGAGTTGTCTGCCTGTTCCCTGAGCCGTCATTGACAGACAACAGGGACTGCAGTGACTGGGGAGGTGAGGGGGGAAATAAGGAGACGTGACAGAATGAAGGGCAAACCAACATATGATTTCTCTTCTTTTTTTTCCTGCATAGAATAAACCGGTAGAAGAAAGAACACTGCTTCAAGAAGAGGTGCGTCATTTTCTAATTAAAAAGAAAAAAAAGATTGTACAAATTAAATTGCAGGCCGGCAGCCAAAAAGACAGAACCCCCCCCCCCCAAAAAAAAACAAAACAAAACAGATGAGACACATTAGAAAGGTACTCAGAGGCGGGAAAACAGGAGTGTGACTCAGAGTCAATCTTCATCAACAAACCTGTCTCTGGCTAAAGTGGGAGGGGAGTATAGCAAACCGGTGAGATCAAAGCCAAATAAAAAATGTGGCTCAAAAATGAACTAGTACTGTAGCATTACAGTGAAATTATGCACGCGCCGCTGTTCCTGCGCAAGGAAGTAATCGGCCTTTGCTTTGATGGTATTAAATTTTGCCCTGGTGCTAAACTGGGCTGAGGGGGTTGCAGAAAAAGGGGTGGAAGGGGGCTGGAGTAGGGAAGAGTGATTGGGGGATTGAGGAGGGAAGTTAATCTACGTTGGCAGAGAATTAGGTGTAACTGGCCATTATAGCTCTGTGGACAGGGAAGGGAAAAGACGTAAGACTGCAACACCGTAAAACATGAAGAGTTTAAGAGATGAAACAACATGATGTGATTGGACATAAGCGATCTTGCTTAATGCTTCTGAAGCAGCACCAGTGGGCCCACAAAGAGATTTCACGTCAGGGAGTAAACTTACGGCAGCCTTTCTCGTCGCTCTTGTCAAAGCAGTCCGGTAAGCCGTCACACTGCCAGCCGCCCGGGACACACTTCCCATCTCCACACATGAAGTTTCCAGGGATGTTACACTCGGTGGTGAAGTTATTCCCAGGAAGCAGCTGGCTCTCTGATCGACGAGCACATGAAGCAGAGAGGAGAAAACCAGACGGACCGTTACTACCTCCTCACACCACAAAGAAATCTCAGAGTTAGAACAGATGAAATAAAAAAAAAAATATACTGATTGTCACAAAACAGAGAAATATGTAATCAATGGACGTGCAGAACAACAAAGGACAACATCATGAATACTAATGTTGGGTAAGGCATTCTCTGTCAACAGTGCTGTGGGTGAAAGTGTCAGTTTAAAGCAAGGCAGTATCATAACAGGGAAGGACAGAAACCCAGAGGAGCACTCATATACAAAGGAAATGCATAAATGCATGGGTACACACGAACACAAAGACCAGAAATAAACACGTTCTGCACAAACAAACCCCTAAACGAGGTTGTGGCATAGCCACTTGACGCAATGCAGCTGCAGCATAATGGGCTGGAGTGTGAAACACGGCCTTTTGGCTGAGGTTTGACACTATGCGGTGAGTGGTTAAGCTCATAAACAAAACTATGTGACAGTAATGAGGAGTCCTGGCCAGACCAGACTACTTTTGTGCTGCAGTACTGAAACGCGGTTCAGCTGGTGGGCCACTTCACTCCACTTGAAAGCCGAATTCACAAGGTGCACCTGCTGGGGAAAGGCTTAAGACTTTTACACAGCTGATAGCTCGGAGGTTTTACCACAACAAAGACTGATTGGGTTAGTCCACAGAGCTCTTCTGCATAAAGTGTGAAGATAATTTATACAAACATAAGAATATTACATTTGAAATTTAAGTGACATACTTTGTAACCATGGTAATAAAGTTGGAAAGCACTCTCCCCAAGCATGTACATGTTAACAGGGGCTGCTTTAGAAGGTGGAGTGAGACTCTCCACCTCCGATCCCTCAACTCCAACAATACTTTGTACTACCAGCTTCTCCGAGACAGTAAATGTAGCGTGATGTTGGGTGGTGATTAAGCTGAGTATGCTGAATAATTCAACTCTGATCTCGCACTCTGATGTTGCAGAACCCTGTAAATCTGCACAGCTCACCAAATTATATATTTTCAGACTATGGCTGACAAGGCTGACAATAACTTAATTTGAATCTATATTAACTGATAAGGTGCAACAAAAGGCACTAGGTGTATCTGCCACAGAACAAATGTCGCAGTTTGGCTGGAGCACCGCTTTGCACCATGGGCGCTACCAGAAGAGCATCATGATGCTTTGGACGCAGACTGAGATATGGGAGTCTAAAACAGCACTGACGAGCTGTGGCTGCTGACGCGGCTGACATTCAGGATCGGCAGGAATCTGATTACAAGCCTACAGCAACATTAAAACTAAAGTGCTAAAATGTATCACCGGCGATTCATTGGTGGTAATAAATATAGACACATTTCCTGCTCTTTTTACAGCAAATTACATCTGAACTAAAGAAGCATCAGAGTTCATGCATCATGTATCACAATTATTTCACATGAAAGCAATATAGCTCACGTACATTGTTAAAAGACTACATGAAACTATCGTTAGAGATTATTTACTGGAGAAGAGTGCAGCTCTTT
Organism: Cololabis saira; assembly: GCF_033807715.1. Taxonomy (NCBI): domain Eukaryota; kingdom Metazoa; phylum Chordata; class Actinopteri; order Beloniformes; family Belonidae; genus Cololabis; species Cololabis saira. Next base: position 29,247,803 of record NC_084591.1, read on the forward strand.
GCTTCATTTAATGCTCTGGGGCCAATCACCAAGTCATCCATTTGTAATATTCAACTTATAATTCAACTAATGTGTTGTTTACTTTATCTGCCCTTTAAAGTGCTGGTGGGACCAAGTCAATTATTCATAGTTGAAAACTATTTTATCAGCTCATGTAAAACAACATCAGATGCATTTCATTAATTTTAACAGATAACAGATGCATCATTATTAATGCGCCTAACTCTGAGATCAAGGATTTGTTTACAATTCGCATGCAGAGTCACGAGTCAACTTAATAACTCTGAAGTGTTTTATTTTCTCAGGGATGCCGTAAACAGGCCTGTCAGAAGTAATCCATAATTGTCTGGCTGTGTTGTTGTTGCCCTTCACCTGTTTGGTAGCGATATTATCATGCTTCCACGGTTTTGTAATCCTGAACATGACTTTAATTGCACCGACACTTAGTTGAGACGTGCTCAAAATCTGCCCGGCCCCAGAAGCTGAAAAAATTACCTTCCTCCTACCCCTGTAGTGTTGTTACCACAGCAGGAACTGAAAATACAAATCATCTCCTAAATGAGACAGCATAAGCCCGTGTGCAGATGATGCAAAGCTTTTTTTGTCTCCTGCAATAAACAAAGACAAAAGTGAAGAATAAAGAGAACAGCGTCTTTCTAAGAGGATTGAAAAATATTTTAATAATTATTCACCTCTTTATTTATTTCTTTCCTTCAACTGCAATAACAACATTAGCATTTGCAATCATTGTTTTTTCCAAAACTGAATGAAAAAGTAAACTAGTTAAAATTGCTTTGAAGCCATAATTAGTTTGACCTCCATATTGGTTTGTTTCAGTAAAAGGCCTCCGTCACAAATTATTTTGAGGGCAATCTATTGCAAACAGACCCTGACTGGGGTATAAAATGGATCGATGAAAAAAACTAAACTGAACTGGTTCAAAAACAAAAACATCCATATGCGAGTTCTTTTTTGTTTTGTTTTGTTTTGTTTTAAGTTAGTATAACAACAGTCCTTATCAAAAGCAGATGGCTTAGGGCTCTGGTTCTGCAACCACTCTGCCTTGTTTCTATGCAAACACATGACAACATGTGGAATGTTAAAAACAATGACGTATGTACAATGCTGCTGTCATCTTCTATTTCCCATTACTTGTGCGTCTTCGCTATTTATTCATTTATACATAAAAAGTCTTCATACTTTGTCCTATTTGTGATGAAATATGTTGTTATAATTCCCTTTGGCTCAAGTTAACTTTCAGCAAATCAGCATAAGACGGGGCCACGGCAACGCTGTTATTGTTCAGGAGGACTGCACTCAAACCCATCTGTATCACTTCAACAACTGATATGCTTCAGTCTGCAAGAGGCCAGTGCAACCTGGGATGATGCCTTACATGAACTGTCTGTTACATTACCTGCCGTCAGTGTTCTCTTTCTTCACATTCAGTCAATAACATGGTTTGATTAGGAAGCAATTCTAAATCAGATTTGATGCTGACGATTTAAAGCTCATTATATCATGAGACCCTTCCAGAGTTTTAATCCAGAGTGAGCATAAGCAGGTGTGAAGTACTCAAGAACAGGGCTTGGAATTCAGTCTGATGCAAGTCCAAGTAGGACTTGGTCTCGTGCATGAACTACATTTGGGCTGTGAAGTCAGAAATGAGTCCTTAGACTTTGTAAATAGACTTCATTTTATTTCAATGCAGTATGTCTTAATGATTTGACTTACAGTCTGATTAAGTGTAATATTAATTTCATGCAACATGCAATAAAACACAATAAACATACCTTATTTTGCAGACCATTAGGTGCACCGGGTTTTAAGGCGCATGATAAAACAGATATAAAGCGAAACAAAACAGTCTGGTAAGTCGAACTTTCTTCAACTCATTCACAATAACAAATAAAAAATGGAGGAAGTAAGTGTTTTAATACATCCTGTTCTCTGATTGGTTCATCGTTGCCAGTGATAGCCAACGCTTAAAGTTAGTGTAAAGTTGGAACAAGGTTGTAGTCCAAAATTTGACTATAATTGGATTATGATATAGATTTGAAAACGTTGGCTTGACGTCTAATCATAGTAAGGTAACATGGACTAGATGTTGGATGATGGTTGTTTGCCAGCACGACATTAGTTATCTACTGTTGTCTGATGTTGCAACCCATAACCGACTTTAATACAGCGTTCCTGTGTCCGCTGGGAATGGTCCGCACTAAAACCATTGGACAGATTTTTGAACACAGTGCAACACATAAAATTGGTAAAACAATTGGCAGTAAACACAACAAGAATTCATACATAAGGTGCACCGGATTATATAGTCCATGGGCCAGACCAGATATCAGCACCACTCAAGGTGACAAAACTTTTTTGAAGATATCCACGTCTGTAGATGATATTCTGGTATGATAACCCTTCCTGAGTGGCAGCTGTATCATAGTTATCAGCTCATGAAGTTACCCAACCCCTTCAGAAAATTACACTTTAGATGCTGCTGCATATCCTGGTTTAGACTCATGTACAGGATATCTGTCAATGTTGCACCATATTGTCTTTGGTATCATTTTAAAGGGGACCTTTTAAGCATTCATTCAAGCTAAGATGTGAATCTTTCTGACCAACATAGAGGTCACTGTAGCTCTTTAAACTATAAACAACACACATTTTTAAACAAATTTTCGCCTAAATGATATACTATCTTTTAGCCCTGTGTCATCTAGGAACAACAGAGACACAAAATATAAAAACTGGAATACTCACAGGACCATAAGGATTCAGTAAAAAAGTATCACATCTTAGCTTGAATGAATGCTTAAAAGGTCCCCTTTAAAATGATACCAAAGACAATATTGTGAAACATTGACAGATATCCTGTACATGAGTCTAAACCAGGATATGCACCAGCATCTAAAGTGTAATTTTCTGAAGGGGGTGGGTAACTTCATGAGCTGATAACTGATACAGCTGCCACTCAGGAAGGGTTATCATACCAGAATATCATCTACAGACATGGACATTTTCAAAAATTATAAGTAAGTTGTGTCACCTTGAGTGGTGCTGGCAAGTGAAATTTTGGGCTCTGGCCCATGGACTATATACGGTGCACTGCCGATTTTTGAGAAAAATTAAGGATTTTAGTATATATTTAGTTATAGTGCGAATAATATGGTAATGTGATTGTGAGTGTTATATTTTTGAAATTTGTCAAGAACATGTATGGGTATGCTTCCAGATGCTTAAAATGAGTTTTGAAGACTGTGCTTGTGTGTGAAGAGCTGACAGCTGTGTCAGTTGAATTGGACTCGACTTGGATTTGGACCTGGATCAACAGTGGGCCCAACACCCTGCCCTGATTCCTTTTCAATGACATGGACTTAAACCCAAGACTGGACTAGGAATCAAAAGTTTGGTGATGCGACTACAACACTGCTAATAACACAGGTGTGTTTTACAAATGTTTACCAGTGCAAACACTTTGGTAAATAATTTAACAAATCTTGCTGAAAAATCATAGAATCCCACAAATTATTTAGAAAAGCAGAACTAATTAAAATATTTACAGCATCAATGAAAACTAATATTATTACAAAACAGATTATTTTTCGTATGCAGAGATTATTTGAAATTACTCTGACTGTAATTGATAAGGATGGCGTTCATGTTCAGGACTCTTCAGTCCCATCTCGTTAACCGGCTCGCTCTGTTCCACATAATGCTGTAACAGTGTGTACACTCCTTCCACTCGGTAAGCTTCGGATCCCTCAGCGGCTTTTATGGGCATTCACAGACCGGCTAACTTACACAAAATTAAGTACGATGGGGGTCTCTCTGCTGAAAACACTTTACAATCAAATGTGTCAGAAATATTCATCTCGAGACACACTGAACAAATATCGGAGAGCAACATGTAAAACGACTTCAAAGAACTGGCGGAGAGCGACAGCGGGTTAATTGGAAAGTTGCTCTGAGGGCCTGGAGGAACAGAGAAGGGACTGAGTGTTTTGTGTGTATATATTTATATAAATGTATATGTGTGTGTGTTTAACAGACAGACAGCCAGAAGAGCGAAGAAGAATGAGGGTTGACAGACAGCTCATCTTTTCAAATCCGTCTTTAATACTGCCAAAAGAAAACCTTGTGTGGGCATGTTGCAGGCCCTTTTTTTGGCAGCCCAAACACATCCTTTCCCAATGCCCTTGTCATTATATGGATGCAGTAATAAGCCTGAATACTTACAGCAGTTAACCACTGAGGTAACAAACAACTCTGGGTACCTCATTACCAAAGCCAGTGTATCGAGCTCATTACGGATGGATCTGTGACAGAAATACAAAAATATTCCAGTCCAGTTCTCTGTAGACAGTGAAACACTCCCAAGGTGATCCGGGCAGTTTTAATGAACGTGGCTGTGCCCTTGCACGGTACCTAAAAAAAATCCTTCCTATATGCTTTTATCTATTATGTTTTTGATAGCTGGAGGCATTATGCACACCCACACGAGTGTGTGTACCACTATGGTCATGCAGTGGGTGTGTGAGGGAGAACGGGAGGAGATAAAGCAAGGATGATGCTGTGTATCTTGCCAAAGGGATTGTAGGCCAATTATAGCATACAATTGGACTATGGTATATTCGCCTTCCTACATAGTCTGCCCCTCATCTTGTCCACTAAGTCTCCATTGAGACCACTAATCATAGATGGTGAACACATCCACTGGAAACTTTTTAATTAGCATTTACGTTTTCAGTTTGTGCAGTTTTCATGAAATGTCAGTGGGGTCAAAAGGGACTTTTTCTCGTCCACATTTGACCTGCTGCTGGTCTTTAAAGAGTGCACCTCTCTTTTACTCCGTTTATAAATTGAACTCCTGAAATAAACATCTACTTAATCAGATTAGCTGCCACCAAATGTGAAGGCCATACTCATTATGTTCATTACGGTAATGCACTGACAAAGGATCTCCCTCTCTACGCTTGAATCAGAAGGGACTGTCTGGCTCAGAAAGTAATTAAGGTTTGTTCAAAAGGTTGCTACAAGGGAACAAGGGACTTGTGTGAAATAGAAGCTGCTGAAACTTTCTGAAAAAAAAGTCACCACATCTAGCTGGCGACAGTGTAACCCGAGGAGCATTCTTCCCATGCCAGGTGAGCGTGTGTGTGTGTGTGTGTGTGTGTATTAAGAGATGAGGAGCTGTGACTAGCATGTGAGAGAGAGAGAAGGGGGTATGAGGATCTGAATTAAAGTCATGCATGCAACTCTACAGGAGTAGATTTCAATGTATTACATGTTAAAACATAAGAATTTGAGTAGGTCCACAAATATTTTTGATCAATCGCTGATACACCTAGGTAGCCTGCCAAAGATTTAAGATTGTAAGGCAATTCTGAGATGGGTCGATGTTCCATATCTCAGTTGAGGAAGTTACATATCTCAGGCTCTTCTTAAAATATCACGATCACACCCACACATTACATGAAAATCAAAAAGAGCAACTCCCTATGCAGAAATTGCATATGCATCATGATGTGCGATGGTTTTTGACTACTAGCAATACCATAAAACTCTTTCCTTCAGAGTCGCCCCATTTAGCTGATGATGATGATGATAATGATGATGATGATGATGCTAAACACTTTCTTGCTGCATTTTTAATGTTATTCCCCTCTTTGACAGGTGTTTGCTGTAATGCACGAAGACACGTAACTGCCTTTCCCACTGCGTTTTAAGGTTGAGGGTGTTGATCTTGTGGTGGCAGATTGGGAGATCAAAGATGATGTGCTGGAAGCCAAGGTAGTTAACGCACGTGAAGGAGGGCTTGAAGGACTGAACATGCTACTCGAGCCCTGATGTTGCCACTGACCTCTATTTGGTGAAACAAAGGACGAGCAACAGCATTGTGATGAGGGTGTCTGTTTGCTACCGTCAGACACAATCTCTGCAGGAAAAGTACAGGTGTAATTCATCTAGGCTAAGGAAGGGGAAGAGTGCAAGCTCTCACACATGATGCAAACACTAAGAAAAAATGCAGTCAATATTTCATAGTCATCAAAAGGCTTTTGGGATTATAAAGAATTTAATTTTAAAGAGAAAAACTCACAGGCATCTTTACATTTTCAGTATGATGTGGAAGACCACGTGACACCATAAGTCCAGGTCAGAGCCTCTCCATCATTATCTCAATTTACCTCTTTTTATTTCACATCATTATATTTTCCGAACCTAGTCCAAAGTAGACAGCTCAGAGCTTTTACAACAGTTTCCAAACAGGTTCACCGCATCGAGCAAAGGATTGGTGTAACATGAAGTGGCTGACTCCACCCTTTACAACCACGTATAAACAACTGTGTACGTGAAGGATATCTTTGCACTGTATCTTTGTGCTATTTTGACCAGGGCATGTCACAGATTCATCAAATTTCCTAAAGATCTCCGGACATTGTATTGATTTTACCCCCCAAAAAAGTCATATTATGTGTTCTTTAATATATAAAAAAAAAAAATGCAGCTTCCCACTTGACCACTAGAGGCTAACTTCATGACCAAGTTCATCTTCCTACATCTACATTTCCAAATGTCCAACTTTGCAGAAGAAATAAACACATTTAAAACCTGGTTGAAAAAACAGTTTCCAGAGATTGCTTGAAATTGTAGGACAGGTGAATTCTTATGTACCTCATCGGGTAAAATTATATAAGGCCACAAATGTATTCCTAACTATGGTGTGGACTTTTAATTGACAGCTGATGGCTAATGGTTGCTGTCATCACTTTGGCTACTTATCTTGACCTCTGAGCAGTGACTACATTTCTCTCTCGCCGTTAAGGTTGCTAGCCAGAGCTAACGAGAACACGCCAACTGGACTCCTGGCACATCGGTTTCTACCTCCTGGAACACGTGGGTCCACCAGTTGTAAAGCCTTTGCCTTGGATCACTTAAGGTCCCTTCCAACAGGACCACCAACCAACGCGTAGCTGATCACACTTCACCGCACTCTGTCATTTTGGATGTTGTTTCAATGGCCGGCATATGAAATGATTATGTTTGCATAGATTTAATTAGAATAAATGTAATGTAAAAGTGTAGTTAATATCATAGGTTAGCATCATATGATAAGCCAGCCAAGGTAGGAGAGCAAACTTGCAAGGTGGGTATGTTCCAGCTGATCAAGGGCAGCTTGCAGTGTCAGTTCCAAGTCAACATGGTGGCATACAAAAAAGAAAAAGAAAAACTATGGCCGATGTCAGAATGGGTTATCGAAATGTTTAGATAGAGCAAATTATATAAATACTGTACCTATATGCTCAGAAAGGGAGAACGAGGTGGAAGGTATTCACTTGGCTGCAATCTGCACCTTCATCATTAGATGTCACTAAATCGTAAAGCGTTTCTTGAACTAAAACATATATTTCTGAGTTTGTGACATTGAAAACTGTCATAAAGAGGAGACAAATCCAACTGAATTAAAAGTTTGTGGGTAGGAAATTACAAAGAACTTGGAACTAAGTGCCCACAGTCTCCTAAAAGCAGTCTAAATTATTCAGTATTTTTGACCACTGCTGCTCATTTGGACAAGCAAAAATTAAGTCAGTGCATATGTGGCAAGCTTCCAACTTTCTTTTTTTATTTATTTTATTTTCCACAGTTATTCTTCAGACATAATGATTGTGGGAACGGAAGCCTGAAGACTTCAGTGCACCCTGACCAATCCTCTGAATATGCAACGATAGATCCAGCCACCCACATGTGCCACTGTCTTCCAGATCTTATGAATATTTTCATACCAACTGTCAGTATGCTGCTCCAACACTAGGCAGCCGATTTAATAAAAACGATATTATTCTTGACACTAGCTATTAAATATTGAACAAACTTAAATGTACATAGATCTCCCACTATCTCTTTTAACCCTTGCAAGGCACTAAGGCTCGGGTCAAAACGACCAGAGCCAGAGCGAAGGCCCTCAGTTTCTCAGAGCCCATCCATCAGCACCTTGTAAGGGTTAGATAACATTATTTTGGGAGTGGTCAATTCAACAAGGAGAAAGAGCACAGTCTGTACAAGGGTGGTGACATACTGAAAAGAAAACCAAAAGGATGTGCAGGATGAAAGGGAGCATGGATAAAGCAAGGAAGGTAGTGGACACACCTGCATGGAACAATTATGGAAGAAAATGTTTCAGCAGTGATAAAAAAAAAATGACGCTGGACAGCAACAATTTCTGCCTTCAAACCTCTAGTTACAGCTGCTCTAACCAAGTTTTATTCCCTTTGCTCACCACAAGAAGGGTCAGTGAAACAATAAATCTAAATCTGAGATGACTGTCAGTTGGGCTGTTGCTGCTTTAACCCCCTCTTCCTCAGAAGGTTCAGATATCTGACCCACATTGATCAGCCTTGGATAAAAGATTCAGCCTCAGACCTCAGACTGAAACAGAACCAGAGAATTGATCGAGGCTGACTATGTTTACTTTGTGAGATGGAGTAGAAGTGAAAGCAATGCCAAGGGAAAAGTATTGCCAAAAAATGTTTATGGAGGGGAGACGCTAAGCTTTCCTGAAATGAAAGAAAATCATACATACATACATACATACATACATACACATATATATATATATATATATGTATATACCGTATATGTAATAAAAATTTACCATTCTCTCCTCAGAAATAACACAATCTTCAAGCCTTTCCCGATTCTCAGTCTGCTATCATAAGTAATACATATACTGTGTAAAAAGATTTTGAAATAATATCATGTCAAATTCTGCTTGAACCTAAAAAAGAAAAAGAAAAAAAAGACTATGGCAAATTAAATCCCAGCCAGATAATATCAAAACATGACCAGCTAAGTCTACTACTGTCGAAGGATAAGGGAAGAGTGAGTCAATACAGCCTTGCCCTGAATAACAGTATTCAGCATTTTCAGGATTAAGGATAGAAAGTTACTTTTCAGTTACACACAAGTCTGAATTGGCTGCCTACACGAGCTGGAGGCTTTGGGGCACAGCAGGGGGGACTGAAGGTGACTTGGTTGTTTGGTTGTCCCTTTCACAATCTGTGCCACACACAGACGCACACAACATGTCAAAGAAAGCGAGAGAACGCTTCCTAGGGGAAAGGATTCTTCATCCTGTTCCTTTGGCTCAGTGAAGCATCTAGTATAAATAAGCACACGTGTAAAGACCCTCCGACAATTAAAATCGCTCTAGAAGGACAGGCATCCAGGAGAGCATTAGCACTGAGCAGCCAAGCAAGGAAGGCCTTAATGGGGAAAGATGAAGAAAAGCGCAGTAAGGCATGGAAACAGACAGCAAGTCAGAATAAAATGAAACCGTGCTTCCATCTCTTCCAGCTGTTGTTCAGCCTTTTTCAGCCTAAAAGAGTGAATCTCCTGTGTGGATCCTTCTGTTGTAGGGCAGTATGACCAACTCTGAAACCTGCTATGTGTAAGTGTCACTTGGCAATAAACGTTAAATGAGCAATAGACAATAAAGTTTAATTAGGCAGGACCACTGTTAATTTTAAACTAATTTAATCGGCCGTGAGAAGAACACAGAAAGACTTACAGAACGATTCAGACCAGCAAACGCATGGTACGCTCCAATTGCTCAGTAACTGGTTTACCAGATGGGAAAAGAAACAAAAAACTACTTTGCATGCAGTCAGACTTGAAAAGAGCAAAAGCTAAAGCTGATTTGTAGATCTGAAAGCCACTACACGGCACATAACTCCTACTTAGCTCACTCAAACAAAGGAACAAAAGGCCTAACATGTAATTATTAACGAAGGAAAAAGAGGCATTGAAGCGATTAGATTTTCATAAGCCACTCAAATCATTTCTGTGGCGTACTATATGGGCTACATACAGTGCAACATGAAAACGGTCACGGCAGGTGCAAATATCAGGGACGGGTCATCAACAATTCATGTGGTGGTTTGCAACATTTACACAAATGCCACCGATACTTCCTCAGCACAGCAGTAACCTGATACGCAGCTGCAATAAATGTTGCAAAGTTTACAGAGATAAACATTCAGAGGCCTGCATGCTGAGTTAGATTCTCCTCACCAAAAACAGAACACGTTCTCATAAAAGATGATGCCCAAGTTAATTTTCTCCAAGAAAGAGCAGAGCAACCAAAAAAGAAATTGAAGTTGCTAAATGAATGTTTGTTTTTCCCTTGTGAACAAAACAGGTATATGCTTTGTCAGTTATGCATGCAAGGAATTTATGATTCACAGAACAATTTTACATTAAAAAAGCAAATAAAAACTCAAAGCAGTCATGATTTATATAACCTAGCAGCAGGAATTTGATACACAAAATCTGAGGGTGTAAAGACTTCCCATAACTCAAATAGCTAAAGAAAAATCCTCCACTGCTACAAGACATTAGTAATAGTAGAATACCACTTTTATTTGTCATATTTACACAGCGCTGCACTCCTACATGTTGTATTAATGCAGTACAGTATATCCACAGAATATTGCTTTGATACATGCTTCTTCTACTCACAGAATCCAAGAAATTAATATTCAACTTCAGAAGCGTTTTGAAGAGACACTATGGGTTTTAAGCCAGATTTAAACAGGTTTGACTATTCTTCAACTTTTGACTAGTCAGTGTCATTGACACAGCTGGGACGTGATCAACACTGCGGCCTGCTGCACAACGACAAAACCAAACAGGGTGAGCCACATGGCCAAGTAAACTGCCAGACAGCTTTTAAATAAATACTAGATTCAGTCAGACGGAGGATACACAAACAACAGAAGGTCTAACACCTGAAAATTTAATCTAATATTATAGTACAGTTGCATTGTGCCAAAATAATGAACCAAAGCATTATCATGGGCAATGGCAGTCCTGAATGCCAACAGAATGAGCAAGGTTAAATTAAATGTGGGGTAATATCAGTCATACCAACAACAGTGAATGAACGAAGTATAAGAAACTTCTTGATTTGTCCCACCATTACTTACTTGAAGGTAAGTAGATCAGCTGGGGGTAACTGTGGTGATAATTTTAACCAACACTTCAGATGACATGATGCAATTTTAAGTAGAAAACACTGTTGGATAATATCTAAAACCTGTTACCTGAAGACAAATGGGAGTGTTATGGCGATAATAAGTAACATTAGTACAACCCTCACGTGCTTGTTCCATTATCTCGGTACATGCTTTTCAGTGTCAGCCATGGTGCTACACCCTGATATCTAAACTCTATAATCAACTCGACACTGAGTGTGAAGTTATTAAGGGGGGGTGACAAGAAGCACAGAATGTGCGATGCAGTGAGAGAGCAAAAACACTACTCAACAACTAAAACACCCGTGTATCCTTTGTTCAATAAATGTCGACACTGAGACAAAATGTTCCCACTCACAGCTAGTTAAGCATGCATCTTTTGTACTGCGGGAAGAAAACCTGTATACTGTATGAAGATAACTAGACCAACTTTCTGTTACGTCACCCATAGCTTTTCTAAACAGCTCAACAAGCCACATTTTTTATCTTTAAAACAATACTGATTATGTTTGTTTAGTTCTTTATTCATTGCTAACAGGGAAAGGTGACAGACAGACAGCAAGGCAGCAACACAAAAACACCAGCCATCTTATTATGTATAAATGTGGGACCTGATGAGGCACATAAAAATTCACCCAAGAAACTAACTACCGTATCTGGGTAATTATTTGTCAGCGTTTGAATCAACATTGACATCAAGAGTTTAAGATTCTGAGCTTTTCTCAAAAAGTTTATTTCTATAGCACATTTCAAACAACCTCAGTTGAGAAAAGTGCTGTACAGGCTAAAAAAAAATTAAAAAATCCCCAAATCAACAATAAAAATAAGCAAATATATCTAATACAGCAAAATAAAAGCATAAAAGCAGAGCAAGCAAAAATGTCTACTAAAGTTATAGGGACAACAATTCTCAAATGAAATAATAAAATAAATAAAAATAATAAATAAAATAAATAAATAAAAATAAACAATAATATGAGTAAATTGAACAGACGACGGCCCTCAAATCCTTCCTTTGCAAGGTAGATTAGTATCTGCTGTTTATCTGACAGGCTGCCGCAAAAGTTACATTTACTCTTCTACACAACGAGCTCTCCTGCTGATACGTAGTGTCGAGCCACATTGTCATGGGAAGCTCCAGCCCCTACCCCCTACAGGGCTTTGAACTGGACTCAAGAACTTTTGTTGTGACTCCAATTTCCTACCCCATGTGAAGGTCCCGACACCTCGGAAGTTGGCTCAAACAGACAACTGGACTCAACAACTTTTGTTGTGACTTCAGCTGCCTACCCCCGTGCAGATCCCGACACCTCAGAAGTTGGTTCAAACAGATTTGAATCAACGAGAGCACCCTATGGGGTGATTTGGAGGTCTGTGACAGTCATGACAAATGTCTGATAATGACATTTGGCCCGAGTCACATCCGACTGTAAATTACTTTTTGTCTCTCGCCTGATTTGTGTATTCTTGCTTTAACTTCTTGTATAAAAAAGCTTGTTTCGATTTCACTCGGTGTCAGCCCACCGAACAAGACACTGTCTGTATCTGTCTGCTGAACGCCGGCTAGAATAAAATCTCTCATCACACAGCGGACTCTTGAACTGGACTTTGTAATATTCTTCAACAGTAGCCTTGTCCCTTGCTCTGATCGGTTGGAGCACTAACCAAGTGCATGCATGGATTTCCATCGTTTTTGTGTTTTACACGTGAACCACACTTGATCAATCTTTGAAAGAATCGACAGAAGGAAGAACAACTGCACGCAGAGAGGCCCCATCCAGGATTTGAAACTCTCTTCCTGGGAGGTGACAGTGAGACCCGCCATACCAATCAGCAGCCCCAGCAAAAATGGTTCAACAAATTCAGAAAACAATATTGCAATTCACAACCAAATATATAAGCACGACAGTAATTGTCACTGACTGATGTTTATGAAGAAGAAGGAGACGGAGAGACGCTGCATTACATCCAAATTTAAACCCGTCCTTTTATTAATTTCTGCTGTTTATGTGTTCACTGAGAAGTCAGTGTAACTAACTTAACTACCGCATCCCATTGCTTTTAGGGATGGTGTGTCTACTGTATAGATATGCGGTATTTTTCCCGTCTGTGTGGCTCCTCACCTTCATCCTATTAACTGGTTTAATGTTCAGCAGGATTCACTCACACATACTGTACACAGCCAAGACAGATACAGGCAGAGTGAAGGAGGCCTACCGGGCAACAGAGTTAAACAAAAGCTGCACGATTTCTGTTGGAGAGTAAAATGATGCTTAAGAATCCTCCTCTGTCAGTTGTGGTGTAGTGCCACTGCGTTTTCCTCAGTTCATGTGACATTCAAAACACTCATATGATGAAACAGTGCTGTCCTTTCTGAGCCAGACACACATTTCTCTGTACACCTGATAATATGAAAATGTTGTATGTCAAAATCCTTGGGAAATGGGCTTTAATCAAAATAGGCCTTGTTTAACCCAGTTCCTCTGCTTCATTTATTATTAGCCCCCTCCCACCACACCAAAAAAAACATTGACCAAATGCAACAAACATGCATATAAACAGCAGTTTCATTTAGTCACTGCTATAAAAAGTATGATTAGAGAGGCGATGCCCAGCTGGACGTGTAGTCAGACCACCAGCATCGCAGCTGTGGGTTTGATGGAGCGTGCCACTGTGCCTTGAGACGTCTTCATATTGGCACATTCGGGTTTTGAAATTTTTGATGAGAAACATGGAATCCATGTCATTTGAATCTTTTTTTTATCACAAGCTTGTGGAAAAAAACATTTCAGACAAAATATAATTCGTGCAGCCTCTTTTGCGTAAATCTTTAAAGCCAAGTAAACAAGATTTTTTTTGAACATGTAGTCCTAGCTATCAAAAAAAAAAGAAAGAAGCTGTGTAAGCTCATGAAAAAAAGAAAAGAAAAAAAAAAGAAATCAGCATAAAAATCCAGTAGTTAAAATGTGTAAACAACATTGTGGTCAGAATGAAATCAGCCAGGTTGAAACTCCTAAACTCGAATGCAACTCTGAGGACAAAGGGTTGAACACGGAGATCAAAAAGGGACAATAGACAATATTAAACATACATTTACTACAAATCCAAAAACTTGAATACACATGAGGTAAATAAACAACGTACATTCTTATTCACGTCCTCAAGTCAGTTCATGCTCCTTTTTCTTCAAGTAGTACTTTTCAATAGTAGAAACAAGGTAGCTTAAATTTATGTAACAGAGCTACAAATCTTTTGTTATTTTATATTCACTTTATATTATTATCACTTTAATAATATATTATATTTTTTATTGCTTCACTTTATATTCAGACAAACTAATGTGGCAGCTACAACTGTTAGATTTCATCTATTAAACCAACCAACCATTTATCTTCCTAAATGATTTATTTCAGCCACAGAGCTGCAGGTCAGTTCGTTGGATCACTCTGTCCCCGAGACGACGGCGTGGGTTGACCCGGCGATCACGTCTGTACTCCGGCCGTAAGCTGCTGCTGCTCCCGAGCCGGCGGCTCTTCTCATCCCCGAAAACATCGGAGCAAATTTCTTAACGGGCGTTATTTGGATAAACTGAGCCCAGGTTGGGGATCTTAACGGTTACTTTTACGCCTGAAAAAATATTAAAACTTAATAAAGTGGCATATTAACAGTGCTACAGCGGAAATTAAAACAGCTTTTAGCTCTCGGCTTCCTGATATGGTGTGACGTATGTGCAAACGTAACTACGCAGTCGCTTACGTACCCGAACGTAAACCACGCAGTGACGTAGCAAGTGGTGTCCCAATCCCTAGGGAAGATCACAAAGCCCTACCCCTTGTGGCTTCATTTTGAGGGTGAAGTGGTAGTGAGTGAGGGCTAGTGGTAGTGAGTAGGGTGAACATTGGGATTGGCTCTTGCTCTTCACATCTGGACTCCAAGATAAGAACCCACAACTAACATGCATGACGTGTTCCAGCATTAGAAAGCTTCAGAAGACAAAGCCTTATATTAGCCTTATATATTAATTGATAATGATATCAATTAAGCTATAAAATTGATGGCCACAGAAAACCAAAATCTAAAACTTATTTTCTCAGGATGAGGCCGTCCAGCCAGCAGCCATCAGATGGGGAGAGGCATGAATAAGCCCTTTTAAAAAAATGTTAGTCTCCTTAACAGGCTGCATTATTGATGGTGCATCAGAGAGCTGAAAGAGCACCAGAGTGAGTGGAGTGAGGCAGAGGAGCAATCAAATTTCAGAAGGAGGTGGTTGTTTTGGGGGTAAAAAGAAAAAAGAAGAACAGCAACAGACATTTAAAGATGGCCATGATGGCCCGCTCGGTGGCACAGTGTGTTAAACAAGTGGCTCATATACTGAGGCTACAGTCCTCCTGCAACGGTCACAGGTTTGAATCCCGGCCTGCGCACCTTTGCTGCATGTCATCCCCATTCTCTCTGTCTACCACCTTCCTGTCTGCAACTTGAATAAAGGGCCACTAGAGCCACAAAAAAATCTTTAAAAAAAAAGATGGCCATAATCCATATAAACTAACTTAAACAAATAAAACTATTCAATTGAAAATAGTAACAGTGATTAGAACCATTGAGGTTCATATTTCTATATATCCTGACTGAGTCAAGACAACGTAACTTTCATTACAATTGTAGCTGCAATCAAGGCATGAACTTTTACCAGCTGAGCATTTACCTTTGCATGAATCACAGTCCATTGAACTCTATCACGGGTGCATGTTGATGTTTGAATTGTATTTGTATCAGTGAACTTTGAATTTCATTGTGAACTATTTACAACAAAATTCAATCCAATGCAGAATCTTGAAACTAAAGTCTTTGCACTCCTCACTAATACCCCCAATGTATACCTACCGTATATAAACCTGCAGTCACAGCTATGTGGCACCAATGAGCACAACATTAATGGTTATATTAGTACGTTATTATTGTGCTTTCCTTCTCAAAGGGTCTTGCAGTAAATATGTTGCATTCCCTTTGAATTCTTGGAGCAGTTACAGGCTTAATTAGACTGACTTGCCTTAGTATGGTTTCACTAAATTAATCATGGTACTGCCATTGATTCTCCTGTTAAAGTGAAATATCACACTGATCCCATAGCAGCGTTTTTTTTCCTTGTTGTTTATTAGTTCTGTGGTTACACTCAAATGAAAAATCAGAACAAAAATGCACTATAACATAAGCTCAATAAACAAGGCCACTCAAGCGCACCAATGGTTTTGGTAACTTGCATGCCCGCAGTAGCATCTGAAGGAAAGTTGCTCTGGTCTCATTTTTACTTAACCCCTTCTGTATCAAATTGGCAAGAGAGTTACAACCTAAACAGGACCCAGGCCTATGACTGAGGGGTATATCAACTTCAAAATTCACAAAAATGGCATTTCAGACAAGGTCATTAACCTTTGTAAACAGTGTTGATCTGGACAGAATGTGGCTAAATTCTGATGAAGATTTGCCAGAACAGAAAAGCACCAATATGAGCAGCAATATGAGAAGGGACAGAAAAAAAGAACAAAAAATTGTAACATGGCTGACAGCCGTTAAAATTCAAATAATTGTGTTCTATATTGCTATTATAAGAATGTGTACATCTAGGTCTAAGATCATGGTCCTCAGTTGAAAGAGGATGGATTTCCCACTATAGGTTTCTGCATCAAGTGGAGTTAAAATGGCCTGAGGTCTTGTTCACGAGAGGAGAGGAGAGCAGAAGATTGATGGGCGTATTGGGGCATGGTGTAAAGCGAGCCAAGTCAAAAGGCTGAGCTCTTGATTTACCAGCAGTCGATCTACATTTCAACCCCTTACCTATGGTCAGAAACTGTGATTGATTGAATGAGGCCTTGAATTCAAGCTGGTGAAATGAGCTTTCTTTGAAAGATGCATGGGTTAACCCTTAATGGGCCAGATGAGGAGCTCAAAATCCCAGGAGAGTTCAGGGTAGCTTCATCATTCTTCCACATTGAAAGGAGTCACGGCGGGGTCATTTGTGCATCCGGACATTTAACACTTGCTTTAGTCTTGAGTAGTGACGTTTTCTGCCCGCCAATCAACGGATTGTATCATGCGACGCCAGTAGCTTTGCCCTCACTGTACCATGCCATTATTCTATGGACCTATAAACAACGGGGGGCAAAAAACGGTAGGGTATGGTTCGGTTTGCCTGCCGGACACCTGCCAGGAAAGGTGTTTTGGACATATCTCTATGAGGCTCCAAGGTACTGTAGCTGCAGGTCTCTACAAGATAAGGTCTCTCGTTACAGACACAAAACACATTTAACAGTTTGCAACATAGTGGGAAAATGAAAATGTCACCATTCAGATAAACCTTTAAACAATTTAAAATTAACATTAGCCAACATTCAGCCTCACTTGTATTCATCAGGATACTTCCGAACCTCAACTGGCTGGCTGCTCTTGCTCCAATCTCACAAGAGCTGCAACACTTTCCAACCGGTCTTGATTTGACATGCAAACTGCAGATATCAAAAATGTGTCAAGCTCTTTAACCTCTGAATGAAGACAAGATGAAACAAAATCCACCTGGTGCTTTCCTTTAAGGATAACTGGTGGAACATCAGGAGTCAGGATGTGACTGACTGACCCTCTCCTACGCTGCAGGTTCCACACATTGGTAGCGATTCCTGCAGAAGCTAAAGGACTATCAAACAGCAGTTGGCCAATTTTAAACTATCTTGCCAAGTGCTACTTATATGATTAAGATCTCTAGTAGCATTTTTTTCTAATTCATTTTAAGATATTATTTACTTGCAATTAATTGTGGCAATTATAAGTAGGGATGTCCCGATCGGATCACGTGATCGGAAATTGGACCCGATCATGTTGTTTCAGACTTGATCGAAATCAGACGTTGCATCCCGATCAGGGATCGCATATATATATTTTATATATATATATATTATTTTATATATTTTATTCTCATTATTTTGATCAGCGCATCAAACAGATGACGGAAAAAATGCTAAACAACTGGTATATCAACAAGCAACAGGTCCACGTAATTTTGCGTGACAACGCTGCTAATATGTAGAAAGCTATGGGGGGGGTGGAATGCCAAGTGCGGGCAGTGTCACGTAAAGTGAGTTCAA
Source organism: Cololabis saira (assembly GCF_033807715.1). Taxonomy (NCBI): domain Eukaryota; kingdom Metazoa; phylum Chordata; class Actinopteri; order Beloniformes; family Belonidae; genus Cololabis; species Cololabis saira. The sequence continues at coordinate 29,265,975 of NC_084591.1, forward strand.
AAAAGTTTTTTGTTTTTGTTGATCACATGTGCAAACCAATGTTACAGCAGAGGCAAATAAATAAAAGTTAAGTTACAACGGTGACTGAAAACCGAACGAAGTGTATGTGTCGTATTCCTCAGCTGAGCGTTCAGAAAAACGCCACAGGCGGTGCCGCACATTCTTGCCGACTTTGCGTGCACGAGGGCAGTGTGATGGACACCTTGGCTACCGCGAGGAAGATTGTAGGTCACTTCAAACACAAACATTTTATTTTCTTTAAGCCAGAAAAAGACAGTAAGAAGTAAGAGTACAGTGTAAAAAGCACTGCCTTATTTTATGACACTGTTGTTCTTTTATTTGCTTACATGCCTGCTGGATATTTTAAGTCGAGCTGCTATTTTTATTTAATTCAATATGTTTAAATTTGCACTATTTTTACCAGTTAATAGTCACGCTATTATAACTTGATTGTTCAAGCTACCTCGAAGAAAACTGCACTGTTTAAGTGCAAAATGATAAAATAAGGTGAATAAAATAAAAATGGGGGACAACCTGGATCTGTTTATTTTGCATTTGTTCACTATCTTAAATGTATTATGAAAGTATCGGATCGGGACTCATAATCAAATGACTCATAATCGGATCAGGGCCAAAAAAACCTGATCGGAACATCCCTAATTATAAGTGTCATTAATACATCACACAGTGACTTTTATTCATAGAAGTTACCACACCATCAACTCACAACACAATAACAAGTCTACTAAACCATTTATAAAAGGTTTACCATTAATCATACTTGGACGGCTAATGTGTCGTGAGCCGTGCCCACGTTCAGGTAGACCAGCTTAGCGCTGTCTGGAAGGGGTATGACGCAGCCTGGGAACATCTCGATTGGTAGCTGGACACAGGGAGGTCTGGGAATCTCATCTCAGGCTGTTGCTGCCTTAAACCAGTCACAGGGAAGTGACAAAAAACCGATGGATAAACTAGTATTATAAATTTTTTACTAGTGAATGTGAATGCCACAACATCTATATTGCATTGCTACTCTGAAAACCCCAAGGTACAATTTTGAAACAAAATCTCCCATCTTTAGAAGAAAAATAACAAATAAAATTTAAATATGCTGAAAAACATCTCACTGTTTAAACGTGGAATAAAAGTATTAGACAAAAAAAAAATGTTTTTTAAGAATGGACACATATTACCCACAAAATTATGCACAAGTGTTCACAATGCCAGCAGGACAAAATTCTTAGGTCTATATTTCTTCACCTAGAAATATGGATCTGGGAAAAAAGAAAAAAATGGACACATCAGACCAAAAGCTATAGCATTCGCAAAGCTAAATGTCAAAGCTCCCCTGCGTCTCTTTTATCACGCAATCAGCTGTAGAAGAAACTGGTAAACAGGACATGGCCCTCATCTATTACTATTCTGCAAGACTCCTTCCTGAGTAAACTGGCATTTCAGTAGAGCCATCCAGAATGTAAGAAATGATGCAGTCAGCGCCACAGAGGAAATCTGCCGGAGACGACTACATGTTATACCTGTGAGACTCTCAGTTTGCTCTTAGATGTAGAATATGACTTCAAAAAACATTTCTTACAGTCAGAAAAGATCAACAAAAAAATATTTCAGCTTTCTTGATGTGAAACGGACTGAAAAATATCAAGGTAAATAAGGCAAGAAGATATCGTAAGAGTAAAATTAAATACATAAATAAAACACATGCTTAAGAGATGGAAACTGAGCTATGAATTCTTTTTAGCACACTCATTATGCGCCATGGAGAAGATGTAACTGTACGGTACGATAAGGGGAGAGAGAAAGAGGCAGAAGAAGAATTGCACCCTTTTGCTTTAAAAGTGCCTGGGGAGGGCGGGAGAGATAAAATGATGGAAGCGAACAGTGTACAACAAAAAGGCACTGACAGGCTTTGTCTGTCTTCTACTCTGTGTATTAGCAAGTAATGAGCTCCTAATTGTGTAGCCAGGCCATGGAGTCACTGCAGGGGTTGAAAAGCAGTGGGAATTAACTGTAACTGCCAGAAGCAGAAAAGAAAGCGATAGAGGAACAGTAAGAGGGAGCAAAAGGTGAGAGAGAGAAGAAATAAAGGGATGTGAGATGGATTCAATACAATGCACTGATGTGCGAGGGGTAAAGGAGGAATGATAGGGCATTAAAATGAAAATGTTTACTGCACCAGAATGCAGATGAGGAGAACGGAAGCTTGTGGCCATTTAGCATATACTCTTCCTCTATTATTTAATGTCTGTCACCTCCAGCTCAGTCTCCACATAATACATCATCTACAACTTCAAGGTAATGAGTCTAAATGCTAATATGTCAACTGAATGCCTGGGATTAAAAGGTAACGGGTGTATGAGGAGCTGTCACAGGCAACTGATGCTGCAACTAAAAGGTCATTCAGATGAGGTTTTGGGCGAGGCAACGTGTAAAAGGCCAACTTAAGCAATGAAGAAATACGACAGGAAAGGACATGCATAGTGGTGTACATGGGACATCATTTCAAGGCGACCAATTTGTCCCCTCCTGAAGAAATGTTCATTTTCAGTGTCTTTTCTTCCAGGCATTTTTTCTATATGACTGTGTTTTAAAACAGGTGTGGATGTGCTATTAGTGCATCTGGATGCATCTGGAATTTACTGCATTGCCTCCTCATTGGCACTTCATTCTCAATAACTGGTAAGCCTTCTGCGGCTGGCTTCACCTCCCCTGTATTACTCAGACCCGTAATTGTGTTACAGCTTTCGACCTCTACGTTGTCACAGAAATGGAAAAAAGTACTCTCTCACTGCTGTGGGAAAAAAGCCTCTTAGGGCTCGTGTTATAGCAGGTGACCATTTCCTTTTCATTATGTAACCTGCCAGAGTTCCTGAAAGTAAATATCACATGCAGACTCTCAGTTCCAGAGCTGCACAGCCATGAAAACCTCAACATCACCGACTACTATGATGTTCTCCCGCTGTTATTGTTGTTTCTGATGGCTTTTGCTCCTCGTCAACTTTCTTCAGCAGCTTGGTGAATAGGCGGACTGGACACGGATCAGTCTGCTCTAGCAATTATAACACCCCTCACCTCATTCTTCTTCTATGCTGCTATGCCGGTAGCATCTGTAGTTACAGAATGATGGGTGGTTGAGGGCGGAGGAGGTAGCCGCTTTGACAGAGAGGCACTGTTCAAAGTGCTCTGCACAGCACTAGCAAAGACATATAAACAAACAGAAACAAACAGCCCACTTTGAAAGCAGCTCCTTCTCTTTAAGTCAGATTTCAGATGTTGTTTTTGCCTCCCAAGGGTTTACGTGCATTTATTTAGGTTTGTGTCGAGCTAATTAGGTTAAAGAATCTCCCTGTTGCTGATCTGAGCAACATGGTATTTCTCAAGAAAAAAGATCTGACAGCGTATTGCATTAACAAGTAGGTACATACACGTAAAAATCTATTTTTCTTCTTCTTTCTTGTTTGTTATCTTGAGATGTACCTTCCAAATGCAAAGCTGAATGTTTGTTTGTTTGTTTTTTTACTAGCTTTAACGTTATAAACAGCTGAGGCTCATTACAGCAAAGGGCTTGTTTCATGAGCATTACACGTGGGCAAGTCCCCGGGTGCAAATGCAGTGAGGCATTGGTTTGACTGAACGCAGAGGTTCTTTAAGAGGAGACTCTATCATAATCTTTCCCTATCAGCTGCTATACAGGCGAGCTCCTCACCCACAGTGGCAGTGCTGGAAACGAAAATCTCATTAGTTCTATCTCTGCTTTCAGAGAGAACAACAAGCCAGTCAGGGTATCTCCGAAAGTGTGCAGAAATTGAGACAGCTTAGGACATGTACGTGTACATTCCAATGGATGCAACTTCTTTATTTTGAAAATATCACCTGGGAAACTTAAGAAAGATAAAGATCGTGTACAGACATGCTACTATGTCCATGACTAAGCAAACACTGTTGCTGTATATGCCTATAAAAATGTAAACAGCGTGTGTTTACATGGAATAAGAAGCTTAAGAAGCGACGCCTCTTCTAGGGACCGGGCTTGTGCAGTGCATTACACCGATGTGATGTGATTAAAAATGACAACATCATGTTCTGTGTGTGAGAAAGGTATGTTTGCATGAGTGCGAGTGATCTTGCTCAATGGCACATTCCTAAAATATGAGCTAATAGTAATGAGTTATTTAATTCCCCACAATTCCCCATCTTCCACCCAACCTTTAACACTAATTCTCACCATCAGTGGCATTTCCAAGGCTTTAATGGATCACTTCCCAATTTGAAGCGCATACATTTTTCTGACTAAAAAGAAAAAGAAAAAAGTTTGGGATTTGGTGATTGTGCGTGTTCAGATGGAGAACAGCAACTCGAGATGTTTCTTCCACGTTTTTATTCGCCAGGACTGGAGCACGTTGGCTTCCGTGACGACAACGGTCCACGTCTAGCTGACACACTGTGACATTTCCAGGGAAGTGCAGGTCAGTGTGTGGCAGTTAGTAGCACAGGGCGTGTTGCTGCTGCAGACATACATCATCAGTCCAGAGCAGCAGCATAGATCACCCTATATGAACATAAATATTGTCCTTTGTGAGTTATGCTTTAATAAAGAGCGGTGGTCAAAACAATTAGCATGTCAGCACCGGAACACAAGGGAGACTTGTGAATTCAACAAAATGTTGAGTATGGTGACACATATAAAACATCATTCCACTGATGGGAGAAAAGCCTAAGAGACTTAATTAAATTTATTGAAGATTATTATATTTTTTTAATGTGGGTATATAATTCAATTCAAGAAATGCCTCATATTTTAATAAATACATCTAATGGCAAGCAAAGCAGGCATCATGTCCTTTTATTGAACTTTTATTTTGTTTTATAGCATTTCTTTTGAGTATTCGATTGTGTTTTTCCCCCTTGAATTCATGTTTTAAGAGAAGACTAATTATTTGCTGTGAAAGTGTACTTTTAAAATGCTATTGTTTTAAGATTATTTAAACATTTGAACAGTTTAATATTATTCCATACATTAAATGTTTTTTCCTGTAACCTGAAAAAAAGCTAAATATTAGATTAAGTTTTTCTTTTTTATCTGAAAACCGATCCAATTCCATATTTTCCTGACAGCATAACTATCATCAAGCAGAAATTGTGGCTGGCACCAATATCTACAATATCCCATGCTAATGCTTGCAGTGTTTATCTTCACGTTCTATCATGTTCATTTTTATGTTATACGTTTGTCCCGAGGGCAAATTGAGTGTTTAAATGACATCAGAGCTTGTTAAATGGGGTTGGATGTTGCGTGCAACATTCATGTCATTTGCTGTAAACAATCTGTTCAAATGAAAAACTGCATTACTCGTGGACTGTTTCAGAGAAGAAAACATGTTTTCTTACAGTATATATTGGCCCACAAGTTGTTTTTCTTATTCTGCTATAAAACTATCAACCTCTGTACCACCATCTTTACAGGAAACAATATATAATATGCAGCCCTTGGGACCATCTATTTTTTTTAATCTTTTTTTTTTTTTTTTACCTCTGCTTGTGGAGACGGTTCTCAGCTTTTTACATCCCATCCAGAAGAACTCGCCCTCCTAACATCAACTCTTTCTTTGTAAGAAAACACCTATATAATTACACTAACTTATTAAAATGTTCAGGTTTTTTCTTCTTCTCAAGATAAAGCATTTTTCCACCAGGATGTGATTAGCCAGCAACTAGCAGGGATCTAGATGGGAATGGCTTTCACAAACCCTCCTAAGCCTCAGCTTGTTAAAGAGGCTGCATTATTGATGATGTATCTGTGGACGGAAATAGCACGAGAGTGAGTGGAGTGAGGTAAAGGGACAAATAACTAAGAAAAAATGAAAAAAACTATTTTTGGTTGTTGAAGTAGGAATGAATAAAACATGGAAATAGCGATACTGTGCACAGTAATGAATGAGTAGTGTATTTGAAACAAAAAAAAAAAAGAAGAGTAAAATCAAGGTATAAGTTACAGATAAGGAGCATTAGTACACCTGAAACATACATACATATAAGTTTTACGACTATTTTTGTCTTTAGTAAACCCTTAATGTTTACACATCAAGGCCACTGAAACCATCAATAAAGTTGATCAAGAGTGTATATCGATTGATTAAATCAGTATCCAAATCCACCCAACTGTTTGGAAATGCCACCAATCTATTGTTACGCATCTTAAATCATTCAGCGCAGGGAGGCAGTCTAACATATTGTCTTATGTATAAAAGAAATGGGTCAAATCATCAGCTTGCAGCCCTACAGGAATGGACTCTACTGCCACCTTAGACATATTGGACCTTGGCAATAGGTAGTAGCTAATAGTTGTCGAGTAGCCACGTTTCCATTACACTTTTGCACAGAAGAAAATCGAATCTCGTGAAGTCCGATAAAAGGTACAGAAGGGCTGCAGGGGTGTTGGTGTTTTTAATTCCCGTAACTCTCCGCGTATATTGTCCTGCCAGATTTCTCTTCAAAACAACGAAAACAAAAATTTCAACATTTAAGAAAATAGACTAAAAACATGTTGCGATTGCCGCTTTAGCTGTTGAAAAAATAACCAAATAATGATGGTAGTGGATGATCATTAAACAGTTATTCAGAGGCAAAGCTCTTATGTAATGCATAATGATTAAGTAGTTGTGTATACTACATCATATTAATGAGGCCCAAAACAGCTGGAAACTAGATTTTGATTACTTTAAATTGACCAGTTACATCACATCCAGCGCTGCCAGAGACATGGAAATTCACAAAAAGCATTTCCGTTACATTTTTGCAAATAAGTGGATTATCGAATCGTCCGAAAAAACACTTCCTTGAAGCGTAAAAAAGGTTTATTTGATATTCTGGAGTTTTTTCAAATTAGTACAATTTCCATTTCAGGATCTCTTTTTGGATATTTGGTTTTGTGCAAATCTAGGGGTAATGGAAACGCACCTAATGCAAGTCAGGCCTGGACCTTTTGACTTGGTCCTCCTCACAACAAACCACCTTCCTGTTATTTGTCCTCCCATATTTCTATTCTGCTTCTATTTATTTAAGAAAGATACAAATATTTTGCCCTTGTATCCTAAGGAGTAGTAAACCCCCTCTCTCTTTGGTATCAAGTGAAGAATTAGAGATGAAACTATTTTGTGGCCTAGTCATGGGGGCTGCCGCATAGCCATGCTTCACAGCAAAGCAGCATTAAAGCAATTAGCATGGGCATTGCATTTGATTTTGGCTGCCTCTGTAAACAGCGGGCAGAATCGGGTGATTAGTTCCTGTGAAGATGATTGCGTCTCCCCCTCTGGAACCTGTCCAAGAGAGGATTGCCCTTTACACATATTGCACATACATCCCACAGCTTATACATGCATAAAGACACATACACAATGGCTCAAGAGAATGATGGATGCTTGGGGAAAAAAAGGAAAAATGTGGGAAATAAAAAAATGAATGTACTCGAAGGAGTCCACAGCTTGGGAGGTTAGGATGTTTTGTCGTGTAGTAGAGGTGCAGCTTGTTCCACGCTGCTGCATCACTTTAGCTCTGCTTCTTCAAAATTCCTCAGTCGGACAGGGAAATGACCCTGCTTTTATTTTTTTACCCTTTAATCAAAGAAAGGGTATCTCTGGATTCAGTTAAGATTTAATCAGGAGGTTATCAGTTATGTCATAATGGGGAGTTCAATTTCAATATCAAGAGGACTTGGGTCAAAGCTCCATAATTAATTGTGACCAATAGGTAATTATTAAGCTGAATGAATTAAGACTGATCCTATTTGTTCGTTTGTGCACTCCCCAGGAGAAGGAGCTTGGGGTCTAGAATAGTTTTGATGTCTATAAATGGGAATTTCACCCTTGGGGAGGGTGCTAAATCAAACAAGTGCGCATGTGAAAGGGTATACGGTGGGGGAAGAGAATTCAATTGGCACCGTCAGCTTAATGCCAATCTGGTGCAAAAACAACTGCAGTTCACAACTCGTCTCTGTGCCTTTTCCAAACATATAGTGTTTCAGAGTAAGTGAGACTGAGCTGTCCTCTCCCGTCACTCCATCATTCCTCACCACACATTCCTGCAACCAGACGTGTGTTGTTGTTTTATATATATACATGACTTGTATATCTCAATGGCATAAATATGGTATATAATCTTTAAGGCATGCAAATAAACTGTCACATTGATATATTTAAAAAAATAAAAATAAAATAAGACATACAGATATACTACGTTCAGGGGGGAAAAGGGATTTCAGTGCAGTGTGTAAATTTCACACTCTACAGCACCTCAATTATGACTGCGACGTTCACTTCAACAAAGGTCTTGTTTCATGCAGGAAAAGCATTGCTTTTGAGTTAGTCTCGGGGTTAGAGTTTACCCCTGAGCTATTCAAAATCACTGGTTGTGTAATAGAAAGAGACAAAAGTTCCACTACAGGTCTCCATAATCTCACAGATTACTTTAATCTTGTGGATGAAACCATGAATAATGTGCTTCTAAAACAGGCACCAAGTTCGATATTTACTAGGGGTGTAACAATATATCGTGCCACGAAATTTCGCGATACAAAAATGTCACAATACGTGTCGTGGAGGTGACAGAGTGTATCGCGATATTGTGTTATTAATATTAATCTATTGTGTTGACTAGAAACGCGCATCCCACCGCGACCGCGGCCGGACCGCGCGGACCAAAATCTTCCTCCGCTCAGAATAAACTAGTCCCGTTTTGCGGCCCCGTTTTGAGGTCTGAACCTTTACTTATGTAAGTCTGGTGTAGAGTTAAGCCTTACCTTATTAAATTAAACCTTTTTGGGGTCATGAGTAGGATAAACACGGAGACAACTTCTGCTAAATTCCAGTGTACTTTAATGTCCCTCAACAGTGTAGGATTTTAGAACATCAACACAGCACCTAGTGCCGTACTGTGGCGTATCACTCCGCCCAATCTAAAACATACTGTCCCTGATTTACAGAATATAAAGAATATATTTATAAAATAATGAACCCTGAATTACCAAAATAACCTTCTTAACAAAAATAAATCTCCTCTTACACTTATAAGGTGAGCATGAATCAATCTTTTTTATGATGTAAAATTGTATGTATTTATGTACTTGTATTTATTTATTTAATTTTAGTTGTTACATTTCTGGAAAAGAAAAAAGTCAAATCATACATGAGAGAAACTATTCAGTTTGTGGCAAAATATTTGTACTTGTATGAAACTGAAGATGCATAATGCAAACCTGACATTTACTTTTAGTTCAGTTTGTGGAAAATGGTTGGCCTGGCTTTCTCTTTAAAACTTAAACAGTTATAAAGCATTACAAACTGTAACAATAGGGCAAATGCACAGCATTATTTTGTATTTTGTGTCTTTCAAATAAAAGAAAATTTCCTCATGACTACCTCATTCAAGGTTGTTAAAAAAATAATATATCGTATCGTATCGTTATCGTGACCTCAATATCGTGTATCGTACCGTATCGTGAGATTAGTGTATCGTTACACCCCTAATATTTACCATATCAAATGACACTTAATGCTAATGTGATTACACACAAACACAAAAGAGATGAACATAGAAGACAAATCGCCTGAATGACGTCTATTCAAAATAACAAATTATTTTAGGATTAGGTGTTTGGATATTTGCATCTAATTAAAGCATCCAAAGAGAATAAAATTGTACCCATCAACGGAAAATATGAAATTGACATGTCATCACGTTGAGTTTTGGCTTACAGGATTTGTCTGATCCGTATTGAAAGGATCCCACCAGGATGGAGACCGTCTTTTGTATGGAGGGACCTTGCTCACTAACCTTGAGGTTTGTATGCTGCAGAAATAGCCTGTAAAACCATCTCTCAATCTATTTCAGTCAACAAATTAAAACTATGCCCACTATAGTAATTTTTTTTAATAAAAAAAATGTTAACACATTTTGAGTTTAAAGCTGCAGGGTTGAAGACAATCAAAAATATCTAAAAATGAACCAAATGATTGCAAGTACATCTAAGGAAATCCACTATTTTTAAAGCCATGTTGGCGTTTGATGCTGTGACTTTCTCACCAACGCCCGTGCCACTCTATCCCATTACAGGCGATATAAAATCACAACAGCATTTGGTCTACCTTCCTACATTTAATATACCCTGACTGAGGAGGTATTCTACTCACCAATCACGGTTTTCAATACCAATTCTGATACCTGGAGTGTGATTAATGATCCAACTCAATTTTATTTAATTTTTGTAAATAACAAATTAAACAATTATCATTTAACTAGCATCGACTATAAATAAAAAAGAAATCAATTAAACTTTAGGTGTAGCTACAAAACATCAAAAGAAAAAAGCGTTTATGGTGAGACATTTGAACCCACTGGGGTCTAAATGACCACCGTAAAGCCGACTGCCTGCACTTCTTTCACATGACATGAAATATATGTTCAGTCAGTTTGACATTGTTTGGCGAAAGCACTTTCAGACATATATTTCTGACTGAGGAAACTGTACCGCTTCCCCAGATATTCAATTGCACAGTGACATCAAACATGTTCAAAGATCGGCAGGGACCCGTCTGCCTGATAGAGTCTTTCATCCCTTCTGACTTTTAAAACTCTATGACTCCTTATAAGCCTAAAAAGGCTACTCGTGTTTTTAACAAAATTCAAACCACTTCTGGAACCCACAGCCTTGGGTGATCAGCGTGCCGCAGTTTTCCTGGTAGAATTTTCCAGCCTAAAATAACAGCATAATAGTGGTAATGCCAGATAGCGAGTTCTATCCAACAACTCACGTCCTACTGGTTCTCCGGGAATTAGCACAGCAGTATTGTGTAACTTCCTCTGCTGGTTTTGAGAGGAAACATGAAGGTTTGTGAAATATCTATAAAGATTACACTGTGCGTACATGAAAATACTCCCCAATAGCCTTATTTTCAGCACTGTCTGCCAGCATTTCTGATACCGGTATTGGTATCAGAACCAGTCTGATAGATCATTTAAGCCAAACTTACAAACTGTCTGGGGTCAAATCTGTGAGCAGCTCACGATCGTTACGAAAGAACAACACTTACCTACGTATCTCAGACTGTCAACAGATATCTATGAATGCCTTTTCATTACAATTGATTTTTAACCAACCACTTGTTCCCCATCGCACACTGAATCTGATATCTGTATGTGCTAATCCATTTCTATTCCCAAATACGTTATCTTGTCTTTTTCGTTCGAGTTCTGAGGTCATAACCCAAACAGCATGCTCTGTTGTTTCTTCACTGAGATGTGAATTGAAGTGAATCTTTATCAACAAAAAAGCCACAAATCTGCATGCTCCAGTTACGAAACAAGCTCCTACATTTGACCCGTTATTAGCCAAATCAAACCAAAGATAAACAGGATACAGTGGTGATGCACATAAGAAAACTGGAAGGTTTTTGGGCGGCAGATGTCACTGCCGCCCAAACATCCAAACCAGTGTAATGCACATGCACATATTCCAAGAAACGACCAAAGTGTGATATGTTGCAGTGACAAAAGGCTAAATATCTGTTTACACACTGAATTCCCCTTTTAAGTCTTATTTACTAGATGCATGTGTCTGCTTATTTAAAACAAGCTAAGTCAATTTCCAAAGAAGCATTTCAGTATTCCAAAAGGCAAAAAAAAAAAGAGATGAAGGTCAAAATTAAGATTCATGTATTAATGACGATGGACATGTCACATACATTTGCATTCAAATCCACAAACAGAAAAACCTGGAACCCTGGATGTTATCTTTCTTCGACTCTAGGTTTTTGTTGACCTTTAAGGTAGAGTTTGTTTGAATTTACAGAGGGATGCTGGAATTTCAGTCCAAAATAGCCCCGTCAGTGTCCACAACACTGGCTGCCATGGTGGCTGTGAGACAGAGAACAGCAAATGCCTGTTAATCACGGGGGACAGCAGGGGAGCCAGCTGTCTGCATGCCAGGGTCCATTCCCTGTCTGACAGTAGGCCGAGCAGCACAGGGGACACATGCAGCCGGTCACTCTCTTCTCAAGGGGAGGAGGAACCTTGGATGAAGATTAAAGTGGAAAAGTGAAGGTGACCGGGGCTTGGCAAAATTGAGCAAATGCTGCGTAAGCGTCACCTAAAAACTCTATCCACAAGTCCCCATTGAGGGTTTTACCCTTCAACAGCTGCATTTCTATATTTAATGCATAATGTCATACGAGTTGAACATTATCAAGGTCAATACATTCATTCATTCAAAGCTTACATTCAATACTTTTCAATCTTTAAAACTTTGGCCAAGAAACAACAACAAACTAACACCAAATATGTGTGCCCCTGAAGTAAACACTCCATCCAAGGTGAGTATCTTGCTACATAGGACCCACATACCAACGGCTAATAGTTGTAGAAACTTAATAACTTAACACCTCAGTGTTGCTTTAGCTTCATATTTTCTAACCAGAAAAGCCACATTAGCATTTTCAATCATATAGGCCATTAAAGTGCAATGATAAGATAGAAACCATATAAAGTTGTTAGCAGAACAGCCATTCATGCTCCTGTCGAGTTTTATTTATCAAACCTGTTAAACTAAAAAGGTATAAGGATCACAATAATATGTCAGTTTATGTCAAATTCATTATAAAATGCTGAATAATAAGGATCAGTTCCAGGATAAGGCCTAACAAAACAACTGCCCAGAGGGCTTGAATTTCAGCACGGGGTGGTGGGTACTGTACAGGAAATCCCCCCCACACACACAAACTAAAGGCTCATGTTCACTGCACAATTTCTACAGCGCTATAAGATCATTACATCTCACACTGTACAACATGCATCTGGTCAACCTTGGGTACAATGCCAGGAATGGCTATGCTGGACTTTACGATGATGGCACCTCGGGAATCGTTGGCTACGACAGCTGTGGAAATGTTGAAAGAGGAGATCATGGTCTCAGTCATGGCTAAGAAGAAGAGGCCACTTGCAATGATTAAAGCGTCATTTTAAGCTGCATGATAATTTCCTAGTCAGAAGACAAAGTCAAAGGATTTCTAACAATGTCAGAAAACGACCTCAGTCCATTTAGTTGCAAAACCTTAAGAGACAACCATGGTCGAACTGCTTAAACTCTGAGGGAGAACAACTAATTTGGAGCTACCACGAAAGACGTCACCATAATTCTTTCACAATGGTCATCCTTTGTCTACAAAAGCTCGAAGCCATGCAGCACATAACAGCAGTACAGCTATATCTTTTAATAATCTTCAGCCAGCAAAGTCAGTGGTGTTAAACGCAGGAAGCAGAGATGCTGCAAGACTCCTCAGCTCTTGCCCCAGACAGCACCCTTGACACATCCTCTCTCACCCTTTGTTGCAGCATCTTTCACTGACACATATACAGACAGCTTTGAAGAAATATCAACTTGAAGGTGCAGGTGCAACTAGGACTTGACATCCTAAGCTGCTGCTTCACAGGAGCAGACAATATTTACATTTCTGTTACATACCAGCTTGAGACCTCTCCCCACCTGGCAACATACACCATCTATGAGCATGTGTATTTTTGTGTTTGCAAGCAAAAAAAAAAACAAGAAAGAAAAATGAAGGAAAGAAAGCGAATGCACTGGGTAGATCATTTTTAGCACTGAGCATTTGTTCTGATATGTTGTGGCTATGATGATAACAAAGTGAGGATAGACACAGAAAAACAAGGTGTTTCCAGATGCTATAGAAGCAGATGAAATATGAGAGCCGTTTCATCTTCAAGCTCAAGTTACTGAAACAGAAGGTTCTTCTTTCATAGTTTTTTAGATAAAAAGTCTTTTTTTTGTGTGCCAGCAAAAATACTTCATGAAAACAAACAATGCATATATGTATAATCATGTGAGGAAGACAATTTCAAATGAGGAATTCTCGTTCAGCTCGCAGATAAATAAGGATGTAAAGCATGAACTAAAAGTACTCTGACTAAATGCAGTGGGTACAACTGCATAAATATAAAACTCTTCCACCATGAAAAATATCCAAAAAATTCAAAAATACCAAAAAATAGAGCTAATAGAGCAAAAATCAAATAGGACTAGGGGTGAAAATCTTTAGGTTCCTCAAGATTTAATTCAATATCCACTCAGGGGGCCAAGATTCAATTATAAAACCATAAAAGATGCATCTCTATCTTTATAGCACTTTTTAGCAAAACTTTTTTCTCTTCACCGAGGGAGCCTGGACCACTGCGACTTACTATTTTTAAAAATGGTTCATTTGAAACAAGAGATTCATTTACTTTCATTATTTTTTAAGGCAAACAAAAACAGTGTGACGGGAAATAAAGCAACAAAAAAATAAATACACATTCACACCAACACACCAACAGTGTTTTCAGACTTCAGCAAACAATAAACAAGAAAGGCTGCCCTTCCTCACAAATAAAGGGTTTTATTCTTCATCAATTCTTCATAATTTTTAGGCAATTACTTTAAAAACTATGCTTACTCACAACATATAGTTCTTCATAAATTGTTCAAACATATGGCTTCCAAACTTTAGACAATAATTAACAAAAAAATCTACCCTTAGTCACAAATAAATTAGACTTCTGACCTCAAATATCAACAAGAGGCAATGCAATATGTTGGTTCTAATGTTTGCAGCAAAGCTCGAAATACCTCGTTCTCCACCACAGAATATGGCCTTTAATCCTTTGCTATAAATATTGTGATAGACTTTGTGATTGGCGTCGCCTTTCCCGAGGAAGGTGGAAGTTCCATAATTACTTGTTCAATTACAAGCTGTCTGCTCACAAGAACTACTCCCAGCGTCAATACCTGCTGGCAGCTTTCACTCCTCCTCTGGATGGGCGCCTATGATGTCGTTTCTCTTGTTTGCTGGCTTACCACCATATTTTATGTTTGTGTGACACAGCCTAACCAACATAGCTCCTGTCTGTCAACCTTATGGGAACCAAAGTTTTTTAACGCAGTCGTAGCTGGTTGAATCCATAGACTGTAGAAATAAGAACTAGACGAATCTCGTGGTCAACCTCGTTCGTTTGCTTCCTTTATACCGTCTGGGTGGTGGCGACCTGCCCATTTAAAAAGGTATAGTCCGTGATGTTGGAGAGCTACAGTAGCAAGATTTGAAAGTGGCACCTCCTCTAAGCCCCACCCCCTCCTCCCCCTCCCGTCAGCGCTCCGTCCAAAGCCACGCCCCCACAAACTTTGGGGAACGCACATTTGCAGGAGTCCAGATTTACAGAACATTTTGGACAGCACATTTTCAACAAAACTACCCCATGTCTCATTCACCTGTAAGCGAGGGCGGTTTTAGGGGGGGGCAGGGGTGGGCTGTGCCTACCCAAACGTGCGTCCTGCCCATTTTTTTATAAATATAAAAAAATATCACAGAATATCTGTACCGTTTCTGATTGGGTGGGCACTGCGCATCATTTTTAGACACAACAATGAACGCATACTGCAAAAGTTGTGTCTCGGCAGAGGGACCCAGCAAAATGAGCACAACAGAGAAGTGTTCAGAACAGCACACACACTGAAGGCTGATTTATGGTTCCACGTTACACAAACGCAGAGCCTACGGCATAGGGTACGCCGTAAGGTTGATTTATGGTTCCGCGTTACACCAATGCAAAGCCTTCGGCATAGGGATCGCTGTAAGGCTGATTTATAGTTCCGCGTTACACCAACGCAGAATGGTGCGCATCACCGCATACCCTACGCAGTAGGCTACGCCGTACCCTACGGCGTAGCTGTGGCTCCAGAGCCTGTACAGCACCGCAGCGCACCGCCACCCGCACCGGCGCTCTCCGCCCTCGCAAGGATGGAGACGCCTCCATCCCCATGGACCCCCATACTGACCCCCAGTAGCGGACAACCTGCGCCGCAGAATGGCACTTTGGCTTTCTTTTTTTAGCCTTTTTAGCAGGGCGAGCCGTTACATTCGACGTGACCGCCCAGCCGCGAGCCGGCCGCGAAGGTGGGAGCGGCGGGGGCCCTCCGATGTCAGGCTGCGGTTACACTGGGACACTCTGAGCCGAGGAGGACCCGTGGGAAGTGGACACGGGGGGCTGGAGGCTGCTGGAAGCAGAGTGCGCGCATGGGACAGAGGGAGGCGTGGGCGGGACTTAAAATGAAGGCATCTGATTGGTTCTTTCCCCCCTGCCAATCCTCTGGTCCTCTGACCAATCTGTGCCATTCGGTGCACAAAAAACAGATTGGTCAGAGTTTTTACAGGATTAAAGCTGTCAGAGAAGTCAGATTTTTTTCTTTCCTTTTTCTGAACACATTATTCACTGGCTACTCTCAGGATGGAAGGACCATTTCAACCAGTATAACAATAAATGTTTTTGAATACGATTACAGAATATACCTTTAAGTTTTCACCTTTTCTTTCAATCAATGGTGCATTATTATAAACTGTGCTTTAAATTAATGATTAAATGTGCAAGATCATGTGCATAAAATGAAGCCACCAAAAGAAATATTAAAATGCTAAGAAAGGAGGAGAGCAAAGGCAGTCATTGTAAAGATTTCTGCAATAAACCCAGTCAACGATAAGAACAGGAGAGCATAAGAACTGCATTGCACAAGTAGTATCATTCCAACTTGTATAGATCCATCTTATCTGATGCAGGTTATTTTAATATTAAATACCAAGTCCTGTGTCTCGTATTCTAAGCAATATTATATGAGCTAAACAGCAGGTTGTCAGGCTGCTCATACATCCCACAAGCCCTCCCTTGTGGACAGCCAATTGATTTTGCATTTGAAATAGATCTCATTTTAGCACTAAAACTATGGCAAAGGCTGGAATCTATCCAATTTTAATTCATTTGAAACTTTATTCCACAAACACAAACATGAAGGACATGATTTTCCACGTCTCTAAAGGCAAACTTGAAATAAATCAAATATTTGATACAATCAAGCACCAACCTCAAACAGGGTCGTTAGAATTGAAAACAAAAAAGAAAAAAGGTGAAGTTTATAAAAATAAAAGTAACACTCGCCCCTCTGTGCCAAAATCTGGGTAAATGTCAGACCTCAAAGGCCAAGGGTGGAAACCACTTTCAGATGCGTGTGACCTTCAAGCACATGGGCATGAAAAATCATCAATCCATTGTGATCAATACGGCCAAATGGGTGCGGGCGTACCTTGAAAAACCACAGGCAACAACATAGCCGGAAAACTCTATTCCAAGTAGATATTTACCAACTCTCCAGAGAAACACTGCAGAGTTTACTGGACACAAACTCCTTCTAACGAGGGTGAGAAGATGGTTGACACATTCTGTGGTCACACGGGTCGTTGGAATCTGCCAAGAGAAAAGATTGACTTGCCAAAGCATACTTAAAAGTAAAGGAGATTTAACATGACAGTAAACATGCTTGTGGCACTAATACTGAAAATAATTTCCTCTGTAGTACCGTCAATTCAGTAACAGTTACTGCAATTCTAAAAGCCTGGCTTTTATCAGTTTTCATGTTCTTAATATATGTCAGTGTATTTCATTCATCTTACGTGATCGCTCAGTATTGGGGGTCAGCGCTGTAAATCACAGGTGATAGTGGGTCAAATTAGCATTAATAAGGTCAATGCTGTCATTCTCCTGATTTAAACATAGTTTAGAGCATTGTGGACAAGGTACTAGGAAAAAGAGTGGCATTTGCTGATAAGCCAGGGGTCTCATATTTATCGACTGACAATGACTACATTTTTAAAGGTTTGTGTTTTGGAGTCAGTTGCCTTCAGCAAATAAACCAATTATTTCAAGGTTTTCAAAGAGTTTAGCAAGGGCACACTGGATCAATTCCATTAGGGATTAATTATACCTCTGAACCAGGGCAAATAAGAAAAGATCAATCCAAAATCAATATGTGCAGAGATCTCTCCCAGGTTTTTCCAGAACATTTGACTCATCTGTGTTTCACTTTGTGTCCTTAGATCCATATGCACCAAGGTTCATGAAATATTTACCCGCATGACTTATTGATCAGAAACGTTAAAAGACTGATCAGAGCACATATAATATCATTCACCCCCAGTGGTCAAAGAGCTGCCATCTCCAAATGATCATAACGTAACGTGTATTAACGTGAGCCGGGAAAACGATGACACATTATCCACGTGATACGTGATCACCGCAGTTAAAATGGTTCCGTTACCAAGGTCTGACATGAGACTCTGGTCACGTGGCATTAACAACTACACCTATGACAGTCACACTCACCTTAATTGCCAGGACTTTAACATTAACAAGATGCAGCTCAGGCTGGACGTCTATCAACCATGTCAGCCAGTTCAAAAACACAACATCTGTCTTTCATTCTCCGTGTTCCCTTCCAAGGAAAAGCAAACATGGGCAAAAACACACACAAGTAGAAATGGCCGACTGGTTTTTGTCAGTGAAGCAGAAATGCAGAAATGCAACGCACATTGTGACTCTGTTCTCCTGTTAGTGAGACAAAGGCCCCGAATTGTCTGCCTTATGTGATGTTGTTAACGTTGATCAAGTCATAATATTGTCTTTTAAGATTCAAGACACTGCAGAAACAAATTTATTAGATACAATGGATGAGCAATCGATAAATGAAGGTAATTTTTCAGATTAAACTCTGCAGGCCGTGCCCAAATAGCCCAAATACCATTTATGGGCTTTGAAGCTTTGCAAGAAGATTAAAAAGAATAGCTGGTGCTTGACGCAGGGAGGGAGGTGGAAAGGGGACTTGCTGTACTACAAATTTACTATTATAAGCGTTTCATGTAATATAGTATGCGCTTCACACAGCAGCACTGCACGCATCATCTGCGTCATCTGCGTCAACCGTTGCCGAAATGAATTTTGGGTTGCGTGTGTGAATTTTGGGCTTGTGTTACTGTTGTCAAAAGTTGAGTGATTTTCAACTTTCCCACATTCAATGCATGCGTCAGCCAATCAAGGTGCGGCAACACAGCTAGACCCTGGTCAATTAATCGTACACAGAAGTTAGTCACAAGCGAAAATTGGGTCATTCTGAACATGCACCGAAGGACAATGAAGGAAGAACTCATCAGTGACGTCTGAGCGTCTGATGAAGAGAATGCACCCAAAAAACAAGGGTTGGCAGATAGCCCAGGGAAAGCATAATTAATGCCGTGCCATGACGACAGCCTCCACCAGAAGCATCATTGCCACAATAATTCAAATAAAACCTGTCCAAAAAACTCATTTCAAAAGTTGATACTGAAATGGCACACAAAAAACGAGGACTGGCAGTGCTCCGCAGGGATCTTTTGTGTCCCCACAGGCACTATGGCTGCCATTACCAGCATCATGGGCTAGTTTACTGCAGCTCCCAGAAGACTTCCACTTGAAATGGTCCTGAAATTATCCACAGTGACACTCGGCTCGTTCAGCAATCCATCCTGGTGGAGCTGCAGAGCTAAAGTTTGTCCTTAGACCGCCAGGCCAACCTTCAGCCAGTTATGGTAGTTTCAGAGTACAATTAACAGCACAACAAAATGTATTCTCTTTAAAATATGAATGACTATCCTCTGTCAGGTCTGTAATCACAGCTCGGGAGCTAAGCTCAGAACTCAATGCTAGTAGACGACGTGATGACAGCTAGCTACTGGCTGGGCTGGCCACCAACTTGCCAACTTGTGAGACCAACACTCAAAACTCTAACGTTGGGGAAGCAAAATCGCAAACTGGATGCGATTCTTGAACACAATCGCAGACTAGTTGCGGTTTTGGAACTCATTGGCAGGATGGAAAAGACCTTGGAGAAGTTGGAAGCTCCGCTTGGCAGGAAGTGGCCACAAATCCGGCTGTTATGAGTTGTCATGGAGATGAACCAGATAGACTTGAAACAGATGAAAAATTACTGGAGTCTGCCTGACCCAAATGCAATTGTTGATATTACAATCTGACCTTGACAACTTGGCCTGGCAGGCCGGTCTAGTCACAATCTCCCTGAATGAATGAAAACAAGACGCTCTGCTCCCACTAGCCTTCCCCTCATGACACCTGTGGACCTGTATCTGAACTATACCGAGCCAGCTGATAACGTCAAGGACAATGGCTGAGGAGTAGATCTGGGGTATAGTTCCCAGGCTTACCACTCAGACAAACACGCACACACACATGCACATAATGATAAATACACCTCCCTCATTATTCAATGTGTTCCCTGGCCCCTCAGTTAGGGGTGGGCGGTACACCGGTGTCATAGTCATCACCGGTGTGGCACTGCGCCACGACATGGATTTTGCAATACCGTCAATACCGTCAATACCGCTGGTGCTGCTGAGCAGCACCAGCGGAGCACGTCCCAAGACTACACAGATTTCACTGCAGGCATTGTTTACTGCTGCTACACCTTACGACAAGAGTAGTAAGACATGACAGGGCTTAAAGTATTCCGGCACCGTGCCGGATCTCCGGCGTACAGAGTTTTTTTTCTCGGCGTGCGAGTTTGACTGCTTAAAAAAAAAAAAAAAAAAAAGGTTTGAGAGAAAAAAAAGTTTGAGTCAACCGAGTTCGTCTACCAATGGAATGAGAGGAAAGCAGCTCTGGCTCAACCAAACAAACACCAGCCAATCAGAAGTAGAGCTGGGCGGGTCTTTGACGGCAGCGGAGCGCAGAGCGCTGTTTCAACCTGCTGGAATACCAGTCACCCACTTCAACATGGAGAAAAAATTAATGAATGTCGGTTTAAAAGAATCTTTTTGCCCAGAAGAAAAAAAGAGCGACAAAAAAATACCCATAACCATGTTCTTCTCTCGAAAAAAACACACCTGTACCGCGGGCTTTAGAAGAAAAAGACGCTGCAGCGCGAGTCGGGATGAAGCGGCTCAGAAGAGCAGGGAAATACGTGCGAGGCGGTGCTGATCTCCGCAATTTGAAGCTTTGTATAATAATTATTAAAACAAAAGGGTTGCTACTATGTGAATATCACTTATCACGGGTTCTTTTTGGAACGTAACCCTCTCGAAAAACAAGAGATTACTGTATATGAATACTCATGGCATAAACCTGTCAAGTTTTGGATTTAAAATTAAGGGAAATTTTCCACCACCCGCTGTCCAACCAGCCCAACCGAGGTCCAGTATTACATTTTAAGACAGGTTTACAAAATATTTAAAATATAATATAATAAAAATATTTATAATAATATATATATATATATATATATGTAAGATCTTTAGGTTTTTTGCCAAATAAATATGTTGAGAATGCATAATACTCTCCCATGTCTCTTTTTGATAAGGACTACCATTTACTTATTATATTATAAAAATATTAACCTTATTCACATAAAGGGACAGGACAGGCTACTCCTCCCAAAACGTACCAAAAAATACCGTGATATTATACCGTCACCGTTCAAAAGATGAAAAATACCGTGATATTAATTTTAGGTCATATCGCCCACCCCTACCCTCAGTATCACCCCCCTCCAACACAGTAAACCAGACTGAAACGCAGCACCAGGAGGCAGCGGCGATCACCCAGGTGACTTGTACTAGGAACCCCCACCTGCCCCTTTCACCTTCGACCCCATCCACATATGCTTGTATGATGTTGTTAATCAATGAGTATGTTGCTTCTCTGTGCTGAAGTGTTTTTTTTTGGCACCTTCATACTGTGTCTTTACACAATGGGAAGATGTATTTTCAAAATGAATGTGAAAATGTATATAATTTGAACTGATGTGGTACAAAGCTGAACATTTGACTCACTTTTGGAAGCAGCCCTAAGTGGTTAGAGAATGAACTGCAACTTTTATTTGTTTCCACATCAGCTTCACACCAGAAGTTGGAATGATGGTGCTTGAAAAAAGAAAAACTCTTGATTTGTTTTGTTATTGTGGTTATTTGGTGGCCAAGAAAATGTGTATGGACTTGCTTCCTTTGTGGAAAAATACTGACATATGTCTACGTCCAAGATCAAAAGTGAAACATTAACAAAACTAAATAAAAGATCTTGTTTGATTCATTCTAAGGTATACAATTAGTAACAATATAAAGCTTATTTATATTCTAATGAACCATCTCACGTGCTAGACAACAGCTTTGGTTCTCGTTCTTGACCCAGTGCTGTTTGGGAACCACAGAACGACCTCATGGCTCTTTGCTAGCCACTTCTTACTGGAAAAAAGGGCTCTTAAAGTGTCATGGATTTAGCACATGCTCATTTATGATGACCCCAAGATTCCCTTTTCAGAGGCCCTTTATTTTGTTATACTGAACATCCACTTTTTAGGGTTTTATTAGGGTCTGTAAGTGTCTTTTAAGGGCTGAGCCCCCAGCCCACAGCGCATGTGGACATGTCCTCGGGAAAGAAATTGAACCCCATTCTGAAAAAAGCAAAAGACAAACCAGTGGATCATACTTGAAAACTACAGTCAGGTGTCTCTGTTTCTAAATTACAGGAGGAAATGTCCCACCTGTAGGATGTTAATGAAAACCTAGAGGTTGAAAATTAAGTTTCTGCCATAGAATTTAAACATACCGGTACATTAAAGCTGGCCTCCTTGGTCCTTTCGCCAGATGGTTGTACAAATGCACCTCAATCACGGAGCTCTGCAGAACAACCCAGCTACGTAAAGTTAAATTCTTTCTCAGGTAACTTCTCGCTTCCTTCTTGGTCACCCCTAATAGTTTTGTGTTTCATGTTGCTAATTGTTAAGTTACTATCCACTATTCAGAACATGGAAAACAATACTTAGTGTGAAGCAGTTTGCACATTCCACATAACACCCTGCTTGTGCTTCATTCAGAAGCTGTGCTATTGCATGAAGTTTAAAAAAAGAAAAAATATGATCATGCATTATGTGTAGGTAGCAAAAACCACGCCTAAACTGTTCATCAACAACATTTTTGTTGTATTGTTAGCGCTGATTGTGCTGGGGTGAACAACATAAAAATGCTGCAAACACAAACGTCCTTTATAATTTATAATTTTATAATTTTGAATATTAGAGTTAAGATTTTACGGGTGTCTAATTTGCAGTAGACCCTTGTTCATTTCTTGGATAACAACAATATGTGAACCAGGCCCATGTTCAGTGGACGGGGCTCACGTTCAGTGGACGTTACTTGATTGTGACTCTTGTCAGCTTATTGGTCTGTGACGCTGGATAAAGGTTAAAAAAAAAAAAAAAAGGTTGGTTCTTTTTTTGTATAAAGTCAATAATCTGAATCTAACTGTTATATTAATAATCAAAACAGGATTTAATTGCGATGATCGTTTCCAACTAAGCACCGTCAACTTGAATATGTGAACTTGAGCTTATTCCTATTGTTGTGGTTAAAAAATGTCTTTAGAAACAAAGAGGGCGGCATCAGAGAGCACCCGGAACAATCACAATAGCTTCTCAATCACTTTGAGCAGATGTGTTGTGAGCTTTTCTGTGATTGATTGTCCCTGCTGCCCACAGACATGACATGGATCCATAGAGACGTAAGAAGTGTTAGCATTCCCAAGAATTGGACACTATTTTGGCAGTCACCCAAAAGATCACAGAGAAAGAGCTCTCTATCCTAAAAAGAAACACCTGATTTGGATAAAAATTCTCTTGCTTGTGGGCTGTCTCCTTACACATTTAAAAGTGAGACAATCCAACACTGTGACTTCTTCAGAGACCTTCTCTTACACTGAAAATTTCTCTGCACAAAGTTGCCAAAACTTCAACCTTATGCAAATGTAGGGCTCATACTGTCATCCCATCTCTGGTAGAACAGAGAGATGTGTCCCCAGAATGCACTTGTTAGCTTTTTACAGGGACAAAACTTGCAGGACTTAAGGGCTGAGTATACTTCTGCGTCACACACACGCAGAGCACACGGCGCACCCGTGGTGCCGTCACGAATCGTTCAGACTTCTCCGTCTCTCCGTTTGGTCGCGGTGCAGTACCCCCCGCGGCCACTAGTTAGCGATCTTTTTCTGAATGGTTTATCCGACTTTTTCCGGTCACAGTAAATCAAAGAAATAAGGACAACTATTGTGCAAAAAACAAAAACAAAAAAAATCACATATAAACGAAGAAAAAAGCCCTGGAAGTTCACTACTGATTCAAACCGGAAACCGGAAATGCTTCGCTTTCAAACGAACCAATCACAGCCCTCTCGGTCTGCGTGTGGTCTGCGTCTCCTCGACGCGTAGTTACAATTTTCGGGAGGTGCACGTCACTGACGGCGCATGTGACGGCGTGTCCTCTGCGTGTCCAAAAACCACACGCCGTAGACACGGCGTCGTTTTGACGCAGAAGTGTAATTCAGCCTTAATACCATCAGATGTCCTCACCTTTCAGCCTCAATAACTCAACGATGTAATGTAATAAGCTGCATGTTTACCTCGGAAGCATCTGCAGTGTTTTGATTGTTTTCCTAAAAAAAAGTCAAATCATATAAAAAAGCAAATGTAACATTTTTGCATGAAAACATGTTGATAAATCTTTACGCGATTAAAACTTCAATTCAAACTTGCAGAACAGTTGTATACCATAATAGAAGCTGTGTATCCCCTTGAATAACATCAACATCAGATTTTAGAGCACTGTAGGCCAAAACCTCCAGACTGTTTCTTCCCCCAAGCTGTTGCTCTGATGAACTCTCATCACTCATAGTCTCAGAGTAATCAATCCCTATGCAATAGCAATAATAATAATAACCTCAATCATATGCTGTAACAATGCACCTTTCAATAACCATGTCTACCTCATAATGCACCTTTCACTTTTCTTTTAAATTGTATATATTTTAATAAGAGCTGTCTTTTGTCTATTTACTGTACAGTGAGCGAAATTAATCAGAGTCAAATTCTCTGTCTTGTTTGACCTGACTTGGCCAATAAACCTGATCCTGATCAACAAGACTTCTCAGCAAAGAACTGCAGATGTTTACAATGTTTTCACCATCAGACACAGTAGGCTACTTAAGTGTGAGAACTGAGGAGTGATGCATGAGTCACAATTATCAGCATGTTGCTGTTGGTTAAACTCGAACTGATCATCGATAGCAAATAAATGCATCTTTGCAGCTCGGGTGGACATGGGATTTGTTAAATCGACGCAGAGCCTACGCCGTAGGATACGGCGTAGGCTCTGCGTTGGTGTAACGCGGAACCATAAATCAGCCTTTATTAGACACGCTCGAAAAACCCTCGCAACGCCGCTCCGACCGCCAACACTACCCATTTCCAAAAACAACAAAAAAAGAGGAAGAAAAACTCAATTCAGCCGACGGAAATTGAAGTTTCACAACTTTTTTTTTTTTTTTTTTTTTTTTTCCCCAGATACGCTTCTTCAATAAATGTGAGCAAAGTCGGGGGTAAAAAGAGCAGAGAAGCCCTTCAATATGTTCCCTCATCCCCCGTCTGCTTCTCTCTGCCTCCGTGAGGCGTGATAACAGCATTTCCCGGTGCTTTTGAAGACTCACCAA
The DNA here is from genome assembly GCF_033807715.1 of Cololabis saira. Classification (NCBI taxonomy): domain Eukaryota; kingdom Metazoa; phylum Chordata; class Actinopteri; order Beloniformes; family Belonidae; genus Cololabis; species Cololabis saira. Next base: position 29,291,432 of record NC_084591.1, read on the forward strand.
CAGTTCTCGAGCCTGACCCCGAGCCGAGCAGGAGGTACCAGATCCACATCCTCCGGGCTCCGCGTCCCCGCCGGCCTGCTGCTGCCGCTCTGCCCCGCCACGGGGCCAAAACCTGCGGGCTGGGAGCAACGACTGCACCGCTGCCTGCAGCCACTCTTTCCCCCGCTGCAACTTGGGAACTTTGACTTTTGTTGAAATCTCCGCTACAGCCACAGGGTTGTACTTGTTTCTCGTGTTGGAGCGGTCCGGTTCTTGTCCGGGCCAGAGCTGAAGGGGCTCGGGGGTGGGAGCGGGGGGGAAGCGGGCAGGCGGACCGTGCAGGGCTGGGAGGGAGGCGGAGCCCCGGGGACGGAGCCGGAGCCCGGCCAGCCCGGGTAGCGGTTATCACACTACGGACTAGGGGCCACGAACCGCCCCGAGAAGTCAAATAAACCCCTGGAAATATCTGAAAATATCTTTAATGTCGGCATTGCTTCGGTCCAAACAAACAGTGCCAGTGTTATCTCATCAGGGATGCAGCCGCTAAGGGATTTTGCTTGGTAAGAATTTCCTTTGCAAGTGAAACAAAACAGACTCAAAACCAGACTAGTCCGTGGGCCAGGCCAGATATCAGCACCACTCAAGGTGACAAAACTTACTTATATCTTTTGAAAATATCCATGTCTGTAGTAGGGATGGGCCGTATGGACTAAAACATTTATCATGATAATTTCTGGCATTTATCCTGATAACGATTAAAAAAAAGACCAATACAAAAACGTCATCAACAGGAATTTTCCTTCCTTCCTTCCTTCCTTCCTTCCTTCCTTCCTTCCTTCCTTCCTTCCTTCCTTCCTGGCTCATTTTTTTTTCTTTCTTTCTGGCTCATTTCTTTCTTTTTTTCTTTCTTTTAGGCTCATTTCTTTCTTTCTCTCTCTCTTTCTTTCTTTCTTTTAGGCTCATTTCTTTCTTTTTCTTTCTTTCTTTTAGGTTCATTTCTTTCTTTCAGGCTCATTTCTTTCTTTCTTTCAGGCTCATTTCTTTCTTTCTTTCTTTCAGCCTCATATCTTCCTTCCTTCCTTCCTTCCTTCCTTCCTTCCTTCACGTACGTTGTGCGTGGATTTAACGCAGAACCATAAATCCGGCTTTACACATAATCATCGACGAGAATTTATCGTTTTTACCGTGAGATGACAAATTCTTACCATGGGGAATTTTTTTGACGGTTTATCGTGAATGGTAAAATATCGCCCATCCCTAGTCTGTAGATGATATTCTGGTATGATAACCCTTCCTGAGTGGCAGCTGTATCATAGTTATCAGCTCATGAAGTTACCACCCCCTTCAGAAAATTACACTTTAGCTGCTGGTGCATATCCTGGTTTAGACTCATGTACAGGATATCTGTCAATGTTTCACAAAATTGTCTTTGGTATCATTTTAAAGGGGACCTTTTAAGCATTCATTCAAGCTAAGATGTGAATCTTTCTGACCAACATAGAGGTCACTGCAGCTCTTTAAACTATAAACAACACACATTTTACACAATTTTCGCCTAAATGATATATCTTTTAGCCCTGTGTCATCTAAGAACAACAGAGACACAAAATAGAAAAACTGGAATACTCACAGGACCATACGGATTCAGGAAATGTATAATATACCCGTACTATATCATTGTTGCAGGTCATTGTGAGCCTTAAACTAGAAGAGCATCACTAGCCACTAGGCTAATGTCACAAACTGGTCTTTATCATGCAAATACAGGACATAAAGGACACCACAATGAGATAAGGAACCAGCTTAGTTTTAGAAACAACATTATAAACATAACAATATTGTAAATAAATAACATAACGTCGTTATTAATGGGAATATGTCAAGATATGATTATAGTTGGGCTATCAAGCTCTGTGTGTAATTAAGATAGTGTTAAGAAGGTTAACCAAGTACAGAATTGTCACATAATGTCACTCAAACTATGATACAGCTGCCACTCAGGAAGGGTTATCATACCAAAATATAATCTACAGACATAGATATTTTCAAAAATGATAAGCAAGTTTTGTCATGTTGAGTGGTACTGACAAGTGAAGTTTTGGGCTCTGGCCCATGGACCAGACCCGGATTAACTCAGTGTGGTGCCCCAGGGTGACCACACTTGAACTGCCCCCTCCTCCCACATTTTACGGTAAAAAAGGGAAATTTACTGTGGTTATAAAGACCATAGATTTACATGAACATATTGCTGAGGTACTTGCTCAACACTTATACTACAAATAAATGTAAGACAAGCAACCAACTAAGAGTAACACCACAGATAGACATGAGTCTACAAACACCATACTACACTGATGCTCCAATCAGAATGCAACTCACATGCCACTTTAACACCACATGTTAACTAGCATCTACTACATGCAAAACTATTACAGCATATGAATAAACAATCAGACAGGCCTACTGAATGAGCTGATGCGAAGGTAGGGAACAGCACACTCACTCAAACGCAATTCTTTTTATTTTATTATTATTATTATTATGTTCATGTATTTTTATTATATCATTGGTTATTACTGTACCTGTTTGCTCCTCTTCCAGCAAATATATTGAGAAAATACCAAAATATGACATATATGGTCCAGTTAGTCATTTGATTTGGTGCCCCCTCATTGGCTGTTGCCCCTGGGCGCTGCCCGGTTCAGTATATGGATAATCCGGCCTAGGCCACGAATGGCCCCTAGAAGTAAAATAAACAAGTAAAAATATGAGGAAATATCTTTAATGTCGGCATTGCTTCAGTCCAAACAAACAGTGCCAGTGTTATCTCACCAGGGATGCAGCCGCTAAGGGATTTTGCTCGGTAAGAATTTCCTTTGCAAGTGAAACAAAACAGACTCAAAACCAGACCCGGATTAACTCAGTGTGGTGCCCCAGGGTGACCACACTTGAACTGCCCCCTCCTCCCACATTTTATGGTAAAAAAGGGACATTTACTGTGGTTATAAAGACCATAGATGTACATGAACATATTGCTGAGGTACTTGCTCAACACTTATACTACAAATAAATGTAAGACAAGCAACCAACTAAGAGTAACACCACAGATAGACATGAGTCTACAAACACCATACTACACTGATGCTCTGATCAGAATGTAACTCACATGCCACTTTAACACCACATGTTAACTAGCATCATTTCCATCATATATGGCCTGTCTGATGAGGACTACATGCAAAACTATTACAGCATATGACTAAACAATCAGACAGGCCTACTGAATGAGCTGATGTGAAGATAGGGAACAGCACACTCACTCAAACGCAACTCTTTTTATTTATTATTATTATTATTATTATTATTATTATTATTATTATTATTATTATTATTATTATTATTATTATTATTATTATTATTATTATTGTTATTTCCATGTATTTTTATTATGTCATTGGTTATTACTGTACCTGTTTGCTCCTCTTCCAGCAAATATATTGAGAAAATAACAAAATATGACATATATGGTCCAGTTAGTCATTTGATTTGGTGCCCCCTCATTGGCTGGTGCCCCTGGGCGCTGCCCGGTTCAGTATATGGATAATCCGGCCTAGGCCACGAACGGCCCCTAGAAGTAAAATAAACACGTAAAAATATGAGGAAATATCTTTAATGTCGGCATTGCTTCAGTCCAAACAAACAGTGCCAGTGTTATCTCACCAGGGATGCAGCCGCTAAGGGATTTTGCTTGGTAAGAATTTCCTTAAAAACAAAACAGACTCAAAACAGGTAAAAAAAATATCTCACTATGCTATATGCATAGTGAAAGAAATGTGTGTTTGTTTGTCTGGTGCTCCATAAGAAAACCAGTGAACAGAATCAAAGTTATTACAAGCTTTATTGTATCATTCACAATGTTTTCCAGCCGGAGGTACACTTTTCTCAAACCACAGAGGTTATGCACACGGTGGTCATCCATCCAGTCGTATTTATACTGAAAAAAGGAGGTGTCTTGTACGTTATAGGTGCAGATGTTGAACCTTATCTGGGGAGACATCTGCAGGGAAAGACACCTAAACATGTCACACTTTCAGCCATATATATATATATATATATATGTTTCTTACTTGAGATGTTAACTCAGTAAATACCTAAGATCACTAAAACTTTGAGAAAAACAGGATGGAATCTATCAGTTTTAAAACATCTGTTTCTTTTCATTATCTTCACCTAAAGAAGAACTCAGCAAAACAGTCTAGTCCTACAAACCAGGATGTGTTCCTGGGCTGAGAGTAACCACCAGTGTAGAATCTTATAGAAAAACCCTTCAAACCTTTAAACAATTTAATAAAATCCTAACCATAGCAACATACTTTCCTGGTTGTGATTTTATTCTTCAAGCAGCAAAAATGTCAGGTTTTTTTCATGTTAAAACAGGAAGATCTGATTTCTTTAACTCTCAAATGTATAGGCTCAAGTACCCACTATCAGCAAAGCCACCTAAAGTAATTTTGGACTCTCTTCCCTGTCTTTCCCTTTTTCCTTTATACAGTTTTAGACTCAACTCGCTTCAGTCTCAGTAATTTTCCATTACAATTCAGTACCACCTCAATGTGGATGGGGCTCATTATTGTTCCAAGTTGCCCCATCGAGCTCCCCCCCGGATGCGGTTGTCAGCCATGATGCACAGTAATGTGTGGACATCCTCATTGCACCACGGAGTAGGTTTGGTTGCCATTTTTTGCTGTACCAAAGTTTAGTTGTCAATTATATATCGCCTAGTTTTAAATTTGGAGGGTGTGAAGGAGTTGCTCTCAAGACTCATCAGAGAGCTACTCTCTGGCCAATCAGTGGTCTGCAGCCTGGTGACATTGCAGTTTCAGCCTGAGTCAGCTTCATTGGAACGAAGCAGCAACTATTTTACTTCCCCATTGACACTCATGTCGATATAAGTTTCACTGCAATTCCTTGACTGATTGATAGAGGCTGGCTCCAAAAGAAAATCCATCTCCATTGACTCAAATGCTAAAATGTCTAACTTTAGATCATTAATGAATATATTTACAGCCTGGTTCAAAAAAACATTTTGGTCTCAATCGTTTGATTTCACATCCATGACAACTCTGAGGGCGGTGAATTTTTTTTGTACCATGCCAGGAGAGTTTATATAAAGCATTAATTTCATTTCTAATATGATTGATTGACAGCCGGCTCATTGTCAAGCCATTATCACTAACTCATCTCTAAACAACATGCTATTGGGCTCAGTGGAACAACCAGCTACTTTTACGGATGCGACGTCAGATAAAAGTGACAGCCATTTTTGATTTTGCCGTGGAGTTGATATGTTAAACGGTCTGACAGCAGCTCTGCATATATTTTGGCTGGGTTCGGCTGAAGGAGCGGGGAGCAAAGTTAACTTTGATTGACATGCAGTGGCCGTGTTCCCCAACATGGGCTTCAAAACCGGTCCTCAGAAACCAATGGGTCATGTGACTGAATGCTTTGTCCATTATTATATAAAGTCTACGGTTGGAACCCCGGGCCAAGCAGGTGCGAAGAATACAGGTACTAACAGATATTATCACCAAGTGCAAAACCCTTAAAACAGAGTAGGTACTTGTGGAAATGACCTATATATGTTCACGCTGCCTGTCCAAATATGATTTTTAGCTCAAACAATCATATTTTGAGTCAAAAGTTTTGACTGACCATTTATATTATATAATGTAAGTGATCAGTTCTAATCAGTATGGACTAGTCATGACTTTACCTAATCTACATGGTTGCTAGGGTAACCTGTAAGCAAAGGAGGGTGGTTAACCTGTTTAGCTACTGTTACAAACGTATATGGACCTCCAGTGTTTCACAACATGCATATTAGATGGAGGAGGATACTCATTCACCTGTTGCCACTGCTGTATTGGTACTAGGTGGGTCCAGGCAGGTTCAGGGAGACCCACAGACCTTTGGAACTGGCCTAGATCCTTGAGTGGCAGGCTTAGCCATCAGAATAAATCTAAGTAATATATATTCATCAGGATGTTATCTTGGCTTAGTTCATCTCTAAACTAAGCCAACTTGCAATGATTGAACTAATGTGGGTGTGTTCCAGCCACCTTTCAGGCCTGTTCATTCATCCTATTAGCATCATGTTGCCATGCGGTATGAGACAGATAGAGGCTTTTAAACCAACTCTTCAGAAAACTTATGGGTGATGTAAGACAGGGTTTGTATAGTTCTTCTCATACAGTCTACTCCCATTTGAGCCACCACACCATTTGGACTGAAAGGCATCTGTGCAAATCTGACTGGAATCACATTTGTAACCACTTCCCTATCACGTTTGAATATGATCTGGAAAAAATCTATATGCTTTGTAGAGGGAAGGAAATATACAAAATCTACTCAACTCGATGTGGAAGCAACAGATGGCATGATGCACGACTATTTGGAAGCATCGGATAACAGATGGTTAGCCTTGATGAAAATTAAATGTGGAAACTGCATGTAGAAAAATCAAAGCATGGAAGAATTTGTGGTTTTGGCACAGAAACCAAGAAAAGCACTCACAGATAGAGATTTCTTCTCCCCATTGCATTCCTGGTGTCCCTGTGCAAGTGTGGCTCTATCTTCCACACAGAGAGGCATTTTACATAGATTGCACTATGCTGGTACAGATTTTAGTCTGTATATAATTTACTGATTCATAGTCTATTTATGATCTCTAGCACAGAACTTACACAGGTAGAAAATGGAAGAGAGTAATTGTGTTCGCATGTAGTTTAAAGTTGGATTCAATTAGAAAGAGAGCCAGGAGGACGGATGGAAGGACAGGCAACTTTTCATAATAAACCTCTCTCCTTTTTATCATAGAACTGCAGCTGTGTGCAGGAACACAACCTCGCTCCAAACAAATCCCTTTCTTTGATAGCATGCTAACCTGGAGCCATGTGATTGGGAAGACTCCCAATATCAGAGTTCTCCAGCTCGCTTTATATTCATCCACACGCTGCCTTATCAAGCCAAAGCCTTGTGCAGATTAGAACTCTAAGGAAAGGGTCTTAGCATGTCAGTCAGACCCGTTGAAACTTTGTCAGAGATCCAAGTTTGATAGCTTCTGCAGGGGTCTGTTGTCCTCCTTTTCTCCCATTGTTGCCTGCAGGGCCTTTTGTATTTCCTTCTGTTATGATGAGCCGTGATGCCAGATGGAAGTGCATGTGCACTGAGAGGCCTCTCTTAAAAAGTCTACAGTTGGCAGTCATGAATTTTTCAATGATTACTACAGTTACAAAAGGCTGACATGAGTCTCCTCAGTGCAAATCCTGGATACAATCAACCCTAATAAAACTAAATGCTTGTTGAGGAGGAAGAGGATTTTTCTGTCAATGTTAAATGGATTTTATTCTGCTCCCCTGGAGTTATCATTAATGATAATGCTGAGCTGTCTCACAAATTATACAGCCTGATCCATGAACCAGAACAGTATAATCTGTTTTGGGGGGATCTGCATAAGACGGCTGCAAGCTAAAAGCAGAAATGTGCTCAAATACATGTCTGATTGATACAAAATGTTTTAGTAATGCCCATCAAATAGCTTGGGCTATCTATAAACAGCCCTGACATAATTAGCTACTGGCCAAACAAATGGACTCGTTGGGGACATTAAACTCTTAATATGAAGGTTGTTATTGGCTTAATCGCAGGAGAGACCCAATTACTGGCCAAATTTGGAAAATGACTCCAAGGCAATGTGACGATCTGAAATCGGGGGGGGAAGGCGGGGCCACGGAAACATGGGATGACTTTGCCTGTGGGTGATTGATGGCAGTGAGAGAAAGATTCAGACTGAGATTAAACGACAGGAAAGATAACGTGTAATGGGAACAACACAAAAAGGGCCTTTCTGAGCGTGTTGGTGTGTCGGTGTGGAGAGAGACAGCAGTGCTTAAAGAGCAGTGGGGGGAAGAGAGCATGTAAGGATGTCAGCGGCAAGAAAAGTCTCAGATGGTGGATGAAGAAAGAGAGAAAGAGAAGCAGAAAAGAAAGTGAGGCAATGTTGAAGAAGAAAATTGAAAACTGGGAGTGAGAGAAGATTAGGTTCTTGACCATAACTTTGCCCCTTACTTAACATATTATCTCTTGAAAGCAAGCTGCCCTGCAACGGACCGGTGACCTGTCCAGGATGTAGTCCTGCATTTCACCCGAAGAGAGGTGCGATAGCCTCCAGCAGACCTCTGTCAACCTAAATAGGGATAAGCAAGGCAAGGCATTTTTTATTTGTATAGTGCATTACATACACAAAGGCAACTCAAAGTGCCTTACAAAGATATGGAGATGAATAAAAGATGAAAAAATAAAATAAAAATTCAAATAAAATAAATAATAAAATCACAAAAAAATACATTTGGACAGAAAAAGGAATAAAACAAAGCTTAGAATACATAAGTAAAAACAGTTGAGTAAAATAAGAGTAAACAAAGGCATGAGAAAACAGCCGAGTTTTCATTTTAACTTTAAAAGTGTCTGGAGATGGACCACATTTCAATTCAGGAGGAAGTTTATTCCATCTGTGTGCAGCAAAGTAGCTGAATGCATTTTCACCTTGTTTGGTTCTGACACATCGTTCTACCAAATAACTGCCTCCTAAGGATCTCAGAGCCTTACTTGGTCTATATTCAGCGAGAAGATCAGAAACGTGCTGTGGTCTCATGTTGCTTGATGATTTGTAACCTAACAACAACACTTTAAAGTCTATTCTAACTGTAAGCCAGTGTAAGGATCTCAAAACAGGAGACGTGCTCAGCTTACCGCTTCTTCTTAGAACTCTGGCAGCAGTGTTCTGGACCAGTTGAACTTGTCAAATTGTTTCTTCTGCTTCTCTGAATCTGCTCAGAACATCTCGATATTTGTTCACGGTGATAAAAAACAGTTTTAGTCAGCTCAGGTCTGATTCCATTGAAACCAAGAGTAGGCAGGTACTGTATAGATGATGTATGGATAGATGAAAGCAAGCTTTAGGCTTCTGAAATAAGTAAATATACTTTACCTTTTCCCACAAGAGAAGACAAGCACCCTGTCACTGACAACATTTGCTGATAGTATATAATCATATTGAATTAGAATATGTGCTTAGGTCAAGAGAGCTCAAGAGCTTCTGCATGACACGTCCCTGTCATGCCAGGCAGCTATCAAAGTAGCTGAGATATGCCAAAGCTCTTCAAGGACAGGTCCATGCACATGCATATACGGCCTATTCAGAAGAGTGCTCATTACTGAGCGACTGCTTCTTGTTTCTTTGACAGGAGTTAGCGACACTGCAGTCTTGACTGACACGTATCTAAAAAAAAAAAAAAAGAAAAAAAAATCAAATGAGAGACAGATATTGATGATTTCAGAGACAGGGACCAATAACCGTTTGAGCGAGAAAGGCCCGAAGCATCAACAATAACCTTCATAATTAATCTTGATAAATGACGTACTCACTGGAGAGACTTGTGTTTAGAAAAAGTGTGATGATATGAATATGGAATTAGCATAACATTAATATAAGTAACTAGTTAGAATACTTTTAAATAGATAAAATCAGTCTTTAAGCCATTTTACTAAATGTAAATAGCTGTTGTACTGATTTGTCTCTCAGTGCTACAAGCCTATAAACCACCCAATGAAACAAATGAAAGCTTGACTAAAAGGTTAAGTTTATTATACCACAAGTGGAAAAAGTACAAACTTAAATTAATGCAAAAATATACATTTATAATTGAGTAAAGAGTAGACAATAGACAAGAAAACAGAAGAACAATAAAGTCGTGACTTTTTCGTAACACCATACTGGAGAAGTTTGGAGTTACAATGTCCCATGGCAACAGTCACACATTTCTAAATAACAGCTTTAAAAAAAGCCTGGTCTACTTGAACAAGGATCAGTCTTCTCTCACTTATGTAAAACTACCAGATAGTTCACTTTAAGTGATCATCAAGATTTTGACTCTCTGCTTTGCTCTTTATTTTAGAAAAAAAATATTACGAGAACAGCTGCTCACACAAGCATATATGTGGCTATAAAGGATTAAATCATTGTCAATTGAGTTTAAATGATGGTTGGTTAGGGAGAAAGATACACCAGGGACAGCTGTCAGACTCAGAATGTCCTCTGTGAGGACCTATTTAGGCATAATGGTGCTCTGAGCTGAATGTGGTAGAGTACAGCTGGGAATGCCTTTCACTACACAGAGAAAAGCTAAGACATTTCTCTATGAATTTTGCATGTTCTACCCCATCTCTGCACAAGGCTTACTCTGGGTTCTCCAGTCTGATTGGTGATTCTAAAATTGTCTGTAGGACAGAGTTTTAACACGTATGGTTGTTTGACTTGTTTCTGTGAGGCCTTTTGATGGATGGATTTTATTTTGTACCACGGCAGAAGAAGTTATATGAAGCATTAAATGTATTTCTAATATGACTGACAGTGGGCTCAGCCAATAGCTAGACTTCATTACTTCCATACATCGTCCATAATCGTCACAATGCTGAACCCAGCAGTCATTTTATATTCTGCCATATAATCAGCATTTCAAACAGGATATTTGGATGTAAATGTATGTCGGCAGCTCTGCAAGTATCTCAGCAGGGATCAGCTGAAGGAGATAGTAGCCAAAGCTAGCTTTCATTGACACACATCGACTTCCTGAGCAACATGGCTGTGCACCGTATGAACAAGAATGGGCTTTGAAACAGCTCTTTATAAACCAATGGGTCACGTGACCTAATTCTTCGTCCGTTGTTTTGTACAGTCTGTCGGTCTCAACGACTCTCTGTTGGATGCAAGTTAAATGGGCGGAGCGAGAACACACCCAGGTATTTCTACTATTCTTGGACCGATGCTTTCTTATGACTTGGAACACTACTTCGGCTACAGATTTTGACGTTTCACAAGAACACAAGTACGCACAACAGATATTGAGAAATGTCTCTGTCAAAAAAATGTTGGAATGATTTCAGGTAAATGTTTTTGTCGATGTAAATTTGATAAAACTTTGAAGACAGCTACATGTGTATAATATCATCAGAGAATCAAGAGGACTATTCGTGCACAAGGGGCAAGGCTGAAGGTCAAATTTGGATGTTCGTAATCTTCAGGCCCTCAGGTGACCCCCCATTGAAAAGAGGTGTGATTGTCTACTGGACACAGTGCATGGACTCAGGAACACTTTCAGAGATCACTGTCTGTGAACACAGTTCATCATGCAGTCCACAAATGCATATTAAGACGAACCTATATGTGAACATGATCCAGAAAAGCCTTTGGCTCCTTTGGGTCAAAGCTCATTTAAAATGGTCCGAGGCAAAATGGAAGACGGTTCTGTGGTCAGATTATTCCAAATTTGAAATTCCTTTTAGAAACCATGGATCTGTGTCCTGCGGTCTACAGAGGAGAGGGACCGCTGCTTTCAGCACTGAGTTCAAAAGCCTGCATCTCTGACGGTATAGGGTTGCATTAGTGCTGATGGTATGGACAGCTTACACATCTGGAAAGATACCGTCGGCGCTGAAAAGTACATAGATAAAACTTTATTGTCTGTTCCAAAAAGGTGACGGAAACTCGTGGCCACATACTTTCCAGGTATATCCAAACCCATAGAAACAATTGACAAGAAAAACACAAGTAAAAATAGCAGTAACAATGAATAACATAAAATGATATACAACATTAATATTTGGATTTATTCAGGGTTATTTTTGCAGAGGTGAAGGAGGATTTTTTTGTGGTTGTTCTTGCGGGCCAGTGGACGCGTCCTCCTGATGGCAGCAGCTGGAAGGAGTAATGGAGGGGGTGTGATGGGTCTCAGGGTGGCTTTTCCCATCACAAAACACTGATATAATTCAGAAAGTAATGTTGTGGCGAACCAATAATTTGATGGCCTGACCGATTATGCGGGAGAGTTTGGTTTTATATTTAATGGAAGGAACATTATACCCGGATGAAATATTAAAGGTGGGGATGTTCTGAATCAATGAAGTAAAAACCAGAGTCAAAATAAGTATGCTGACATTAAAGGTTCTTAATTTCCTCAGGAAGTGAAGGTGCCATTGTTGCTACTTCTTATAAACAGAGTCATGGTGTGAGAGACAGACAGACAGAGTCAATTTCTGATCCCAGATATTTGAAAACTGGGACCTGCTCAATAGGTTGACCCTGAATGATGAAGGGCGTAAAAAGTGATGTAAAGAATTTCTCTGTGCCCATAGCGCAGCTCCTTAGTTTTTGAGGTGTTTAGCTCCAGAGAGTAATGAGTAAAAGCCTGAGCTAAATCATTAACTGCCTGCTGGTATCAGCTCAGTGCATTGATATCTGTCATCTGGGCCACCAGGGTCAGGTCTGCATGTTTGAAAAGAGTCATCCGTTCCCTGTCACAGGTTAGGTTATTGGTGAGTGGGGATAGAGCACAACCTTGGGGGAGACCTGTGTTTAAGATCAACTTACTGGATTTGAAGGGATGAAAGGTTTGGGTGCTAAAATGACATGGCTGCTGTCCAGCCCTTTCAAAAATAGAAAAAAGTTGGCGCATCATGAAATGAAAGATTTGGCAATAAAGGCCCAGACGTGTCGAGGAGCTAGAATCCTGCATCGGACAAGAATGCAACAACATTCCTCTCTCCTCACTTTCCAAACACTGGTGTTAAAAGAAGAGGGGATACTACACAATGGTAAACATTACTCTGTTCCCACGTTTTTGGTGTGCTGCGACTATCAAATTCAGAATGAGCAAATTTTTTTCCCATTAAATGTCAAAATGTCTTAGTTTCACCATCTAATATGTTGTTTGTGTTCTATTTTGATTAAAATATGAGTCAATGAGATTTCCAAACATGGCATTCTGTTTTTATTTACATTTTAAATTTGACTTTTTTGGAATCGGGGGTGTTCTCATCCTCACTCTTAACAGGGAAATTATAGTGATTCGGTAGCATTGCTGTACCATCATTAAACTGCAAATGGGTCTATATAAAGGATGGATGGATGGATGGATGGATGAATGAATGAATGAATGAATGAATGAATGAATGAATGAATGAATGAATGAATGAATGAATGAATGGATGGATGGATGGATGGATGGATGGATGGATAGATAGACAGCTCAGAACCGAATGGATTACTCAAATTGAATTCCTGACCTGAATCCAGCCCCAGAAGTCGAGGAAAAACCAAAAACAGGAACCTTTTGTCCCAAACATTGCTATTGAGATACTATATCTGTATGTGGCAGTTGAAAAGTCAAACAATAAAAAAACAAACAAGATAAACTGTCACATCATCTAAAGGTTATGCCACATGAACAGTCATGAGATTATCTAGGTCATAGGAATCATGTAAATACACATCAATCCAGTTGCTGAGCCATTTCACAAAGTGTTACTGATGGAAAAACCCCTGAACACTAAAATCTCTAGCATTCATTCCACTAGTACCGCGGATGTCTTTACCTGATTCAATGGAGCTTATATCATATTTTTCAAGTTTTTTCAGCCTGAACAATAGCGATGGGATGGACAAGAACGGTATGGTTAAAACTGAAGTAGAAGTGGTTTTTACAAAGACTCTGTTGTCATGTGTTTTAGTAAAAAGTGGCTGCTAATGTTCATGCATTTGTCTCCCCACAGACACAAGTGTGTAGGTAGTATATTTCTGCAGCTACACCTACCCAATTACAGCCACAGAAATTCAACATTTCCATTTGTATTCCTGACAGTTAATTCTGGCTTTTATTTAACTTTAACTTCCAAGGTTAACACCCTTTAAATCTCTTTTCATCTGAGTTAGTTTACAGTTGTTTTTATTGGTCAAAACAACTCTTAGTCAGAATTGGAGAAAAGGAGTGTTTGAGTTATAAAAGGCAACATTAAAATTATAAAGAGGGAGCCTATTAAATGTACTCAGCTCCCTAAAGCAATAAGATACGGAAGACCAAGAGAAATGGTAACATCACAGAGAACGAGCATGAGGTGGAGGGAACCAGAGGAGGGCGTCAAGGCTAGGCAGGCATGTCATGGACATGCAGGCCAGAATGAAAAAGAGGCACTGGTGCTCTGATCAGGCTTGGCTAGTTTTATATCAATCATTTTGACTTGGCCAACTGCTCGCGCCTGCAGGCGGCCTTCATGTAGGGAACCACCAACTGTCTTAGGTGTTTCTTATAAGCCAAAACGGGCCACACATTGACAGCTGCCATGCTATGACAGGGCACTAGTCTGCAGCCCAGCTGTACTAGCACTGAAAACAGATTAGCATTGAGAACAGATCTAGATGTTCAGTACTGTGGCACTGAACTAACATCAACTTGAGAGTAGTATGATCTATGTATACAAAAATGTTGGAAAACTGATTTATGCGGAAGATTCAGAAGAAATGTCACATATGAGCTATTGTGGTGTGAATTGGACCAAAGTGTAGATTATATATAAATTGATAAGGGAAAAAAACAAACAAACAAACAAAAAACAGTTAAGACAGAGCTGGTTCACATTTAACATTCAGTAATAAGGTTTATATGAATGTAGATGACAATAAAACAGAGATTAAGAATTAAAAGAGCATGAAACTATCTTCACCAGTCTGAAGCTTATGTGTTTAGAACGAATCTGTCAAAACTGTGATGAGTAGATTGTGTGTGAGGTGGTGTGTACACCGTTTGCATTTATAGGATACAGGTTGTCTGTGAGAGGAGGAAACTGGGTTTGAGGGGTTACAACGCAGCAGGGTAAGGGGATGACAGGATACATGCTACATTAACGCATAATAGGCAAAAACCAATACTGGAGCGGTGAAAAGGGAGGAGAAGACGGGTAAGGGACCCCGCTGAGAACGGTGCCTTTGATCACTGGGAGAAGAATTACCAGCTGAACAACTGCTGCTGCTGCAGGGTCCCAGGCCTGAAGCATGATGGGAAATGTTCAAATTCAAACATCAGCTTGTTTCTCCCAACACTGATTCATTTCTTGGCAGTCTTCATGCGCATGCAGGACCAGACACACACAAACAAAGAGGCCGTATTGTTCTCTTGACTTGCCATGGGTGAGAGCTCATCAGAGTCATTACTGTGCAGCAATGGGACAGGGATGACACATGCCAACCACCACTGGCACGCTGAGGTTGCAGAAAAAGAAAGAAAAAAAAAAGAAAAAGGTGTTTGTTTGAGCATCCAACAGGGCCCATTCATGCCTCTGTAGCTGTTTGCAGAACAAGACTGTAATCACATCCTAATTTCAATATACTTTGAGTAGAGATGGTAAATAGAAAGGAGGAAGACATTAAAATTTGATAGAGATCTGGATCACTTCCTTTAAAATTGCATTGTAGAGCGCCGGCATTAGCAAGTCTTCCAAGCATCCTTGAAGTATGAGTATGCCTCAGAGGGGGACTTTGTTTTGTCAAAGACCGTGCCATTTCTCGGACCCCGTCCAGACCGTGCACTAAAATGTGTCCCAGGAAATAAGATCCCAGGAAGTGGCCACTGCTAATGAAAGGTCTGCTGCGTTAGGTGAGAATAACGACGCATTTGGTGTTTGCTCGTGAGAATGACCAGCCTGTTTATCCGCATATAGAGTGAAAAGGTCAGATCCTATCACCCAAGATGCATTTGTGTACACATTTTAGCCCCAAGTGTGAAAACAGCCACAAAGCACCAGCCATTTGTGATCAGAATGATCTTGATGTGTTTTTAATGCAAGATCTGAATGAGACCTGAGATACGCACCAGGTGTCCTCTGTAAGCCCTTCAACATGTGAGTTCAAAACGCATTTAGCACCTTTATTAGTTTGCCACCGCGGTCCTTCTCTTATTTTCCCCTTTTGTTATTACTTTCTTGATTTTCGTAGTCATCTCTCCCACTGTGTCCACTGCATCTCTGTCAACTCCATTGCTGTGGTGACATACAGTAGTGTCATAAAGCAACACACAGCTGTTGCAAGACCCAACTGGGACAGGAGTTCAAAATTACTTTGGGAAGTTTTTGCCAATAGTAAGGACAAGAGAGCACAAGATCCAACAGACGAAAAGTAATCCAACATTTCTTTGAGTGAAATTGAAACTGATATTTTGGAATGAAAAAGTCCTTTTGTGCTGCTTTAACTTAAAAAAAAACATTGCCAGTAGTTTGGCAGAGGTAATTTTTTTTTCTGAATCAAGAAAAAGCAAAGGGGAGAGATACTATGTAACCTTCTGGGAATTATGAAAAATGCAGGAGCAGGGGTTGAGAAACCTTACCCATGGCTGACTAGAAAATCAGACCTCCACCGTGTTCTTTGATTCCCCTTAGTCTTAGATCAAAGTGTCAAACAGTTTCCTTTTCTCATCAAATGCAATAAAAATAAAAACAAAACTTCTCCAGTTGTGCTACATTTAACTTCTCTGTTGAAAACCGGCTCCTGAAGCTTCCATTCGTATTGATTTGTGACAAAAAAAAAGAGGTCCCGACTAAACCCCACAGTGCAGCATGTGATGCATAAGACTGAATATGGGCTGAAATACAATGTGGAGGTAAATATTTTTAACTTTTCTTTTTTTTTTCAAAGGTGAAAGTCTCTTAAACACAGTACAAGATAAAAAACAGTAAAATATCGACCTATATGAGCGCTATTAGGGTGCCTCGGAGCAGAACTTGCTTGCATATCTCCCTGATCTCTGGAGCATGTCTGAAGACTTCTGGCTGAGTCAGAGGCCCGTGTGGGCTGATGGGGAGTTTCCCACCTATTGTTTAAAGGGAGGAAATATGAGTGTGGAATGAGCACAGCTTTGATCAAAAGAAGGAGGGGGGCACTACGTGTACATCAGCCGTGGAAGGCCACGTTCAACATGTTTGTGTGCCGTGCAGGAAAATAGGCTAATTGTTACTTCTTGACTTATCGGCTTTGTGGTGTTTATTTTATTTATTTCAGTTTGAAGAGAAGGTAAGGTGTAGAGAGAGAAAGATCAATCCCTGCTTCACAGGGCAACAAACTGCAACCTAGCAAGTCCTATAAGTGTCAGCTAGGAGCAGCAGGGCCGGCCTCCGCCTTTGTTTCCCTGTAGATAATTTAATTGAGGACTCTCCAATAAACAGCACTGCTGCTGGCGCCTTGGCTCATCTACATGCTGAGTCAAACAGTACTGGATGGTTGTTCAATCCGCTGGCGATTTTTCAATCATTATCTTGACGGGAACTCGTACATCTTAGTTTAAGTCAAACGTCTCTCTCCAAATCAGGCATTCGGTGTGGTGAGGTGCCCGTGGGGTTAAGTAAGGACTTTGGCTGCAGTGGCAAACCGCTGCTGCAGGTGTTGCCTCAAAAGCATCCACAGGAGACAGAAGGCTGGGGAAGAATTTTGTTACATCCACTCATTATTCACCAGAGACATACACAAAACCTTCACGGGCGACGAATTGTGTACACACTGAATATATGACTCAAGTCCGGTGTGAATAAACAGATTTGGGCACTCAAAACAAGCTGCTCATTCATTTTCCTCCTAATTATCATTTACGGCTCTCAAATGAGTGAATTTCCATGTGCCTTGTTGACATCTTTTTACCTTTTATTTGCCGTGGCGCCCTTTGTTATTGTAACAAAAAGACCAGATGAAGTGATTATACGGCACTGAAGAGGTGGAGGTTGGTACACTGGATGGTGTCTCTGTGGATAACAGTAGAGTAGAGGAGAAAGTAGGCACAACACACAAAAAGGGAGAGCGTAGTCTGTGTAGCTATTTTTATGAACTAATAAAAGCATCTTCATAGGTATATTTGGTATTCCACTCGCAGGTAGAGATCACAAGGCCACGGTGAATCAGTCCGAGCCACATGGAGACAGCGCCGGCTCTCACTTTGCAGTCCCTCGATGCTGTGAGATCTAGCAGGGCACTCAGAGACGCTGAAAATTGGAACACATTCATCTCAATACCCTACCTGCCAGCGCTAATGGATGTTAGCCTGTTTTAGAGAGACAATGAAACTGAAGACAGACTGGATTTCAGGCTCCTGTAGACATGAGTGAAAAACAAAAATGTGCTTAATCCCATTGTACTTTTGTTTCTATCACAATAAATGTGATTTTAAATACAACATTTAAACCTCTGTTTAAGCAGCCCTGACTAATTAGACAGTTGATGACAATGTGTTAGGATGGTGGCATTATTTTTCCATTTCTACGCCATCTCCACCTTCCCTACTTTTTGTTTTAAGTCCCTCATCCTGCTTCCTCCACAGCAGATAAAAGATGCATCAATAATGGTAAAGGATTATTGAATTCAGATTTCTAGTAGACCCAGAAAATTGCAATCTCCACGCTGGAAAGGAATATATAGCCTTGATCCACAAGTGTGCCCGAGCATGTGTTTGTGCGCAGAGCCTTTTCCTCACATCTCAAGGTGTTTTCGGTCTGCAGCAGAATTCACACCCAAGTGCAGAATATGCCACATGCCCTGGTTACTGATTCACTTTCTCTGCTTCCCTTTTTGAAAATGCTCCTCAGTTCAAACAGTGTTTGTTATGTTTCAGTCCACCTGTAGTTCTGTCTCTTCCCGCAGGAACATACTTCCCCGTGAGAGTGAACGCTCTATCCATTCTGGAGAAGGGAAACCGCAGAATAATTGACAGAAATATCTATTCTACCAATTCTCTGCTCCAGTTAAAAATCCAGTAGGGATTCAAAGGCCGTCGATGAAAGAAGAAAAGAAAAACCAACAAAACACAATTTATTTCATCTGCGGCATAAACTTAAAATTTAGAGAACAGCTAAAGAGTTTGTTGCCACCAGCTCTATCAGTGTAAAATATTATTTGCAATGTGAGATAAGTTCAAGATTGCTGTCTCTTGGGGGAAGTATTCTTTTTCAGAAAGAGAGAGAGAGAGAGAGCGGTGTTACCTCTTACAGAGCAGAGGTTATTCACATATCTGCTTTTTGCTCTACTGACTTTCATACGCATTGCAGCCACGGAGCAAAAGTGTCAATGACGCGGCAGAAGTGCCACATCGACAGGAACCAGAAAACTAACTTAAAAGAACATGCGTCTGTAACAGTGAGCAGGACAAATAGGAAAATAAACGAACACATATTGATGTGGTTATTTTCTCAAGACTAGTTTATGCACTCACAGTCAGGCTCAGAAGTCAAATACATAAGTTTAGAGGATTTTGCCTTTCTAGAAAGCACAAGTGATCTCAACATAATAAAAAACAACCTTGAAGACGAGTAGATGATGTCTTGATGAAGACGCCCTCATGAATTTAAACACAGAGGCTTCATAACAAGGTGCAACACAGGTATTATTCATTTAAACTGCTGCAGTGACTGTATGATGAGGTTTGCCAGATGTTATTAGCTCAATTGCAGTTAGTTCAGAATATCGCTGCTCAGCTTTTAATTAGTGTAAGACAATGAGAGCATATTACTCCAATTCTAATGTCCCTTCACTGGCCATCAGTTTGTTTCCGCATTGACTTTAAAATTGTTGTATTTGTTGTTAAAAGTCTTCGTGGCATCGCTCCAAAGCATCTGTCCGACCTGCTTCCTCTGTTCGCTCCTTCATGCTCCCTCCTGTCAGCAGATCGGTTATTGTTAGTCGTCTCTGAGACAAAGAGGAAGCTTAGAAGACTGAGACGGCGCTTTTTCAGTCGCTTCCCCAAAACCAGGCAGGCGGGCTCACTTCCTGTTTTTTCATTTTTCATTTTTTTTATTTTTCCCCTATTGTCTGTTATGGCTTTATTTTTGTTTTGTATTTGTTTTTCATGTTTTTAATTCTGTTGACCCCGTGTAAGCGTTCAGCACTCTGGCCAGCTGTGTTCAAGACAAGGGAGGCCGGATTAAACCAAGATGATATTGATCATGGTGATGAGAAGATAAAAGCGTGGAGAGGGAATGGAAGCGTTCACGATCCAGCATAGACGCGGTGGAGCAGTCTTATGCAGTCCTACGCCAATACAAACAGCTGACTGGTGTTTATTGATGATGTAACGTTTTACAGAAGTCAGAAGATGAATTCTGAGGTGTATAGGCCTTTGCTCTCTGCTAACATTCAGCCAGAGGCTACAAGACTGATTGACTGGTGCTGCATGTTGTGAATGGAAAGCATCTCAAGGCTTTTTGGGGGCAAAGAAATGGAGCATTCTTCAATGGCCGAGTCGGTCACTGGATGTAAACCAGCAGGGCATGTTTTTCAGTTACTGCAGAGAAAAACTGAAGGCAGAAAGGCCCAGAACCAAGCAGAAACATGCAACTGGCAGCAGGGAAGATCTGACAAAGCATTTCCACGGATAAAAATTCAGAATTTGGTAAAGCCCACAAGCTCCTAGACTTCAGAAAGTCTTTAACTGCAAAGGATTTTTATCCAAGAATTAAAGCTTATTGAATATTTACAGTTATGTTACTTTACTTTAAAATGGCAGTAATTCATTAATGGTAAAGGCCACATTTTTACAAAACCTCCTAGATTAAGCTTATACTTTGGTCACATCTTAATTTCTTTATTTGAAATCCATCATGGTGGTGGAGGGGGGGTATGAAGGAAAGAATAAAATCTCCTTCTGGACCTAACTGGACTCCTTCTGAAAAGGCTTCTGGACCTGACTGCATTAGAGAGGAAGTTTCAGTTGGGGAAAAAAAGGTCTTGTGGATAGAATGAGGACGGACAAATTAGTGCATGCTTAGTTAACATCTTATCCTTCCTGTATCCACTTAGGATCTAGTTGGTACCAAGCTGCCCGTCATTTCGATTAAGCAGTTACCAGGGGGAGTCTGCAGAAGAGAGACTTTGTGTGGGGGATGAGTCTAAGCACAGATATTAGTACTGACATTTGACAAAATGTCAGCGAATAACCATGTGGATCAAATCATGGCTGCAGTCACTATTACTAATGCTGAAATTCCTGCATCTGTATTGTACCGTTTATGTTGCTAATTTGTTTAGAAAATACATGACATATGTTTAAACTTCTGCAGCAAAACTACAATGGGCACATAACACTGGAGAAGGGTTATTTGGGAGCCTTTAGCCCTGCTGCTTAGCCAGACCCACGTGAGCTGAGAATTGACACGCAATGTTGACACCAAAAGCTTTGTTGCTGTTTTGAAAATCCCAGTCACATCTGTGTGAGACTTCGTCCCACCGGCGTCAAGCAGCAAACATAGCTGATATGTGTCATGATTTCCACTGGACTTCCTGCCCCCGACGTGATACAAGGCCTGGAAGTGCACAACAGCTTTTGTGCAACAGAAAAGAGCGGGAGCAGGCAGGACTCATCTGTGTTCACCGGCTGCACGCAGGCGGGCTTCTCTGGACATATGAACGAGATGCTCTTTGCATACTGGGTGGGAGTTTGGTGGACGAGTACGTGTCGATTTCAGCGCGCTATTCGCATCAGTGTGTGGGTGGATGAGGCTGAACTGTAGAGTGTGAAACAAAGCAGACGTGTTTTTCTGGACACAGAATGATTAGCAGGGGGAATAGTTGTCTAAAAGTTTGTTTTTGAAGTTTTATTACTAAACCTAAATTTTCTGGGGACTGATTTATACACAACATGACAAAAAAATGAATAAATAAAACAAAAACATCCCCATTTTTGGTTGCAGGACATGAAACCCTGAAGCAAAGCAAATCAACACCTGCCACGTTATGCTTTTTTAAACAGTTGCATCGCGTTTCTGCTGTGTTTCACTGTCAGGGACCACATTACACTCTCTAGTCACAGCAGACGGTTATGCTGCAGCCCAAAGGCACCACGACACTGTCTACCGACAGGTAACGTTAATCCAAAACGACAGAAAGGATCTCAGGTTGGATTCACACTCAGAAACCTGCACGTACCCAGTTGAACTGCCTCCCCAGGTTTTTGACAGGTTGCTTTAATCATTAGGTTTCAGTGCCATCACCGGTTGCTTAAGATTTCATGTGTACGACCTCTTCCCTGCAGAGCAGCTCCTGAAGAAAAAAGAAAAAAAAAAAACCCATCTAATCTACTCCGGTGCAATCGAGGTATTAAAGTAGAAGGAATGCATATTTTGAAGTGCCAAGACTTCTTCTTCAATACATCAATCTGCCTAATTTGGGAGGTTTGGAATATGAAGAATAAACAGATTTCATTTTTTTTTCTCCAGATGCTGCCTTTGATTTATTTAGGATCATTAACACTGCAGAAGATCCCAATAGCGTGGTGAATGGAGTCCATGGCACTAAGCTACAAACTGAGAGAAAGCTGTTTGTGAAACAGCTGGCATTTTAATCTGCCATTCTTCTGCATGTGGGTCCACACATAATTTGTTTAATCTCATTGCATTAGACTGAACTGAGTCCAGTAGGATAAATGGCTAAAATTATTTACATGACATCCCTTTCATCATTTAAATTGTCCAGCTGATGCATTGTATTGAATGTGAAAGTGAACAGAAATTTTTGAGGACTAGTGGCCGTTTTTTTTTTCCCCCTCTTTTATTTAAGTGGCGAGACAAGAAAACAGGCAGAGGGGAAGAGGATGAAATGCAGGAAAGGGGCTCAGGTCGGGACTGAAGCGGGGCTGACTGGACAAGGAGCTTTATGGCTCATTTTCACTCGTCAATCCATATGAAATATCTGGTTGTGTTCAATGCACTGAAGTACACCGAGCACTTACCGATGTTAAAGCCAACTTGGTGCTGCCACGGGACAAAACTGTTTTTCATAAAAGCCTACACTTGTAGCCTATGCACTATCACTACTTATTCAAAAGAAACTGTAAGAGGGGATCTTTGTTGATGTGGTGCCGAACTTGCAGAGGCTGCAGTCCTGCAGCAGCTAGTTCAGGATCGACTCCTGTCCTGTGGTACCTTTTCTCTTTAAATTAATGTTAGTCCAGGGGGAAACCAATGTCAGAATAAACAGCTATTTTAAGCCTCTGACAAGATTCAAACATGTCATTCCAGTTATTTACAGTAATAGTGTGGAAAAGAGAGTTCATGGTATCTGCTTCCACAGAATGGTTTGGTACCAATATTAGGGTTGCCACCTTTCAGAAATAGAAATAAGGGACGCCCTGATTTCAGCAGCGCAGGAGCCAAAAAAAAGCCCCAAAACTTCTAAACTGAATAAAAATGTGTTTATTTTATATGAAAAAACGAAATGCTTTGATTTAAAGTTTAAAGTGCTTTAATAGCATTGAACTTGCATGACTGTACAGACAGACAACCATACTAGCAACTGAAATATCCTCCTATGCTATGTATGTCCACATCGGCCCAGATGTAATATAGCCTACAGGTGAATAATATGGTGTAAAAGTTAATTTATTTCAATAATTCAACTAGAATATGGTGTAAAAGTTAATTTATTTCAATAATTCAACTAGAATATGGTGTAAAAGTTAATTTATTTCAATAATTCAACTAGAATATGGTGTAAAAGTTAATTTATTTCAATAATTCAACTAGAATATGGTGTAAAAGTTAATTTATTTCAATAATTCAACTAGAATATGGTGTAAAAGTTAATTTATTTCAATAATTCAATTAGAATACGGTGTAAAAGTTAATGAAAATACGGTACAAATCGTGTCCCGTATTAGTTCAATACGGGACGCAACATTTTTTTCTCAAATAAAGGACAATTCCGTATTTTACGGGACGGGTGGCAACCCTAACCAATATACTAGAGGCAGAGACCAAAACTCTCCTACTTCTGTTGAGAGTAGTTCGTGTTGCATTGGTAGCCAACTGGTACCGACTGGGCTACAACCTGAAACTAAGTAAGTGCAGAGAGTCCTTTTCTTCCCTCCTCTCTCTCTCTATTTTTAACACTTTCTGTACACTTACAAAGGTAAAATTGTCTGGGTTCCTCAGTAGGGACTCAGTCTTGTCAGAGGCTCAAAATAACAAATATTCTCACGCTGGTCGCTCGCTCTCTTAGCTAACATTGGTGGCAGTTAGGCTCAATATTATATTCATGTATCCATTCTCACTCAACACTGCTTTGATTCACATAATTGTGTTCCCTAACAATTTTTTACACTCATCTAACAATAGACTTGGGAGTTGTTTAAACTCCAGAATGTCTCTTTGACCTGACCTAGATTATTAAGGAAACAGGACTCACCAACATGCAGTTATATGTCTGTGAAATATTCAGTCATGTTGCTTTAAAAAAAAAAAAACCTGTGTACGAGAGCAAACGTACTATATTCAACCAGTATATTGTACATGGTCATATTACCAGGCTTTAGCTGAGTGAAACATTGCTGGGTTAAATTAAGCCATGAGTTGTTTGAGGATGAAGTGTATTTGAATAAAGCAGATTAAGATTGAGCTGCATGCTTTATGTGATTATACACTGCATATGAAAAGAGGCTGCCTCAACACGTACATTTAATGCCACATACTGTATATTTAACTAAAACACCCCATCCTGCATTTCACTAAATGCAGTTTGACAAGAGTTGGATGTTATAATTATACATTAAGGCGTGAACATCAATGTATTAATAATGCAGAATATGTTTTTCACAGTATGTTGAGGCTTTGCTCTGGGATATAAGTGTTTTCTGGCTTACATGAAGCTATCATACCAGATTTTTGTTCATCACAGAGTTTGTGAACCATCATTCTGAGATGCCGACCACCAATTAGCTTGAGCTGGTTCAGTACACTCATCCAGAACAGTCTAACAAATCTATTAAAGACTGCAGATCAACTTAGACGGTAGATTCTGCCTCTGATAAAACTGCCAATGCCATTCGTCTTATCAAAAGCTGAGACAGGCATCTAATCACGCCGCCTCAGGACAGACCTGGAGGTCAGATTGCCGCACCCCGTCCTCCCGTCGGGCCAGTCCAGAGCAATTACCACTGGTGCTTCCCACACAGACCTGTGTCACCGACACAATTAACAAGCTCCGGAGAAGCACGGGCGACCAGAAAGGGACAGACTGTGTACACAGCATGAATGATGAGAGGAATGAGGTCGGACGTGGGGAGAGATGAGGAGATGGAGGGGAGAACACGAGCTGGTCACGCCGGGTTGCTAGGCTTTGGTGGAGGGTCAGCGTGGGCCAATGTCAAACTAAAAAACAAACTCACATCTTGAAGATTTTAAACCAACATGTCACGGACATGTGTTTATTTATCTTTAAAAAGAGAACCAAATCTCAATATTATTTTATTTTTATATATTAGTGTAAAAACAGAGCGTTTCTGTTCCAAAAACCCTCCGGGTGGACGTCTTCAAAGAATGCCTTGCGAACACTATTTTCTGCCTCCTTCTCCTCTGCATTCAGCATTCATCTTTGTTGTGGGGATGATTCATCTGGGCTGCGATAGAGCTCAGTACAGTGCAGCTCCCACAAGAAAAGATGCTACGTGTTATCTAGGTGAGATGTTCATTTTATTCTGAGACACCTTCCATTATCAACTGGAGGTGTCCCGGCTCCTTTCCACTGCTGCCACACATCTCGATTATCACCGTCTCCATTACCCTGAAATAGACCGCTTTTATTCTTTTATCCTTTTATCCATATTGTGCTTGAAGTGAGACACTGTATACATTGCAAATGAAAACAAAGCTTTTGCTTTGAGTGTTAGCTTTAATTTACCTCCATTACTCATCGTCTATCAGTCTGTAATGGAAGGGAATATAGGTATTTCATTTTTATCATCACATTAAATCAGGTAATACTTAATGTGCATTTTTAAGTTTTAAATCCGTCAATCCGTTTAAGTAAAAACAAAAAAATAGCTGAACTCTAGTGTGAACCTCTCATTTATTGTTCTCCTTGGTCCCACACTGTTTTCCTTTCCTGTAGCTCCACTACTTGCCCAAGGAGGATGCCAGAGTAGACTCCACAGAGGTTAGAGACGGAGGCCTGAAGGTGTCTTTACTGAGTGGAGGATGAAAGCGCCACGGAGGCTGCCCGGAGGAGAGATGGATTCTTCGGCCCGTCACATTTCCACCCAGTCATTGTTCATGAGCCCCGCTGCCAGACAGCTGTCTGTACCCGTCACCTCTGACGGATGCCTACTGCCAGTCTCTGAGACGATCCACACTCCACGTCACCGTCTTATCAACTGGATCTCGTAAGAGCCCGAGAAAGAAAGAACAAAAAATTGATGAGCGGTGGGAAAAGATTGATTCAGTCTGTTGCTGTTGCCAAGTTGTGCTTTAGCCTTTTGTGAAGTGAAAATATCAAACGAGGGAGCATCTAATCCTTTATGGACCTGAATGGCAAATGGACTGAATTCATAAAGCACATTTTAAGTCTTGTGAATGCGTCAAAGCAGCTTTCATTCTCCTGAATTCAAGACGCGAAGATTAAAGTGGGATCGGTCAGTAAAAATCTGGGTTAAAATCCTTGCACCAATGCCCATTTTCCTGTTTTTTTTTTGCATGTGTGTGTGTGTGCGTGTGTGTGTGTGTGTGAGAGTATGTGCACGCATTGACGCCAAAGGGAAAGATAAGATGGTGCATGAACTGAGACCAGAAGTAGCTTCTTTTGAATAGTAACAAGAATGTGCAATTTAAACAAGAACGGGGGTGTGGGTCTCTGCAGGAAAACGGTCCAATTTCACAGGCTAATGCGTATTCTCTAAAGTGCTTTACAGCACACACATGCACACATGCATCTGAGGGGCGATGGGTGGTCTATTATTAGCTAGATTTCCCATTTTTCTGCCAGCTCTTTAATGCTGATAAACAGAATCATTAAGGCCTGTCATGGTGGGTTGGTGGAGCTGCTCCATTAGCGTGAAACCACAGACTCCAACTGTCTTCTTAAAATGAGGCCAGAAAAACGGGCTCTATTAAAGGCGGCAATCAAAGCTGCATCGCGACCAGTAAGCAAGTCACGCAGCCGACCCAATCTCACAAGCCATGAAGCAATAAATTCATGTCAGTGCAGATATCCAGTCTTTTTTTTCTTTTCTTTGCCCCATCAGGAACAAAAGGAGGTCTTTCTGCTGCGCTTCGGTTTATTCACGCATCCTTGTGCCTGTGTGAGAATATGCTCAGCGATGTGGACCTGGGAGAGCAGGTGTAATTGGCTGTGGGGAGAAAAAAAAACAGAACCTTTCGGCCTCGCTGCCTAAATGAGATCAGACAATTTTCTCTTCATTTCCCTTGACAACACACATATTGACCCCATTCAGGTTTGTTGTTGTTGCTCCAGGACATAAAAGCACATTGTTTTTGTTCGCGCCCATGCTAAGTTCACTTAAATCGGACACTCTAAAATATGAACGCACGAGGAGACATTTCCAGAGTGGTTTAAAGTGCTTTGAAGCTCGGTCAGCAGGCAATGACTCAGTGATCGCTGAAGATCAGAAGTTAAATCCATTAGAGGATGTAAAATAAGACGTTACCACCTAGGTAGCAAGGACAGCGGTTAAATGACTATCCCCCAATCAATATGTCAAAGCCAGTATCTCAATTTACAGGCTGAAAGGTCATTCTTGGCGAGATGAGGCGGCTCAGGTAGAAAACAGGTGCGATGCTAATGCATCCAGGACGCTGCGTCTCTGTGGAGAGATGCGACAAAGATAAACGAGCTGCAGAGAGACAGGCTTTCAAATCAAGGTTATGAGGTGATCAAAGTTGTTTCTGGCTTGTTTCACTTCAGATGTATGGACCTTTGCACTCAGTATTTATTTAAATGCGTCTGTGTAGAGGCACAGGTGCTAAAGAGGTCTGCTCTCAAATCTCTTATTCCCAGTCCTATCTGGGTGTGCTGCTACTTTGAATTTTAATTAAGGAAACTCTCCCTCTCCTTGGTTATACGTCAGGGCGAATCATCACTTTTTCCAGCCTCCTTCAATCAGAACTCTTAGTGACTCCGTTTTCAGATGTGATGTTTGCAAAAAAAACAACTCAAATGACAATGAATAAAACAGAGGCATGAATGCCTTCAGCATCCAGTCTAAGAAAAAGACATTTTTTTTTAATGATTTAATGATTTTTTTTCAGATTTAAGACCAAAATAGACAAATAAACATGAGATGGTTACAGACTTCTGTCAGTCTGTTGTCCCAGTAGAATACACACAGAATACTTGCTGCTTTTCCAATAGGCTGCTGAGACGACAACATTTCCCTCGAGTAAGTATACGACAGAGCATCTTAGTGCAAAGCTACAGCAGTAAAAAGTGGCCCGCATATTATCAGTGATCTCAGTTACAAATTTAAGGCAACAGAATCGATCATAATAAAAACAAACTGCTGATATGTAGTAAGACTTGCGGCAGTACATCATGTGTGAAAGTTGTGGCCGAGCGGGTCAAGGTAGAAAGTGCATGCGTCTCCGGACGGTAATCCGTCATGTGGTGCACACTGGCCAGGAGTAATGAGCCTTAACGCTACAGTACATAGAGAGTTGAGAAATGCAGGAGGCCATAGTCAAATTGCAGTTCGATTTTTATCTAACACACTCAGCAACATTCACCAATCAATAGATGTCAAGATGTCTCCTGATTCTGATAATAGATCTGACAAACAGAAGGAGGAAGTGCAAACAAATATCTACAAGGATTAGGAAACATCCGGCAGGGCTGAGAGGAAAGGCAAAGGTGAGAGTACAGCATGAAGGAGAGCTCCTCTTCCATCCTATAGTTCTTTGAAAACCCCAGAAAAACTTCGTAAAATATTCTCTGCACAACATAAGGCATTGTGGCGTCTGAGCTGCTGTTCCCTTTCTAAGTCTGAGTGTCCAGAGAGCCTAAACGGTGGAACCAAATTCATACTGTGAATAAATGAAGAGTGAAAAGCACCGTGTCACACATTCCCCCATTCCTGACATCTGTGGAGCTCGACAGATGTTCTGCACGGCTCCTCTCCGACTCAGCCAGGCTCACCAGAAAGTCCACCAGCCGACTGGTTGTGGAAATTAAGCCTGATGGTAAATGATTGCACATGACTTGCATGCTTCAATAAAAGAAAAGTTTGTGGTGAGTGAGGAATTAAAAAGTTCGAGTAGGAGAGATGTGGCCATCCATATTTGTCACGGCAGCCTCCTTCAAGGTCAGTTCCCTCCCAGAGAGAAGAGAAGGGAGGGAGGGAGGGAAAGAGATGAGTGACAGAGAGGAGGCCAGCTTGACGGCTCAACGGTGCTGACAGCGGTTTAAAACAGATCGTCAAGGACAGGGGGATGTGCACGCTGTCTGCTCTGCTCATATCAGGGGGCGTGCTCCATGGACGGTCCAGAGTCGTTGTCTTCAAAGTTGTGTGGGTCCAACGGGTTTGCTCTCGGCTCTGGCAGTCTGGAAAAGAAACGCATATCATATCATATCATATCTCCATAAACCCCCCCTACCTAAATATAAATTATGTAAATACAATAAAACATTTGGGAAATGTAATCAGCTCTAGTCAAGCTACACCTTGAGTAGAAATCATCCATTCTGTCGGTTTTATATTAGCAGCTCTAGTCTGACAGGCAAAGTGACACCTAAATTACAGGGACCTGTAAGAATCCCAGCCAGGCTGATGGATTCAATTTCACTGCAGACAGTCTACACTAATCATATGCTCTAATTGGACAAGGTTGTGAGGGTGACGGAGCGCTGATGCTCCGCGGGAGGCAGCTCTCCCGCGACTTCTCTCCATCGCCATCCCTCCATGTTTATTATGGGGTTCCCACTAAGTATACAGTACTGCAATCCATTTTCAAAAGACTGCGTGTCAGCAGCTTTTTTCCAGACGTGCACACATCCATCCATATGGGGAGGCTGTTTAAGTCAATGAAATTCAATGAGCTTTAAAAGGTATGCCATTCAATCTTACTGTTCAAATGCTTCCTGTTAAACCAATTGCATCTTAAAACCTCAGAGAGTTACTATGTATTTTTATTTGTGTATTTATTCAAGAACAAAGGGGGAAAAGTTGAAGGACAATCTGACATGGCAGGACTCACTTCTATATTAAAATGTATATATTTAATACTTCTAGCTCAGGGTCGGAAGATATATATTTCTAAACAAAATACAGTTGTTCCCAGTTTAAGCCTTTGGGATCATTTTCTCTCCCACCATTAGTTAAGCTTCCATACAAACAGTGCAAATGCCTCGACACTATATTGGCAGTAGTTCATGACAACCAACAGAGCAACAGATCATTTGAATATAGCACAATATTATCTACCATGCAAACTGTAATGACACAGTTGATCAAACAAATTAATCATCTCCAAGACAAGCACAGTGAGCAAAGCCAAAAGCTAAACACATACTTGCAGAGCAAAAGTGGACAAAAGGCTTGTACAGGCAGTAGCACGATGTCAGAAAAAAACTCATTGTTACGAAGAGTCTAATGATTCTTATGTGGATACAAAAAAATCCTTTCAACAAATGCAGTTAAGATTGGGTAGCTGAGCAGATGATGACAAAACCTTTGCTAAATAAAAGAAATGCAGACAATTATAGAGCAAACAAAAAGTTACAAATTGATACTTGGTATGAAATGCGATGAGGGACAGTCTGTTTTGAATTCTGTGACTTTGGCTAAAGGACTGCGAACGCTGAGTCTAAAGTTGTGTTCGGCTTGTACAAACAAAAATGCACCTGGCTTTTCCAATTTCTGTTCAAACAAACAGAACCTTCGTCTTTTAGTCAACATTTGGAATAGTAATAAAAACAAGAGATTGATTTTGTTTTTCAAGAAAGACTTGAAAACGAAATTCCAAAAAAAGGATTTAGTTTCATTAGAGGTTAAGAGCACTGAAGGGATGCCGTCTGACTTACACTACCAGGAAACACAATTATTTCAAAACTTGACAGTAGGTGGTGCCCTGGACGTCAACAGGTGGATTATGAGAATAGCATGCCAGCTGCAGTGTTGAAAAAATGAACTTCAGTCCATATTTTTGGAAAACATTTATTCTTTTTTGGAATCTGTAAAAAAAAAAAAAAGAATAAAAGACCTGATATGTTTTTGATACATTATCCATCCATCCATCTCTGCTTTCAGGTCATGGGGGCAGGAGCCTGAGTACAGTCCAAACCACCTTTTCCTAAAGTTCCAGGAGAATACCAAGGCATCCCCAAGCCCCCCAGGAAATGCAATCTGTCCTGGGTCTGCCTCTGGTCTTCCACCCCGTTGGACATCCCTGAAACATTTCCCCACTCATCAAGGGGCCGTCCTTAACAGACGCCCAGGCAACCTCAACCGTCTTCTAGTGATGAGTAGAAGTTGTGACTCCCAGTACCGGAGCTTTGCTCCTGACTTGTAAAGGACAGTCTAGTCACCCTATGGAGGGAACTTATTTCATCTGCTTGTATCGGCAATCTCTGTCTTTCTGTCACCACCCCATAGTTCATGACCACAGGAGGGAAGGAACACGGATCCGGTGTTTAAATAATGTTATCCTGTGACTTCCATCTCCTATTTCTTTAACAAGGACACAGTCATATCCATCCTTTCTCTGAAAACTACATTTGATCCATCTCATCACCCCCCCCCCCCCCCCCCTCCCCAAAAAAAAAAAAAGTTTGATAATAAGACTTTCTGTGAGTTGCTTCCCGAGTATTCCCGTCTGACATTTTTCTGCTGGCAGACAGAAAAAGCTTTTTTCCTCTCTTTTTGCACCTCCTCGAGGAACACATTATCACAATGTAAAACTCAAACAAGGCATCTCGTCTGAAAATGACACCATAATGCTTTGGATCACACACTACAGTATGTACACCTGCAATGAGAGCCTTTCAAAATGGAATAAATCACTTCCAGAAAGGTTAGTGATCAAGCACTACTCAGCACTTTCAAGTGCTTACAAAGCAGGAACATAATGCACAGAAACAAATAATAAATACCACTTGGCATGAAGTCCCAAATATGTATTGCCAAAGGCAATGATGAAGTTGGACAAGAGTGTACACCCGCATTCAGGGTTAATTACTCTATAGTTATAGCACCTCTCATAAGTGTGCAATTAAGACATTAACTATGCAGTAGTGCTGTCGATTCAAATCCTTGGCAGATTTGCGCATGCACTTCCATCCCATCCACATGATCAGTTTTACTCCAAACTGTCTACAGCATCAAACAGGTTGCGTGCTCTTCTGCAGAACTGCCTACTTAAGCCGTCGTGAGCTGATCCGCATGGCTTCATCCTGTCTGATGTGGCGTTTGTGGTAAAATACTGGTAAATGTATTTGCCTGAGCTAATTTCATCTCAGATCATCTCAAGTCAAGAAAAACAGTCACCCTGGTAGTTTAAAATCAATTTAGACATATATGTATATGCCATAACGTGAGGTCTATGAAGGCAAATGAAC
The DNA here is from genome assembly GCF_033807715.1 of Cololabis saira. Lineage (NCBI taxonomy): Eukaryota > Metazoa > Chordata > Actinopteri > Beloniformes > Belonidae > Cololabis > Cololabis saira. Next base: position 29,323,665 of record NC_084591.1, read on the forward strand.
CATTTATATTCAGAGGGTCTTCGCCCCCTAGGAACCAGGATGTAATAACTTATTTATCCACCTGCAGAAAAAATGCCATTTCTTGAAAGAGAATTGCAGTGAGTATTTGGAAAAACTTAAATATAAAACCAAATGCCAGTGGGTAGCTGATATATTCCCTTTAAGTTGACATTTTTGCTTTGCTACGTTTTTTTATTCCGTTCATATTCCATGGCCGCAGAAAAAAAAAATGTTTTTATGTCTTTGTGTGTGTCCTAACGACTGGCTTCTTTCTGTCCATGACTTATTCATAGGCTTTAATGCAGTTGATGTTTTATTGATCAGAAACGATCATTGCCTCCTCCCCTTGATGTGACCATGACCTGTGGAAAAGACTCGAGCTGATGACGGGGCGGCCGGCCGCAGAAATGGCCTGGGCTTCGGGGAAACATACCAGCTGCGCTATAAGTGATGGATGGATAACAACCTTTGAGCATGGGAATTTGGAATATTGTGAGCTTGTGTGTTAGAGAGAATGAGAAAGAGATAAGAGTTTAGCTAATACTGATTGAGTGGAACAAAGCTTATCTTCCAAATGTCTCATCTCTCAGTACAACACCAAAGTCCTTCTCCCCAAAAGCCCTAAAATGAAACCATCACTCATTGGAGGAAAACCCTGGCCTCTTGTGAAGAAAACAGAGGGTGGGAGTGTACATGATCCTGCCTAGAATTTGACTTTTGTCTTCCTCATTATATTCCCGTTTTGGCATCAACCCCATGGAGCTCGCTGTGAGATGGAGGAGGGAGGGTTCCTTGCCCTGATTAAGTCTGAATTCCCTGCTCTTGGCAGAGAAGCTGCAGGACTCCTAAGTCCTCATCCAGAAACTCCCCCATCATGCTGTGGCAGCCTTGCCAGGCTTGATCCAGCCTCATTGCTATTTGAATAATCACACTGCAGTGGCTGGGATGGGTTCAATGACTTGAAAGGTGTGTGTATATAAAGATGGAGAGATGAAAACATAGGGAGCTGAGGAACAATCTGAGGGTTGCTGATTAGGGAGGGAAGTTTTTGACTAAACGATGAAGGTAAATGAGAACAAGGCTGTGTGCTACAACTCATGGTGATCATTTGCATTCCCAAAGGGTTGTTACATCATCCAGGCGTATTTGAACACAATAGACGGCTGAACCCATTTCTAAAGCCCTGGGCCTTGTAAAGTTTGGCCTAATGACAAAGGAAACTTGATGGTTATTGATAAGAGTCAACATGGGCCGACCTTACTGTACCTTGACTTTCCATCAAAGAAGTGTATTCTCCTCCTACTCGATGAAGTAAAAATAGAGGATGACTTAATACTACAAACAGCTTTTGGGCAAGGATTAAGTGAAAGGAAGGGATTAGGGAAAATCAGATCAAACTGATGAAAGAAGTGCTGATTATTGATGATGTGAGCTGGGAGGAGGGAATTAAAAAACAGCTATTGATTTGTAGAGGATGACAAACTCATGCAAGATAAAAAAGGAAAAGACATAATTGACTATCTGTATGGTAATACTGGATCTAACTGCCCACTGTCCTGGAAAGATTTACATCCTTCTCTCTCACTTGCAATCACATCTGCTGATTTCCTCTCTTCTCTTAATGGATCGAGTTCTTTTGTTTCATCTGCTGTCTTGTCCAGGAGTATGTAATTTATAAATAGCCCCTGAACGTACCTTTCTAGCATACCTATGATCTCACCAACCGTTTACATTGTAATCATCTTAAAAGTTAAAACTTCAGATATAGAGGCATCCTAATGAGGAGAAATGTGCAGGAAAAACTAAGAGCAGCAAAGAAATAACACAGATAAAGGAGGTTTGTCCTTTGATGATCAGTGAACAAAAGGAGGGGAGGCAAAGTGATATCAGGAGAGTGATATTATCTTCATTCAAACTTGTTGCTGAGACATGAAAAAAGGAGAGGTGATGCCCAGGTCTGAAAGCCATAGTAAATAGATTTCGCTGAAGCGTCTATTAAAGTTCCACTGTTGCAAGTAAATCAATCCATGATGAAATGCAGAGCTTTTTTTTTTTTTGTGTCTTTTTCAGGCTGAAATACCAAGAGCAGTTTTAAACACCCCGCTATCATCAAACAACCTTGTTGTGTGTAGAGACATGACAAAAAAGTACAGTCTCTGAATAGGTTTTGATCAGGACAAGATTAAAATTAATCTTTTTTTTTCCTAGGTTGTGAAATTATGTGAATAAAACCTTGGATGAATAACTATACATTATGTATTACACTGTGTCTTTTATCAAGTCAAAACTAAGCAAACATGGAAAAGCAGTTTGTGTAAAACTAAATACAAGCCATTACTCAATAGCTTGAAGGGGCCCTTTTAGCAGAAACAACTCAGAGTAATCTTTTTTTTGGTGACATAATTGGTCTCTAACATTTTGTATTAATTTTGGACCATGCCTCATTGCAGTATTGCATCAGATCATTGAGTTTTGTAGACATTTGTTTATGGACAAAACTCCTGAGGTCCTACTATAGCATTTTAAACCACGATAGTCTGGCGTTTGACTGGGCCATTGCACAGACTCTTTGCTTTTTAGACATTCTGTTGAAGAGTTGGCATCTACAGTTAAAGATTCTGAAACCTGAACAGAAGACGACACTCAAATGATTCTTTTGCAAGGTAGATGTTTTTGCTGTTTTGTCGACGGGCTATGGCAAAAGTTTAATTTATCAGTTAGCTCTACAGGTAGCTAAATGGGACTTAGTGAAAACTCACTGGTGGTTGCTGTCTCCCCACTGATCGCCTTCCTGGAGGACCAAGTGAACATTGTATTTTGATGATTAAAAATGATGTCCAAGCTGTCATGTTAGTCTATGTCCAAAATAACACAGAAAAGCTTGTGCGCTCTGTGTGCTCTGAATTTGGGCACACCATAGGTCTGGGTAATGTACTCGCAAATATCCAGTGTAACAGTCTTTGTGAGGAAATATCTATTCTTCTCTTTTCCACCTCCAAAACAGACAAACAGTTGTTGCGTCTCTCTCATGGAAGGTGCGCTCCTAAACCCGAATCGCGCAAACCCGAAGCGCATGATGAGATGAGGTCTCTCCTGCTCCTCCATTTGCACAAATTGATTAAACCAAAACAAACTAAGCAAACGTAATTCATTTGGTAGATAGAGTCCAGTTACTACACAATAGCCTACAGTTCAGTTGGCCTAACGTTACACTCCCCGAAAAAGTGTCGGGTCTGACACATCCACAGCATTAATTATGCAGGGCAGGCTGCGAGAGTGCGGATGGGTTTTATTAGAATTTACACATTCACCGGCTAGTTTGCAAAATAGCCGTTTTTCTACATTAACCGTAACATATATATACATACCAACAACCATTATTCATTGCATTATTACATTTGTGGGAAGTTATTACAACATTGAAAGTTGAAGATTTTCACTTCCCCACAAACGTAATAAATCTCTACAAACGTAATAGTTATTACATTTGTGGGAAATCGCGTGTTACGTTTGTAGTAGGCAGCGACTATTACGTTTGTGGGAAATGTATTACATTTGCAGGATTATTACATTAAAAGCTGCATATTTTTATTACGTTTGTGGTTTATTAAGTTTGTGTGCATTATTACATTGGCAGGCGTTACAGACACTTATCGAACATTATTAATAATATTAATCGTTGATTGTGTACTAATTAGGATAATAAAGCTCACGATCTGTTTGAGTTTACTTAAGATTAGCCCTGCATGAGAATCTCTATATGACCTGTAACATACAGTATCACATGACTGACATGTTTGGGTTAAGATGTTTTGTTTTTTGTTTTTTTTTAAGTGAGAAAACTGTATTTTGGTGTTGTATTTTTATTTATAATAACTTATTGAAACTGTGGATTCTGTAGGCGGCTGATTACCAACAATTGTGTTGGTACCTCCATAGTCCTTTTTTAACAGTGGTGCTATAAAAGGACTCTGGATCAGTTTCATCTATCCAACACAGTCTTGACTTTCACTTGACTTTAATCAAAACATGTCACAGGCTGGCCAGTTTAGGTAAACAAATTGGAGTTCGCAAAGACCCAAATGACCCTCAGGATAGATGGATGGATCAGTGACTAACTTCTGACTTAAACAAAAAAAGATGTCCAATTGCTTTCTCTTCAAGCACTTTAGGATTATAAATGGGCAGGAAGATAAGTGGATAAAAAGGATTGGCATTGTAGCATGTTCGGTGGTCTGGGGTGGCTATTCATCACGGGCTGTGTGACTGTAAATAACGTACATTTACAAACACTGACTGGTGTTCTTGAACTGCTTTCTCTTTTTATTTTCTACAACATACAAAGCTGCCCCTGTTTACCATGGCTATGGATACAGAGGGTAGTATCAGGGATAGTATCCCTATGTGTTGATAGTAATGTTATGTCTCTTTATAAGATAAAAAAAAACATTGTTAAAACAATTATCTTAATCCTCTTCACTTGTAAAAATGACTGTAGCTCGCTTTAAATGCAGCCAGGATGTTTTACCTGCCAGAAAGACACTTCCATCAACTCCTGTAGCTGCTATTTTTAGCACTGACTGTTTTAAAATTTACATGACTAGTTTCAAAGCATGACTGCATCTTCTTCATGCTGGATCAGAGATGTTTTGACAACACATGAGATGCACAGACCATGAACTTTAGATGAAGCGTGTCTGATCCTTACAAGATGAAGGGCAAAGAAAAGGTAACTGTTTTGCACAGAGGCCTCTGAGACGTCAAAATAACCCACACCTCAACATATTAAATTAGTGAGGAAAAGGGCTGTGACAAGAAATGCCACAATGAGATGCCTATGCCGGCACAGGTGCTACGGTTTGTGCAGGTGATTGAGGTGGATGGCACATAGGGTGACGCAAAGCTTGAATTTAATTACAGTTGATCTGTTTTAATGTTAAATCGCCAACACACAGGATGTGTGTTACACTGATTTGATGTCATCAAAGGCATGAATACAGGTTGTACTTGCATTATGCCTTATAAACGTTTGTTTTAAGTAATGGAAAGTGACATGCTGTTGGGGACTGGACTGTTAGAGTGTGTATGTGTTTCGGTTCGTTCTGATTTATGTGTTCCAATTTAATAAAGCCTGTGGTTTCAGAGCAACACCAAAAATGCTGGAGGGCTGGTTCAAATGCAATTGTTGCCATGTCTAAGGTTTCCCGATGCAGTAATGCATACACACAAATCAAATCCACTGCAAAGCAGACACATGGGGATTCATGATGTAAGCGATTTGCCTTGAAGCAAACAGAACAAGTGCACCACTCTTCTTCTTCCATGAGATCATGAAAAATTATTCAGGCAAGTTGAAAACGTCCCGGGCATTTTAATTACAATTTTGTAAATTTTCAAGAAGCCTGAATGTTTTCAGCAAACTGTGGTGAACCATACACAGGTTAGAGCAGTATTGTCGTATTTCATATTGTGATGTAAGAGTCTAAATATTCAATTGAACAGCCATCATCTGGCTTGTTAATTATAAACAAAAGAACGTGACTGGCATTACTGCCTGATTCTCAGTGAAAACAGAAACAGAAACTACAGACTCTCAACAGATATGCTATATTTCTCAGCCTCTCTCAAAGTCCTTGGACTATTCATACTGTTAACTGGGATTGTCTTCTCAAGGCACGGCAATAGGCAATGGATCATGGTATACGGTACAGAGACTTAGGGCCTTTTTAATATGACCCTCTGTGCGCCACAGCCTATCCATCAGAACAAAATGGGTAGAGGAAAATAAATCTATTTTATTAACCACAATATGCATCGTCTAAAGGAGAACCTATTCAATCTCATGTTCATGTAGCTGATTATTGCAAAATGTACATCATCAAATGAGTTGCAAACCACTCAAATTAAGGGCTGGCATGTAGGCAGCTTGCTACACGACACTTGTGATACTCAAATGCCTTCTACTTTGTACAGCCCGTGCACAGTGAAGTGGAAAAGGTCAGCGATGCAGAACAAAGCAGAGTGCTGATGCTCAGCCAATCAGAATAATCACATGGCTTTGTCTATGTTGCAGCAGGTGATGAATACTATTATCCCTCCATAAACTAAATTCTGTTTTTGACACAGGTACCTGCCATTAATCATGCAGGAGAATTAACAAAAACATTTCGATAAGAGCATCAAACAACAGCAAAAACTTTTACATCGGCTTATTTAATGGTTTTACACTTTCTGTGGAAACAGACGCAACTGAGGAATTAATTGAGGAAACTTCATATATATGTATTCCACATACCCTGTCTCAGTAGCTGCTACACAATATACATTTATTTAAAAAGGAACTGAACATAAAGCATACTCGTTGTCAGATACTTGAGGTATATCTTTGCGTGGTGGTGGGGCGGGCGATAGGATGATCTATAGCCATTTTAATATGGATCACAAATTAAACCGCAATGTGTGATTTTAAGAAGTCTTAAAGGCGATCCCAGGCAAGACAATGGAATCACTTTCATGGCATCCCTCTAATGCCAAATGAATTGCAAATTTAAGTCCCAAAATCTGAGAACAAAAACCCTGAATCTGTAACCAAGACAATAAAACCTAACTGAGAGTGCAATTATCTTTCTCCTTAACACTTTCCTTTTTTCACGAGCTCACCACCATGCATCAATCTACAGCGAGGAGGTGGGACATCACCCAGATGTAGTAGCTCCTTGGCTACTGAATAACTTTAGATCATTTACATAACCCCGGTAGTCTGAGTAATATGATGTCTCACTATGGGATGCACGCCCCCGCTGCAGACCTCAGAAGCATTAATCGCCTCCGTCCACCGCAGGTAGTACCACTACCTTAAATATCCCGTGTTGACGACACCACGTCATTCAAGATAAGCACTCCTTCTCACCCACCCAAGCAAGAGTCTGTCTGGGAGATAGGGATCATGTCCAGACAGGCTAGTCCGGCGGGTTAGCCATCTGCGGAGACTCTTAACGGTGAACACCGCAGAGTCGACACGAGGCAGGAACGTCGATAGCAAGCAGCTTGAGCAGACCTGGTGGGGATCCTTGCTCGATAGCTTGTTCCCACAGCGACAGGAACGGGCCCCCAAGTCTCCGTGACCTCTGGTGTGAAGGGTTTTTGCCTCCATGCCCCGAGAGCTGGTGTGCAGGCAGGGAGTCGAGGCAGTTAGCTGGTGTGCTAACTGGGAAAAGTCGAGAAATTAGCTGGTGTGCTAACACTCGGTACTTGAGCAGCTGTGGTGAGGCATCGAGGGCAGTGCCAACCAAGCCGTGGAGGGCGAGGAAAGCACAAAATTCGATCTGGTGTGACTGACGAAGCAGATTAAAAACATCCAAGGCTAGTTAGCGCCCGGCGACAGAAGCTAAATAAGATCTGCCTGTGGACAGTTCAGCTAACAATCCCAGGACGCTAGATATGCTCCGAGTGAGAAGAAGAAGAGGTGTTTGAATGACGTGGTGTCGTCAACACGGGATATTTAAGGTAGGTGGTACTACCTGCAGCGAATGGACACGTTTCACCAGCCAATCAGGATTGGCGTGATGAGATTAATGCTTCTCAGGTCTGCAGCGGGGGCATGCATCCCATAGTGAGACATCGAGTAAAATATTATGAAAGAGAACTCAGTGTCTTCTGTTGACAGAGGTGTTATCAATGATGTCAGCTTTATCATATATGACAAAGAAGGAACAGATATTACTAACTTACCTCCACTTGCAGCTTTGCCATGAGCGCTACACGTTTTTGGCATGCTGACGTTGACATAAGGCGGCGTGTCTTTCAGCAACCAATAAGCTACTAGATCTGAGCAATGTCCCTCCTCCCCACTGTAGATTAATGCAGCACTTGTTTCAGAATTGTATCCTTGAAAAGAAAAGGCCCTAATACGAAAAACAAGTTTGAAAACTGAAAAGGTTTTAGAACCAATAAAAAGAAAAGACGAGTAACCGCGTAATATGATTGCACTCTCGGTTAGAGGTTTTGATGGTTCTCAGATTTTGGGTTTTGATTTGCAATACATTTGGTGTTGCGCCGACACCAGATAGCAACATATGAGTGACTCAACATTGAAATATGGTTAGGCAGAAATATTGAATAATTCAAGCCTCACGTGCACCGACTAAACAACAATGTTACATATGTAAAAAAGTAATATCAGCAGCTGCTTCTATTAATTATGGCCCTTTTTTATACAGCTGCTGCTTATTTGGTATGCTTATTAAATTGTTATACTGATATTGGGAGAAAACAAAGTTGTACTAAGAAATTTTGTGATACAGTATACTGCAGGTTACTTCATGTACTGTGTCGTGGAAAAACCTGCTATACGTCTTAAACACGTTCTTTCCAACTAGGTGAATAACTGGACTTAAAACTGAGTGTCTAAGTTACCGAAAATAAGACTTGACAGATTATTCAAATTTCAGTAGATTTAATTAAACAATTGCATGCAAAAAGGGTCAAAACATACATCAGGTGTCTGGATGCAGAATGACAATGGACAAAGGAAGCATAATGATTTCAAAGCATAGATGATGATTCATTTTAGTAGACAAAACATTGGTGTTCTCACTGTTAATCTTTGTTTGGGCAGAGTACCAGTCTGCACCTGTAGTCGGCCAAGGCTATATCCTGCTGCTCTCAGGAGTTTGGGTTTCACAAAGTATGGGAAATACTTTTTTCCCATTGCATACTGTTCAGGCCGCGCCATACAAGACCAGGATATGTGGCTCTTTCCACCAGTTTCATTTGGGCAAGTCTGATTATTAAGGAAGATTAACGCAAACGTCACCAATAAGGTGTTTTAACAGTTTCAGGAAGTCATTAATGCTACATATTGTATCTCTTTCTTTGAAAAGGGCTAAATAGAGAGAGGAACAAGGACAGATACGTTGTAAAGAGTTGGTTAACGGAACTTTGACCCTTTAGGACAGTGTCTAATGTCATTTTGTGTTATTTTATTTATATGTTAAAAGTAACCAGCAACTTATTTTTTCAGACACAAAAAAGGAAAAATGCTGGGTAACTGATATCTAGTTTGTGTTGCTCTCATAAACAGATGTCATCTGTTAAAAAACCCCAAACAGAATGACTTTTGCCAGGTCATTTACATGAAGAATCATGAGGATATGTGAGGCTGAAAGATCTCTTTTGAACTTTCTTGCAACCAGCACAAAGGAAAAAAACAATATGTGACAGTTTTGCTCTGCAGTGTGACTGCTGCTATGATGACTGTCTACAAACCAACCACCAACAGTAATGTTTTGTTTGTATATTCATCAGCACAGCAGTATAGTGCTGTTGCGTAAAAAAAAAAACTGAAACTATACATGCTAACTGTAACATGATAAGAAAATCACAGATCTGGTTGAACTCATACAATGAAAAAGATGATGAATGGAAAAGAATAGTGGGGTAACGGCAGCTGCAAAGTTGAGTAGCAATCCAGCAAAAACATTAACACACTGAGTAAAGAGTGCAGTCATTTCTCAGACTGTCAGGCCATGAAACCTACTTTACATTAATTTGATGCTTGCACAATTCGCCTCTCTGTGTTTCTCAGTGTGAAAGCTTGCACTGAACTTATAAGAATGGATAAAATCATGCAGTGTGCAGCTGCCTTAAGGCCCTCAATTTGGAAGCAAATTTCTTAATTAACAATAAGATGTGCTCGTGTTGGGCTGGAGAGCTGTCCAGGCTGTGTCCTGCCTGTTGCCTGATGACCGCTGAAATACTTCTACAGCCCCTGAACAAAATGAAGAAGATGGAAAATGGATGGGTTATAAAATAATGCTTGAGACCTTTTTAATTTCAGGTGGAAGTACCGGTGACTATCCATTCCTAAAAGGTATTCTTGTCCAATAAAATAGTCAGTCACCTTGGTAGACATAGGCTTCTTATGTAAAATGCACAGTTATAAAATGAGTGGCGTAATGCAGCATTAAAGAGTCAATGCAAAATCCAAATTAATCTTTTTTTCTTGATTTTGTGCAGCTTGCAATTACACATACATTATTACTTTACTGCATTTGTTGAACTTAAGGCATAATTTCCAAAAATGCAAAATATATTTACCTTATTTCAGGCCGCCTCTTTTACACACTGCATTAAAAAATATACACCCTAAATGGAACTTGCTTACTCAGACATGCCCAAGGTCTGGAGATAAGCGATATTTGTTTAAGCAGAGCACAACTATGTTTAAAAAATCTATTCAAATTTTAAATACAGGCTATGTCCTTGGCTTCAATCAAGAAGAATGTATTACTGCTTTGAAGTTTCAATCTCAAGCTCAGCAGGGTAAGAAAGGGAGAGATAAACTTCCTTACTTTCCTGTACAACAATGAGCAGGAAGAGCCTACACTGTCCCATTTCTACCCTCTACCTACAACTTTGTGCCTTCTTTTTCAATTCACTTTTTTCCCCCCTACAGTTTCTTACTTCATTCACCCACATTTCTTCACTACCTGTCACTGTCATCTCCGTAGGCACAAATAATCAAGGGTTTATGGAAGTGGCTCCTTCAGGTCTCTACAGTCTGTGGTGTCAGCTTTGAGCTGGCTCCGTCCAAGAGGCAGACAGCCATTATGAAGACCGACTCGTCACAGCAGCACCCACATATTTGGCAGACTAGTAGAGCTACCCCCCCCCCCCCCCCGTTGCCTTTTTCAAACAACCCCCTCCTCTAACTGCAGAAAGCTGACGCCTTCTTAATGACAGACTCCTTGGGTAGCCTGATGAATTGTGCTGGATTCTTCTTTGCTCTGGAAACATTTTTAAATTACAAGCCTGTTTATTGCCACCCTTGACGAAATGATACCAACTCCTCTTTTGCCGGCACCGTCCCCAGTCTGAAGTGATGCCATGGGCGTATATGGCCAGACATGACAGAAAGAAAAAAAAAATGCAAAAGAGCATGTCAGTGAGAGGGAGTAAAACAGACTGAATTGGAGAACAGACTGGCTATTAGGCAAAACCTTCTGTCACATGAAAACTCCCCTCATCTTCCTCCAAGCCCCGTCATCCAAGCCCTCAGTGTGAAGGACACCTAGACAGACAGCCCAGAAAACCTGGGCTGCAGACTGTCAGAGATCTCCTATCACCGGATAAAAGCACTCTATGGCTCCTGCATTCCTCCAAGCCTTTTCCTGTTCAGAGTGTCGAACACACTGGGGATTTTAAGGGCTTGCTTATGTGGGTGGAGCACACAGATCTTCTGATTGCAGCAAACAAAGAGATTGATGTCTATGATCTCAACCACAAAATCAATTTAAAAGGTTTAGTCTAAAATATAGACAATATGCCACTACGTACATGAATAATTCCAGACATTACAGATGGTGCTTCACAACCTGAGTTTGGGCTTTATTTCCCCAAGTTGAAATGAGCTGTTTTGTCCCTACAGAAGCAATGCAGTTGGTTTCAATACTGCAGCACAGTGAAATAGAGTCATGGGGGCTAAAAGGCTCCCCAGCACTGCCTGACTAATGAATGCTTAAGTGTACTAATGCATCCCGTAAAACCTCAGCCATAAAACCATGCCTCTTCCTGGAGGTGACGCGCCCCTATAGGATATTTTCTCATCAGAAATCTGATAGCAATTTCAAAAAAGAATATTTAAAGGACTGTCAATTGTTGACGGCTGGATCTTTATCTCTAGTAACAGGCAGGTAAAAGACTACATTTTCTATTTAACACATCTTTATGTGTAAATGAAAAAATTCCCACTACAAAAGTAAAATAGTTTTAAAATCTAAGCTTTAAATAGCATATGAAGGTCACATGTGTGCAAATGGGACCAAACTCAGAAAAAGCAATTCATTTTGAAAGCCCTCCCTTCACATAACAATGCTGGATTAAGGTGATTCTTTAAAGTGCACGCTTAATCTGCCATTAGAGACCTGGGGTAGATAAATCTGAACCATGTCCTCATATTTCTTCCCAATACTATAAATCTACATGGTGACAGGGCTCGTCATTAGGCTGCTGAATTAAACATGCCAACTTTGGCACAGTCCTACTTCCACCCACTGCAGGAATAACTCATCACAAGGGCAAAGTGCAAACAGGGAGATGCACAGTAGTTTACATGTGTTGTGGCATTGCTGCTGTAGGTTTCAATGCTGTCTGTCTGTGTGTGAGAGAGAAAAAGAAACTTTGCTTTCTATGTTGATGGTTAAGAGCTAGAGCAAAACTGTGGCACTATTGTCCTTCATCCTAAATTCTTAATTTCACATCAAGGCATATAGGTATGTGTGTGGTTGAAAAAGCCATATGTCCGATTGCAAGAAGAAAGCATCTGTCCTTGGCAGCACTGTCTAGCCTGGGCAAAAAGACTGGTTGTTTTTAGCATGAATAATGAATGTTTAGGCCCAGTGCGACATGGTTTAAGAGCTCTACTGTATATGCCTGAGCACTGCATGCATGTTAGGGTGCAAGGCAAAGTCTGAGCAGATCCAATGTGACAACTGGCCTTGTAGATAAACACTGGAAGAAAGTGTGAGTGTGAGAAAGAGAGGGGGAAAAAAAACATTCCACAAATGAATCACAAGAACAGTCCGGAGGACCTATTTCTCTTACTCAGAAGGGGCACATGATTTTTCTGATAAAAAAAAAAACGGACATTAAGAAGTTTAATTTACCTCGTCATCCTATGCAATGTGTGAATCAAATTATACCGAGGCCAAACAATTTGAATTTAATAAGTAAACAAAAAATGTGGTGGTTTATTGCATGCTCTAGGCATCAGCTGTCATTTCGTTGAGCTAATGACCTCTCTTAAGAACATTGATTTAAAAAAAAAAAAAAAAATCTATACAGTCAAGTTGTTAAAGGCTGAATAGGATAAACTGGAAAAACTAATTAGTGTCAGCAAGATTATGAAAATACACTCCTAAAGACTAAAATCCCTTCTTTAAGACCAAATTGTGATGCATGCAAATGTGCTATGCCTGTTAGCTGAAGAAAAACAGTTTGCCAGACAAACAGTCCAGTCACTCGGGTCACAGGCAGTGGCTGAATGTGGTTTTTTGAGCCCTGTCAATCCAAAAGGTTATGTAGTAATTTTTGGTTGTTGTGAGAGCATTTCAATTACAGATTTACTAATACGCTTTTCTTTTTTTTTGAGGGAGGGGGGGGTGTCCTGATCCGATTTTTATAAATATTTCATGATAACTGATACTAATTCCAGGACCAAATTAAATATCTACAATTTAAGAGCCAACATCCATGTTGTCAACCCTCTTAATAGATACTTCATCTGTATAACAAATCAAGCAGATCTACTGCAACAGTGAAAACTTCAGGGTTTGAATTTAGCTTCAATTTTTATGACCAGTACATTCATTCTGATAGCTGATCAGTGAGGGAGAGTGCAGCAACGATATGGAGGAAACTCATTTCAGCCACTTGTATCTTCAATCTTCTTCTTTTGCTCACAACAAACAGTTCTTGATCCTAGGTGAGGATAAGAACACAGATTAACTGGTAAACGGAAAACATTGCCTTTTGGCTGAGCTTGATCTGCCGCTCCATTTCCAAGACCCAGAGAAACTTAAACTCCTTCACCTGAGCTATCACATCACTCCCTACACCTAGACAGGACATTCCATCCTTTTCCTAATGAGAACCATGGTTTCAGATTTGGAGGCGCCGATTATCATCCCCACCGTTTCACGCTCGGCTGCAAACCACTCTGAAGAAAGCTGAGGATCACACCTGCAATGAAGCCAACATCGTCTGCAAAAAGCAGAGATGGAATCTTTTGGCAACCAAACTAAACCTTCCACCCCTTCACAGCACCAAGAAATTCAGTGCAAATGAACAGAATCAGGGACAAAGGACAGCCCTAGACACAAATATGACTTACTACTAGCAACACTCCATTAGTGTAGGACCTGGATAGTCCATAGCAGCACAGCTTGTTCCCAGTACTTTCAGATCACTCCCCACAAGGAGTGCTGTCTTGTTATTCTATTGGAGCCTCTCTTTTCATATCCTCCGAAACTTTCCAAAATCATGGAATTGGTTAGCTGGTCTCTCAACGCAATTGACCGAATTTACTCGACAAGAAGACAGGGTAAATGGGAGACCTCTTGCCCCGATGGGACATTTGCTGCTGGATACACGATGGACTCCTGGAAGACGTAGAGGACAGTGTGTCTGTCCATACTGTCGGTCGAGGATGTTGAAAATGCCTACATAATTGGATTTCTGATAACAGGATTTCTGCTTTTTGGAGCTGGCGGTTACCTGGCATATCAAAAACTTCTGAAAATGTCGACAGCTATTCTGGTCCTTTCAGATCTGCTGATGTGACTGAAGGGATAAGCTGTGCGACAAACACTCAAGACTCAAATGTTGGGGGAGCAAAATCGCAAACTGGATGCGATTCTTGAACAGAATTGCAGACTAGCTGCGGTTTTGGAACTCATTAGCGGGAAAAGACCTTGGAGAAGTTAGAAGCTTGGGAACTGACCACAAATTTGGCGAGAGATACTTAAAGCAGGTGAAAAATTACTGGAGTCTGCCTGACCCAAATGCAATTGTTGATGTTACAATCTGACCTTGACAACGCGGCTTGGCATGTCAGTCTCGTCACAATCTCCCTCGATGAATGAAAACAAGACGCTCTGCTCCCACTAGCCTTCCTCTTCCCCTCATGACACCTGTGGACCTGTATCAGAACTATACCGAGCCGGCTGATAACATCAAGGACAATGGCTGAGGAGTAGATCTGGGGTATAGTTCCCAGGCTTACCACTCATACAAACACACATATACACACATGCACATAATGAAAAATACACCTCCCTCATTATTAAACGCCTTCCCTGGCCCCCTCCGTATCACCCCTCCCAACATAGTAAACCAGGCTGAAACATTGGCAGGAGACAGCGGCGATCACCCCGGTGACCTGTACTGGGACCGCTGCCTCAATGACAATGAAATGAATCTGAATCTGAAAGTACCGTATGAGACCTGGTCAAATGCTTTCCTTAAGTCCACACATGTGAACCATTTGGCCAAACTTTCATGCCCATGAGGTTATACATCTCCTAACAAATATTTAATATCAACATTCACTGACCTGGTTGTCAATGAAGATTTCAGTGTATGCAATTTTAAACCTACTAAATTAATGATTAATGACCTCACTTTTATCTTATTGACTTTTTGATACAGTAAGTTTACTTTACTATCTTTGCTGTGGGGGGAAAAAAAAAAAATCAGCTTCTGAATACATTGCCAAAAGATATCAGGAGATGTGCACAGAATGTACAATGCAAGTGAGAGTACTGTAAGTCTTATAATTTCAACCTACTCTGACCACTTTCAACCACTTCAGTCAGTATGTTTCACACCCGACAGGCTGATAATTGTTGCATTATAACACTTTGTTGTAAGTACACACCGAGCCTGTTAGTTCCTTGGCATCATACCTGTCTGAGACTGTGTTGACGTCTTCTAGTTCTCTCCATGACTGTTGTGGCGTTGCCTGAGTGAGGCTGTAAGTTACATGACCGTGAAAGTGACCTACGTCTTTATGATTGATTGCGATTCCTT
This sequence comes from Cololabis saira, assembly GCF_033807715.1. Lineage (NCBI taxonomy): Eukaryota > Metazoa > Chordata > Actinopteri > Beloniformes > Belonidae > Cololabis > Cololabis saira. Next base: position 29,339,253 of record NC_084591.1, read on the forward strand.
AAAAGGACTGATGAAGCCATCAATTATACACATCTCACATCTGAAAAGAACTTTAATCTCTGAGCTCTCTTAAAGTTCAGTCTCAAAAGCCCATCATTGCTGTAGACTCTTTATGTCATTGTCATAATGTCTCGACTTACTTTGACTTTACGACTGATTAAAATTCACCACTTTAAAGTGTGACATTATTTTTTATTTTAAAGCATGCTTTTACCACCATAATAGAATAAATACTGTGTTTTACAGTCTACCAGCAAAAAAAAGAGGCAGGAATACCTTCGTACTGACCACATTAACTGACAATATAACTTGGCATAGGAGCTCATTAAAATACCGTTGTAGTAGAGCTGCATTTCAATAGATCTGCTTTGACATGCGAGCGTATGCAGATGTGCATCTTTGTTGAAGCAAATTAGCTCATGTAATTTTTTCAGTCCTCTTTAAAATTATTTTTTACCCTACGTCTCACCTCTTTCTGCCCTCTTACTTTCCTCTTTTTTTTTTTTTAAATAATTGCATATCCGCATTATTATTAAATGCCTACCAACACTGGCCAGATGCACACAGACTAAAAAAAAAAATTACAAATATAAAGTGTGCTGTAATTCACACTTTTGCATTTATTTCCCATTTATGACACTAATTCCTTGCAGTCTTTCTTTTCACAAAACACATACTGCAAGTCTTTAACAATGTGATAATCAGATAGGCGAGGTCGAGAAGTCTGGACGAGTAAATCTAATGTGTGTGAGCAGAGGGAAAAAAAAGAATAAAAGGTCAGGAGTAAGGCGCATGACGCATAGCAACAGTGTCTTGTATTCATGTATTAAAAGGATGATAACACATCGACACATTTTACGATGTAACATTAACATGACAAGTTCAGCCTCAATTTACAGTCACAGATGGTAAAGAACGGGAAACCAGGAGGGAATAAAAGGTTTCTCATTCCGAGTGTCTCGATACGACAGACTCAGCAGCACAAGGTTATCAGGAAGGTATTCGTACAAATTCTGAGCCACTGGAAGATATAAAATGCTCAAAACAGAAAGCTTGCCGAAGTTTACTGGACTAACCCATTGTTGGTGTCTTCTGGACTGTAGCCTTTGGGAATATTATTTGTCACGCACTCTTTCATTTTTTCATGGCTTTCCCCTCTGTGTTACCAAATTGCCCAGAAAGCTTACCTGCAGTTTTCATACTTTCAGCTCCTATTTCTTTTTTCTTCCTCTTCAGCAGTCATCCCACATCTGCTCTGATGAAGTGGAAATATATTTCCAAAGCTAACCCTCACACTCATCCTGCACCTCTGTTTGATTTCATTTCCAAAATACAAATATTCTCTCACAGTTCCCTGTAAATTAAATTTTGCCCCCTGAATGACTATATTATTACACATCTGAGACTGATATTAACATGCAGACTGCAGTAAGTTCTTTTTCCAGCATTTGCTGGATTAGTATGAAAAGCAGAAAGCAAATGATCCTTACCAACTCCCCCATACAATTACAGGCTTTAAGTTTAATACATGTCACTCCCTGTTAAACAGTTAAATATCTCTTATCAGCTTTTCAGTGTCAGCGAAACAAATCTTAACAAACGTTCACTTTGTCACAGTATAAAAAATATCTGCCAACACAGAATTACTGACTCACTGAGACTTTCAATATTTACGATATATTTATAAATGCCAAATATTCAAGGTTCTCTGCCCTGGTCATCGCTTGGTGTTTCTTTCACAAGCTTAAAAAAAATTAAGATTTCGATGAACACTGGTGTATTCCTTGGACATTAAAATGCTTATTCAGAGGAGAAAAGCACTTCAACACAGTACGTGCAAGATAAAATAGAACAAGCTTATGCACTTTTGCAGACAAAAAAAGGAATGGAAAGGCAAGGGAAAAAAAGCACAAGAAAAAAAAAGATGTAGCTTACATACATGGCTTAACAATCCATTATTCATATGCACTGGAGTCTCAGAGCAATAACACACAGACACAACAATAACCTGATTCTGGCACACGATAGTCTTGGATGCATCCCACACTCTGAACGCAGGCACTGGGATCACTGAATGCTCTCTGGGATCACAGCAAAACACACACCACCAGCACAGTACTCATATTTATCCATCTATCACAACAAGTCAGTAGTTGGAGTGCTCTTGTGCACTGTGCCTACAGCCTTTGTAAGTCCACACTACAGGAAATGAACAACTTCAGAAACCCACTCGCTGCCTTTACCGTTTCAACAAAGTTCAAAATCCATGAGATCAAACTGATCAGGTGGCAATCCCCACCGCAGCACGTTTTCGATTTCAAAGATGTGGCGTGTAATTGTTGTACAAAGTTACATTTCTTCCTACTTGTTCCCTTTGGGAGTTTCACACCATAATTTCTGCCGCCCAAACAGACTAATAAGTTCTAATGGGACCACATGCTGTCTTAGAGGATTTGGGTTTAGCCAGGCTTCCTACATGTGTTCCATTTAAAAAAAAAAAAATAAATCACACACTTGCTTTCAAATTTCAATAACTCAGAAATTAACTGTTAACAAAATAAAACTCTTAGGGCCCGATTTACTAAAGGTTTGCGTGCGTAAAAACCTGTGCAAACTTGACAGCACCCGCAAACCAATGTGCGAGCTGATCTACTAACAGCGTGCAAAGAGGACTGCGTCTCTGAAATGCGCAAAATTGCACACGCAATTCAGTTAGTACTTTTGCCCTGATGAATAATCAATATGGGGCGTACCCGCCAGAAATCCTAAATACTGGGAGGGGAAGATGCAAATTGCTCCATTTACCACGCGCAATGAGATTTACCAAGCCTGAAAGTAATTGCGCGTATTGTGATTGCGTCTGTATTTAATACGTTCGAAAGGAAGGTGCTAATCTGCTGCTGCTGTTATTGTGGCAAGGAGGCGACATCCAAAATCAAAGAATACGCAGAGAGAGAGTCTTTATTCTGCTGCATGCTATTTTAAAAATGGTTGCACAAGTTTTATTAAAGGCCTTTTTTTCTTTAGTTCTCCGCCTTATATTGCCACCTTCTCTTATTGTGCCCCCCTCCACTCGCCCACAAGCAGGCCAAGCCTTTGTGCCAAAACGTGTATTTTATTGATTACTTATCTTATTGAACGTCAAATCATCCTTCGTAAATTACATTTAACACAGGTTAAACATCATGACCAAATCCGCTCCGACCCGCTGTGTCAGGATCAGCGCAGAGACTGCAGCTTCGCCTGAATTATGCTTCTGCGTTAAATCGACGGCGTAGCCTACGCAAAAAAATAAAAAAAAAATAAAATAAAATAACAATAAAATCAAATTTGGTCCTGTGGCCCGTTTTTCTATTTCGTATTTTTGATCTGTGCCTAAAATTGAAATATGAAAAACCAGACGTTTTTCCGTTTTTTGTGTTACCAACTGCATTTATTCTATCGCAGGTTTTCTCCGATATTGCGTTTCTTTTGGTAATGTTTAAATTTCTTTGCTGTAGTTCATGAATGTGTTTATTTGCCTCTTCCACTAATATCTCTAACTCCAACTCGTCAAATTTCATTTTGCGCTTGTGACTTGTGACTGTGCATTCCATCCAGACTCCATGGCGCAGAGTTTGCGCTCGCAAACCTTAAGACACGCAACACCTCATTTAAATACTGCAGTTTGCACCTGTTATCAATTGCGCACGCAATCTTAGTTGATCACCCGCAAACCACACGCAAACAGCACGCGCAAACTTTTTCAGTGCACACGCAATTTAGTACTCTTTATTTAGGATCTTAGTAAATCGGGCCCTTAGTATTCTAGAAGATATACTGCTAGATTTATTTTGTTGCCATATGTATTGATTACTCATTTTTATAGTGTCTCTTAGAATCAAAAACTAAAAACAAACTAAATAATAAGGAATAATCTGATTTTCATTATATCTGTGGACTCATTTACTGAAGTCAGCCATCGAGATATTGCGTCCTTGTGCAGAAAAAGTAGCCCATTTACTGCATCGCTACATTATGCAAACTGTTGCAATATCGTGTGTCTATAGTTTGTATTAGGTACTATTTTTCAGGCCCTTCACAAACAGAAGAGGAGGCATCGAGCAGAACCATAGATTCAGTAACACGCACTAGTTCTTGTTCTGCTTCGATCAACATAAAGATTCAGTCGTCCCGTCTCCCTACACAAGTTTTGCTCGTGCTGGCTTCCTGCTTAAAACACCACGAAAACACTTTCTATAGTTGTTTTTTTTTTTTTTTAGAGGATTCTTAATTTTATGTTTTTGAAAACAATAAAATCTGAAAGTAAAAATATTCTTCCACACTTTTTTTTTTTTGTCCAATATTTATCCAGACAGGGAAATTACTTTAATTCTCTAGCATTCCTTACTGCTCATGAATTAAGAGGCTTGACAATTTGGAAACGGATACAGAAGAACCTCATGTGACAATAGGGAAGATAATTTGTAGAAATAAGTGCAACATGCCTGGAGTTACCCAGAGAGCAAATAGACGTTTCCTTTGCAGAAAAACAGGGTTGTCTGCATCATTACCCCAGCTAACAGTAAGGACTAGAGGAAGGTATTCCCATCTTGAGTTAGTGTACACAGGATAATGTGTAAGCAGAGACTGTGAAATGGTGGTGACAAAATATTGTATTTTTCCCATTACTAGCCACGTGATTGGTGGTGTTTGGTTTTTCCAGCTGGTCATAGATAGATAGAGGGGTAACGCTGAACAGACGTACTTCTCCTACAGTAATTAACTCATTTATAACCAAGACATAATTCAGGAGACACTAATACCTGTAATTACTTATCTCAAAATAGAAAGCAAACAGAAGCTTGCACAAACACATTCTCCCCTGTAACACCTTTCGCACACCTCCACATGCGCTTCGAAATAGTTTGTTTTTTACCAGTTATACTACAGTGCTGACAGAATTCATGAAATACACTGGCACGTGTGCCAACACATTCAAAAGCAAATTAAAGAAAAGCTTAAAAACTGAGGGAACAACGTGATTGTGGTATGAATTATGCATGCGTAAGCCTCTTATCTAAATGCATGTCTCTCCATTTGTCAGATTGGCTTGCGAGTACTCTGCATTCATTTGGGACCTCAGACCCACCCCTGTGGACTGGCTAGGGCCCGAGGAGAAGAAAGAGGGAACAAGATAAGAGACAAGCAGATGCATCAAGAAAGAGGGGATATACAGTATTAAAAAAAAAAAAAGTTTAGTACAGTTATAGGAAGCAGATGGTCCTTTCTCTCACATGCACACTTAAGGCACTCTTATACACATTCATACAAACCGGAAAATGGAAACAGATGCGTCTCAGTGAAACATTTTAAATCCTTAAATGAGGGCATGTTTACACACAAACAAACACTTTTGTCCTTTTTGAGGACATGCACTTACATAAGACATTTGCTGATCCTAATTCTAGCCTTTAACCTAACCCTTAACCCTAAATGAGTGCTTTGATGTAAAAACCAAGCACGTGGCATAGTGATCCCATTTGATCCAAAATAAAATTCCAGCTATTTCTCATAAAAACAGCTGGACAAATAGAAACACCAACTCACAGGCAGAATGGGATAAAAACCGGAGGCCCTGTGGTGGCTCCAATTGTGGGAAGTAATATAAATGTTTCATTAGAGAAAATGCAGTTCACTCTCTCTCTATGGCTTCGTCTCCGGGCTTTATCACATGTCCTTGGGCCATTCTCCTCTGATACATCCCTGCTTCACTGAGCACATCTCTTTGACACTGTAGAGGGCAACAAGCTCAGACATTTGAAGCTGCACCCCAAAGAATCTGCTCTGCTTCCCTGTCAGCAGCATCTTCTTGCTTTGTGCATTGGAGTGAATGTGCATCATAAGTGAGAAAGGTCTTCAGCCTTCTACTAGTCATCCCGAGAACTTTCTTTCCATCTCTCTTCTACCAGTGATAACACAATTAATAATTTGAAGTAGGCAGAAGGACAAGCAGTGCATATGTAAAAAGATAAGCTGGTGGCTATGGCTGAGGTAGTTGAGGGTTTGCCACTTAATCTAAAGACCAGTGGTTTCAAGTGTTGACATTTCTTTGGGCAAGACAGGGAACCCCCACATTGACCTTGACATGCTCATCAGTATGTGATTGTAGAGAATAAAGCGTTGCACATATGGAGTGCAGTTAGAGTGCTCAGTTAAGTCCAGGTGGTGACTTTTATTTTGTTTATTTAGCCAAACAGTGTATAAGAGCACTAGATTAATGTTTGTTGGAAAAGCTGAGTGAGAAACACAGAGTGAAGCTCTAATAACAACCTAAAGAAGGTTATAAGCACAGTGTGGACCAAGTAAGTACTAATGATTTACAACTTATTTTTAATTAGTTAAAAACTGGAAGGTCTCTTTCTTTTAAACAGAAATCTTTCAGACTTCATTAAGACCATAAAAAGAAAAAAAAAGAAGTAAAAAACGAAATAGGCATAATGCTTTATTTGCACAATGCAAGGTTATGGTTGAGTTTAAGTTCTTTAGCTGGAAACAGCTGCTCGCCCTGCAAGGTGACACCAATGAAAACTGAGAAAAAAAGGACCCAAACCTCCCTGAAGACAGTGGACAAACTCTATTAACAATACCATAAATCATTACTTAAAAGCCCTGCACACCACAGTAAATCCACAAGAGTGATTTCAATTATTTAGAATACACCTCCTCTCAGGACTGTGTGGCTGTAGACAGACAGCACTTGATTAACTCGACTTATTCTTAGTGTGGGGGGTGGCAAATTACACCGTATAAATCTTACTGCAACACGGAGCTCCGGGACATCATTCCCAGCATAGTTTCATCCACTGTCAATGAGACTGACAGAGGATCATTTGGTTCAGTTATTCATTAATTCACTCTTCGAGGTTTGCAATCTTTTGCGCACCTTCATTTGTTCACACATATATCTGCAGGACAACTGTAACATGAAGCTTAAGAGCTCATACATTCATAAAATTGGCAAAATAAAGAAGCATCAGTGAAAGATGTTACTAGTGTGTTGGTGTAAATATATGCAGTCATCAGAGCAAGGTGTTCAGGAATGTGAAAAAGTACATCATTTTTAAACCTGAAAAAGAATCCTAAGACATAAAAAAAACAATATTTTATTCCCCACCTGGTGGAAGCTTGATGTATATGGGTTTACTGTCCTGTTGCATGACTCAATGTCCTCAATGTGAGTCAAATGTCCTCTCAACTGAGTCAACAGTAATGTTCACTTATAAGTAACTACAGTTTTGTCAACTAATCATTGCAACGTCTCGTCTTTTGGCTGTAAAGCAAGCTCAAATCGTCACCCACCACCACCATATTTGACAGTTGGTAAGAGGCTTAGAGCTGAAATGCTCTATTTGGTTTGAGCAAACATTGGTCCGGTCTGTCCAAAGGACATTGTTCCAAAAATTGAAGCAGCATCACCAAATTGTTTTCAGAGAGAAGAGGCTTTTTCCTGTTCAAAGAAATCAGTCTGTTTATACGTTTCATATTTAACTTCCAAACTACAGTCTGTGCAGTCACAGACATTTTTTCTTCTTCATCTTTTCTGGGAATTGCATGAACCAGAATTATAAACTTGAAAAGACATTGATTTTGGGAAAGATTGGCAGTTGTCTTGCAGTAGAAAGGTAAAATCAAAGACTTAAGAACAGGGCTTTACAAGCTTCTCAGACAGTGGTAAAGGGTAATGGCCTACCAATGGAAATGAGCTGCAGTGATTAACATGCTTCAGCTGACAACAAGTTATTAAACCCTAACTGGTGTAATGAGTAGCTTCTCGCTTTTTGAAACATGTAAAATAGACATCCCATGGTTGTGGAAAAAAATTTCAGATTATAGGTGTGAATGAAACAAACAAACATAAAAAAACAACTAAAGACATCACTGAAACTACTAAAATTGGGTTATGGGTTCAGGGAGCATGAGACACCATTTTCACACATGGATTCACTCATGGATCAGCGACCACAGTGTCCTGACCTCAATCCAATTGTAAATCTATGGTGAGCAACCTGCGGCACAAGAGTTTGTGGCTATCCTCCAACCCCGTCCGTCCACTCCAGCCTTCCTTTTAATGCATTCAATTATCCTAATCACTTAGTTTGTGTTACAGGGTTTGGTAGCACTCACACTCACTGTTTTCTAATCAGAAAGTTAGAAAACAACCTAAACTTCACATCCACAGGATCACACACACACACACACACACACACACACACACACACACACACACACACACACACACACACACACACACACACACACACACACACACACACACACACACACACACACACACACACACACACACACACACACACACACACACACACACACACACACCTGCTCGTTAACACAAATTTCTAATCAGCTGCTGCAGTTCAAACCGAGCATCAGAATAGGGAAGAAAAGGTGATTTAAGTGACTTTGAACGTGGCATGGTTGTTGGTGCCAGACGGGCTGGTCTGAGTATTTCAGAAACTGCTGATCTACTGGGATTTTCCCAGACAACCATCTCCAGGGTTTACAGAGAATGGTACGAAAAAGAGAAAATATCCAGTGAATGGCAGTTCTGTGGGTGTAAATGCCTTATTGATACCAGAGGTCAGAGGAGAATGGCCAGACTGGTTGTAGCTGATAGAAAGGCAACAGTAACTCCAATAACCACTCGTTACATCCGAGGTATGCAGAAGAGCATCTCTGAACGCACAACACGTGGAACCTTTAGGTCAGGGGTCCCCAAACTTTTTTCAGTGGGGGCCATAACAATTTTCCTTTCTGTGATGGGGGGCCGAGGTTAGTCTATAACAGGAAATGATCTGCCCCGGCTTAACCAGCGGACTTCAGTGTAAAGCACATCTCTGTGGGCTGATTCTTCTTTCTTTGCAGCACAGTGCTTGCTGGTGAATCAAGCAGTGGACTTGTAGCGGGAGTGTGAGACCTCTTTCTGCCATTTCCTTTTTCACGTGCCCGACGAGCCCCCGCGACGCGCCGGTCATATTTGGAGCACCGTCCGTTGTGATGCTGGCCAGCTTAGACCAGTCCACATCCAACTCTTCCATGCTTCCAAACTTTACCAAAAATATCCTCCCCTGTTGTGTGAGACTTTGTAATGCTGCCAGCTCCTTGGTAACTTCAAAGTTGGAATTTACTCCCCGAATAAAAATGAACAGTTGTGCTGTATCCTGCATGTCGTTGCTCTCATCCAATGACAACGAAAAATACACAAAATCTTTAGCTTTCTCTTTCAGCTGGGTGGTAATGTACATTATCCCCCATTTCTTCATCCTGCCTGGTGACTGTAGATGCGGACAGACTCACCCCGTTTAGGACATCTTTCTTTCATCTTTCACCTAAGTAACAGTCCTGGGCATTGCTCCCTCTACCAGCCCCGGGAGGTCCTGCACTGAACTCAGGTCTCCTCCTTAACCTGAGGAGTGAGCAGGCCGCATCTTTTCACCAGACAGAGTGGGGCTTCTCCAGCTGGACGTAGCGCGTGGAAGGATCACGTTATTCCGGCCGGATCCTCCCCACCCCATCTGTTCCCCGGTTGGCCAGAGGGGGCATGTATAACCCAGGACTGTGTGCATGTTTTTGTGAGGGTAGCTCACATTAGCTACCAAGGGAACACGGGGAGAACATGCAAACTCCACACAGAAAGGCCCTTTCGCCAACCCCACCCAGGGTGTGGGCGCTGAAGTCATGGGGGAACTAACACGCACTTCAGCGCCGGGGACGCTGTGGGCGCTGAAGTGCGTGTTAGTTCCCCCATGACTTCAGCGCCCACAGCGTCCCCGGCGGGAATTGAACCCAGGACCTTCTTGCTGTGAGATGGCTGCACTACCAGCTGCGCCACCGTGCCCCTTTGTCGTCTTTTTCTGTCAACTCACCACTCGGTCACGGTAAAAGTCACGTCAGAATATACCATTGTGTGAGGGGGTGAAGATGAGCCACTATTAGTTATAAATAGCTCATAACTATGGTCAATTTTAATTAGAATGCCAACATTTAAGTACGGATATCTTATGATAGGAAAATTAAAAAAAAAATAAAATATATATATATATTTTTTTCCCCCTGGGATCATAAGTGGGCCACCCCAATTGCTTTGGCGGGCCGGATGTGGCCCGCGGGGCGTAGTTTGGGGACCCCTGCTTTAGGTGGATGGGCTACACGAGCAGAAGACCAAACCGGGTGCAACTCCTCTCAGCTAAGAACAAGAAACTGAGGCTACAATTCACACAGGCTCACCTAAATTGGACAACAGAAGAAGGAAAAATGCTGCCTGGTCTGATGAGTCTCAATTTCTGCTGCGACATTTGGATGGTAGGATCAGAATTTGGAGTCATCAACATGAAAGCATGGATCGATCCTGCCTTGTATCAACGGTTCAGGCTGCTTGTGGTGTAATGGTGTGGGGGATATTTTCCTGGCACACTTTGGGCCCAATAGTACCAATTGAGCATCTTGTCAACGCCACAGCCTGAGTATTGTTGCTGACCATGTCCATCGCTTTATGACCACAGTGTACCATCTTCTGATGGCTACTTACAGCAGGATAACGTGCCATGTCATAAAGCGCGAATCATCTCAGACTGGTTTCTTGAACATGACAATGTCCTCAAATGGCCTCCACAGTCACCAGATCTTAATCAAATAGAGCACCTTTGGGATGTAGTTTGAACAGGAAATTTGCATCATGGATGTTTCCAGTACCTTGTTAACTCTATCCCATTAAGGATTAAGGCAGTTCTGAAGGCAAAAGGGGGTCCAACCCGGTACTAACGAGGTGTACCTAATAAAGTGGCCGGTGGGTGTATATTTGACTTTTTTGCATTGTTTCCTGTATTCAGTGTCAACAGAAACAAATGTTTAGTTGAACTATACATATATTTTAATATCAAAAGATGATTTTCTTTCACAGTTGCTACTTTTCGCTGTAGTAATAATCATGAACCACGTCGTGGAACTCATTTGTGGTGGGTACTGTGATCTGCATCCATTCATTTCACAGTACAAGGACGACTGGGCGCTGTGCTGAGTTGAGGGCGGCTCAAGGACACCCATGCACCATGTATTTAAAGGGGACCTATTATGAAAAACACGTTTTTTCTTGCTTTAACATATATGAAGTGGGTCTCCCCTCAGCCTGCCAACTCAGCGAAGGAGTAAAGCAACCAAATTCTGCAGTGTCTGTACAGCCGCCCGGATGATCCTTCCAGTGTAATGTGACTTTTACAAGCCGTTCAGATTCTGCTCCCGTCGTGAGTCACGTCGGGAGCGATTTCCATAGGTTGTCCTCCACTGTTGAAACACTCTGCTGGGACAAGAACTCCGCCATTGTTTCGAAGCGGTGTATCGTGTGGCTGTTTCAACAACGAGGGACAGTAAAAATTAGGTTTTGCATTGACACTTACCCTCATAAAAGGATCAGTACCAACAGTACGGGACCCGGCAACTGCACACGAGTCAGCGGTAAGTGACGTCAATTTTTTATGTTATTTATATTTGTCTACGGGTAACACCGGAGCTCCGGTGAGTAGATCCGGTGTCTCCAGTGTTACCTAATGGAGCCACTCACCGAAGCCACTCACCTGAGCTCCAGTGTTACCCGTTAGGTAACACCGAAGCTCTATTAGTAATCTTTTTTTTTCTGTCGATGGTTTCAGATCTTCCAAGCAATGCACCTGAAGCTGTTCAACGACACCTTCAGAAGAAATGCACGGTCCTTCCTTGAGCCAGCAATAGTGCATAATTGTTATTTATCCACCCTACACCATACACAACTTGGTGTATATGAACAGTGTATGGTGTATATAAGTGGTGTATATAATGTGTACAAATGTTATTTTACTTTTTTTAACAATAAAGTTGCCATTTGTGAACATTCAGTGTTGTGATTTCTTTACAGTTAACATGATTCATTTGTCTTGTAACATAAGAAATGAAATGAGGAATCGGAGTAAAGAACTGTGGTGTACCTGTAGAATTCAATTAAAGCTTCCTGTGTGAATTAGTGTGAAGACAAGGTGACCCGGTCAGGGAACTAAAGGCTGATTTATGGTTCTGCGTTACACCAACGCAGAGCCTACGGCGTAGGGTATGCATCGATTTAACGCAGAACCGTAATATAGGCTTTAAGATCCCAGGGAGTCGTTTACACCGTGTCATAAATGTATGCGAGCTGTGTGACATCGGACGCTCTCTGTCCACACTGAAACCGTTAAACTCGCGGCCAGTTAGGACAGTCCAATACAAAAAAAATAAAGCAATGGAATTGATTTTGTCACTGACGCTCGCTCGCATGGGACACGCTTTAGTGTCCCATGCTGCTCTTCTAACCCAGAGCGAGGCTTTGTGCCCTCAGCGCAGAGCCTCATTATCATAGCCTCCCCTCCCCTCAGAATCCCTCATAGAGAAGAAGGTTAGAAGCGGTAAAAATAAAGACATGGCCCAGAGGCTGAATTTCTAATTTCTGTAGAAAAAACAATCAAAAGCTTGTTTTTAAGACATTCAAGGCCTGTTTCAAATATACATTAAAAAGCATAATAGGTCACCTTTAAGTTTAAAAAATGGTTATCTTGGGTTGACTAGCAGACTCAAAGAATGGCAACACCTCTATGTAGGGCTGCACGATTAATCGTTAAAAAATTGCGATCTCGATTCATGCTTGAACGCAATCTCATTTCCAAATGACGACGATTTAAAAAAAAAAAAAAAATTAAAGCTGCAAGCAGCGATGAACGGGCCCTCGCACTCACGGCCACCGCCCCCCATAAGCATATCAGAAAAGACACCACCCACAACTTCCTATGTCAAACCATTCAAAAGTTATAGCAGAAAAAAGGGACAACCCATCAGAAGAAGGGGCGGGGCTAATTCCGGCCAATGAAGGTCAAGGACTCCATAAAGAATCTGATGACACCACCCACGACTCTCTATGTCAAACCATTCCAAAGTTATAGCAGAAAATCGGGACAACCAATCAGAAGAAGGGGCGTGGCTAATTAAGGCCAACGAAGCTTATGGCAGATAAAAGTATTCTAGAGGGCGCTGTTGAGCCGTTAGGCCACGCCCATTAATGCAAACCATGAAATATCAAATTTATCGCCAAGTCTGGCTTGCATGCAAAATTTGGTGACTTTTGGAGAACTATCAAATATGGACCAATCACATGAAGGGGGGGCGCGCCTTTTGGCGTCTAGCGTCGCCACGGTTACACTTTTGAAAGAGAAAAGTAATGCGTGGTGTCGCAGGATGTAGACGCACATTTTGATGTATAACACACCTGGATGCACGTTACGGTTCGGGCTGAATTAACTGCCGAAGGAATGGCATAAATTTCGCCAAAATGACACAATTTATTCAAAATGGCCGACTTCCTGTTCGGTTTCGGCCATGGCGCCAAGAGACTTTTCTTTTAGTTGTGAAATGATACAGGTGTGTAGCGATTTTCGTGCATGTACGTCAAACCATATTGTGGGGCTTGAGGCACAAAGTTTTCCGGGGGGCGCTGTTGAGCCATTTTGCCACGCCCATTAATGCAAACCATGAAAGATCAAATTTATCACCAGGCCTGGCTTGCATGCCAAATTTGGTGCCTTTTGGGGAACTATCAAATATGGACCAATCAGATGAAGGGGGGGTCCGCTTGTTGGCGTCTAGCGTCGCCACGGTAACACTTTTGAAAGAGAAAAGTAATGCGTGTAGTCGCAGGATGGAGACGCACATTTTGATGTATAACACATCTGGGTTCACGATACGGTTCGGGCTGAATTAACTCTCGAAGGAATGGCATATATTGCTCCGAAATTACGCAATTAATTCAGAATGTTCAAAATGGCCGACTTCCTGTTCGGTTTCGGCCATGGCGCCAAGAGACTTTTCTTTTAGTTGCGACATGATACAGGAGTGTACCAATTTTCGTTCATGTACGTCAAACCGTATTATGGGGCTTGAGGCGCAAAGTTTTTTCTGTCTGAACCAACCAGATGAAGGGTGGCTGCGCTTTTTGGCGTCTCTCGTCGCCACGGTAACGCTTTTGAAAGAGAAAAGTAATGCTTGTAGTCGCAGGATGGAGACGCACATTTTGATGTATAACACACTTGGGTGCACGTTACGGTTCGGGCTGAATTAACTTTCGAAGGAATGGCATAAATTTCGCCAAAATGACACAACTAATTCAAAATGGCCGACTTCCTGTTCGGTTTCGGGCATGACGCCAAGAGACTTTTCTTTCAGTTGCGCCATGATACAGGTGTGTACCAATTTTCATGCATGTACGTCAAACCGCATTCTGGGGCTTGAGGCACAAAGTTTTCAAGGGGGCGCTGTTGAGCCATTTTGCCACGCCCATTAATGCAAACCATTAAATATCAAATTTTTCGCCAGGCCTGACTTGCATGCAAAATTTGGTGACTTTTTGGGCACGTTTAGGGGGGCAAAAAGGCCCTCCTTTCGTCAGAAAAATAAAGAAAGAAAAAAAATTCCTACAGATACAATAGGGCCTTCGCACTGAAGGTGCTCGGGCCCTAATAATAATATATATATTTTTTTTTTTTTAAAGATGGCTGCATAAAAAAAGGACTAGGCCTATGTTCTAGGTTGTTGTAGTCCTGTCATGGTCAACTATCATGTTGTCATGTTTGTTATATTTTGTTAATGATTGTGGATTACATTTGGAGAAACATCTACCTTTCTCATCACCTGACACATATTGCACATAAATATTGTTAAAATTGTTATTGTTAAAATGATTTAAAGACAAGAGAGATGTTTATTGTTTTTATGTTCAATGTCAGCTGTTACAGCAAAAAGCAGCCAGAGGAATAATTTGTTGCCTCAGAACTACAGGATCTGTTACAAGTCCCCTTTCTGAAAGGGTGTTCAACTCAGGGAGGAACAAATATTGTTAAATTGTTATTATTGTTTAAATTATTTAAAGACAAGAGAGATGTTTATTGTTTTTATGTTCAATGTCAGTTGTTACAAAGTTGATGCCAGTCTTTTATCAGGCACCATCATATTTTTTGTAACGTTTACCTTTTGTATCGGCAGCTTCTTAATAGCAGCAAAAGGCAATGGGGGGTTCATCCCAGCCAGAGGAATAATTTGTTGCCTCAGAACTACAGGATCTGTTACAAGTCCCCTTTCTGAAAGGGTGTTCAACTCAGGGAGGAACAAATATTGTTCAAAATTGTTATTATTGTTTAAATTATTCAAAGGTTTGTGTAAAGAAGACAAGAGATGTTTATTGTTATTATATTTTTGTTCAGCTGTTGCAAAGTTAAAGTAATAAGTGCAATAAATTTTATATTGGAAAAAAATCGTGAGAGAATCGTGATCTCAATTCTAAGCAAAAAAATCGTGATTCTCATTTTGTCCAGAATCGTGCAGCCCTACCTCTATGTGCCTACTCGCAGATAACCTGGGAGACCAGAAGGACAATGGAGATGAAGCTAATTTTGGCGATGTCCCACTTTCCTGAGCTGTAGCCTAGAATATTGGGTTAAACATCCTGTGACATGACGAGGGAAGCTTTGATGTGGAGAAATATTTCTCTCAGAAGTATTTAAAAAGCAGCCTAAACAATATCGCTTTCTTTTTTCTTTCATAATAAAATGTTCTTTTGGAGTGATCAGCTCCAACAGCAGCTGTTGCTCATCTCCTCCTCCTCATTTATACAAATACTACAAGGTTTTTTTTCTGATGGATAGTAAGATTCAACATACATCAATGTCTGCCAACCATTTCCTGGAAAGTTTTGGATCTCCAGCGCTCAATATCTGCACAGCACATACTACATTCTATTTAAAACGTAATTGAAGTTATTTTTTTTTACGATATCTGCTAATATACTGTATTAGCCACAGCTTTAGCAAGTAAAGAGCTGCTGCCTTTAGCTACAGTTAGAGCTTTAGAAAACGGGCACGAAAATGTCAGTAAATATGCTAATTGAAGCATAACAATACTGCTAACTTGTAAATGAAAACGACAGCTTTAAAGCAGCTACTGATCATTTCTTTAATGACTGAAATCAAGGAGATAAGACACTGAAGATCCATGATAAGACACTAATGTAATGCCAAGTTTAATAACTCCTGCTAAATTACATCACATCAAAAGCCCAAAACATGCAGATGTACTGCTGAATCAAAAGGCACTGAAATATTTCTACAAGTTTACTTAAAGCAAATTTTTCCCAGCAGAACATCGAATTAAAGTCTGCAGCTGAATTCCTTCTGGTACAAGTCTTTGTCTGTTATTTTCTGTCATCCTACATTTGCATCCATTTCTTTTTTAAGTACGATCTCTCATGAGACAACATGAAAGTGACTTTCAGGTATTAAAGTGTGGCAGTAGCAATAAAGGCTTTTTTCCCCTTTCCTCCCTTGAGCGTGCACATTGATGAGCGTGTAGACAGCTTGATGCTCTCCCCTTCTCTACTTAACAATTGTGAATTCTGATGAGGCTTGGTTTTATGTGGTCACTGAGGGATCAGCCGGCAAACTGTTAAAGCAAATGACCAATGCGTCATTGCTAGAAGAAAAAAAAAACATGAGAAGATGTGTGAGAGAAAAGACTAAAGAATACCTGTGAATTTAAGCACTTAATTGCATCTTGAAGTCTAGTTTGCATAGACGATGCACTGAATATGCTGTAGAATCCAAACAGGATGTGGTTACATTTTCTCTGCATATTGTTACATGTAACAATATGTTATACAATATTCTTTTAATTTTTTTTAATGATGTTCGTGATTATGTTTTAATGTCCATATAGGGGATGGGGATGGGGGGGGGTATATGTGTGCTGTGTGGGTATTAAAGTGAGGATGTGTGTAGAAAAATGAGTGTGTGTTTTTAACCATGGCTGTGAGTTTTTCTTTGTTAAATGTTGATTTTATTACGTAAAGCACTTTGCGTTACTCGTGTATGAAAAGTGCTATATAAATAAAGTTTGATTTGATTGGATTACATGCAGTACATAGTTACATGTATGATCCCTACAGAAAGAGTTGTTGTGAAGAGACTTAAATACCTCTATGTGATATATTTTTGTAGGTGTTTTATGTTGAAAGCATTCAGACAGAACAACCCAGAGAGCTGAACACAAACCATAACCACTGAAATATATAGCTTATTCAATCAAGACGTACGTGCACAAAACAAATATATAAATCAGAACATTAGGTTCAAGGTTGATGAGCGTCACATTTACTTAGCCACATACGGTTAGACAGAGGTGAGAAAAGAGAAATTCATATTCAGTGGAGAACCAATCTTGGCAGGCATGTGCTACGTATGTTGAGAGGCTTCCAGTGAGGCTAGGGGTTGTACTGATGAGTTGGTCCAAAAAAAGATGCGTGTGGGTGCAGGATTGAAGTCCTAAGGGAATTCTCTGTCTAAAGCAGCGATATGGGGCTCAGACAGCGGATTAGTGTTTCTGCTCCATAATCAATTTGCTGTCTGGATCCCACTGCACATAACCCTAAACATCCACTTTGTCGCTTGATCCTCTGAAATCTCTCTTCACTTTCTCTTTATTTCTCTACAACAGTTTGGATCCGTGCTTTTGTTGGATTCATTTCTAATCAGAAAACGCTGATCTCTGTCGCTCAAAAAATACACACCTTTTCCAGAATATATATTTGTTGTTTCTTTTCTCCTACTATACTCCTGGTGTTCACTTTTCCTTGCATTTCACTCCAAAGTGTGTTGTTCCACACAAAGCTACAGCAGATTCTGCACGGACTGCATTTTTGGGCAATATGAGGTACTTTGGGAGTAATCATATAAGGGTGAGTGTTTGTGTGAATGCAGAATTCAACCTTGTCTAAGGGCAAGCTATAAGCTGAATCTCACCCTTGGGTCCAAGCTGGCTGCCATCTGCTCCGTAGCGTAAGGGGTCACAATACACACTCAACAATCAATAACATATTACATGTTGGCACTGTGCACTAGCCCTGGTCATGACTTTCCCTGCTTATTAAGAACAAGGCATATTACACTCCAGAGAGAAACTATTGTACATTTCTCACAGGCAGGCAGCACAAAACATCAATAGTAAAAGTAAAATCAACATCTACTACTACAGTATCTCATAAAGGTAAATTTTCAAAGTGTATTATATAATGTACATATCTACTTGAATATAGCATTCTGTTTTTAAATTTTTTTTTAGAAAATAAGGATCCTCAAGGATAAGGATAGGACAAATACACTGACATTTACTGAATGTATCTGTGTGCATTTGTGTGTGTGTCTGCGGGGAGCTGGGGGCTTTGAGATAAAAGCCCACTGAGACAACGAATGGCATAGGCAGAGACAAAAGGTGGTACTATGTATGAGTTTTCCTGCTCTGAGTGCAGAAAGCAGACAGGTTTCAGAGTTGACAGATCAATAAGTGTCACTAGCAAGAGCCTAGCGTTAAGACTATTCCTTTCAGACCGACAAAGATAAAGCTGAAATGTGTAGCACAAGATAGATATAAACAAAAAGCAGCTGAAAAGCAACAATGCTATAATGCAGACTCTACAGCTGGCTCATGCACACCTGGAACAGTACCAAGCCAGGTTTGAGATAGCTGAAATGCAAAAAAAAAAAAAGATTTTGTATAAGAGAATAGCGCTTGACCCACTGATGACAAAGCAGCTCATCTCAACACAACGGCACACAGATTGAGCGCACACGGCTAGACACCCAGGCTGTCAGCCAGTGTTTTGCAGAGCTTTCATCGGATCATGGAGACTGCCACCTCTACTGCACTGATGTGACTTGCAAGTAATGGAATATGTTTGGAGGCACAGCAGACCTGATGTGTCTGAAGTGAGTTTGTCAGATGTTGGAAGGAGGAACTGGGAGGTGGACGTGTCAGGAGAAAAGGAAGAAAGAAAAGCACCACGGAAGTGTGTGCTTAGGTGGGTGTTTTTAATACAAGATGAATAGCAGTCAATCTCATGGTGGGTGATGCCACAAGATCCCGAGGAAGAGCCACTGCACAGTCCTCAGTGGCAGGCAGGTGAACTCTCTTACTATAAAAAGGTGAGTATGAATCATGCTGGCAGTCTTACCTTGGCCTGACTTCAACGTTGTGCTGAAAGCAATTGAGAGAGAGAGAGAGAGAGAGAGAGAGAGAAGAGAGAGAGAAGAGAGAGAGAGAGAGAAACATTTAAAATCTTTGCACAGGTGTTATATCAGGATAAAAAGGTAAACAGTATAATTCACATTAACACTGGTTCACAGCTGGTGCGGCTCTAAATCCAGTCAATTATTTTTCCACTTTCATCCACCAGTTGTGGACATGAATATTCATGACATTTTAAAGGAACAAACTTGAGTAGAGCACCAGGTGAGCAGCAAAGATTATTCATGGTCAGCTTTGTGGTGAAATTCTCATTGGGACTTTTCAACGTGGTGGCTAACCTTTGTTTAATGTCTGTATAAAGCAAACATTATAAAATAAATGTATACTTGTGTGCTAAATAAAAAAATGAAAGAAACTTTCTCTAATACTAGACAGTGCAAAACAATTAAAACAAAAGCTTACCAGTAATGTCAAGCTTGACTGTCTATATCAGCCTTTCTCAAACTTTTTTCAGTCATGACACCTTTCAAAAGTGAATAAAATCTCACGACACCCCAGAGTAAAATATAATTAAAAACCACACTGCATCGCTGTAAATGCATATGGCGCGCACGTACGGCGTACCCTATGCCGTAGGCTACGCGTCAATTTAACGCGGAACCATAATTCAGGCCGGTTCACACCGACATCCAGCGGTTGGAGTTCCTTCGTCAGACCTCCCGGAATAACAGCAAGCGCAGCGATCATATTTTTCACTTCTTTTTTTACATTGTCTGTGAGATGGGCGCGCATAGAGTCACAGATCAACAGCGATGGTGATGTGTGGAAAAAACCACCGGGTCGCCTTACATAGACCTGGCTCAACCACTCATCATCATCCCTTCATCCATCCAGCCTTTTCATCTGCCTTTATAATGACTCCGGCTGGAAATGTCTCTTTAGGCAAAGTCTTTCTTTTAAAAATCATCATAGTTTCTGTCCATCAGCGTGCAGGCAAGCACAACAGTGAACGATGACTTCTCATCGTCACCGTGCTGGTCCCCTTCCTCTCCACCGTGTGGTTCACCAGGATATCAAAAGTCAGCTGGCCTCTAATGATGATGGTCTCTAACACGTCCGTAAATCACGGGTGATTCACGCTCCCCCGTCCCCCTTTAACTTCTCATGGTGGCTTCAATTACGTCCGCCTTACCATAATACAATGGGCGCATTGCGTCATTGGGCGCGCGGCACATTTAAAAAAAGACGCTTGTCTGCGCCTAATGGTCGTCAAAATATGGTATCTTATTTATTTATTTATTTATTTATTTATTTATTTATTCATTCATTCATTGGCAAAAATAATGTATTTATGTATGCATTCATATATTTATATATGAAATGTCAGAATAGGTAATTTTTTGACGACACCCCTAAAGCAGTCAGAGGACACCCCAGGGTGCCGCGACACCCCTGTTGAGAAAGGCTGGTCTATATAAATCTGTTTAACGCACGAGCACAATGTGCATTCAGTACAAGGTTTGATTTTATTTGTCTTTTGTAGGCTGAATGTCAATAAAGTATTTATTGCCAAAACAGATTTTTTTTTTGGCAGAGAGACATTTTTTTATTTCTGAGGTGTTTTATATGAGAATGTAAAATGTGTAAACAGTTGCAAAGTTTACTGCAGAAGAGGCAGCTGCTGAACTTCCTGAAATGACTTGTAGCACTTGTAGTTTTTCTTTTATTATTTATGTAAATCAACATCTAATTAGAATACATAATGTTTGGTTTTGTACACCACCAACCAAGTATGAGCATCAGCCTGAAACTCTACCATTTCTGACCAACTAACAACTCAGAACAGACAGGATATTTGACAACCAGATACCTGCTCCAGGAAGAGTAACTAGATAACAGTATCATAGGGCATTGGCTCCTTGGCTCACCACTCACATTGTCCTAAATAGATTCAAAAATCTGTTATATTAGTGTACAAAACTAGCACTCTGTGACTTGGTGTCAATGAATGGTGAAATGAATAATATGAGGAGAATCTCAATCCCACTGACGAGACCACTCTAGTGGAGGCTGTCTGTGGACTCTGGGATGGGTTTGCCCATTACTGGTACGGAGATTGCCGATGTAGTATAAAGGTCTGCAGTGCCAGAGCTATGGGGGTGGATGAGATACGCCCCGAGTTCTTCAAGGCTCTCGATGTTGTGGCTGTTTTTTTTTTGGTAGATATGCCTCTGCATAATCCTGATACTAGCTCTCCTGCACAGGGTGCATTCCAATTATAAGGGAATTACACTCCTGAACCTTCAGCTATTTAGTCTTGCTCAGATCCTGGAGGGGAAATGGGAGTTTTCCCAACCAGTCCACATGTGCCTTGTAGACTCAGAGAAGGCATTTAACCGTGTCGCTCTGGGTACTTGTGCTATGTGGGTGCTTCAAAAGTATGAGGCATTGGGTCTGTTGCTACAGGCTATTCATTCCCTATATAAACAGCATGAATTTAGGTTTGGCTTGCCAAAGGATTCCATCCCTGCTCTTTGCAACAACGTGGTCCTGTTGACTTCTGTTGAGGTTTGTCGCCAAGTTCAAGGAAGAGAATTAGCACCTCCCCATCTGAGACCATGATTCTCAGTCTGAAAAAGGTGAAATGGCCTCTCTGGGGTGTGATTGGGGTGCTGCTTCAAGTGGAGGAGTTTTAAGTATTTCAGGGTCTTGTTCACAAGTGAGGGAGGAATGGAACAGGAGATTTTCAGGTGACTGGTGCAACATCTGCAGCAATGCCAACCCTGAACGGGTCTGTTGTGGTGAAAAGGGTGCCGAGACAAAAGGCCAGGCTTTCTGTTGGCTGGTAGATCTGTGTTTCAAACCTCACCAAACTCTGAATAGTGACCACACGCAGGACATTGCAGATAGAAGTGGATGGAATTAACTTCTTCTGCAGGGTGGCTGGACTCTACCTAGGGCATGGGTTAGCAATCCTGCCCTGCAACAACACATCTGGTTCTAATTAAAGGTTGCCATTAGCTTATTATCCGGGTGTGCATAACTACTTGTATCACGGTTTGATCAAACAGGGAAACATCTAAAACATGCACGACTAAGGCTCTCTGGGACCAGGGTTTTTGACCTATGACCTAGGGCAGTGTTTCCCAACCCTGGTCCTCGAGGCACACTGTCCCGCATGTTTTAGATGTTTCCCTTCATCATCACTCCTGATTCTAATTAATGGTCCTAATTAGCTTGTCATCAAGGTCTGCACAATTCAGTTGATGACACAGCCACTTGTATCACGGTGTGTTGAAGCAGGGTAACATCTAAAACATGCAGGCCAGTGTGCCTCAAGGACCAGGGTTGGGAAACACTGACCTAGGGTGATGTGGTGAGAAGTTTAATCATCTGGAAAAGACCTGGAGTAGAGTCACCACATCGAGAGGAGCCAGGTGAGGTTGTTTGTGCATCTGGTGAGGATGCCTGCTGGATGCCTCCCTTGGGAGATGTTTTAAGCATTGTCTAACCATGGCAGACCCAGGGCATGCTGGATCATTTACTGTATTATATCTATCAGCTGGCCTGGGAACACTTTGGTGTTCCCCCGGAAGAGCTGCAGGAACTGACTGGAGAGAGGAAGGTCAGGAACTCCCTGATTAGGCTGCTGCCTCCGCGGCCCAAAGTTAAATAAGGAGAAGTTAAGTGATGGATGGGTCAATGGATGGATGGATAATTGGTACAATTTTAGTAAATTCACACAAAGAGACCAGGATATCCATACAAACATTATTCAACAGTAAAGATAAATAAACTGATACATATATCCTCTCAGGATTCCAGACCATGTATTTTTATTAATTGGATCAAGTTTAAAGCTTTAAAATGTTATTAGTCCTTTAAGAAGTAGTACATTAACCCCCCCCCCCCTCAAAAAAAAAAAATTTTATATTATGTATGTGTGTGTATATATATATATATATATATATATATATATATATATATATATATATATATATATATATATATATATATGTGTGTGTGTGTGTGTGTGTGTGTGTGTGTGTGTGTGTGTGTGTGTGTGTGTGTGTGTGTGTGTGCCATTATTACCTCACCAAAATTATGCACTTATACAGATTAACTGGTGACAGAAGAGGTTGCGAGAACTGGGGTTCTTATGGCTGAGTCATGGCCCAAGTTGTGCCAAGCTCTGCCAACTCAAAGAATTTCCCAAACTTAGTTTTTCAACATTTATAGTGCATGATATCGTGAATAGATTAATCTATTCCGGGAAAAACTGTTACATGCATGCGACCTTCAAGCCCTCAGTCAGCACTGCATGAGAAACTGTTCCGCCACCACAAACTATATAACCACATGGGCTAAGGAGTATCTTGTAAAACCATCATCGCTTAACACGGTCTACATAGAGACTGTATTATGAACAGAGGAAGCCACATATCAACTGCAGATAAATTCTGCTGCGCTGAGTGCAAAAGCTCATCCAATATCAGACAGCAGACATGCATTGTTTGGTCAGAAATTCCCATGTTTCAGCTTTCTTTTTGGTACAGTGACCATCAAGTTCTACATACCATCGATGAGAGGGATGTTATGAGCAAAAGACCCAAACACTATCATCTGTGATGATATGGATTTGCATCAGTGCTCCTGGGGCTCATGCCTGTTTGTAAAGGTAGCACTGTTGCTGTGGAGTATATTATAATCTTTAGGAGACAAATGCTGCTATCAAGAGGATATCTTTTCCAAGGAGGTAAATTACTATGCAAGACCCCATTCTACATGACTTACAACAACATGGCTTGGTATATACAGAGTATCTGTGCTTGACTGTTTTCTCTACAAGTGCAGATACAGAACGTATGGTCCACCACGAAAAAAAGTCACAAGACCAAAAAATGTTAAGCACAGGAAAAGTAGTTTCAATCGTAACACTTTGGTAAATACACCAGGTGTGTGTTGTTGGTATCGAATTCTAGAATGCTTTTCTTAGATGTATTGAAGCTGGCCAGTAGACACCAAAATAATTTCCTTTGTATTTGTGTCTGTTAAATAAATGCTCAAATGAATTAACAAATAACAGAACAAAATTAATGAAGACTTGACAGAAACAAGGAAAAAGAAAAAAAACTCAAGGGAAAAGAATTTTCATAAATCAGTTTTACAAAAAATGTGTTGGATTACATTGTTGTGCCATGAAATGTTATCTTGTCCCACAGTGTCCCTTTGAAACAATAAGTTTAAAAACCAATTCAATCACGGAGCTCAGATCTCATATTTCCCCCGGTTACAGAAAAGTAATAAAGAGAATAGTGTGTACCCGTATACACACAGTCATAAGGTTAAGTGAAGTGTAAGCAGCCTCTCATGTCCACAGACTGGTCTTCAGTTGTTATACAGTTCTTTATCACAACAAATAAAAGATAACATTTTTCTTGGTACTTATGAAAACTTCCTAACCTTTCTTTTCATACATACCACCTCCAGTATGTATCATCATATAAGGCATTTGCATAAAATCCTGTGTAGTAATGCCCCATATGTTTAGAGTGTGCCTTCAGCCATAGTATTCAATAATTATTCACAAATATTTTAGATGGAAAAGGAAAAGTATGTAGTAACTATTACTTGTTCAATGGCATGCCAATTTACATTTTTTCCAATTCCTATATAGTCATCGCTAAACTTTTTAACACACTGAATTTTTATGCAAATGCCTTATATGACACGTTAAATGAAACTGTGGGGACAGAGAAATATTTGATATTGACTCTGCACAAACAGATGAACTCTTAATACACCGTTTTACAAAAAAAAAAGTAGAAATGTACTGGAAAAGTACTGCAATCATTAATGTTTCAGCTGCCAAGTTATTCAACCCTTACTGATGTAGTGGGTAGGTAATTCCTTGAACAGACATTTCAAAGACATATCCTGTGTTCTTGGAAAAGTGGTTCTTTCTCAGAAAGGTAAAATTATTGGTCTTTATCACACAAACAAAAACAACAGAAGTGATTACTGAAGGTACTGAAGTTAAATGGCGTAAAGTCTTAAGAAAACCACTCATCGGGAAGACTGTTTTAAATAAATAAATACATATGTTGTAAAGTATAAAAATTGGACTCAGAGCAATGGAAAAGGTTTGTGTGGTCTGATGATGAGTCCAGATTTGTTCTTTTCCTGAAATATCAGCAGGAAGGAAGATGAAGTGATACACCCACCATGTCTACTGCATCACACTTATGCCCGTGGGTGCAGTATTATCATCTGGGATTGATTCAGCAACATTATCTTGGCAAAAAATGAGTTCAGCTGACTACCTGAATACCCTGAAGGACACGATTGTTTTTATTTATTCTTTTTTTTTTTTTTTTTTTTACAATCAATAGGTTTATTTTTATTGTTTTATTTTTTTGCTGATGGCATAAGCATATTCCAAAATGACAATGCCAGGATTAATCATACTCAGATTGTGGAATAGTGGTTCAGGGAGCATGAAACACCATTTTCCACACATGGATTTACACATGGATTGGCCACCAGAGTGTCCAGTCCTCAACCCCGTTGTGAATCTTGGGGATGTGCAGGCGGAAACTTTGTGCAGTGGTCCAACTAACCTTCAACGTCTTGGAAAAATTGTATGTAGCTCTGGATTGAAATAGATGTTGCAACGTTGAAAATGTTTATTTGAAATACGCCACTGTGAATGTATGTTACAATCAGTGATAAAGGGGTCCGACAAACTATTTGTGTCTGTGAATGCTTTCGTTGTCAGATAATTTATAGTCGCCGTCTGGCTCACACTTTTAGATCCATTTCAGAACACCATTTTAATTCCTGCTTACCCCTTTGTTATGTATCTATTTGTATCAATACCTTTGTACTTCTGGGCTTGCATTATTTACCCATAAAAATGTGTTTGTTGGACAGAAAACAAGATTGCTTTTCTTAATGATGTGTTTTATTTTCTTGGAGGCCATTAAGGAGATGGATTCTCTGAGGTGATCAGTATTATAAATCCCAGTCGAGTTGCTGCAATTCACATGATCGCCATTACACGGCTGCAGAATTTGAGTTTGATAGGCATATAAAGCAGTGAAGCAGTGGTTACCCAATACTTTATTCAAATAAAATAGATAGATTTATTTTTGTCTTGTAAAATCTTATACCAATCGACTCTCATTCCCAAAAGAGAAGCTGCACTGTCGCCCTCAACGATGACTAGGTTCTGCTCAACAGGAGATGGGAGTGTAAAAATTCTCACAGTAAACATCCAGTATTAAAATATTTATCATCGGCTAAACAAACCTTAAGGTAATGAATCTCCACTTTTGTTAGAATAAAATCATCTTATGCAATTCATGGAATTCATGGATTCTAAATTAAAAACACTATTTTACACAATTACTTTTGCAACAAAACAACCACTGATTGTTCTAATGAAGCCTTTAACGGTAACTGCTATTGTGGTAGCAACAACAGATGAATGAGTCAGACGTTTTCAATTTTTACCAGTAGGCTTGCTAATCTGACAACATCGCTAAAGTGCAAAACATGCAGTTGCACTGAATGACCACTAGGGGCTAAAATCAATTGCAAATCAATCTCCATGAAATGTCCAACTTTACAGCAGGAATATACATATTTACAGCCTGGTACCAGGAAAAAAAAAAAAAAAACAACAGCAAAAGCTTTGGTTCCTTCAGCTAGACTTCATATACCTCAAAGAAAAATGTATGCATACAATTAGTGATTCCTTAAAGTAAAGATAGACAGAGGTTTGGTAAGATTGAAGGCAACAATAGTTAGCATCATAGGTTAGAATAAGGCAGTGGTTCTCAAGCCTTTTCTGGTGAACCCCCCTTTAGTTTATAAGAAACACTTTTGCAACAGAAGTGATAACTGATTCATTTCCCCAATGCACCAAAAGAAAAAAAAAACAGCAACAACATCTTTTTATACAATCTGTATTATGCATGTAAGTACATTTTTTTCTGGGATAAGCTCCGGTAGATCCTCCTAATTAGGAAGAAGTGGGTATAGATAGTAGGTGGATGAGTTCCCTTTTTCCACTATCGGCCAAACAATACCTAGACAGACGTTTTGAAAAGTTGAGACTGCAT
This sequence comes from Cololabis saira, assembly GCF_033807715.1. Classification (NCBI taxonomy): domain Eukaryota; kingdom Metazoa; phylum Chordata; class Actinopteri; order Beloniformes; family Belonidae; genus Cololabis; species Cololabis saira. The sequence continues at coordinate 29,366,501 of NC_084591.1, forward strand.
TTTAAAAAGTCAAAAGAGGCTTATCTCATATTGTCAGCTAAATAAAAAAATAAAAATCAGAAAAAATAAATGCAGAACTTGAAGAATGTATTGTCTATTGTTTTGAAAATGATCCGCATGTACTGAAAGAGTGCATAATTTCTGCTTCCTAAGTGTGACTGAGAAGATACCCCAGGGACTGCTTACAGGAACACATTTTTTTTTTTTGTTTTTTTTTTTTGTTGCTGCCAGTTTTAAGTCTGTGTTGGACAGTGGTAATGTTAAATATGTGTATGCCTGCATACTTGAAATGCTTATGGATACGTTCCAACAATGGAGTATTGATGTTTTTATTATTTTTTTGCTAATCTTTAAATCTCTTATCCTTCAGTGGATATTGTACCCTTGTGTAGGATGCCTCGTCAGCTCAAAGATTTATGCACTGGCATGTTCCCATTACATCCTACATCAAAAACAGAAAACAATTGTTGTCTTGTAACTACTCTGTTCCAAGAGCTTGTACTGAAGTGGAAAAAAGGTGTTAAAGTATGCTGCGCCAGCAATTGAGTGGCACGACGCAAACTAAAGTCCACTGTTATATTGTAGTACCATTGTAATGCAGATCAGTGGCTCTCAAACTGTATACCCCCATCATGTGACAGTGTGGTCTGAAGAGACCCTTGAGTCACAGGATTTAGTGACACCAATATATATTACAATTGCAAATTAGAACAATTTTTATTTACTACATCCTTACTTTGCACACACACTTGATATGTGCAAAAATGCAAATACGTTACCCCACAGGAAAAGGGGAGCAAAAGAAAAGAACACAAATACGCACACACACACCTCTTGAACATCGGGACTTTTTAGAACCTCACATCTGAAAGGCTGTAATCGAGTAAAAGACATCACTTGTTTTCAGGGATCAAAGTAAAATTAGCAGGAATTCACTACCTAAAGAAAAAAAGAAATGAGAAAAAAAAACTGTCCATACTTAATTTAATAACAAATTAATTGTTGTGCCTTGGAAACGAAAAGTTTCAACTAAAAGTAATATCTAAAAAAAAGATTAAATTAAAAAAATTGAACATGTAAAGCTGCAGGTGGTGTTTTGTCTATTTAATGCACACCTGATGCAACTCCTTTCCCAACAGTTGTATTTGTATCTTTTTGATCACAAGTATTTCATACTTCTAAAGATGTTTCAGAGAACAAAACAACTGATAATCGTGTGTTTTCACATACACACTTAGACATACAAGCCCATTTTCCATTATACAGTTTTTCGAGTCGACAGCCTCCTTCGTCATTTCCATTACAGTTAAGTACCACCTCGTTGCCCAATCGAGCACTATCCGGATGTGGCCGTCGCTGTACCAAAGTTTAGTTGTAAAGTACATATCATCGTTGCTGTTGCAGGGTTTTAAATATGGAGGGTGTGAAGGAGTGAAACGTTACTTTCTGGCCAATCAGTGGCCTGCAGCCCGGTGATGTATTTTCAGTCCGACTCAGCCCGGCTAAGTAGGTGCCAAAAAAAGTAGATACGAACCGGTACTATCACTTAGTGGAAAACCCTAATGAAGAGTAAAGTCGAGCCGAGCAGAGTAATTACTAGTGGAAAAGCCCCATTAGGGGATATGATGATGGTGGCGCGTGTAGATGCAGCAGCCCCTCTCTGTCCGGAGTTTTGTTCTATTTTTTGTTACAAATTGTTTGTACAGAAATTGTTCGCTTTTTTCTCATCCGTCTACGTCCGAGTTCAGGTATAGTCAATCAAGGAGCTTGGATTACTCCGCCGACCTACGACCACACCGGACCGACTGCCACCCCTCCACCGGAAAAGGAGGCCCCGTAAGCGATGTGAGAGGAAGCAGAAGAGGGGGAAGCCCGGGGGGTACCCGAGCTAGGCTAGCGGCTAGTCCAACGCGCCCGGCCATACCATCCATTATTATGGCTAATGTGCGATCCTTGGACAATAACATAGACCATGTTGATAGACCAACTGCTGCAGACGGTGTGGTGTGACGTGGGGAACTGCTGTGTACTGTGTGCAACTGGAGCAGCTAACATGCTACCGAGCAGACAGAGCTCTCGCTGAAGGCGGAAAAACCTGCGGTGGCGGAGTGTGTGTTTACATCTGGGATGCATGGTGTCGGGATGCTGTGGTGGTATGTAAACACTGCTCAGGTCGGCAACAAGACCTCGAGCAGCATCACACTGAGCACAGGGGCCCCTCAGGACTATGTGCTGAGACCCTGTATAGAAAGGAGGTCAACCTTCTGACCACCTGGTGCAGAGACAACAACCTCCTTCTCAACAGCACCATGACCAAGGAGATTGTTGCCGACTTCCAGAGAGGCCACACTGTACACCCACCACTGACCATCAATGGCGTTGTCATCGAGGGAGTGAGCAGCACCAGATTCCTGGGGGTGGACATCAGTGAGGACCAGCCAACACCACATCCCTGGTGAAGAAGGCCCAGAGGGGTCTCAACTTCCTCCGCAAGCTGAGGAAGACAGGAACCCCTCCTCCCATCATGTGCACCTTCTACTGAGACCCTCCTGACCAGCTGCATCACCGTGTGGGGCGGAAGCTGCTCGGACTACAACAAAAAAGCCCTGCAGCGCATAGTGAATGCAGCTGGACATCGATGCCTCACTCACCCCCCTCCCCTCCATTCAGGACATTTATGACACCCGCCTCATTGTGATTGTGAGTGACCCCTGCCACCCCTCACACGGTCTCTTCAGCCTCCTGCCCTGTGGGAGGAGATACCGGAGCCTCTGGGCTCGTACCACCAGACTGGCAAACAGCTTCATCCACCAAGCCGTCAGGAAGCTGAACTCTCTCCCCACTCTCCCACTCCTCCGCCTTAAAACATTTTAAAACACTTTGTATATAGTATTTTCACTTTTTTATTTTATGTCAGACAAGAGGGAAACATACTTTCGATTTCTTGTATTTTATGAAAAATTGAGAATAAAGATAATGACTTTGACCATTAGATTGCTCTACACACAGTCTTGTCTCCACAGGCAGTTCTCCAGTTGTTTGACATTTCCAAAAAACACAGTCTATTGCTTCTGCAGCAATAGCAAACTAAAGGGGTTCCAATTGGCATTCAATCAGGGCCTTAATGAACCTGGCCCACCATGGATTCATTCCTCAGACAGAACGCCATTTGCACATCAGTTACAACTTTATTACAACAGCTTCTCCAGTTGTGCATAGTATCACCAGGGAACACTCAAGCCTCCTCTCTGGACTGCAGTGACCGAAATGCAGCAAGTGACAAATGGATCCAATGGGATACTTTAATCTGAAGCCTGTAAGTGGAAAAGGCCTTGTCGGCAATTGTCAAATGAGACGTGTGGGAGTGAGGAGCAACAGAATTTAATGACTGTGAGGACATGACTTGAGCATCTGCTCATGTTCACATCTATGCAGCCCTCTAGATTATGACCAGAGGTTGTGACCAGACTTGAATGTGATCGGAGGAGCAAACTTTCACCAAGAGACTGATAAAAGATGAAATGCAGTTGAGTTTAAGGTCCTAAACACTCATTTCTTCAGGTCACGGTGATACCAGTTGAATGGAGCTTCATCTTTCCCAAGAAGGCTCTTCAAGTACTGATCTGGCTCTAGTCCAATCAAGACTTTCTAATTTTGGGACAGATGACTGGTTTGTGCTTTGTCATCATCTATCGTATTTGCTGTCATAAAGACTTTTTAGATGGTTGTTCAACTATATGGGGGCAGAGTTTTTGTTTTGTTTTTAAACCATAAAACAATTCTGTGATCATCAATTCTTGTTTTCCTCTATTGATGTCTAGGCCTTTACGCATTACCAAACTCATCGTTCACTTATTTATTTATTCATTAATTAACCGTACCAAACTATTGATTTGGCCAGTCCAAGTCTGTTTGACATCTCTCTAAAATATTTTATTATTTTTCTGCAGCCAAAAGTAGCTTTTTTAACCTGCATTGAGAACTCCTTTGATTACGTGTTGTAGGTTCACAGAAACAGCTTCCAAATTTAAATTCCTCACATGCAATAACATCCAGACTTTACGCCTTCTTTATTGATCAAGACATATTAAAAGAACAGGTCATAATGGTCTATAAATCAACTTTGAGGGGACAGCCCTTTAAAAATTCAGGAATTGTGAATATACACACACATTTTTTGGGGGGGGGTCTAAAAAAATATCACTGTTTACATGCAACGTTTGGTGGAGCTACAGCTATAGCTTAACTTGGGCGTTTAGCTTGACTCCTTTCTTTGTTCCAAAATACATGCACATGAAGGGAATCAACTTATTTAGTATTTAAGTTTGCCATGACGGTTGGCATTCGTGCACACTCATTTGGGCTTTTCTGCCTCACCCATGCAGGGACTTTTCTGACTTCAATCGTGTTTTCTGGAGATATAAATCTGAATATGAGAAGTTTGTTGTAGTTAGAGTTCAGGCAAATGAATTTCAGTCAGACTACTGTGATAATTCAACTTTTTCCTTTTGTTTCATAAACATAATGCCTGGCAGATAATGATAGGTTGAGATGCCACTGTGAGCTTTCCAGTGTTACAGTCTTACGGTGTCAATTGTTGATCATAAACTGAAAAGGGCTTCTGCTGCCCTTTGATACTGTTTATAGGTCAAAACTGTTTTCCAAGGTTGCTGTTTCTGGCAGTAAAGATTTATCTTTTTATCTATAATTTTATCATGACAGTGAAGTTTTATTAATTCGGTGTCACTGATGGTTCACTTGTGGCAAGCACTTTCAAGTTTCAAAAATGTATCCAAAACAACTGGTGACTAAATACAATTAGAAATCAATTTTAACATTAAAACAGAGAACTCTCACTGTGGGCCAGTTGATTTCATAAAGTTGAAAATGAGAGTTTAAAAAGCCGACCCTGAACATGAATTTTAAGTGGAAGGCGAAACCTCTTTGGGTCCTTTTTAATAAAGCAGATGTCTTCCAGTGTAATGTCAAACAAGGAGTATGGAGATAGAAACCGATCATTTCTGAGATTTAGAAGCCTTAAAATATAATGCAAAATAAATGATTGCAGTCTGAATATCAGACTGACTGCTATAAATATTCAAATACTATACAAGAATTGCAAAAACACAAAAAAAGGGGAACTTGTTCTCACCCGTGCTCTTGGGGATGGCACTGCAGCAAGAACCTGTGCTGCCGCTGCATGTCCTCCTGCATTTGCCTCAGCTTCAGCCTTTTCCAGCAGGCACAGCTGGTGTGTGATGTTGGCCATCTCTTCCTGCAACTTTTCTGTTTCTGAAGTGATCTGAGCAATTTTCTCAGCAGCAGATGCTGTGAGGAATGCTTCTTTGAGGTCTACCAGGTGAAGAGTCCTCTTCTCTTCCAGGAGCACCAGTCTGCGAAGCTCCTCAAACTGGTCGTTCACGTATTCCTCAAGTTCATCTGTAGACGTCTAAAATATCAGACGTGAGACAGGCAGATGAGAAAAAAAACAGAGAGAATGACTATGGTGGGCAAATTTAAATTCAATTTTACAAAGACAAAAGAGAAAAACTGGGCTGCCATGAACAATACTGAATGAATTACATCACTGGAGCCAGAGTCAGAAACAGTTTAGTATATGAAGAGATGCGATGAAACCTCGTTTGGCATGTGAATATTAATTCAGAAAGCCCACAGGCCCCTGCCATGCAGAAACTAACTGATAGCATGAAGCAGATTCCCTGGAGGTGAACTCCATATATTCCATCTGTAATATAGAGAATCTAGAGCCTCCTCCTACTACAGAGAGCATCTGTTTGGGTTTCAAGATGGATGAACTGCTTATTGAGATACCTCTTTAATTCTTTTCCCTGCTCCCCAGTGAAACCCTCTTTAGCTATGACTCATTACGTTAAAACACCTCAATAAACAGACTCCTCCCTGCAGTGGAATGGCTCCGCCTTAAATGAAGATGCTGTCAGGACATTAAACAGCCTCATCCTTTGTCATGATCCCTGCTCCTGAATGCGGTATAATTGCATCAGTCTACAAACATCAATGTCTCCGTCTCCCATCTTCCCTGGAGCAGAACTTCTCTCTCTTGTTTTCCATCCATTTCATCCGATCCGAGCATCTCTCTCTCCAGCGAAGCGAGGAATCATTGTGATTACAAAGGTTGGCAGAGTGACTGGCCCTAAGGGCACATGGTTTTATCGTAGATTTGCCAGTTTTGCACAAGCAATCAGATCCTCCAAATTGCTCGTGAAACCAAGCACAAGAGATAACACTTTTAATTTAAATTGCTCTCTGCAGAAAACCGTGGAAATCATTCATTCTGAAGAAGTAAAAGGGAGTTGGTTAATATGGAACTGAAGAACAATTGTTTTCTCTTTTTGACTCGTTAAAAGAAAGGGGGGAAAAAAAGTGCCTCATTCCTCATCCAAATATGTTCCTGTGAAATGCATATATGAATGTGAAAGGAGTGAAGAACAACGCTGCCTTTTCCAAAAATACATTTCCACAATTTAGGAACATAAGTTATTTTACATAAAATGATCAAATTTAAAAACAGCTGTGGAAAAAAAATACTAGCGGCTGATTCAATCTTGTACAAGCCTGATTGCAGAAAAGAGCAGCGGGTACTTTAAAAATACATTAAGAAATGACAACGTTTCTTTTAATTTATCTCCTCTGATACTAGAATGTCATGTTTCAACTCGTGCTCATGGTTTGACGTCATTGACATCCTTCTCTAAACTTGACATCTCATCAGGTTGAAAATCTAAGAAAATCCTTCTCAATATTAGTTTAAAAAGCTTTTACTTCTAGTAAACATTTCCCTTTATATTAAAAGTTAGTCAAATGGGATTTGATTGTCAGGAGTTTGCATGGTAGCATGTAGTGAATAGCTGTCACTACTTCATTAGCTGCACAGTTCAAACAATGAGCTACCAATTAAAGTAATCTCCATTAACCAGCGATGCTACAGAGATTTAGAGCCGGCTACTTTGAAAGTGAGAAACTGTACTCCACTGTAAAAGAAAAGCTCAGATTTTCTAAAATAGTTTTCCAGTTATTTGCTAATGTTCAGTAAACCTCTGAGTAACTGCCGATACAGCGTAATGATATACACAACAGGATTTACAATAATCCAGTTATGAACCCACGTGATTAATGTTCAGCACATGCCCGTCCTTGCCTTGGTTATTGTTTTTGAAACACGTGTTACAATATTTTCAATGACACGCTGGCCTTAAATAGTTTTAAAAGTAAAACACGACATTCAGTGCAAAAGGGGGGAAACATTTACAGATGTCACTTTTCAGCAAACAAATCATGAACCATGAAATCATGATCAAAAAAGGGAGAAACGCCAGACTTATAACACAAAATGTAGCATCTTTGTTCCCTCATCCGCGAGTCACAGATTCCATCTCACCATCATCCTATTTCCAGGTCCACACAGCCCTCTGACCTCTTCACCAGCCTCTGTGGCCTGAGCAGTCTATACTTGCAGACTGGTATCTCTGATCTTTGTGATTGTGGAGAGGGAGCCCTCTGCCACTGAACCTTTCACTCTGCAAATGTGTCCCAGTAGCGAGAAAGGAGCACTCATGCGTGCTAATCTCCATTTGCATTACAGCAAGCTGAGGCCATGAATCGAGGCCTCAGGAGACACAGCAGCAAATGCTTACACTAGCAGAGTGGTTGTAAGGACGCATAAGGAACACCACAAAACTGGCAGGACAGTGCCGGCGGAAAGATGTGCACTCAGAAGTGGCTTTTATGATTGTTGTTTTCCATTTAGCCAGACAATATGAGATAAGCTACTTTTGACTATTTAAAATGCAGCGTCAAATCTTCAAAACGTCTGTCTAGGTATTGTCTGGCCAGTAGTGGATAATTGAGGCCCCGTTTACACGGGGCAAAAACTGAGGCGTTTTCATGTGTTTTGGCCGTTCGTTTACACAAAAACGGAGGTCAAAGCCCCCAAAAACGATCATTTCTGAAAACTCCGGCCAAAGTGGAGATTTTCAAAAAACTCCGTTTTCACATTTGCGTCTAAACAGAGGAAACGGAGGAAAACGGAGATTTACGTCACATTATGCGACAGAAACGTCACCAGCATGAGTGCGACCTGTGTTTACAATTTGTTTGGCCATCGTCAATATTTTATTTTATTTTACCTGTTTTAAATTCTCTCAGACTCTCGTTCCGTCTTGGAAGTAAAGCCTGAATTATGGTCCCGCGTTAAATCGACGCAGAGCCTACGGCGTAGGGTACGCGGCGCACTCCCCGAACGGTGCGCGTCGCCGCGTACCCTACGCCGTAGGCTACGCCGCCGATTTTACGCGGAACCATAAATCTGCCTTTATTCACCCGCTCGAGACTCGCCTTTTATTCGCCCCACCAACCGCCCGTGCGCTCCTGAAAGAAACTCCTAAAAGAACTCCTAGACAAGGCGTCAGGAAGAAAATAGAAGCAGGTCTAACGTCCGACCAAAGTGGGGAAAAAACGAACAAAATAACGGCGTGTGGTGACGCAATGAAACAGCGAACAGCTGGAGTGAGCGGCGTGTTCGTGGTGTTAAAGCAGCAAACATGTCAGCATGTCAGATCATTACTGGGATGTGGGGAAAAGCAGAGGACACGAGAAATTATCAAATAGGTACCAGATCTTGTTGGATCCGGCACAAATTAAGCCCTAATAAGATTAAGATAAGATTCTTATTATATCTTATTATCTTATCAGAACCTTCCAGCTCCTTGGCGATCTCCCTCCAGCAGTTGCCACTTTATTGAGGTTCTTGTATTGAAATGACTGTTTCCTACAGCGCTTTCAACTTTCAACCGGTTTTCAAAGCGAGCGACAGGAAGAAAATAGAAGCAGGGCGTGCGACAAATGTCCAGCTCAAAACGGCGCAGCGTCGCTCGCAACCAGTGTAGACAGTGCAAATAAAAAATAAAGCAATGGAACTGTTTTTGACGCTGACACTCGCTCGCGTCGCATGCAGTGTGGACACGGTGTAACGCGGAACCATAAATCAGCCTTAACTGGAAGTTACACGTGTCATTTGTTGATGTTTTTTCCAGGATTCTGATTGGCTGGCATGACGTTACCAGCGTTTTCATGCGAGTCCGTGTAAACGAGGATATTTTTGAAAACGGAGAGGGGAAAATATCCGTTTTTGTAAATACCCGGCTACGTGTAAACGTGGCCTGAAACTCACCCATTCATTATCTATACCTGTTTATGCCTAATTAGGAGGATCTACTTCGGCCTATCACGGTACACAACAGCGTCCTAATGTTTTGGTGAGAAAGAGGACACACTAACAACAAAACTAATTAAAAAACAGCTCACAGCGATGTCAAAACAGCTTGAGGTTTGATTTGTAACGTTTTCATTGACAATGTTATGGATGTGCCCATATCTTGATTTCAGGTTTTCATTTGCTTATGTGCACTGAAGAAGAAGTGACTGTTTTGTGGGATTGCTGCTGCCTTTTGTCGTTTGTTTCTCAGGTTTCCCTCAGGCTAATGGCCTGTGTTCAGACTCTGCTGCAGACTGGTCCGTCTCCAACGTCCTTGCTTTCAAATTCTCTGGCCTCCGGTTCTGGCTCTCCCCTGACAGCCGTGGCACAGAGCTCAATCTTCTCTATCACTAAGCCCTTTATTGTTCTTTCAGTAAAAATAAAAAAATAAAAAATAAAAAACGCACGTAGTGAATCAGTCGGGGTGAACTGCTTGTTTCTTTTTATACCATTTTCTACCCTTTATGTCCAGGGAGTTACGGGGGAGTTTCTGCCATTTATTTCCCTTTTGTTTCTGCCGGAAAGTTAGCGCTGGCTTGTAAATATAGGCCATTTTGTTAGTTATTTTGTTATTTTCTCTAAGGTTTTTGCTTTATTTTTGCTCTTCTTATGAAGGTTGTAAAATAAACTATTTGCTTTGCAGCAATCAGAAAGAACACTTTTGCTTTTTAATCTTAATGTTGTGCCTTTTCCCTCCTATGGAGACATTGCAAGTGATCATAATCCTAAATGTATCAATAGATGGCAAGTGGACATCCTTCCTTGGTTCTTAAGTCTATTTGCTTTCCACTTAGATATTTTGGATTGCTATGATCTGGATGAATAAGAATACATAACACCATATTCATCCAGATCATAATGCATGCATTTATATGGACTAAAGCATTCTAATTTCAAGTTAACACCAAAGGTTTCCCAAGACATCTGAAATTGGTGGTACAACGAGGCAGACAAAATCCAGCCAGTTTCATTAAAGCACTGAATGTCCTTTTTCATGCAACTTTGAACTTAAAAGAGGAATATTTCAAACACCAGACTCTGAATATTTATCCAAATCATAGCCAAAACGGCTGCATATTCAGAGCTCCTTACAATATCACAGCATCATTTATAGTCCACTAGGACTAAATGAATTTGAACTGTTCTTGGCCTTGACAATAGTGGCCCTGTTCCAAAGCAATACTACTTTCTCTTTCATGCCCTCTTATATCTTCCAAGTTTCCATTTTAGCCTATAACACAACACAGCAATAAATGGGGAGTGGATTTAAAAAAAGAAATAAAAACTCAGCTTGAGTGACCACAGTTGGAGCAGATGTAAAAATGACTGAATGAAATACCAGAATGTCAATATACGGCCCCATTTTATTTGTTTTTAGTGTAACAATGTCAGTTGAGGATCTCTGTGGATAACAATAAGGAATCAAATCAAAGTGCTGAGACTGAAAAAGGAAGAGGACAAAAAGAAAAACAGAATAAAGCAGAGCCAGAAAAAGTAGGATCAATAAATGTAACTGTTGCAGCCAAGTCTTTTCCAACTTCTACTATCTGTTATGCTGCCTCAGCTCTCCGTGACAACTTAGATGTTTCTGCTACTCTTGGATATCTCTTGGATAACACTTTTTTTGGCCAATGAACACATATGAACATTTAACTTGTGACACTGCTGTGCCTTTTGGCATCACATTCAAAGCAGCAGAAATAGATAAAGAGCAAAAATTAATATTCATGTATTCTTAAGAGGAACAAAACATGAAGTGTCAAGACATGAACTTTCTCTGTTAAGCCAGGCTTTTCTCAAGGATGGCTTGACCGTGCACCTCTTTCATGGCTTAGCCCTGTCTTATATGCTTCGTCACTTTGCATATTTTCAACAAAGTATATGTTGATACTTTTCATTTCATTTCATTTTTATTTATTCTGGTCATGGAAATATGCAAAGAAAAAAAGCAAGCAAGTAAAATGACAACACAATCAAAAACATATTCCAGAACCAGAAAGGAGCAGGAAGAAGAAAATCTTATTATACCTGCCCCTCCCTCAAAAGAAAACTGAACAATAATAACAGATGGTCTGCACAATTACTTAATTAATATCACAAGAAAAGAAAAACAAGAAAATAAATTGTCTGTCTCCATACGCATATATTATATATTTAGACTATTTCATACATAGCTATTTTTTTCTCTTTAAATTTATATTTAAACTGAAATATGTTTATACAGCACTTTAAATCATAATTTAATGAATTCCATAACTTAATTCCAACAATTGAAGTGCTCATCTGCTTTAAGGTGGTTCGGGCAAATAAATGTTTAAAATTAAATTTTCTGCGACTATCTTCGTTATTTAAACTGAAAGTAAACATGTATTGTAAGTTTTCTGGTAATAATTTACATTTAGCTGTGTACATGATTGTGAGTGTCTGTAACTTAACCAAATCCTCAAGTTTCAGTAGTCTTGATTCAAAAAATAATCTGTTGGTGTGTTCTCTGTAATGTGTATTGAAAATAACTCTAAGTGCTCTTTTTTGTAATAAAAATAAAGGATTCATATTGGTTGGATATGTGTTGCCCCAGATTGCAACACAATAAGATAAATAAGGCAAAATTAATGAACAATATAAGATTCTCATTACTGTATAATTTAACACAAACTTAGCCTTGTTCAAAACAAAAATATTTTTGCACACTTTTGATTTTACATGAGATATATGAGCTTTCCATGTCAATTTATCATCTATAATAACCCCTAAAAACCTAAATTGTGATACTCTATCAATTGGTACTCCTTCTAAAGTAAGTGATACATTTGTTTCTCTTCTTGAATGGCCAAAAATCATAAATTTAGTTTTTTTCAAATTTAAAGACAACTTATTCTCATCAAACCATTTTTTTAATTTTACCATTTCTTTTTCTATACACTTAGCAAGAGTTTCCAAACTATCTAACTACTTACTAAGTTAGATAATGATTCAAGACTTGCTTGTAAACAACAGTGAAGCTTGACCCTTTCTCCATAGCTGTGTTTTCTGGGCACACTGAGTCATGCAGTCCTGTCTCACTGGTTGCCTGATGTTCCCTGGCTCTGATGTTAATCAGATAAGAAGTTGCGGGCACCACGTAAAACTCCTTTAGAGTAACAGTAAATAGTACCACTTGTTGTAGGGCTGGGCGATATATCGAGATTTTAATATATATCAATATATTTTCAAACACGATATGGTACGAGAAAATATCGTTTATATCGATTTAAAAAAAAAAAAAAAAAATTTAATGATTTTGATACAGCTTATTTTGTGACAAATTGACTTGAATGTTTTATTTGAGATTTGCACAAATGTTTTGTTATTTGCACAAATATCAACCTCAGTTGAAAAGTCTGCCTGTTATTGTACAGTGTATTTTAATTTAATTGTTGTGCAGGAAAGGGATATTTGTTTTATTTTATTTTTTTTTTTTATTATTCAAGAAGCATTTTTATTCTATATATGCAGGCAGTTTATTTTTATTTCATTTGTTTTATACATTTTGATATTGTGCAGACCTCTGTTAATAAAGGAACCTGTGTGACATTTGGCACAAGGCATTGTATTAAAACTGACTGTTTTTTTAAGGGTTTGCCTCAGAAAAAATGAAGCTAACAGAGATGCTATGCTATAATGCTTTGGGGGAAACCCCAATTATGGCACAGAAAAAATATCGAGATATATATCGTGTATCGCCATTCAGCTAGAAAATATCGAGATATGACTTTTGGTCCATATCGCCCAGCCCTAACTTGTTGCCATAAAACATATCAAACTAACATGCACAATGCATTGTGTTAAAACACCAGTGGACGGTACCGGATCGAGAACAGCTTTCTCTCTTCCGACTTGCACCTAATTATTCTGGGTAAAACATGAAGCAGGAAAAAACTGTGTTGAAAAGGGATGTCTAACATTTTAACAGGACCAACCCACTCCACAGTCCATGCTACACGGTAAAAATGCAACAAAAAAGCACCAGGGGAGCATTCAGTTACCATCATCTGAAAGGGGCTTACGTTGCCATGGTGATTTAGCCAGTTTAAAAGAGAACCACCATTGTGGCACTGAAATCTTGACTTTAATAACAACATAACCTGCCAACCCAATAATCTTGCTTTGTAGTGAACCCCACTGGTGAGCAGATGTGATATGCTTCAAAAATCCCTCTCTGCTATCTGACGATAGGTAATGCTGACTGAATGAGCGGCAGAAAACTATCTGAATCCCTCCTGTTACATTTTGCCCCTGGTTCCCCATCAATATTTATGCAGTATTTTTCCCCCCCAAATCTGTCTTTGCATTATATTATAGTCCCCCGCGAAAGATGACAATGAGCTTTGAGAGATTACTATCCCCACGCCTGCAGCAAAGTACATAATCAAGCAGGCTAGATATGCAAACATCTGTCAAGGGTTAAACCGTTCCTTCCACCCCACACCTAAGCATAGACAACCACTCAGAGATTGCCCTCTTTTTTGTCTTACAGGATGTCAATACCATGCAATTTAACCCCAACCGGCTCGCTTTCCCTCCTCTGCCTTTGTCTTGTGTGCACACACGTAATTTTCCTCACCAGGAGCAGTCACTCGGATAGTTGCATGTCATGCATAATAAGAATTACTGACATTTGAGAGCGCGGAGAGGACATGCCGACAAATCCATATAATGGTCTATAACAGAGTGCCCTATGAGTGAGCAGGTAAGTGCTTTTCCCCAAGCACACTGCAGCCCGACGGTGAATAGCAGAAAGGCACAGAGTCCAGGAAGTCCTGATATTTCAGCGTGATAATAGACATGAACTCAGGTGGGGTGCCGGCTGCTGGAAAAGTCTTATGTCTCGTAGGTCAGTCAAATTAACCTTTACACTAAGCCACTGTGCTTGGGTCACATCTCTGCAGGTATTCGGCTACACCATTACGTGCCACTGCTCCCCGATGGCTGCTGACAGAAGTATAAATGCAGAGCATAAGGCAGAACAGGGGCTGCAGGGGTGGTTGACAGAGCAACCATCTCCATTTCCACTGCTAAATTGCTAGGACCAAAGCTGTACATTCTTGAACCTTTGTGTCCCACCCCCTCAGATTCTATGTAATCTGGTTTTATTTGCAGTGACAGAACATGCCCCGACAATGGTGATAGAAATTGTTTCATGGATGACTTGACATAAAAATTCCGCTTAAGCAGTCTTTATTATGGTTTTAACATAAAAGCCTGAACAAGATGCCTGAACAACGGTCATAATACGGTGAATCTGAGTGGAATAAGGAAAATCAAGGTTACTTTCTCATTCTTCAATAACTACCCTGGAATATGCTTTTACACAATGAACAACATCACTAAAATGCAACCACACAAGGTCAATAAGCATGAAAAAGAATATTTTTTGGATGTTTTAGAGGTGAACAAGCCTTTTTAAATTGCTTAAACAAGAGAACGGGAAACAAAGAAAAATCTGTATGCTGTAATGAACAAAAACATTTAAAAATAAATTGTCAGTGTATGCTATAACATTTTTTTAAATAGCATCATTTCAAATCTCGTCAAAAAGATTCACAAAAACACACAAAGTAAATTATACATGCTTGGATAGAAGTCCTAGCTAAAATCCATTTTACTGTATGTGGAGTGATTGTTATTTAATTTGATAAGAGCTGATAGAAAACAGCCCAGAATACACATTGTGTTGTCTTCTGAACATCATGCCTTCTGAATAAACACTTCTGAATAAATCAGAATTTTATGTACGGGGTTTTTGTACTCACATCAGTGCTGGTCCACTTGACTTTGATCCTTTCAGCCATCTGCTGTGTGTAGCCCAGAAGGTCATGACCCTGCCTACTCTGCAGGTAGAGCACACAGACAAGTGGTAAACACTACTACTAAGTGTGTCACAACATAAAACATAGCAAACAGAGATTGTTTCTGTACAACAGTGATTCAAAAATCCAGCGCAGCATTTGTGGGTGCTATCTATCTGTCATTCAAAAAAGACTGCCTTTACTTTCCAGTTCATAACAGGACGTAGACACAGAGCGGGCACATGGTTTCAGATCAAACATACACACAGTCATACTATGACAATATTTCTAAGCAGATGCTTTGAGAAAATAGTTCTGCAAAAGAAAAAGCATTGTAGAGTCTCAGCTCCAAGTTTAACATGCAATGTCTTCAATGGCATGTGGTGGAATCATATAACTCCTCTGGCACGTGAAGGGCTCTTCCTGTGAACACCATGTTTCAGCGAGCAGGATAAAAGCTGTTTGGAGTAAATACTGTACCCTTGAGCTGTTTGTGTGACCTTCCTTGTCTGCTGTTAACCCGTGTGTGTGTGTGTGTGTGTGTGTGTGTGTGTGTGTGTGTGTGTGTGTGTGTGTGAGTAATCCAGGGGAGAGCGCTGCTCTACTTTAGTTTTCCAGATGTACAGCCTCAGGGGAAAGGACAACACTGCATTTACAAAGCTGAGCAAAATGACTGAGATAACGTTTTAATTGTAAAGATATTATCTGTCAGTTAAATTTAGTTTCCATAGAAAAAAAAAAAAAAAAGAAACCTTGGCCGTTGAAAATACTGACTTAAAACCTAAAATCATACCACACATGCACGGACACAATGTGAATCTGTCATTGGTCTATGGGTTAAATCGTAGTAGAGTTTCCAGAGAGATTGGACTCTATTCCTGCAGAAACAGTGTGATTTAGTATTTTCGAAGTGAAAAAGCCAAGACCTTTTCCAAAAGAAACCATCTGGATGGCAGCACTTTTTTCCCCAAACCTAAATTTGTCTCGTTATTGAGAGAAAAACAACAATTTTCTATTTAATTTTTGGTTTGTTGGAACATCCAAGTGCATCCAAAGTGTTTCTGGATGAACAATATTAGGAAAATAATGAGATATGTGATACCATGGTGTAAAATTACAATAAAAATGAATAAAACAAAAACATTTAAGGGTTTATTGAGCACCTGTATTAGCATTTTGCTATGTTGGCATAAATAATTTTAATTTAGTCTTAAAATTGATTTTTGTCTGAAAACCCTGGAAATTTTATTTATTCATTTTGTTAAGTTCAATAATGCACAATTCTTCAAAATTAAGTGCTTAATTATTTTAAATATTCCTGTTTTCGATGCTGACCAAAAAAAACAACATGATCAGAATTTTTTCCATGGTTGAGCAGCCCAGATTAGTGCACATTTCCAATATTTTGAAGATGGTGGACTGAATTGAATACACTTAATGTGGTGTTTTTGTATTTTTATTTTTAAGAAAAAGTGCTATTACTATCCATGCTTATCAGATGATGGAAAAGGAAAAAAAAAGAGATAATTTAAACATAATTTAGAAAAATGCAGGAAGGATGAAGACATAATTGGCATCTTGTTATGCAGACAATGAGGCGGAGTATTCCTGCTTCATTTACAGTTCAATCTTAATGGAGATTATTGAAATTACTGTAATTGGCCAATTTATTTGTGAAGTCACTCGGATGATCAACAGTTGTGTTTTAAATCTTATACAGAGCTTTTATAGAACCTTAGTGAGTTGAATTAACGACGACAAAGCCTTCAGAAATTGGAATATTACTCGGTAACGCAGACTACATGGGTGATGCTGTGAATACATTACGTTGCAAAACTGCAGATAAAGCAAACCTCAGTGATTATCTGCAACAGAGCACACAATAAATCACACGCTGCATGTATTAAATGTATAAACCTGTCATTTCTTCAGTGTGAACTCACCTTCTGCCAGACATAGGCTTCATGCAGAGTAATGATCTCGTGGTCCTTGTGCTCACCCTGCACAGCGCACACCACACAGATGATTTGCTCATCTGGCTTGCAATAGAGGGAACCTTCCTCTCCGTGCTTCTTGCAACGCAGCCTCTCTACTGTCACTGTGTCTCTCTTTGCAGGCTCTCCAGCAGCCTCCGGCCCTGCTTCTGCACCCTGAGCCCCTTCACCAGGCTCAGCTTCATGAGGTGGAAAATTCTGGGCCTGTTCCCGCTCCTCAGCCTCCCCATTCGCATTGCCATTAGCAAGTGCCACTTCAAGTGGAGCCTCTTCTTGATTTACAGCCATTTGAGCTGCACTCTCTCCTCCAGCCTCCTCCTCCTCCTCCCCAGCTTCGCCCCTAACTCTGGAGTGTCCGTCTGTATCCAGAACATTTGCCTGCATCCCTCTATCTTTATAAGGCATTAGCGTGTGACGTGTGCTGCTGGCATGCCTGTCAGCGTGGACAGGGCAGAAGGCAAAACTGCAGATGTGACACACTTGTGCTGCTGGCTGGGCCTCGTCAGGCTCGCATGCATCACACGAACCGTCCATCTGCGGCAGATCGTCTTGTTTCAGACCCACGGCTCCTTCCAGCGGTTCCTCTTTGTGATCCATCCTGGGTGAAATAATTTGAGGGATCAATGAAGCGCCACTTTATAGGAGACACACACACAGCAGAGAACAGGATATAAACATAACTGTGACCTTCTGTGAACGCCTCTCATTTGTGCGCAGGGGGAAAGTCCTACATTTTCCATGCTAATCCCCACTTATATAATTTTCCCTCAACAGATAACACGGTGGCCAAACTCCACAGGAAACAACACCCAGGGCCAAATGACTACAGGAGCGACTGAAAAACGGAAGAAAAAAATAGCATAAATGCCTAAGTGCTATGAAAACAGGAATGCACCATCTGCAAGCTGCTGAACTGCATCCGTGTGCAAACAGTCTCACATTGTTTACAGCCTCGCAGACATCAGGTGTTGTGTAAACCTGCACACTCAGCATGTGCAGACCCTGACCTCTTGGTTTTTCTTCCTTATTTTGGTCTTCATGTCCACTCACCCTGCTGCAGGTGCACTCTGCAGGAGAGTATCACCAAAAAAATAAAGAATATATGCAGCATGGCTGTCATTTCTTTCCCCCCACTTTCTCTTTCACCTCGAGATCCTCCCTGTGGGATCTGCTGCTGACACAGACAACTACTGGAAAATGTGCTGTAATGCAGAGAAATGCCTCCTCTTTCCTGTTCCTCCCACCTCCCAACGGTGGCTTTTTAATCCCCTCTTTCTGACTAAGGTTATCCCGCAGGTATGGTTTTTTTTTCCACCCTGTCTCAGTGCGTACTTACTTTGTCCGTGTGCTTCCTCTAAAAACAGTCTTTTAGTGTGTGAGTTGTTCAGAGATGGTGTGGAGACTCAGCTCGACGGCTCACTTCCTTAGCAACAAACCGGAGGGGTTTTCGGTTTTGCTTCAGAGCTGTCGACGGATATATTTGCCCTTAAAACACGAGAGAAACTCAATTTTTCAAGGCGACAGCGGTTACTTCCTTGTTTTCATCACCTGCTGTCTGCTTTTTCTGCGCGTTTGCACTTCCTGCTGGTAGACTCCGGCGAGGGTTTACCCGACAGAGACACGCACAGGCTGGAAGAGAAACACTAGTGCTGCTTCCACAGGGCTCTGCTTTGTTCTGTTACAGAAAACACGGAAGAGTATTAGAGCCATGCAGGAGAACAAATATTTGAGAGGGGAAGATTTTATTATTTTTGTGCACTTCGAGAAAAAAGTCGAAATGTCGAGAAAAAAGTCGAAATGTCGAGGTTAATATTGAAATACAATTTCAAGAATAAAGTCGAAATTCTGGATTTTTCTCAACATTTCAACTTTATTCACGAAATTCTGACTTTTTTCTCAACATTTCGACTTTTTTCTCGAAATTGTACTTCAAATTATTCTCGACATTTCGACTTTTTTCTCGACATTTCGACTTTTTTCCCGAAGTGCAGAATGAAAAAAAAATCTTCCTCCTCTAAAATATTTTTATTTTTCTCCTGCCTGGCCCTAATAATCTTCCGTACTGTTGGGATAAAACACTCAATATGAGACAAAGGCCTGGAAGAACAGTTGAGTCCTCAACAAACTGACTGTCAAGAGGGTTGGTGAAGGAAACATACACACACATACGCACACGCAAACACACATACATACGCACACACACACACACACACACACACATAAAAAAAAAATCTGTTGCAAGATTAAAATACATAATGGGGCTTTTAGGATTTGCCAAACCTGGTATTAACCATTAATAAATATGCAGAAGTAAAAACTAACGTGGGAGTAGATCTTATGTGGGTTGGAAGCCGGTTCCATAATTTAGGTGCTGCAACCTTAGAAGCTCAATCGCTCTCTCTTTGTGAATATTTTTCTGGGCACCTCTAAAAGCAGCTGATCAGACGACCTTAATGCTGTCAGTGTCAATCAAAGTTGCCTTTGGCTACCAACTCCTTCAGCTGATCAATGCCAAAGGAGCTCCGGCTGCCCGCAAATATGCTTAGATGGCATTTCAGTGGCAAAGGCAGATATGACCATGCATTTAGCTGACACTGGGCTTGTTCAAACTGCCAACTGTGTCACTAAGCTTTGTAGCCTTGTAGTGACTGATGAAGAAGTGATGATAGGTAGTCACTGGATTGTGTGTGTTTAATGCTACCTCGTTTGTGTTTGGGTATTTTATTGTTAGGGTTAACCGGTGACTCACAAAATATGAGTGCGCACCAACATCAGCATCGAGCAGCAGAGCCTTTTGGATGAAAGGTGTTAGAAGCAAGAAAACAAGTCTTTTAATTTGAGGTTTTAATTGTTATACCAACAACTCCGGGAGATGAAAGAAACCCACTTTATGCCAATATGTTTGTCTCTGCACTCACAGCTTTAATAAGAAAACAACACCATAAATCAACAAGAACAGACAGATTTTTATTTGGACAATTCCTCTGAATATTGAGCTGATTCTTGGTGGACAAGAATTCTAATTGTTCCTGGAAATGATTGACACCATTTCCTGTGTTCTAACAGACTAGATATCAGCATACAGCGCGCTTAAACATCCCTGCTGGCGTGAATTCCCTTGTTTAGCACGGCGTCAGCAATGTACAAATCTGCTGGTGGCATTGTTTCCAGGATGGTGTTGCTTATTTCAGCAGGACAATGTCAAAGTACAGCCAGTAAGAAGGAGCATAGCTTTGCATGTTTGTGAAAGAGCTGCTGAAATAGCCTGTGGTAAATGCAGACCGGTTGCCCTCTAAAAATATGTGGTGAGAAAAGAAATTCGTATGAGCAGCTGAATTCCTTGCAAGAATGAAAAATTGAAGAAAAAAAATCAGGTTTGAAATTACAAACATTGGTTTTCTTCACTTTCCAAATGATACATTATTAACTATCCTCTTGAGATGGAAAATGGGGATATTTTTTTCCTAAAGTTTTTAAGACAATAAGAAGAAGATAACTGCTACAGAAAGAGTCCCACCCAAAAATATATTAGAATAATGAATAATGAAATATAATTCCCTTATAAAAGAACTGTCTGTACAAAGGCTTCTGAGATGGCTAAGACTTAAACAGCTTTATAGCATTTTTAATTCCAATATCTTAACTGACAAAACAGACACGACAAATTAATGAACTGAGTTTGAGTTGATTATTTCATATCAGTATTTAAACACAGTGACTGTTCTGGACATGTACTTTAGTTAATCAAATGTGTTGTTTTCAACAGCAGTCTCTGCCTGATGACAGACAAGGATCAAGCCAAAATATATTGACATAAAAAGATTAACAGAAAGCAGCATAGAGCAATTTGGTCGGACTCAAAAAACGTATTTAATTACAGGAAAATACACTGTTTATTTGGAACAGTATTTTAATGCATATTGATTATTGAAATACGGACAAGGTTTGCACTGCAAGTTTGTCCATGGGGCTAAAAACTTGTTTATAAAAAAAACTTTTAGAGAAACTCCCCACCAAAAATAGCTCTCATGGGAAACTGAATGCCTTCAAAAATTAAATGCCATCAGAAGAAAAGTCAGCTTTGTCTGTGATTCAAATCGAATTTCTGGAACGTAACCACATTAAGTCAAATATATTTAAGCCAAAATGCAACAAAACAGTCATAAAAGGCTGCTTGTTGTCTGCATTATTCGTCAGCTTTTTGATACCTCCACATTCACCAGCCACTTTATTCAGTGCACCTAAACCAAATAAAGTACAGAGTGTCTGGTATACCTGCTGAGTGACTGTATATTTTCCTGATAATACTTGTGATTAGATGAGTGTTCTGGCAGTATAATATTGTTACCATAGTTATTGGGACAAAAGGTCTTGAAACCTCACTGGCTCTAATGAGAGCCCAGGAATAAGTAGAAACTGTTATAATTTTAATTGCCCACAGAGAAGTCATTTGAGCTTATATCACAAAATGCACAATTATTGTCCAACTGTGTACATTCGTATGGCAGAAGGGCAATCACGTATGATTCATTCAGATAATTGTTTAAAATTGCAATAAAATGAGTTACCCGTAAAGATGAATAGGAAAATACTCAGCTAGAAGGGTCAACTATCTGAGTTCAACAGAAATATTAACAGAAAGTGTCTTATTATATCAGCATTCCCCTTCTGTGTACTTCCTGTATACAGCAGCACTGAGAGACAATGGAGGAGGATTAAAGATTTGGAGAGAGATCCATAGAAGTGGGGGAAAACAAGCTGCTCTCTGTGGGGAGATTTGGAAAGGCTGTTAAAGTGGGCTTCATACAAACAGTATTTGGCAAATGCTTGTTGACTGGTAATCAGATTTGATTGGCACATCACCAATACCCCTCAACCATGTTCCAAGAAAGCCTCCAGCATCCTCCTGAACCTGATAATCATGCTGTTTTTGCCCATGCTTTGAACCATTTTGAGAAGGATTTCCCTCAGATAACCACCCCAAATTATGTATCATAAGATTATGAACATAAAGGATGAGTCAATGAAAAACACATAACTGGAAAAGCAAATTTGTCTTGGTGTAATGCGTCTGCCATGCCGATGAGGCTGAGTTTTCGCAGGGCATCCGCTCCTCACAGACATATTACTGTGACTGCAGCCATAGCTAACTTGTAATTGAGAGCGCAAATGGTTTTTTTAAGCATATCACAGTATGATCACACTCAACCCCATTTTCTTTTATATTGCGGAACCCTGCATGGCCCGAGTGGAGTTAAAACAGTCATTTACTTTATCTCAAAATATCTCACTGCATTACATTTAACTGCACAGAAAAAGACAACATCATCTTGAATTCTGTGAAAAAATGAAAAACAATTAAAAGGCTCATTGCCTCACAGTTCATTAGAATAAGCACTTGAAATGAATGCAATACAGTATGTGGCTCCTGGTACAGTGATCTGTTTTTTTTTCCTCTACAGGGAAACTGTAATGAAACAAAAAGTGATACGCAGTAGGAGCTAAATTTGTAAACCTAAATTGTGTTTCTGCAGCTCAGGAAAAAAGCTGTACATGGATGCTGGTGACATAAAGAACATCAAGCTCTCGAAAAACACCGGCCAAGATTGAAGGAGGGAGCATTGGCAGACTAGTGGAGCGGACAGAAAAAACACTCACTCAATGCCTTAGTTTTAAAAATTGAAGCTGTGCCACGATTTCTGTGGTATGTCAAAAAAAATGAAATGTCCTGACTTGTCAAGGGATTGCTTCTTATTGTGAGTTAGGATTTTCCCTGCTTGTAATGGCTGAGGAGTATAAAACAGAAGCCGTTTGTGAGGTTGTTGTATATTTCTAGAAACCACTCGAAGCAGAATAAGTAAACATAAAACCTTCAGCCCCGCTCAAACCCGGTGTAATGCATCAGACTGAAGGTTTTACTCTGCTGCAGGTAACCTGCAAAACCAGAAATAGATAGGCCCCTGCAGCTTTACTTGCTCAGTAATGTTTGTCTGTTTATAGGATAAATTTGGGAGAATGAACCTGTCAAGACTGATAACAGGGAGAACTTCACAAGTGAAAAAAAGAGAAGTATAATTAGCACAAGGAGAGCCAGAATCAAGATCCTAAAATATTTTCCCTAAGAATATGTTTATCTCAGTTCAGTTGGAAAGTAAAGGCACATTACATTAGTAACAATGTAAATGCCACATCCTCTTATAACAACCAAGCAGATTCTCAGAAATAGATTCCATTAAACATATTAAGGTAAATGCACCACTCTTTCAGCAAATCTTCAATTTACAAAGGCGGAAATATTTCATTAAAGTTGAACAAGTCGAGAGACTTTTTATTTAACTTGATTATCATATTTGAGGCTCAGCAAAAGGAGTTATGTTGTTGGTAAAGTTGTTAGTTTGGATTACACAAATTAGTAATCCAGTTTTTGTGAAACTTGGTGTAGCGTTGGGAAAACAAACAGTCCATTCATCCTTGATCTTAGTCTTGAATAGATTTATAACACACAAACCAGTAACTCTTGTAAGTGTCCTGTCATGGGGTTACCTTAAGCCCTCTTCAGATATGCAAGGCTTTCAAATAATGGGGTACATTTGAACATATCTGTTTCACATATGAATGAGTATTGTGTGCATTTCAGTAACTTTGTGAAATGGGAATCTTAAAGGAAGTTCCAGATGTGCATCAAAATTAACACTGGGGCAATGAAGCTACGTCAAATAAAACTGCTGTTTTAAGCCTCTGCAAGATTCAGAAATGTCATTTTTCATCGGTAGTGCTGTGGGTGGGGTCCTAGACACAAACCGAGATGATTTTAAATGCATTTGTGTACAAAAAGTGCATACAAAATTAATTCAGGAATCTGCCTATAATAGTTAAGTGTAACATTAGCACAGTGCAATTTGTTATTAGTTGTGACAAAAATGTTTATAGTATAATTCCATACCCTGTATATATATATATATATATATATATATATATATATATATATATATATATATATATATATATATATACATATATATATATATATATATATATATATATATATATATATATATATATATATATATAAATATATATATATATATATATATATATATATATATATATATATATATATATGTATAAGATACAATATATAAGACACACAGAAGAAGCTGCTCAGTAGGAGAAAGAGGAAAGTAGAAGATTTGTTGGCTGTGGATTACATTTGTAAGAAGTTGAAGGGTATACATTTGAGAAATAGATGATCATACTTAAGGTGTAATGCAAGATGAGGCAACGGTGCAGGAATTGACTCATCACAGAATAAAAAACACGAAGAGGTGAAGGGAATTCAGTAAAGGGGAAGGTGGAAAACAAAACAAAAAAATGGTGTGGCTTTCGCAAATGACACTGCTGAAGAAGAACAAAGGTCGAGAGAGACGCCAAAGTTGTTTATTTTCTCCTCGACAGGTAATTTAGTTCACTGAATATAGATGCTGTTTCTTGCCAGATAGTGGGCAGAAGACATTTAGATAGTTGCTATTCCTCGAACCTTACTTCACTATTTATTATTCCTCTTTATTTGGATTTTAATATAATTCCCTCCTCTTACTGACTTCCTCTTACCTTCTATCTTTTTCCCCTGTCTATTGTTGTGATTATTTTATTTCTCACTCCCTTTATTTATATTTATATTATTGTTAATCTAAAATCCTCTACTTCTGGACCTCTGCTCTTTATTATCATTTCATCATACCTTATTGTTATTTAATCATTTATTTATTCATCATTCATTCTATTATTTTTATTTTAAGTTATGATTTTCTCTTCTTTATTTTACTCTCACTATTCCTTTATATGGTCCCTAGTATTTTCTAATACTATTATTATTACTGCAGTAGATTCCTTTTAGAGATCCTCCGTGTGCTTTTTCTTTTTCTCTGGCTTTTCCCTTTAATACTCTCTCCTCCCCAGAGTATGGAGGACATATACTGACATAATGAAAAATAAAATCAGAAATATATATATATATATATATATATATATATATATATATATATATATATATATATATATATATATATATATATATATATATACAGTATATATATACAGTATATATATATACTTTTCCTTATACATACATTTTCTTTGAAAAAAAATAGTTTTTCCTTTTCCTTGTACATGCATCCCTTGTTTTTTATTCCCTCGTCTATTCTTTTTACTTTACCTTTTGCATTTCTGCCTCATTATGCAGATGAAGAGGGCTGCCCTTCTTGGTCCTGGTCCAGCTCCTCTTAAACAAGAAGAAATAGGATCGGGCTAAAATCAAGACTAGTAGACCCAAATGACTTTACTTTCTTGCATAAATCTTTTACCATAATTCCTGGGGTCACTCCCTATAGATATAAACAAGTCATTTTAATCCATAGAGATCTCTTTATTGTTATTTTTTGCTCCCAGTTCAGACAAGGGCAATATCAAACCAGCCATATCAGCCATTACAATCTTAAATGGCTGGCTTTCCTCCACTTATACTTCCTCAAGTTACAGAATCCTATCAACTGGTACAGCTATCCCAAGTTGATACACTCTTGTTTGAACAGAAAAAGGCCTATCTTATGCTAATTTCCATTTACCTCGGAAGTCGGAACTGGGAATGCGTCACAGCCGAGTTATCAGCGTTCCAGTTACAAAGTCGGAAAACAAGATGGCCACGCCCACAAAAGCTGTTCTAGCGCTTGCCTTGTTTGAATACAAGCAACTACTGGACAAATATGCGGTCCTTCTGCAACTTTCAAACACGGTGGATGAATAGGAAACAGAAAGTAGCACAGCTCTCTTCTACTTACTGTTTACAGCCGGGGCAGCCATCTTGGAATGTTAACTCGGGGGTGGTGAAGATTCTCAGACTTTCCGAGTAGGAAATACCACTTCGAGGGGCGTTCCAGTTGAAAATTCCGACTCGGAACTCGGAAATTACGACTTCCGAGGGCAAATGGAGCGCGGCATTTTACCTAAAACTAGACTACACAGTGAATTTACTCAAATTCATTCATCCTCACACTCACTCTTTCCTTCTCATTGTCCTTATTAGTTTTACACAGGACAAACAGAACATATGACCAAAGCCATCAGAAGGCAACTACACTATCTCAAATTTAAGCACTACAATTGTACCACAACACTTACTTTATGGTATGTATATCATTACTAAAACGTGGTTACAGTGAAGAACAGCTTTCTTTCTTCCTCTTCTTTGTCTCTCACATTGTCATCACTAATTGCTTAATTTTGTGCTCACAGCAATAGAAGATCTCTGAAAAAGAGAACAAGATTGATGGTGAATGCAATATGTGTTAAATACTATTAAAAAAATAAAGAAATAGATAAATAAATAAAGTTTTGTGTTTTGCCAGTTTTTGTCAGGTTTTTTTGCATATGAGGTTATGGAAACACCTTTTTTTAAACAAGTTTTACAACACAGAGAACAATTAAATATTAACTGCTCATATGAATGGCTAATTGTTGCAGAGAAGAAACATGATTGACATTCCCTGAATCTAAAAGCATCCCTGAAGACCTCATTCAGTTTCGTGAAGACAAGGTTAATTTGGTCCAGTTTATTTTTTTCGGTTATCCAATTAGACACCAGCTCAGCCTTGATTAAATGTCCATTTCCACTGGCATCGAAATACTTCACAGTATCAAGATAATTAAACTGCTGTCTGGTGTTGTGTCACATCTGGCGTTTGCTCGGCCAAAAAGGATGCATGTCAAACCACTCATTCACATTACTGGCTACCAGCGCTGGCACAATCAAATACAGCTATCTAAATTCAGGGATAGAGAATGCCGTCTGAAACTGCCATGCCTCCACTTGTTTTCTTTTCAGCAACATTTCAAAAGTTTGCATCAGATTTGCTTGACAATCACAGTCCCTAATGAGAACTGAATGTGTAGTTTTTATTTTCATAATTTGCCATGAGCAAATAGATCATAGTACCACAGCAGACATGTTTCTTTAATTCTGTTTCGGGCCCTGTGGGTTACATTGGTCTTTATGGCTCTCTGATCAATTTTTTTTGAAGATATTGAAAAAGAAAACATAATGTAATTAATGTTGCAGCCTTCTGTCCATTTTTTTCTTTATTTTACTTCTTTGTTTTTTTCCCTCACTAATTCAGTAAGAGCTCAAGTGTGCTCCTTTAGACCAAGTTCTACCTTGAACTAATTTACTGTATGAAAATGCAACTATCATTATAATTGTACATCTTTTTATAATTCTTTTACAATCTAAGATAACAGAGCAATGGGAATTCCAGTGATCATTTATGTAAGCTCCATCCATCCTTCATTTTCTATACCTGTTTAATCCTTTGCAGGGTCACGGCGGTCTGCTGGAGCCTATCTCAGCTAATTACAGGCAAGAGGCAGATGTACACCCTGGACAGGTATCCAGTTTATCTCAGGGCCACATATAGAGACAGACAACCAGACACACTCACACTCACACCTACGGGCAATTTAGAATCATCAATTAACCTACTATGCTGTTGGAGGAAGCTGGAGTACCAGGAGAGAACCAACGCAAGCACGGGGAGAACATGCAAACACCACCCAGGAAGACCCCTGCCGGGCCCAGGAGTTGAACCAGGAACCTTCTTGCTGTGAGGCAACAGTGCTAACCACTTAGCCACCGTGCTGCTTTATGTAAGCTCAAAGATATTAATTTTGCCGACAGGCTGAATTCCCTGTTCTTTCTTGGGGTTTCTTTTCTTGTGCTGTTTGTAATTTGCATGTATCTCATTTGCATACAGTGCAGTGAATCCTATTTAAGACAGAACACTAACAACAGATAGACTGGTCCTCCTCTTCTGAGCATTGGCATATTTTACTACACAGCCCTGTTTGATCCAAATGCTCTCTTAATGTTCATTCTGTGACCACCACGACTGTTTTGGCAGCCCAATTTCACAAGGAAAAGTGTAAAAACACAAAAGATTCATTTCTCCACATGGCTGAAACATAGCAGTTAAAAAAAAGGTGCAGAAAGTGAGAGATGCTAACCATTTACTTTGCCTGTTGTTTTGTGTATCATGTGAGGTAATGCCAAACGTTCTCCATGTATTAATCCCAGTAATGTGTTTGGCATCCCTGACTCCAGTAATGTGTTTATTAAATGTATAATCCTAACCATAGATGTTGTGCCAAGCTTTAGCTAACCACAGCTTACGACATAGTTGAAAGGAGTTATAGATAGTCTTCGGGCAGTATAGGACTGAAACTTTTTGAACTGGGTTCTTTGATGTGTAACTTCAACTTCCACCAACTTCTGCCTCCTTATGCTGTTGAACATGTTATAGTTGTACAATTTCACATCTGTAACATAATGTAAGCATGTTACAGTTTGAGAAGGAAAACATAGGCTTTTAGTAATTGTTGGTTCCTCAAAGACAATATATTACTTTTACAAATGTTGAACAGTTTGGCCACCCATATCCATTCAGTTCCGTTGTAAAATAAAGTGGGTCTGGTATTCTTCAAACCAATCGCTGTGTGCCTTTAAGCAATGACTCATACAGGAGTGTCCTAGAGCAGCTTTTCAAAACCACCAAGATGGTGCAGAGTTTCTAATAACACCTTTGTTGCTGCTCTGCCTGCTTCTCATGCTTCATTCCTCTGATAGGTTGCATGCATATCCAACTGCGTCAAGTGGAAGTATTTTTGTGTGTCGATTGGTACTGCTATCCCCTGAAAATCAGGTTTGAATCCAACAAAACCACACTAAATCTTTGTCTCAAAGAAAAAAAAATCATTAGATTGGCCGGCGAGACTTCTATCTTGGCGTGCTATAGCCCCCTTTTACTTTGGCAAATACCCCGCATTTAACACGCTGATCTAGTGTGTCGCCTGTCCTTTTTACTGACGCGGGGTGGTGTGTTGAGCTCGCCCTGCCAATAACTCTCCTAGTCTTAACTGTGGGTCAGGTCTAATGTAAACTAATAACTAATAACTAATAATGCAGGGTGGCGGTTGTGGGAGGGATTTGTTGATCACATAACCTGAGTCCAGCCCAATTCATTTTTATTATTTTATAAAATAAGGAAACTGCTGATAAGAGTAACAACAGCAGCAAGAGGTCACAGGTAGGATCTATATTTGCAAGATGAGTAAGTGGGGGGACAAGGAGATCCACGAGCTGCCCATCTTTGGAGCCTTGGACACCGTAAACCGGCGTATGTCTGGAACCACAAAAGATGGTCCATTGTTTCAACAAATGGACACAAAAATGAGAAACTGGGGGCTTTGCAAGAAGCAAAACCCGGCCAAACACTCATCCAGATGTTCATCCATCCTCGTTTTGAAAACTACACAACAGGGCATAAAGGGGGCATAAAGCTTGTTGATGTGGGGACAATTTGTCATTCTACACGCCAACACAGGTTACGTTGTGTAAACGGCTAACACATCCCGACTTCCTTCCCCTCAACTCGCCTTCAGGCCCACAGTGACAAATAACACACCTTGAGTTTATATTACCCAACGCGCTTTTAAACACGCGTTCATCATCCAGCGATAACAGCAGAATCTAATTTAAAAACGCCATATGACATTAAAAGGTAGATCCAGGCGTGTAACAGTGATGTGCAGTCAGCAGTTTTCTATCCCTCCTCCTCCTCCACATCCAACTCCACTGATATGGCAGCTTTAAACTCTCCTGCACACTACCTGGAGTAAAATAAACCTGAGCTTCCTTAAAAAACTTAAATATATAATACATGTAAAGTTCCTTTACCCATTGTCCACATATACATAGGATAAAATCTATGCCATAGCTTGGTTTGCTGTGGATTTATTTGAAAATAAAGCTTGGGCAACATTTGGAAGCTGCTGGAGCTGCTGGAGCTTTTTCAACCTATACTGTCCATCAGCAAGCTTTTACTCCAGGAGTGCAGGGTACTGATCCTGTTGTCATGGACTATTTAGTTCCTGTACAAACAGAGTGAGACTTTGGTTTGCATTGCTGGTCGTAAATCGGATTGGATTGGACTCCATTAGGACTGCCGTTTGTCACTGATTCTATTCAGAATTTTTATGGAAACAATTTGTGGCCAGATGAGGTGGTTTGGGCATCTGGTTAGGATGCCTCCCGTAGGCCTCCCTGGAGAGGTGTTCAAGGGATGTCACACAGGAAGAGGCCCTGTGGTACACTCAGGACATGCTGGAAGAATTATAGATCTCGACTGGCCCAAGAAAGCCTCGGTATTTCTCTGGAGGAGCTAAAGGAGGTGGGCAAGGAGAGGGAGGTCTGGGGATCTTTGCTTGGGTTGCTGCTCCTGTAACCTGAACTCAGAAAAGGAGACGTTAATGGATAGGGTGGATATTTGATGGCAAACATCAGGACTGGGGACATCTGTGCTCCAGTTCTTACATGGAAGTATCAGTTTGCCAAAGATGGGGAGAAAAAATCAAACACTTAGGGGGAAAAAAGAGGGATCTGTATAGACCTTAGTTATGTTGAAATATGGCTGTCTTTTATGGGTTTATACATAGAAGAGAGACGGTGAGAAGAAAGCAACATGTCATGACAAAATGTTATTGCAGAGGATTCACAAGTGTGTACAGCCAAGCAATCAAAATATGGGGGAGCACGAATAAACCGCCACTATCAGGGGATGCCTCTGTACAATGATTTCGTCTCGTGGTTGTTTTCCATGTCTAACGATATGTGATTCGAACCGCCACAACCAGCTTCTATAAAAACACTATGATGCTCAAATGCTCAGAGTATTGTTGGCTTCTCGGAGACAGAAAAGTGATTGCACAATTGTATGGATTTTACTGTATCGTGCATGAAGCATGATTTGAATTCTATTATAAGCTGTCATGCAAAATACAAGGAGAGAAACTGTTTCCCTCACAACAAGAAAAGTTTTGTTTATATGAAAATGATCATGCACTATCAGGATTCATTTGCTATTGTCAAATTGAACTTCTTTAGATAAAACTTGTCAATGCTGTCAGGACTTTTTTTTGTCTCTCATATAAACAGTTCTGGTTTCATATATTTGGTTAAGCATAGTCTCACTCTGGTTAAGGTCTTTTAGATACACTCATCCTGCCTCCCCCACAAACAGCGAGTCAAAGGCGGTCATTGGTTTGTTTCAGGTTGTTCTCTTACAGTTTTTTGCTGCATCTGCACTTCGTCAGAGCCAAACAATTGTGAGCTTGACTCCGAGTTAGACTTAAACAGAGAGCGCACCACTTGTATTTTTAGATCAGTGCCATCTAAAACTTTCAAATCAGAGAGCCAAAGAGCTTGTATAAATAAAATATAGCTGCAAACAGGGATTGACGTCATATCTAGCTTGCTTGTAAGAGTATCAAACAATGAACTTTAAACAGCCTTGAATGCTTGGCCACAGCTGGATCACTGTCTGGTGTGACATCATGGGATACAGAGCAGATTGGAGTATAACAATGACATTCAGTGTTTTTCTCTGTAGGCCCTCTCAGCAGGCCCCTAAATGTGGGCGCCAGGTCATAATATTCTTCTGTGCCCTCAGATGCATGACATTCTGGCACCGACATGGCCCAGGAAGGTTCTTGGGATGGATGCTCATGCCAAAAGCCTTCAAACCTTCCAAATCCCTGGATAGAGCTTTCCAGGGGTCATGCTTGGCTGCCGGGGACTCAGCTTTGCAAAATGTTGAAAGAGGGACAGCTCCAAGCGGAAAAAGATAGGTAGAGAGTGTGAGTAATAGTACGAGACAGCTTTGGTGAATCAAAATTGTACTTTTCAGTGCACAAAGAACAACTGTTTGCTAAATTGTTCATGATGTGAAGACGTTTGTCTGCTTCTTGTTTGGAAAATGAAAAAAATATTTCCTATTGAACTCTCACAACCAACCAAGTCTTTCACATCACTGACTGCCCCCCCCTCTCACAACTCCCACCCATTATCCCATCACACTGATGTTTTCCTACACAGTCCTTTCATTTTTGTCCTTTAATAAGAGTTAAACACTAATTGCAGATTACGGTAACACAACATATCCCAGTCATAAGATAAACATAAACCATTCCCATCCGGGATGAAGAGGAAAAACTGATGGAGGAGTTCACATCTGACTCAACCGCTGAGGTAATTGTAAACTTTAGAGCAAAATAAAAGCCTCTTGCACTGTTGGCCCAAAAAGTCTGCGGCTAATGGCAACAAAATGAAGCCTTTTGTGTGTGTGTGTGTGTGTGTGTGTGTGTGTGTGTGTGTGTGTGTGTGTGTGTGTGTGTGTGTGTGTGTGTGTGTGTGTGTGTGTGTGTGTGTGTGTGTGTGTGTGTGATTTAACCAACAGAACATTGGAAAGAAAGAATAAAGTAGATTGGGAGGAGGATGGGAGGAGAGAATACTTTTTGTGCGAGGGCAAGAGGATGTGAAGGCGAGAGAAAAAGTGAGTGAAAGGAAGGAGATTGAATTTTGTCTTCATAGGTGAGGACACTGCCTGCGAGCAAACAAAAGGATGAAACGATAACCTGCTTCTGATCTCTAACTTATAGTTGGCCAGGACCCTGTCTTTCCAATGACGGTTCCTCCTTTTGATTTCCACCTCTTCTTCTTCTTCTCCTTCTTCTTCTTCTTCTTCTTTTTTTTGCTGCAAGTCTGTACTATCAAATATCAGCTTTAAAACAATTACTTGAGTGCCAGAGGGCTGACATGCTTCATCAGAGAACGAACATGGGAGATTACCTGTCACAGTGTGGAGGAAGTTGGGGAGAAGGATATAGGTTTGAAGAGAAACACAGAAGCGACATAGAAAGAATGGATTCATCCTTTAAAAAATTGAAATTTAAAGACAGCTAAGCTGCTTATTAATTTGGCCGATGTTGCAAATGTTGTACATGCACATGTGCACACACTTGTGCCATCTGTTTATCCCCTGTCTTTAGATGAATACACATCTAGTCGCTGCAGAAGTAGATTATGAGATTAAGTGGTGTGCTTCTGGGAAAAAAAAGAAAGGAACTAAAAAAAATCTGATGGGTGACTGAAGAAAGCAAGTCCAAGGGTGATTCACAGAAATCACTCTTAACTGTTTTTCTTTTGCGTGTGTTTGGTGTTCATGCGCATAGGGGACGTAACGGAGTAAAATACGAAAGAACTGGGTACGCGCAGCTGTGAAATATTGTAAAGTGAGTGTGAAATCACGTGACAGCAAAGAGGACACTGAGGTTATCTTCACTTTGTAATAGCTTTACGGGGAGGAGGGAAATTAATATTAAATCAGCAGGTTTTATAATCGGCTCTGGGTGGGAAGTAATCTGCGGACAATCCCACTGACTTTGTCTCTGATGCTTTTTATCTCCTGTGCTTGCAAAGTTGCTCAAGATTGCCTCATAGATACACCACATAATCCTGGGAGATTAAATGGTTTAACATGGAACTGATGTTGCACTGCTGCACAGAATTCTTAAAACATGGTAAATATGAGCTCTGGCAGAGCTTTGATGTTAAAACACTGCGGGGTCGACGCTTCTTCCTCCTTCCTCTGTTTCTGTGTCCAGCGTCCCCTCTTCTGGCTCACTCTGTGTGTTTAGAAACCGGATCTTATTGCCTAAATTGAAAACGGGACTGCTCCACGAAGTTCAACACTTGGCAGCAGATGCCAGATGTGTAGCTAGCAGCAGTATGTGAGGGGGGGGGGCAAAAGGAAAAGAAGACAGAGGGAGAGATAAACTGAAGAAGAGAGACAAAAGGAGAATAGGGAGGAGCAGGGTAAGGGAAAAGAAAAATGACAAAAAAAAACCCCAAAAAAATCAGAAAAATTATGGTTATTGGCAGACTGGGGCACAGAAGAGAAAGTATGATGAGAAAGGAAGAAAAGAGGGGAAAACAAATGGAGAGGAGTTTAGAAGCTCTCAAACACTTTGCAGTCCCTGCACAGCAGATGCCACATTCTGTCTGGCACAGTGATCCGAGGGCCTGCTCTATTTATACCCTTGCCGTGTTACTTCAGGGCCAGCGCAACACTCACAACACGTACTCATCAAGCATCAGGCTTGTGCAGCCCCCCTGCCTGACTGAAATGAAGCAGGTTAGAGAGGCTCTCTGGGTGGGCTAGAGATGGCAAACAGTGTGGAGGGCGAAGACAACGCACACGTTTGCGCACCTAGAGCATAATATGCGACGGTAGAGAGCAAACAGTGGTCTGAACCTTTTGAATCACCCTCACTCTTGTGATTACGCTCCACCAATTCCACACGGTTATTTATTATTATACATTACTATGAGCTGGGAAACTTTAGGAGGAATATTTGTGTGCAAGTGTCTCGATAGAAAAGCGCTGAGTGGACAGAGACAATCTTGATTTTGAAGTGGCAGCAATCAGTACGCTTCTACATGAAAGTGTTTTTTTTTTCAAAAATGACGGTAAAAAGAGGAGAAAATTGTAGATAAATCATCAGCTTTGTTCTCATCACGAATGGTTACTCCCATGTGGGTGGAACGGAAGCCCGGTAACAGCACAGCTTTAATCTAAAAAGCAGTGTGCTGTGGACGTGTCTTTGCTCGTGCTATATCTGTAATCTCATCTGCCGAGCTATGTTGCATTGTTAAGAAGCAGCGCCCCTGCATGCTAAATGGCCTCTGTTTGTAATCAATCAGCCCAAATGTTACAGAAGCAAAAACAGGGTTCATTACACATCCGCTCAGAGAAGTGACTCCACGCTACACATCCATCAACTTCACACACCAAGGGGCTCATGCAGTGTAACGTTAGCTGGCCGGGAAATGGCGGGGGTGCTCATGCACAAACACAAACACGCTCACACTTTAGTTTGTGACCTATTAAGTTATGTGCAAAAACCACACAAATTCTAATAGGGCAGAACGGGGAGGGGTGTTCAACTGCAGGAATAGTTTATGCAAATGTAATATGAAAGCAATCTTTGAAGGGTCACCTTTGATATCATAGAAGATAAAAGGCGACATCATAATTGTGCGAGTGTTGATGTGGGAGAGTGAGACAGAATCCCCCACCTCTATTTGACCATACAGGATTTTAAAAATGGATGAAAACCCAAGATAATTGCGTGTATAACTGTGTGTTAAGCAGAGGCAGAGCATTCCAGCGGACAGAGGTACAGAGGAGGAGACGGAGCTGTGTAACAGAGAACAAACGCTTCCATGTCTTTGAAGTGGACCCTATTTCCACTCTACACCCCCCTCCACTGTCCATCAGCAAGCCATAAATCTAGGCTCTCATCTGCCGATGTGCCTCTGAAGTTTAGGAATGCCCGTGTAGGGTTTGAAGCCCAGTGAATTATGGGAGCACCTGGGAGGGGTGAAGAGAATGGGGAGACAGAGGGAGGGGGAGTTCAGGGCATTCTGGTACCTATGAAAGGGAGCATGTTGACAGCCAACAAGGCTGATGCATTAGTTCTGGTGCACAACTATCTTAGGTGTGACTAATATGCCTTTGAATGGCGGATTAAGGGTGAAATACAAGCATGCTGACCACATGCACATACCAGTATACACCTACTGTTGTTCCTGGATGGACTGCAGGATTTCAACACCAACGTCTGATGCAAATCAGGGACGGATAAGGACGGAACAAGAGAAGCGGGAATGTTTGTGAAAAGGCAGAGGGTCATAAAAACAAAGCAAGTTTACATTCCTCACAACTGCATGCTCGGAGTCTCCCACTGACCCGTCCTCGCGTCGTGTCACCGACCGCCAGTTTGAATCCGTTCACCAGGTGTGATGTTTTAATCGCCCTTCGAGTCTGTTACAATCTGCGGTGCGCTTGTACAATACGATTGCAGCGCTTATTGAGTGAATAGGGAGACTGCTTTATACAGTGAGGACGACACTGGTTTTATATGCCTTTCAAATTCCCATTCAGCCTAAGAAAACAACCTATAACCCATAACGACGGCAGTAACAGACTTACAGTTATTTTATAAACACTAAATACTTGATTTCAACCAAAGCCCGTCTACCCTTTTTAGCTATGTTAATCATTTATCAATAAGTAAATTAACAGTGCACACCTTACCTGATTGGAAACACTTACTCTAAAGCAAGAACCCTGCAAGGGAGTATTGACTATGACTATGACTATGACCATGGGGGAAAATCCCGGGGGGGACAGGGGGACATGTCCCCCCCATTAGTAAAGCTGTCCCCCCCTAGAATAATTTGAGACAGAATTAATAATTTTGGAACAATGCAGTAGTATTTAGTAGTGATGCACCAAAATGAAAATTTGTGGCCGAAACCGAAATCGAAAATAATAATAAACAGTAAAATCTCATTACACTTAAAACAAGAGTCATCACCAGAAATAATAATAATAATAATAACTTGTTATTTGACAATTTTCACCTGTTTCAAGTAAATTTTCACTTGAAATAATTAGAAAAATCTGCCAGTGCGACAAGATTTATCTTATAAGCAAAAAAATCTTGTTCCACTGGCAGATTTTTCTACTTATTTTTTTTTAACTAAAAATGAGACATTTTAACTAGAAATAAGACAAATATTCTTGTTAAGATTTTGGGTTTTTGCAGTGTATTATGTCAGATGTGCTGTATTATTGCCACCTTCCACCTAATACCATTGTTTTGTATTACTCTAAGAAAGGTCTTCTGCCTGTTTGCGAGATAGAGTTGAAAATGTCAAAATGCTGTATTAAAGGAAGGCTAAAACTTTTATTCCTTGTCCCCCACTGGATTTATTCTCTAAAATGTTACTGTTTATTGTCCCCCCCAACTATGAAACGGGATTTTCGCCCCTGATTATGACTATGACTATGACAGCATGCTAAAAGATTGGATGGAGAGGCACATATCACTCACCAGCTCACGATCCACCCAAAAATCATGTAAATGAGGAAAACACGTAGTTTACAGTGTTGAGCTGATTAGAAAATGCTTTTAAAGAAAAAGGCTGACTGATTCTCTATCTGATGTTGGTAATGCCATTTTGGGATTAAATGCAACCACCCCCCTGCCCGTCCAATCTCATTAAGCGCAGGATAAAGGAATGATTTAATGAATGATGAATGGATTAAATATCAAAATTGTCGTTGAATCATTTCCTGTCCGTGAATAAGTGAATTCATGTACTTATCATTTTACTGAGTGTCTGGATGACAACATGAACGTCCCCACACCGCCTGCCGCCACGTCCACACCGGCAGGCAAAACAAGGAGAATATACGGAAAGAGGCTAAACACAGATGAATAAATCACTTTGATTCACTGCCTTTGCCCTTGCTGGGGAAGCAGGTTTTCTGCCTTGGAACATCTCATAGCCCGACTCTGTACTTTTCAATTTCCTGATGGGCAGCCATAATTTTGAACATTAAAGTTTACTCATATGCAGCAGCTGATCTCAGTGATATATTTCAAGCTCCAAGTGTCCAATAAATCCCTCTCCTTTCTCTTCGAAAAGAGCAATGACAAAGAACTAATGAGGTGGTTTAAAAATCGAAGTGTGGGGGTGGGGGGTTGGGGATTGACAGAGTCAAAATGAGAGAAAATAAATATCCCCCATGTGGTACAGTGTTTTATTACCAAGGACTTTGGAAGATTTAGCTTCTCTTCCTGTAGCATTGATTGTGCAGAAGATGTCTTTGTAAGTGACTGAGATGTGTGGCCCCCCCATTCACCACCACATGCAATCAATCAATGCCCACGGGATTTTAAAATGGTAATATTTGCACAGACCGAATAGATATGAAGTACAAGATTGAGGAAGAGAGTAGGGGAAATAATGGAAATTCAATTCAATTCAATAATACGTTATTAATCCCCGAAGGGAAATTATATGGGTAGGACAGAAAAATGAGAATGTACTGAACTGAGACAAGGAGGGTAAGGCACATTTCTACGTCACAGTCTCTTTTTTCCCCCTTACGGTTAAGCCTTGCTGTTTCACAATATGATATAGCTGATGGTATTTCCTGTTTCACATTGTTGTCTGTTAAATGCTGTCTTTTATTGAGAGGATTTTGAAAAACTCTCACATTTGACATTTCAGATTGGTTGCCAAAGCAAGCAACAGAGTATGAGGCGGATAAACAAAGCTTCGCTGCTAGAATTGCCTCTCAGTGTGAACGGAAGTGAACCACTACAGCCTGCATTGTTCCCTCTTTGGTTAGGGTAATTTGAGGGTGTGATGAAGTGCTAGACGCTAAGCCTCACCCAGCATTTGTGTCAGAGTATAATTGCTGTTGCTGCTGGCGTGGGAGTCCTGGATGCCTCAATCTTATTATCTGAGATGAGTCAAGTTACAGGTGAGACGCGGGCCGGCGCTTTCGTGACAAGCAGTATTTTTAAAGTGCACATGCAGTATTATCCAGTGCATCAGATTGCTGCATTTACTGTTATTTTGTGCAATGCTTATCCTTAGAAGTGCCTTCAAGATAAGTCATAAATATGTTTCCAGACAAGGCTGAACAATGCAGTACATTTTCTTGAGGCCATATTTGTTGATTCTTATGCTCTTCATTATTATTACAGACTCAATTCACCTGAAGCGGATGAAAAACAATGATTTACATCAAATACATATATCATAGAAACAAGCTCCAGGATGGATCCACATTCATTCCTGATAAAGCTGTTCAGCAGGCAGAAATCGCACAGCGTGGTTTGTCTCTATCTAAAACTCACAAACAGGGTGATAGATAAAGCTTTGAGCTTGCAGACTTTTTCAGCGCTCTTTACGTTACTATTCTTCATTGTGGTTGAAACAGACTGTGACTGGCAGTGGAGCTGTAATGGTCATACATTTTGAGCTGATGAGCAAAGCACTATTAGGATATTTGCCTTTGCAACTAATCAACAATGCTATTGTTAATATCTGCTCATCAAACCCAACATACCCAGGCTTTACAAGAGAGCAAGCTAGAAAAACGCTACCGCCACAATCAGAGTCACTAATTGAGACTGCAGCTGTGATTATCGGATGCATTTCATCATTCCTGCACCCCCTGCTTTCGCGCTTACATAAAAAGGGGTGTGGCATACATCATTTGACACTTCTTCCACGCAAAATGAACCTCCTGGCACTTTATTTATCAGAACAGCAGGTTCTGCGAGAGGAAAGTGTGAAGAATACAACATGCATAAAGAAAAATAATAGTGATAATAACAATTCTGCTCAAGTTCAAACAATGGAAGAAGTCTGGCAGGAAATCATTAGCTGTGCAAAGATATTAAGTTTACAAGGTCTAAGACAATAGATTGTCAATACTGTTATATAATCATTTTGTGAAAGCTGCAAAAAAGCTCTTACAAAGCACATATTAAAACACTTTGTGTGGGAGTGCATATATTTGGGTGTATTGTGCCATCACAGGCCCAAATCCGAGTAGTGTAATCAAACCTTATTCTTTCTCCACAGCCTAAACGAGATGTTGCATTTGCTGTCACTCAGACGTAGGAGACGCAAAGCTCTATATCTGATTGAAAAAGGGGAGGAAAAAAAGCTTTCGTACTGTAACTCTGTGGTTTTGTTTGACCAAAGCATGAGGCACACTTTTAATTTAGAGCATATAAGGTACACCTCAACTTCTGAAAAAAGAGTGATGTTTCTCCTTAAAATGTACAACGTGATTCTGGAAAAAGTCCATATTTTTCGGACACTGTCTCATTAAACATTTCATTTTTTAAATGTTCTTTAATATTCCTAGATATATTTGATACTTTAACTTACTTTCTAACTTTATTTATGGCTTGTATGGAATACAAGCCATAATAATAAAACAGTAAAACTGGACATAGAAAAAAAACATGGTTACCATAGTAACATGATAGCAACCCCTGGATCTAATAAATTCTAAATTCAATATATTCAGTGCTGAAAAGAATCAGTCTGTTGTGCTTTGATCAAATCTGGACATTAAGATGAGGGCTGAATTATTGAATTTCTGTCATTTGACGAATCCAACGTTTCCTCAACAGCCATCAAGTGCTTCCAATTTGGTTACCACGTGAGGCATCCTGGTCAATACCTCCACCCGATGATCCGTGGTTTGATGTGATCTGGGATGGGGTCTTGATAGAATCACATAAGTCACTCCGGCGCAGGTTGGGAGGTGATTCTGACAGGTTTCTCTATGTCACAGGAAATCCTG
This sequence comes from Cololabis saira, assembly GCF_033807715.1. Taxonomy (NCBI): domain Eukaryota; kingdom Metazoa; phylum Chordata; class Actinopteri; order Beloniformes; family Belonidae; genus Cololabis; species Cololabis saira. The sequence continues at coordinate 29,406,747 of NC_084591.1, forward strand.
GCCTCAGACTCGACGAACCTCGTGAGCCCACTTATCACAAGTTGTAGAATATCTCTCACACAGCTGTTTTGGTAAATAAAAATGGTTAAAATATGATCTCCCCCCCCAAGCTATACAGACATTGGTCACGTTCACATGAATGTTCCTCATTCAGAGAAGCCTTGAACGTGAATGAGAAAGCCACAGTGCATGTGATACTGGCAATTGTGTGAGACTGGACCGCAAATGAAGGAGCATATATCACTTCCTCCTCGTGGAATTAGAGTTTTTCTCACAAGATATCACATCACCACATGGATCCATTTTAGCTTTTCCAAATGTGTGTACTCAGTGCGTTTATATGCACTAACAGAAATTTGAATTGTTGCCCTAGTCCGACTGATATTTGAACGTTTTAAAAGCCATCTATACACCTTAGCAGGGTCGTGGTCGAACCGAACTGAAGCTCTTGAGATTAAGCTTTTAGTCCCAGATAATGGGGTCCTAATCCGAGTTATTCTGGCGTGTATTATTCCGGCAACCCATGCTTGGCCGAGCTACTGACTGCCCCGGGCCTCCCCCTTCCGGAAGTGACGAGCCACGGGATCGGGAATAATAACAGTCACGGCATCACAACAACACAGTAACAGAAGAAGAAGAGGGAGGGAGGGAGACAAAATTTTCAGAGCTACAAATTTACAGAGCTGCTGCATCATTAGTGTCCATTTTTTCGCACTTGTTTACTAATTGTACCGGAAGAATGCCGACGCGAAAGTGCGTGTGGCGCCACCTAGCGTCGCCGAGTCGAATGTACCTCACTCAATAATCAATTGTCTTCTTGCCCATGTACTGTATACTTGGATTTCTCTGAACCTCCATTTTAATCCTTAGCTAGATTGTTGCCGATAGTTTGATTTAGATGTGCATGTAACCACAGTGAGTAATCTGCATGTTCTTATTGGTACAAGTTTAATTCCACTGTTGTAACAGCATCTGGGAAATGACCTTACGATAGCAGGCCACAGAAAAAAACAACAACCTATTAGTCTCACAGATACTTCACACATTGTTGAGGAAATGGTAGTTGAGAAGAGCAGTTAAAATATTGATATAGTTTCAGGCATAGAGCAGTTCAAACACTATAAAATTTAAGTTGGCTTTTGTTCATTTGGCTCAGACGGTGTGAAAAACGGCGAGGTGCTGCTGCAAATTCATGGTGGGGAAATCCAGTAATTATGCATTTATTTAACAGGGTGAAATGAACCAACTGCTACTGTGTTTGTCTACCTATTAAAGTGACTGCAGCTTTTAACACATGTGCTGTGTTTTAAATGAAATAAAAAATCTTTACTCTGAGTAACTTGGTGAAGCTGACGTTGAAAAATGTCAGGGAAAAACTCCAGGGTACTACCTCAAACCTGGCTGCAACACATTCAGTTTCCATCAGATTAATATAAAGCAGAACATGTCTGAGGGGGATTTATTGCCCATTACGCCATCAACACAGTGACAACCTCATAAAAACCCTGCGCCGCAATGGTCAGGGACTGTACTGATCTTTTAATTGAAGTTTCGTTAAGGGCACTAACAACATTAAATTAGCTCTTATCCCTCCTGTCACACATACTTCTTCATGATGAAATACAACATTTAAGGACCCTTTTTGGACAGTGCTACTCTTTCTCTTGAGGCATTTTGAAGAACCCCCTCCCCCCAGGCGACCAAGAAGAACTGGAGCTGGTTGAAGTTGGGAACAGGATTTTCTCCAGATATTTCAAGGTAACAACTCCATCAGACAGTATTGCTGTCAAGGACATAGAAGGGATAACAATGTGAGAGCTGAAAGATTTCCTGGCTCGCAGTGCTGCCAAGAAACTAAGTCCAAGTTCATAAACTCTAAAACAGAAAAGCGTGAAATCTTACATGCTTCATTTGGTTTACCGGTATATTTATATGGAGCCTTCTCTTTGTTTTTTTGCATTCCTGTGTTCTTCTGTATCTCGCTGTGCGCCACCTCACCTGAGAGTGAGATCTGTCCAAACATGTAAAAAAGAAGTCAGCTGAAGCTCTCCTGTTTGTTTCTTTCTCAGCTCTTGTCAGAAGCCGGCTCCTGGACACCTGCCTGCCTCTTAAACATGTCTTCATGACTGTGCGCCTCAGTGCCCCCCAGTTCTGACTTCAATCTTGTCTGTCAACCCATCTACTTAAGTGATTGACCGTCATGACATTTTCTCACAGTTAGCTTTAATCATGTCAGAGTAATGACGTACTATTAAGGGATGAGGAAAGCTGTAGAATTTGCGCTGTACCACACCAACTACCGGCGGCACAAAGTGCAATTTACATAGAAATGACCATATTATTGAGCACTGGAAAAGCCAATGGGGGCTATAATTCAAAGGGAAGATTGAGAGTAACCACATGCAGGTCTCCAGCAGGGTACAGCCTCCTGCCAACACTAATGTCCAGAGTGCAAGTGGTCAGCTAACAGGAAGGAATGTGCTGGTTCAGCAGGTTGTAGGTATTTTGTCACCAAGTATGTAATGTGGTTTGCCTCTAACATCAAAGTAGGGAACAGACGGGCCAGTGCTGACAATGTTTTAACTTCTCAGTCTGATGATTTATTGTCATTTTTCACACAGAAACCACCAATGCACCGCAATTTTGACAACATCATCTGAAGTCACCTGCCCTGAATCCACGTCCACACTACTTACAGTGGGGCAAAAACATATTTAGACAGCCACCAATTGTGCAAGTTCTCCCACTTTAAAAGATGACTGAGGCCTGTAATTTTGATCACAGGTATATCTCAACTATGGGAAATGAAATGAAAAAAAAACCCAGAAAATCACATTTTCTGATTTTTAAAGAATGTATTTGCAAATTATAGTGAAAAATAAGTATTTGGTCAATAACAAAAGTTCATCTCAATACTTTGTTATATACCCTTTGTTGGCAATGACAGAGGTCAAACGTTTTCTGTAAGTCTTCACAAGGTTTTCTCCACTGTTGCTGGTATTTTGGTCCGTTCCTCCAAGCAGATCTCCTCTAGAGCAGTGATGTTTTGGGGCTGTCGCTGGGCAACACAGACTTTCAACTCCCTCCAAAGATTTTCTATGGGGTTGAGATCTGGAGACTGCCTAGGCCACTCCAGGACCTGGAAATGTTTCTTACGAAGCCCCTCCTTCGTTGCCCGGGTGGTGTGTTTGGGATTATTGTCATGTTGAAAGACCCAGCCATGTTTCATCTTCAATGCCTTTGCTGATGGAAGGAGGTTTTCACTCAAAGTCTCACGATGCATGGCCCCATTCATTCTCTCCCTTACATGGATCAGTCGTCCTGGTCCCTTTGCAGAAAAACATCCCCAAAGCATGATGTTTCCCACCCCCATGCTTCACAGTAGGTATGGTGTTCTTCGGATGCAACTCAGCTTTCTTTCTCCTTCAAACACGACAAGTTGTGTTTCTACCAAAAAGTTCTATTTTGGTTTCATCTGACCATATAACATTTTCCCAATCCTCTTCTGCATCATCCAAATGCTCTCTAGCAAACTTCAGACCTGGACATGTACTGGCTTCAGCAGGGGGACACGTCTGGCCCTGCAGGATCTGAGTCCCTGGTGGCGTAGTGTGTTACTGATGGTACTTTGTTACTTTGGTCCCAGCTCTCTGCAGGTCATTCACTAGGTCCCCCTGTGGTTCTGGGATTTTTACTCACCCTTCTTGTGATCATTTTGCATCTTGCGTGGAGCCCCGGATCGAGGGAGATTATCAGTGGTCTTGTATGTCTTCCATTTTCTAATAATTGCTCCCACAGTTTATTTCACACCAAGCTGCTTAACTATTGCAGATTCAGTCTCCCCAGCCTGGTGCAGGTCTACAATTTTGTTTCTCCCGTCCTTTGACAGCTCTTTGGTCTTGGCCATAGTGGAGTTTGGAGTGTGACTGTTTGAGGTTGTGGACCAGTGTCTTTTATACTAATAACCAGTTAAAACAGGTGCCATTAATACAAGTAACGAGTGGAGGACAGAGGAGCCTCTTAGAGAAGAAGTTACAGGTCTGTGAAAGCCAGAAATCTTGCTTGTTTGTATGTGACCAAATACTTATTTTACCAAGGAATTTACCAATTAAATCAGTAAAAATCCTACAATGGGATTTCCTGGTTTCTTTCCCCCCATTCTGTCTCTCATAGTTGAAGTGAACCTATGATGAAAATTACAGGCCTCTTTCCTCTTTTAAAGTAGGAGAACTTGCACAATTGGTGGCTGACTAAATACTTTTTTGCCCCACGGTATGTACAGCAAGTCACACTAAAAGAATTAGATTCCAACTAAAACATTATCTTAAAACAGGTCAAACTACACAACACTTTAGCCCAACTATTTAAATGTACACTCTCAAATTGATTAATAAGTTCACGTACTTTAAATAATATTACGGCTATAGCGACTATCCTGGCAAACAATTAGCCACTCGGCTGGGTGCAGGACGGGACTGCTTTTTTGACACGCTCAGCTGGATGGATGAGTGAATGAATGAATGAATGAATGAATGAATGAATGAATGAATGAATGAATGAATGAATGAATGAATGAATGAATGAATGAATGAACGAACGAATGTCCACAGCGACGTCCACTGTCGGGTGAGGATCCCATTTATTATCGTTAATTTCAAAGCAAAGTTTATATTATGGCAAAACTGTTTATGGAGTGATCTGAATAATTGTGATGGTTCTGGCTGGTAGAAAAGTTGTCTTACAGAGCGGTAAAAAACCGTGCGGTCTTCCCTGTCACCCATGCATTAATTGGCCGCCCAGTACACCTGCGCCTAAATACCAATTGCACCAGTAGTGACATGGACCCAAACCACCATCTGAACTGCCACCTAGTGACAACTTGTAAGTAAACAAAAAGACTGAAATAAGCAGACAAATAATGGCTCCTACAATGACAAAACATCTAACAAAAAAGAAGTCAAACTAACAAAAGAAAAATGCTGAAAAAACCCCTCCACTTGGTCTCACCCATTAATTCGATCAATGACATCACCAAAGTTATGAAATGCTGGACCCGCCCCCTCCCAAACATTATACCTGCATGGTGAGTCGTAGAAAAGGATCACACAAATTGCAAGTATAATCAATACAATATTCAACCTATAACTAAATAACTATAACTTAAACTAACATTGTGTGTTTGATTTCATCTACATAAATACTTTGATATCGATTTCTGCATAATGCCACCACGAGCAAACCCAGTGAAGCACTACTGCAACAGCAAATTAAAGCAAATTAAACACATGTAAAGATGAAATGTATTGTGGAGGATGGAGTGACGAGTGGTGACGAAAATAAATCACCTACTTGGTCACAAAGTATCACACGTCCTCTTGCCCTTCTGCGTATCGATTCCCACCGCGCTTCAGGCGAGAAGAGGATAAAACCATCAGCAACACGCGCAGCACATAAAGAGTAAGAGGAAAAAGACACTGCTACTGACAACATGCGTTTTCATGCAAGATAAAGTTCCCCTAAATGCTGATTTAGAAGACAGAGAGAATGTTTTCAGATGTAGAGGCTGAGTTTGTGAACTGACACCCCATTTAAATGCGCCGGCATCCCTTCATACTGGCTTGGCAGTCATGGCCACATTTACAGCCTCTTAAGGCTATTCAGCTCTCTGCTGGATTCAAGGGTTTATTGACAACCACCAACTACTCAATCCCAGTCTCTCTCATAACATTTGCATAAAAGTAGCTTAATTACTACCACAATCTGAGCTCAACGCAGATGGAAAGAGAAAGACGCATTCAACAGTAAATGATAGATTATCTCCCCAAGTGTATGATCAGTTATTCGTTCCTGCAAAAGACAGAAAAAATCCCGTCAAATTTGCATAAGCATACTGATTCACATTTACATAGAGATGACTGCAAAACAGCATGTGCTTGAAACAGGTCCCCTGGCTGTACCAAGGCATCAACGGGAATCACCCCGAAGAATGATCAAATCTATCAAGCATGTCAATCAAGAGATGTGCAACATTACAGAGAAAATACGTAGAAAGAGAGCAAACATTCAGACATAAGGGTTCGGGCTTGAGTAATCCTGGATGACGTGATTGGAATTCAAACTAAAATGGATGTCCTTAACTTCATAACAGCAATAAAATGCTTCATTCAAATTTGCTTAGAGCCCTCTTTCCTCACCGTCATGACCAGTTTCTCCCACTTATATCACTCATTGCACATCATAATCGAAAGTTACCAAATTAAAAAGAATGGTTTGGTATGTTCTAGACAAAAAAAAAAGACAGAGGAACTAATCTGTCGTCTGCATAAAAATGCAAATGTTGAACATGAACTCAAATTATTGTGAGGCTACGAGTGTCTGCTGTCTATGATCTGACATTTTGCAGACCTTGTCTGAGGGACAGTGCATGACAAATGGGATAGAATTAAGTGATGAAATTAATCGGGACTTATTTTTATCTATCCTATGACGTGCACGAGGCAAATCGTATTAAGGACAAATAAAGGGAATTCAAATCAAGGTTAAATCGTACTTGTTTCTGAAACAGTTTAATGGATTATGCGCAGATCACCGTTTCTGTTTGTGTGTGTTGCTTTAAACCTACTAATATAATAAAATCATTTAACAAGGAACCCAAAATAATCCCACTGTGTTATCTGATGTTTTTTGGCTATGTAAAAGAGTTCTATTGCCGTTGAAGTAGCAGATTAGTTTACCTTCTAAAAGTATGACAGCGACAACATCTGATTAGACTTTTAACCACATTGTGATTTGCTGTGATGAAGGTTGCTCAAGCCAATTCCACACTTGGAGATGTCAGTTAATTGGATGAAAACATTGCGATTTGGGAAATATCTCGCATACGCAGGACTCAACTCGCTGACATGTAACCTTTAACAAAATCACCTCTTGTTTTCTAACAATTGGAGTTAGATGACAGTGATAAACATTGCAACACAAGCTTCTAGGATTTGTTCAGCGTTAAGACTCGAAGCAGCGGGCAGCGACTGACCTGCCAGCCCCAGGTAACCTACAGATGGGAAGCAGGTATTGATTTCTTTTTTAAGAGCAACACGCAGTGCGGTGTGCGTGCGATCACCTCTGACTATCGTGTCTGAAGTCAGAAGAGCACTGACTTCTGTTTCCAAGTGTTAAATTCTCTGCTTGTGATATCACAACGGCGTAAAACACACTTTTTGAAATAAAAAGTAAATCGAGTACAATCTTTAGACATCTTTACACATATTTTTGCTTAAGTTGATATGGAAACATCTCGCCCCCGTCTCATCCTTCCAGTCAGCCTCTGAATGCCTCCACCTCCTCCATTGTCCCGCCTAACCATGTACAACGCTTTTGTCCTTATACTTACAACAGCGTTTTGAACAAAGACGTGCTTTGTGCCACCTCTGCAGGCACACCACAGCGTGAATGTACAACCTCCACACTGTCAAAAGCCCCTCCAGTCATTTATTCAGCACCCCCAGTTTGCCCACCATGGCTTGTATGCATTCAGCTGTGACTAAGTGACTCCCAATGTTTCATAATGAAATCATTCAGTCATGCGCAGGAAGTTCCTTGCACTGTGCAGTCGTGAAAGAATGCCAGTTATGTCCGTCCACTTGCACGTGGCGGTATTCATCACCTGACGTCTGGCAAAAGCACCCGCAAAATTTGAAATGAGTCAATAAATTAGTGCTCTGACCTCAAATGCATTTTTTTCAGGCTTGAATTTCACATCAGATCTTTTTTTTTTTTGTTTAAACAAGGCAATGGCCACCAGGGTGTTAATTTAGCTCGCCTCACACTGAGGAAGGAAGTGGAGGGGGTATGGCTAGACCAGCTTAGTGCAGTACAAACATTAGAAAAGTCTGTGTCCTCTTACTTCCAAAATGCAAAAATGACCAAGTTGCAAGCTAAGTCGAAAAGACAATGGCCCCATACTGGAAACAAAGATCAGCTGAGGTTAAATATTAACAAGGCGTGCCCTCACTCTACATAGAGCATGAGAGCACGCTTTGTGCATTCTTCTTTCCACAGGATGTACAAAAGAAAGTTGAGAATCAGTTACTGCAAAATGGTGACATTGTTCTCTCATGTCTCGGCTGTCGTTAGAAATATTCAGCTCTAAAACTTTCTCATCGCGAGCATTGTTCTACAATGCAATAATGCTGTTTTTACCCTTCACTTTCTGTAGCGATTCAGCGAACAAGAAAAATGTCCTAATTAAAGAGCGGTTTATCTGTTGGAGCGCAGGTTTGATAGTTGACCCTAATCAGTTTTAAAACTGGAGAATCTATGCAGTCACAACGGTGCTGATTGGAAAAGAACATATAGACGTTTCTAAAATGTTGCACCGCTGCTGATAAATTGCTGCATTCACTTGAACAAGATTCTCCTATAATGACCTACTGATAATCCTGACTGGAGATACTTTTTTTTTTTATGGGAAAAAAACCAAGTTAACAATAGTTTATGCGCACAGCTGGTACTCTTTTCATTAGCCGCCCCAGCCGTATCTGTGTGCTGATGTGTCCATGGAGATGATCCTCCCGCAGCTCCTCTGGAATGTTTGCAATGTGCACAAAGAAGAAGATCGGCTCAAGTACCTGGGGTTTCTGCCTGGGCCTGCCTGGCTGGGGCCCCTAGCTGCATGACTATCTGAGCCTCGATTCACTCTCTTATGAAAACAAGCACATTTGTAGAAACCAGCGAAACGCAGATATGTAGAAAGTAAAGGCACAACAACCTACTGCCACCGGTGCCATGAGCGAAGACGAGTATGAATCCACATTACAAAATTGTGTACATAAAGACTTTGTTGCTGCTGGGGCTGGAAACGGCTGATAAAGGCCAGGCAGGAAGAGTGAATGAAGAACACATGTGAACAATTATAGAGGGATTCAACAAACTCTTTGATTTCCCCCCATTAGTGTTATTGCCACTGGCACAGTCCTGAGTTACAAGTACTTTCTTGTTCAGAGGATTTAAAAAAAAAAGAAGCTAATTAAGAAAATGAAACTTTAATTTTGCATTTAAGCAATAAACCGAGTTGACAGTGATGTTAGTAATGTGCGCAGATGTGCAGCAGAGAGGGCGAAATGTTGATGATGTACAGATGGGGGAAATCAGGCGAGGCAGGAAAGAAATAAGGTTACGAGTCTGGTTTGGACTTGGAGACCTTGTTTTAGAATTGTTTTTAATCCCCGGTGTCTGCGGCTTGTCGCAAATCTCCCTACAGCGCATGACCGGGCGTGCTTTGAGAACACTGTCCAGGTGCAGGTGCAGCCTTAACAACCCCCTTCAGGCACGAATGTATAACTGAGCTCTTACCTTATTAACATGGCCTGCTTTCACCCACATAACAGTCAGTGCAAATCCTGATCCCCAACACCCTATTACGCCTAAGGCTGTAGAAAACCTCCAGTCACTGCTACTCACACCTTTGTGGTGCTGAAGAACAAAAAACACAGACACAGGGGTCGTTAGCTATGTGGAATAAACTGAAAATACCAAAATGTAACTCATATTTGCCCTCATTTTTGCAAGTGTAGCAACTGCTAGAGCTGTATCTGTTGACTTCGTGAAATGATAAAAAAAACAAGTATGTGAGGTGTGGGATAGCTAAAGGCTGGAAAGAATTAAGCCTTCAAAGGGTTTGAGGAATTTTCCGCTGATGTGCCTGTAATGTTAGAAAGGGAAATCAGACACAGAACTGGACCTGCAGTGGAACGAATAAAGACAGGGTGCTTGCAGAGGGGTCACATTAAAAAGTGATTAAGCGATCTGAAAGCGTGAACTATAAAACAAAATGATTCTTAAACCGAAGGGCTTTTTACCTCATTTTTCTTTTTCATCTTGGAAACCACTTATCAATCAGAGAAAAAAACAAAATGGCTTGCAATAAAGCTGTCTTGCGGGGCCGGTCTCGCATCGGTACGACAACATCTGTCCATCATGTGTGCCCACCTAACGCAGACCCAGTTTATACTCTATGAATTATTGCAATGCTCTTCAATGTGAAAGAATGACGTTAGAATAGAACAGAACAGCTCATTTCAAACCACGCCAAGAAAACGTCACCTGTCTCCTTGAGTGCATCACTCTGTGTGAGATTATAAAGGGGATTAGAAGGATTCCTGTTGTAGCATGCCTGTTGCTGACAGGGAGGCTTTTTGGGAACTGTGTGCTCGCACATGATATTCCTCCAACACAATGTGAGCACTGTACGAGCAAGCACAGACTGTGGAGGCTTCAGACTCTCCTCAGCCTCCACACAAATTATGGAAATACTGTCTTTGATAAGGCAGCTAAGTGCAGACCACACACGCAGCACAAAGACTACCAACACCCAAATTATATTACTGTGTATTTATCAAAACATGGGAAGGTTTTGGAATGTTACAATACAAATTAATCACTTTTAGACTCAAAACTGCTTCGTCAGACAATATTAACAATACACTGAACAAATACAGGATAGATATGACACAGCTGTGAGTTTAAGGCTGACTATGCAAACAAATGTACAAGAGTGCAAGTGCTACTTATTACAATATGTGCAAATTATTGAGGGATGTCAACAGAAATGTGGTACTCGAGAAGAGTCAACTTAGGTTAAGGCTTAACGGGGTATCATTGGGATTATTACTGAACACAGACTCCATCCTACTCTTTACATTTGTTCTTATTATTAAGTTTAGCGTACGTGGGGTGAAACAGACAAGGTGTCATCTTGTCTCCCCTATGTGAGGCCACAAATATTCAGTCAGCAGATTATAAACACGTGTCAAATGTACTTATTTATAAAGGAGGCAGCGCATTATTCACAAGAGGTAGTTCAGATGGATATTCAAGACAGTTTTTTTGTGTAAATCGCATCAGTTTAGCGCAGGTGTAACCAGTACTCGAGTTGAGGGGGGATGAGGGGGGATGGCATCCCCCCTGAAATAAAAACGGTCAAAATCATCCCCCTGTAAAACTGCCATCCCCCCTTTCCATCCCTTATGTCATTTCATCAATGAATGTGGTTTTACTGCTATTTCAACATTTAGAGTCATCACCAAAAATAACACCAGAAAAATAACTTATCTGACAATTTTCACCTGTTTCAAGTATATTTTCACTTGAAATAAAAAGGAAAATGGCAGATTTTTCTACTTATTTCAAGTGAAAATCTACTTGAAACAGGTGTTTTTTCCAGTGATGAGTCTTGTTTTAAGTGTAATGAGATTGTTTTACTAAAATGAGACATTTTAACTAGAAATAAGACCAATATTCTTGTTAAGATTTTGAGTTTTTGCAGTGATCCATTATACCTATCCTGTGAAGGACAGAGGCATATTGATAAGTTCAGAAAACTGTTTTTATTTTTGTGTTTTGATGTATTTGATGTAAGCCCAGTGGATATTTAAAGCTTACAGAAGGCTGCATTTAACTGCTGCTATGTCATTCCTGCAGTATTTCTGCAGGTGTTTTGGTCAGTGTTATTATTTGTAATATATTATATTATTTGTAATCAGCACAAATGATCTGTCCCCATATGATAAAATCCACCATCCCCCCTGACTTTTTTTACAACTCGAGTACTGGGTGTAACGTTTGAAAGGCGGACAAACGCATCCATCTACCGTGCGTGGCGCCGCGTCACGGCGTGCTGTACTTTTCTTTGCAACGCAAAACGTGTTCGTGTAATCTGTCTATTCTGTCCTGGAGAACACCCGCGTGCTCGTCTGAGAGAAATCCTAATTCCTGAGACAAAGGCTCGCTGTCTCTGTAGAGCTCCAGCAGCCTCCGCCTGGAGTCCCCGCGCCTGTGCAGCTCCGCCAGCCGCCGCGTCGTGCTTCTCCTGAACACGCACACAGAGTTCAGCACGGAGCTGTGGTATTTCTCCCACATGTTCAGCACCCGAAAGCCGTGCACGAGCCCGGCCTCGTTGTCTATGAACACCAGCCGCCCCGCGGGCGTTCTGAGGAGGTTGTTCGTGTCTCTCTCCATCACGCGGGAGTCCCACTGCAGGCTGAACAGATTGCTGACGAGCCTGTCGAAGTTTGCGCTCAGGTAGTCGAGCAGGATCAGGTCGCTCCACTGCAGCAGCTCCAGCAGCTCCGGGGGGCTCTTGTCCCGGAGCCCCGGCAGCTGCGGGTGCAGGCCCAGGCTCTCCTGCCTGAGGGGGGCAGGGGTGACCACCCCGCTCAGGTTGGAGATCCACTCCGTGAGGGAAACCACGGTGCCGTCGCTCCACTGCAAGCCGGCGCTGCGCGTCCGCACCGCCGCCCACTGCTCGCTGTAAGCGCTCACCCGAGACAGCGCCAGCGGGGGCAGGTTGGTGATGCCCAGCAGACTGGCCAGGTAATAAGTCAAAGTTTCTCCTTGCACCTGGTCCGGGTTTATCCCATAACGCACGCACGCTTTAGTCCCGTCCGCCAACGTGGCCAGCTGGTTGGATCTCCTGCCGCATCCGCGCTCCAGCTTCACCACGCGGGATGACCTGGCTCTGGCTCTCCAAGCCCGGGCGTGTTCCTCCGTGAAGCCCGCGGGGAGGAGATCTTCCAGCCACTCGCTCCAGAATATCCCATTCTCCACCGGAGACCTGGCCGCAGCCTCCCCCCGCGCTGCTGACCTCTTGTTATCCCCGTCCACATGGAAATGGCTGGAGAGGTTGTGCGCCCCGGCTCTCCTCCCTGGAGCTGGAACGGCCAGCAGAGCTCTGAAAGTTTTGGCTGAGAGGTCCTCGGGGACTGGGAGAGCCCGGTGCGGGGACGCGGACACCCGGCGCTTGTGTCGGCCCACGCGGTCCTCCAGCGCGTTCCAGGCGTAGAAGACGCTCCCCAGGGCGCACAGCAAGAGCACCGCGAACAAGTTTGCCCAAACGGCCCTCATCGTGGTGAATTGGCCCCGGCTTTCCCCTTTTTATTTTGATGCGGTGTGATGAGGAGCAGCTCTCTTTAGTCCCCGCTGGAGCTGGAGCTGGTGCAGCGGTGAGCCGCGCGCCCCCGACGCACCACGGCGCAAAACACAGACCGTTTGAGAGCGCAGCGAGAAGACAGCCTCTTACTCTGCGTGGATCTCATCTCACCGTCGCCTTCAAGCGCAATCGGGGAGCAGAAAGAGCAGATATCATCTTTAATTCTCCCTTACAGCCCCACTGGCAGTGGCATCGCGGGGGCTTTCTGTCTGCACGCCCCCCGCGCCGATCATCCTCCCTCCCTTCCCTTCCCTTGCCTTGTGCCGGGCGCTGACTGAGCCTGATTTGTGGTGGCGAGGACTTGCAGAGACACTAGGCGGAATCACGTGACTCAGTCCCGAGGTGGTGGGCGGGTCGTGGGAAGGAGGGTTCACAGAGGAGCAAGCAAGTGCACCGTGCACGATGATGAGAGGATGGTGTGGTATTCGTTCAAGCAGTCATTATGATAATTAATACCTTGAGCATAGGCAGCCTACTTTGGAATTAATCTCACCGTTTTAAGCAAATCGTATTCCGCGCCTCTGTATCAGAATCAGAATCAGAAATAAGTGTAATGCCAAGTTTGTTAAACACACACAAGGAATTTGTTGGGGTGATTGGTGCAATACAAAGAGCAAATATATAATGGAAAGAGAAAAGAGAAAATGTACAACATGAGGTTTTAAAGTGCCGGATATGAGTCTGTGCAAAGTTGACCTACAGTAGGATGTGCGTTAATGTAACGCATAGGGTCAGGATTGGAGTCTTTACGTTAATGTAACGTAGAGTGGGGTGGGGGGATAGTCTGTGGTAGACGGGGGAGAAGGGGGTCCGGGGCCTTGTTGATGAGGACAGCTGCAGTCGGGAAAAAACTGTTTTTGTGGCATGGGGTTTTGGTCCTGATGGAGCGCAGCCTCCTGCCAGAGGGAAGAGTCTGAAACAGTTTGTGTCCGGGGTGGGAGGTGTCTGCCGCAATCTTTCCTGCATGCTTCAGGGTCCTGGAGGCGTGCAGGTCCTGGAGAGAGGGAAGGTTGCAGCCAATCACCTTCTCTGCAGAGCGAATGATACAAGATGGATATCTGTGTCAGGGAGGATGAGCACACGGGTGGAATGAAGCTCTGGCCTGCTTTGATTCACTTCATCCAAATGCATTATTCTGTAGATTTTAAAGCTTGTCCACTCTTGGGCACTGTTGACTCACAGAAAAACAGCCTGCAGCGCTGCAACACTTGTGTTTGTTATTTTGGCTCTGCCTGTAGCTTCGAACTCTTAATTTATCTGACAAGAACCGGTTCACATCAAGTCATGTTCAGAAGTTAGTACCCTCTCTCTTAACTCATGGGTTTTATGCACCAGGACATAAATATCTAAAAGCAGTGGAGAGTAAGCTACTTTATGAGCTTTGTAGTCTTTGTTTTTGCATTTTCTTTCCGCGTTGCTTTTGTTCAATAAGTAATGACAGTAGTGCTCATCTGGTGTAGTATTAACCTCATTTTAAGATCCGGTAACAACTTGTTCTAATACATCAAACTTTTGTGCTTTCAGCCACATTTCATTGTCTTGACAGACATTTATTGCATTACTTTTTCTTTGGAAAGGGTAATCGTTCACAACTCTAATTTATGTTGAAGATTACATAGATCAACAAGAACTGACAAGGATTTGATCACATTCACCCACTCACCTGCTGTGCATGACAGCCGAGAAATGCTCATTTCATTACTGATCAAAGTTTTTACCGAAAAAAGCAACATGCACGCAAATATACTTAAACACATTTTCCACATGCAATTATTTCTCATTAATATTTTTCCACAGGCTTTGTGATTCCACTCATGTATTGAAACTGTATCTTGAACCGTAGTTTCCTAATCAAATTAATTGGGTCTTTTTATAAACCAACATCCCGGACTAGTAAATCGCCTCAAACAAAAAGACAGCAGCAGACAAGAATTAGTACCAGTGAGCTACAGGTCTGCTAATGTATGCGGCGATCCCCTTAAGCTCAAAAAGCCTTATCTCCATGCAGCTATTTGTGTTACTTCACAGCTTCAGGAGATACATTTTAACTAACATAGAAAACAGCTATGCTCATTTGTTGCGTGGCTATTCAGCACTTCATATAGAAACAAGAGTTAATTGTGTCTAATGTTTTTCTCTTTTTTTGCAGTCTACAGTGATCTGTTTCATTCGAGCCTGCGTTTTATCCTGCGTTGTAGATTGGCAGCTGTCCCTGCACAGGTCCGGAACTCAGAATCTCTGGGTTATGTGCAAGAATCTCCATACATGGTTTGTGTGTTGGTGCATGGCTGAGTGTTTTTTTTTTTTTTTTAAAGATCAGATAGGAAGAGTGAGCTGCTCTGGAGGTGGAGTTTTTCAGTCTGATGCTAAAAGCAAATTAGGCCTTGCTGCTTTCACTCTGTATCTGCTGCCCTGAAATGAAAATAACTACTTTCACTCACCCTCGCTTTGAGACTAATGCGAGACTGCAGAAATCTGAAGTCTAGTCGTGGATATTAAATTTGACCTCAGCGCATTGCTGGAATTCTGTCCGGCGTGTGTTGCTTTTTAGGAGGGTGGAATTGTATTGACCGTCTCAGTCTGTGGTGGTGGGCCCTGCGGTATCCCTTTCCATCAGCACAAGTGTGGGCACATTCACATATCAAAGGTATCTGTTTCATGACCCGCGTTATCAGCTGGCCAGCCAACCTCCGAGCCCCCCCCCCACCTCCTCTCAGCACTCCTGTAACCCCGTCCGATGCATTCCTCCCGTATAGCCCTGGTGGGGCTGTAACATGGGGAACGCTCCTCTCCACCAGTCATGGCTGCCCCCAGTCATGCGCCACAGGGAAACAAGAGAACGTCTGCCATTCTGTCTGCGGTGACATAGTACACCCATCATGAGCTGTCTGACAACACCACAGCTGTGATACAATCTCGCTTTCTCTGTGTGGATTCCGTCTGCCAGCGCAGATGGACGCAGGCAGGGGCTCCAGACATAAAGACGTGGAGACATAGGAGGAGAAAGTGCAGTGGGCTTGTGCCACCTAAGGTTAGTTCATGCGGGGTAATAACTCAGAGGTCCCTTGACACTTTGCAGCACTCTGTTTCCTGGACTGAATAATGAATGTGCAAGGCTTCCATTAGCGCTGAAAGCTACGATCATTTGAGAGGGTCTGACAATACCTCCCAATCACTCATACTTTGGGACGAGAAGGGGAGCTTCACGGGAATGAATCTGTTTTCCTGGTTTATGTTGGTAATAAATACGGCATGTGACAGGGGGTTCTTGGGACAGGTCTGAACTTGTGTTGAGTTTTTTTTTAAAAAGAGAGAAGATATGCCAGTTTGATTTAGTATTCATTCAGTATGGCTTTTAAATATACTAAATGAACTGCCGGTGTGTAAACTGGATCCAGGAACTGGGATCCTGCCATCTCTTCAAGTCATCCAGGCTGTGCTTCACTCTCCACACAGAGATATAAGTTGGCTATAAGGCACTTGTAGTTGAAGATGTGCCATTATAATAAATATCCCAGACGAAGATAAGCCAGTTCCAGTGGCTAAAGAATCCCGAATTTGTGGTACCTATCTCCAAGAGTGCTTTGGAATAGTACATAAATTACACAGAATGTATTTTATGGTCTGCACACTCCTTTCTTGGTGTCAGTTAGCGGGCAGATGGTGTTGATGGGAAATGTGAGAGGTCGCGCACTCAGTCCGAGTGTTCCCAGGATGACGTGGTTCTTAAGAGCCATTCAGTTCCTGGTTTAATCATGACAGAAATATAGGCTGTGTGCGGCAATAACCAGCCTCTGCAAAATCAAGCCAAAGCAGTTGCTACAACAAGAGATCCACTGCACTGCTGAGATGTGAGCGTGGCACGCAGCCACTGAACAGCTGCCTTTTTTCCACCATTTACTGCAGTTCCACTTGTCTGCTTTTGCCAGTTTCCTAGTACACAGGCTCTCGGTTTTTATAAAGACGGCTGGTTGTGGTTTAATAAACAGGTTATTGCTGAATTTTTCTCACATGCGTGGAGAGAAATCAGAGGTCTCGGTTTTTTGATGTGCTGTACACTCCATCCCCATCTGGTTTCAATGCAGCAGAGGATGGGGGAAAGGGTGGAGGGTGGTGGGTGGAACTATAAGAGTTGTGGCCCATTGATATTCCGCGTTAAACAAGGAGGACTTTCTTGCGAGAGGAAAATCAGGAGGGGGAGAAGGAGATGTACTGTGGAGGCACTTGATTAAACAATCAGTGCCCAGTCTCTGGGATTGCACCCCCTGACCTCCCACACCAAATCCCCTATTAAATAAGTCAGGAATTGAATTATTTTTTTCTTCCTTTCTGCTAACTGGCTTACTGACTGACGTGCGCCCAGTGCTTCTCGGTGACATTCCCCTTTAAATAAGCTAAAGAGAGCGATTAGGAACATCTGATCATATTTGGAAAGTCAGGGCAAAAGCCTCAGAGTATTCATTCATTCATTCATTCATTCATTCATTCATTCATTCATTCATTCATTCATTCATTCATTCATTCATTCACTCACTCACTCACTCATTCATTCATTCACTCACTCACTCACTCACTCACTCACTCACTCACTCACTCACTCACTCACTCACTCACTCATTCCTTCATACATTCACATATGAAATGCAGCATGTGGCATGGCTTTTGGCTGAGCTTTTGTGGGGTTCATACGGGCAGTTAGGATTAGAGATGGAGGTTAAATGTCCGCTTAACATTTCATAGAAAAATGTAGCAGCTTCAGGTTTAACGGCCGAACGGCGTGAAGCGCTCGCTCTCATATCATATTGGTATGAGTCCTCTGTCAGTTATGTGCAAGCCAAGAACACGGCGATTTACGCGGATCGTCTTTCCCAACTCCTGAAGCAGTTTAAGGGGCTACTAATTAAAAGCTTGGAGCCTTTGAGGGGAGTTTGGGTTGCTGGACTGCTTAAGCAGGCGCCCCATCTGTAGCGGCCGAAGGTCTTTGTTCCAATCTTGGCCCGCTGTAGTGCTACTCCTCTCTCTGCCCTGCATCTTGTCTCTGAACAAGTTGGTTAAAAAGCACATGTAAACCCCTCCTTTTTATTTATTCATTTATTTTAAGCCACAGAGCCTTTCAAGAAGAGGAAATTCAGCCATATTCGGAACAGATTATAAGGATATCATCACAATTTATTGTAATTGTAGCAAATTGGTCTGTGGTTTTGATGGGAGGAATAAAGACATATTTGAAATGACAATATCAGCTGTCTTACAGTTTTATAATAATATTTTTTATTACCATATGGCACAAAACTGTAAACACATGGTAGTTGACAGGGAAGTGCCGCTCCAGTGGTTTTGTTATACATTCATTCAGGCTCTAACTACATTAAAATACCCTATACAGTTAAAAGCAGGACATTAATTGAAGTGAGAGATGCACTCCACTTTCAGAGTTTGACAGCTCTTTCAGGGGTACTTCTGTTGATAGTTAAATGCATAACCTATACACCGGTTACATTTAGGTCTAGCGTTTGTTGCCATTTTGACAATTTTCTGTTATTTAAACCCTAAAATGTATGTTTCCCAGCGGCAAGCCTTTCTTATGATTCTTCAGCAGGAGTAATAGTCACATTGGGGCTTGAAGGGAGGGAAAAGGCCAAACTATACTGCACACAAAAGGGACCTCTTGGCATCCTGACCTTTTTCCACCCATGAGGCCAGTGGTGTTGACAGGACTCATGGTGGGGGGAAGGGCAAGCGAGCAAACAAGTCACACGGAAAAGATTTCTAAGCAAACACTGCAAGACCAGCAGAAAAAAAAAGAAATAGGAAACCTTCCCTAAAGCTGCCACAGCCCTTTTGCTAAATTTGAACACAAAATACAGACTGATTTAATGAGCTGAATCCCAGGTAGATAGAAAATTATTGTGGGTTGAGTCCCGGGATTGATTTGTCCAGTATAACTTCTCGTTTTCTTGGCACAGTATTCTGAAATGAACTCTTTACATCTAGTTCATCAACATCACTGGTCTTTTGGCCGAGCTGATCTGTGCAAATATAATCAGCCTGAATTTGTGAGCGGGAAATAAACATCTCAAGGGCACTTTGCAGAAAAATTAAACCAGTTCAATACAAGTCCAGTGAAGTACAGTAAAATTGAGTCTAATTACAATCAAACTGTATTCCGATGAAATCCATTTTGTTATGATTGTATTCATAAAATGCCATTTCATAAAAAGCAGCCAAGCAAAGGAAAGCAGTGGATTGCATCGACCCTTCACATTGACGCAGTCCCCCGTGCTGAGCTTGATAATAAAACAGAGTCAATATGTAAGTTACACTCTCCCATCACTCTAAACCGCATATATGTGGTCATTAAATATCAGCTTTATGTCACTGGAAGTAGGCTATTGAAGGAAAGCTTCATCAAATATGGCTGTGGCCTTACGGAGTGAGCCTTTTCCTCATTCCTTGAGGTTGAGTGTTTTGTATGTGCCAGTCCCTCACTAATGCTTGGAACTACCGGTACAGCAGATATGGACTCACTATTGATAGATTTGTGTCCCGCGGGACAGGTTTGCATTACTGTTAGCTGTCAGCGCATAAATTATGCCGTTTAAGCATGAATGATCACTGCTATTAAGAACAAAGGAGCCCCAATTGAATAATTTAACGTGCTGGGTCGCCATGGCAGTGGCTCGTTGCCGTTGAAAGACTTTGAGAATTGATCAAACAGCCAGGCCTCACTCAGCCATGCTGATATAAATTATAAAATAGGATCAAAGTGATTAGTTCTGGTACCCGACTCCAATCAAGTGTCCCCAGCTCCCACTCCTCTCACACTCAGGTTATGAGTGTTTGTAATGGCAAATCTATACTTTCTATAATCCATGGAGGTAAGAGGGATGAGAGCTGTTTGGAAAAGACAGGCATTGCAATAAAAGAGTTATTTCCTCCTTTTATCTTAGTTTTTGGTAACTTGGTATTACAAGTTCCAAGAAAAAGAAAAAATCCCATCTCTCCCAGCTGAGGCCTCCATATCCCTCAGGGGCGCATGCACTCCCCGTCCACTTCATTAGGTACACCTGGTTTGTCTAATGAAGTGGTGACAGTGTACAAATTCACCTTATACCTCGTTTGAAATCATTTGCTGTTTCGTAGGCTCTAGTTCCCTCTAGTGGTTATATCAATAACAGCACATGATAAACCACTTCATACACATGAACTTTTAGATCAGGGATATTCAATTGGCGTGCCAGGCCAGGAGCTTTTATGTTGCCCCTGGTCATATTTCAAAAAAGGGGGTGTTTGTTAAAAAAAAAAAAAAAAAAGATAATATTTTTATAACTGGCTACTATGGACTAAAATGGTTGTGCTCAATGCTTAATATAATATTCAAATAAGGAAATCTTGGTGGAAAGTGGTGCTTTGTCATTATGGCGTGTTTTATTAAAAGTAGGTCAATATCAATTTCATTAAGTTTGCACAATGCATGGTTTCAAAATGAACTTGCATTCAAAATAATATTTCTTTATCTGAATATTATATTTAACATTCACAATTACTAAATCTGGAGACAATTAATACATAATTCATATGTAAACTAGATATATTCAAATGTATAATACAAATGTATTATATTTACATAAGTCTTCGTCTTTGAGTGCAAAATACATTTTGAAAACCCCCACATTTTCAAATTGTGCGGCCCTCTCCATACAGTCCTTTTGCAGATGTGGCCCCCGGCCGACTCTAGTTGAATACCCCTGTTTTAGATCATACTGGCAAATAACAAATGAAAGTTAAACCAACAGACAGGAAGCTAGCACATAATGCTGAGGGATCCGTGGGCTGTTGTTGGCTGATGTCCTTCATCATGTTCTTAATCCAAATTAGATTTGTAATTGTAAAATATATATATGTGTGTGTGTATATATATATATATATATATACGCTCATCCACATTGCTAAGTTGGTGGTTAGGAGTCATATGGAAGGCATTAAGTCTTTGTTCATACTTACACTGACATAATGTTACATAATGTTATAGACGCTGGCTAACTCCATGCTTGATCTGGTTGTTCCAACTAATGGCTTTTTGCTCTGGAAGATTTGGAGTGAAAGGCGCAGATCTGAGGATCAAAAAGACCTTGATGTTACTGATTAAGTGGTAATATTGCATCAAAAATTAAAAGGGCAGAGTTATGAAAATTGCTACAGGGACTGTTTTTTTATTTTCTAGGAATTATAGTTTAAGACAAGTTTTCTCTTTCCACAAATTTTTAATATGCCTTCTTTTTTCCTGCCGCCGCCAACTGCAATTAAAGTCACTGAGTTTCTTTAGCAGTATAAACTGCATATGGGTATAAGCATGCATGTAATGTGGTTGTAAATTCTACACAGATGTTTTGTTTCCACTGGTGCAGGACATTTGTTTAGTTCGTGCATTTCCATATTTTTCCACAAGAGTGTGCTACACACATGTCATCTCTCCTGGGAAACGCCATCTGCCATAACGCCCAGGTGATAAATGTTGCTGTTTCTGTAAAGAATAGGAAAGAATAAGGACAACTTAAATATGCATTGAAATGCAACATGTCATGGTTAATATTTGGCAGAGCAAAAGTGGATACCACCCAAGTTTAATGTTATTGTGACGCCCGTGGAGGAACAGACCCTCCCATGAAACTACATCCAAAGTTAATATGACTACAAATACACCCAGCAGATCAAATGTTGTGAGGGTGGAGCTGAATCCTTCCCTTGTTTGTTTTCCATTTTATGTCTTACTGAAGGCTTCCATACTGTAAAACTGTAAAGTCACGTATTACTGTTAGAACTTCATTCATGGACTGACACATAGAATTGGGGGGGAGAAGGGTTTTTTTTTTACTTCACTATCCACTGCAAAACCACTGAGAATACAGAGGGGTCTAAAGCAACTATTTCTCAATCAAAATACCACATATGATACCTAAAACATGTAGAGATCACCGGCTCCTGTCTGGGCACATCTTGAGATTTTTAACCAGCAGAAACAAATACCAAAACCCAAGAAACCCAAGAGGAGACACTTCTCTGCCAGGTGCAAATTCAAAAAAGATACAGAAGGCTAAAGGAATCGTATTAATGAAGCATATGTTGACATTATTAAAATGTGTAAAAAATCAAGATTTTAAATACATCATTTTCAACATGCAGAACCACTGGTTTCCTGTTAATAGCGTGAGCAAGTATCCATTGCAGCAATGTGTCATAAAATGTTGGGTTCTGTTAATTTTCTTTCAGCCGCTATATTCTGCACTAAAGCAGCTTAATTGTCCCATTTGCGGTTTTTAAACAGTGACCTCACCCAGCCCAACTTTTTCACTTATATTTTTCTTTCCTCTGCCTCCCCTATATCTCTCTGACCAAATGATTCCCACCACAAAGTCACAGCCATGGTGCGCAACTGAGCACAGTGACAGGAAGGGCATGCCGAAAAAAAACAAAAAAACTGTCCTAAACAAAACTCAGTTTCCATGGTACACCCAAACAAACGGTCCACGTGAGACGGCTTTCTGGGTCACTGTCCTTGTGGCTATTTTACAAGAGGCAATGGCACAACCCGAGTCAACTTATTAAAACACAGATGGAAAGAAGGAAATGCGGTTATAAAATAAGCAGAGCAGGGTGCGATGCTGTGTTTCATGTCAAAGACCTTGTGACTTTCTTTTGGAAACCAGGGCAGATTCTTTCCTCCTGCATACTTCCGTACTTTTCGTCTCTGTCTCCTTCCATGCCCTTCTGAGGTTTCTGGCATGGGAGTGGTTTTTTCCCAGTTAGGTGGGCACCGCGTTGTTCTTCCAGCAGTTTGAGTGTCAGAGTTTGTTGCCATGCTCATGAGATCATGTATTGGATTTCACAAGTCTCCCTGTAAAGTTAATCTTTCAATAAACTCGGATGGACTGGATTAGATTCATGATCTTTTGCAGCTTTGGTCTATTTTGAGACTACTCCTTCTCACTGTTCTGAACAAGAAGTGGAATTTAGGTGGCCTGAGATGTATTTTTTCAAAAGAAATCCTTTTTTTATTGGTAGTTTTTGAAACAGAGGGAATCAGCTACTAAGGGTGACAAGCCAGTGTTCTCATTGGCCAGATAATTGGGGTGATGATGAACATTGTCAGTGCTTACACCCCACAAAGTAGAGTTGAGTTGGAAAGGAGAGAACATTTCTGGAGTGAGATACTGTAGATCACATGTGTCAAACTCAAGGCCCGCGGGCCAGATGTGGCCCGCCATGTCATTTATGCGGCCCGCGTAGGCTTGCCACCTGCCCTTTGAAATACAGAATTGTGACATAATTGGGAATTAAAAGTTGCATTCCGTATTGAACTAACACGGAACGCAGTTGATTCCGTATTTGACAATTGTCCCATGCACGTCTGTCAACGAACTAACAATAATGAACAAAATAAAGGACAGGATATATTAAAGAGAGCAACATATGTCGGTACGCTCTCTGCCTGCGCTCTCTGCCTGCCCTGTAGACGGCCCTGTAGACGGCCCTGCAGACGGCCCTGCAGACGGCCCGCCCCTTTACGCTTGCCTAGTTACCTCTCACTGCTGCTCACTGCACCACCACACACGCCTTTTAAAAACAAGTCAAGTCAAGATGTCTCCAGAAGCTCCAGACACTCCACCTCATCCTAAAAAGAGGAAACGTCAGCAAAAACATTGACGGGAGTGGGAAGAGTAGGGTTGCCACCTTTCAGAAATAGAAATAAGGGACGTCCCGATTTCAGCCGCGCGAGCGCTAAAAAAAGGGACATCCCCAAAACGTCTAAAAAGCATAGAAATTTGCATTTTTTTAAAAACTTAATTAAAACCTAATAAAATTAATTCAACCAAGAAGAACAGTTAAACTGTGTGCAATTTAATGATTGTGCTTGCATTTTGTTTTGTGTTTATCATTTTCAGAACATGATCAACGGATAGTAGAGAGAGAATCCACTTGGTGTGTTCAAGGACAGGCAGCATCTCCTCATCAAAGACTAACCAATAAACTTGACCAATATAGTTGTGAACTGAGTCAACCTTTATTTTGGTATTTTTAGTTGATTACATATTATGTATGTGTAGCTGATGTTGTAATAATTTAATGTTTGCAGGTCTTGTGTGTGTATGCAGACAAATTGTTGTTATCAAACCATCAGTTGGATGCAAGGCTGTGCAGCCTTTTTTTGTTTTAATTTGACTGATTTATGTTAGAGCAACAAGCAAACATGTTTTGTATGCCACTGTAACTGGTCAGTTGAATAAGTTATAATACATAATGAGTTACTGTATTTAACATTAATGACTAGTGTAGCAGGTATATACGGCTACACTAGTTAAATTTATTTTACATTACATTCGATTACATTTAGTTACATTTGTAAGTTACATCTGGCCCTTTGAGGACAGCCATCATGCTGATGTGGCCCTCGGTGAAAATGAGTTTGACACTCCTGCTGTAGATGAAGTGATGGAGATCATTCCCAGAGGCAAGAGAGATGTGTTTGGAAGAGATTTCAGTTGTTGGTGAAAGAAGCTGATGGGATGAAGAGGAAATGGCTAAGTATGCCAGATGACTGGACAACTACAGCAAATGCTATAAACCAAACAGGTAGGAAGATGTTTGGGGTGACATCTGGACAGAGGGAGGAAACTAAGACGATGAGGTTCATAGATAGATGAAAAAAGTAGGAATAGTAAGGGGTGCACATGTGTACACAACATGATCGTGCTGTAATTTGTACAACTTTTTTATTTTCAACTATTAGAAGAAGTCAATTCAAGGGAAAGTTCCAGCTCCACATTACGCTCACACCGTGGCTAATAGAGACTACCTGGGCTCCACACCACCCTCCTGAGACGGTTCCAACTGTGTGCTGGATATTATTTGGGTGTGACACTCACCAGGTCGTACAAGGCCTTTGTTTATACTCAGATATCTGCTCTTAATCTCTAGCGTTTCATGTATAGGTGCGCTTGGGGTATCCATAGCCATCATGACATCATTGTGGTTCCAATCATTCACTACGGGATTAAGAGGGTGCAGTGCGATGTGAAATCCAAGTCTTTGTCATTTCCAGCCATAGACGCATAGCGTCACTGGGTGGAGGCTCCAGAGCACAGATTTAGAGCTTCGTTCCTGATTTATGGATTATCATAAAACAAAAACAAATGAGAACAATTCTGACTTAAAAGCAGAGGTGGACAGAGTACTCGACCCCAGTACTTGAGTAAGAGTACAAATACTACTGGTCAAAATTTACTCCGTTACAAGTAAAAGTAAAAAATATTACTCGAGTAAGAGTAGAAAAGTACTTGCTTTTAAAGGTACTTAAGTATCCAAAAGTAAATGCTTTTAAATTTACTTTAAGTAAAAGTAAGAGTAAGAGTAAGAGTAAATGTCTTATTTTCCACATCAGTAAATTACTATATTTTTTCTAAATTAATTTAAGGATCTTTTAACTCTTGTCTCTGAGAATTAACTCTTTGAAACCAGCTGCACTGATGTGCTGCTTTTAGAACCACAATGTTATATAAAACCTGCAGAAACACCAAAAACAAATCAAATGAATGGGATCATAAGAGGACAGCAGATGATGCAGAGTTTATTAACAATCATGAACTGAAACCAAATGAACCTGCACCATCCAACTAAGTCTGGATCCCCCTCAAAGACCACTGCTTTACAAAAAACTACATCTCTGCTTTCAATAACTCAATGTTGAAGTCACTTAACTTTACAGGAAGGACATGTACCAGTACAATATAGCAATATAGAGCATAACAAACTGTTTCCCAATGTCTGTCTTGTCTGTCTCCCAATGTCTGTCTTGTCTGTCTCCGTGCCTGTCTCCCAATATCCGTCTCCCAATTTCTGTCTTTTATGATCATTTTTCACTTGGTTCTATGCTTAACAAATATTTTTGTAAAAAAGACTTTGTGGGAAAATGAATGGGTTCATGTCTTCCTGCACCACCAGTAATACCAAACACACTGATATACGCTATTTTACTGTACAAGATAAGTAAAATATAGTACAATACATATAACAGCATGACTAGATTAACATACGGTAGGCCTAACTGTTAATGTATCTTACGGTATAATATTGCCAAGGAAACTGCACTGTAGTAGCTATGTTCGATGCTGCATCAAATAGCCCATCTACAAGCTCACAAACACATCACGTCTGCTATGGGCCTGCCTGTTAATCAGGCATGCAAGGATGTTGTATGACAAGTAGCCTATAATACACTTGATCAACCCAAAAGCAGCATTCCTCCAGGATTAGCCTACTCGAACAGCATGTCTCAGTATAGCAAATGGCTAACTAATAACAAATAACGTTACGTTAAGAGAGCGTGTCATTGGGTCATTGTTTAAAACACACACACACTCGCATGTAGTTTTTGTGTTCAACAACACACACTCACATTCTCACAAATTGACCGAGACAAACAGAAAATAACATGGTGAAAAGTCTGGTTAACTTACGTCCACGTGTTTCTTCAAATTCGATGTTGAGTTGTTGAAAGCAGAGAGGTAGTTCTGCTTCGGCAGACACAATAAACATTTGAAAATAAATGTCTGTGGTTTGTCTGTGCCCTCGTTTTTTACTCAGTACTTTTCAGCCTTCCTAGAAATGTACTCGAGTAAAAGTAAAAATATTTGTCTTGGAAATGTATTCAAGTAAGAGTAATAAGTACCAAAGAAATCTAATACTCAAGTAAAGTACAAATCCTCTGGATATGTACTTAAGTACAGTACTCAAGTAAATTTACTCCGTTACTGTCCACCACTGCTTAAAAGCAAGAGTAGACAAAGAAAGATGACTAGGACCAGATTACATGAATGTTATATGCATTTTGACCTCTGAGAACACTTTGATATGTAAATGTAAAGTTAATTTACTTAGGTCATTTTATTTCACTTAACCTAGTGTGACTGTAGGTGTATTTGAAATGTTAAAATGCTAACACATACTGTAGGAGTGTAAGTCTTATGCTAACAGGGTGACTAAGAATTCATAAAATAAACATGACCGATCTCATCTTCTGTCTCTAACTGTGTCATTTAAAGTCGGGTCTTAATCAGCAAGTCTTTTTACCTCCTACATCCTTTTAGCAGCATGTTTGTATTAGAGAAAATGACTAGTGAGATAAAAAAGGAGGCACTGCTATCATTTTTAAGGATAGTTATGCATGAAACTAGTGGGAGTGCAGAGTAGTGAAGTTAACCTCAAAAGAGTTCATTAAAATAAAAAATATCTTCACAAATGGATCGTTCACTTTAGAGTGCAGCACATAAATGAAAGCCTATCAAGCATTCACTTTGAGGCTGTCTCGCCTGATTAAGTTACTAAAACTGTATCTTGGATATGATAAAATAAGAAATAAAAAACTGCAGCAGCTATCTGTCTTACCAGGGAAACAGACATCCCAGTTTCCATCCACCAGACCTAATGGAGAAGGCAGACCGGGGTCGAGGCGTAGAGGGACGTCGAGGGGAAAAAAGGCATCAGTGTTTACTCTGTGTCCACCGTGTAACCAGAAAAATGAGACGTGATGCCAGGAATAAATTCCCTGATATGGAAACCACATGGCACCATGGTTACACCTTTGTTTTGTCTGAACTTGTGATAACTGTGGCACCTCAAACACAACCAAGTGCAAAGTAAAGCTGCTGGCGATATGCTTATCAGACTCCACGGGATTTAAAAATGCCCCCTGAAAAACATCTGTAACAAATGTCTTGCAGAGTTCTCCCTGCCCTCATTAAGTGAAATGGCCCCTTTGGTGATGCAACCACTTCATGTGCTTGGTAATGGGATTTTCTAATGAACTGTGGGCTGGAGGTCCACTCACTACGACCAGTTTTGGTGTTGTCAGCTAAGGAGCTTCCAAAAGGCTGATTTGACGAAACATAATATTTGGGTCATGAAAACATTTGGTGTGATGCTTTGTTACAGTTTCATGAGGGATGTAAGGAATCGGCAGGCTTCTGTTTGCCTGAATATGTAAGCAAAATAATCATCTTTATTGTCCAGTGCACTGAACATACAAAAGCAACAACTGGATGACATTACAGCTTTTATGGTTTTTGTAATGCACTCCCCATGTGGCAACAATTGCCAAACAATATTGTGGATTGTTTAAGTAAGACCCAGCCCCAATCCTGTTACCAATTTACTATATATAAAAAAAAAAAATTCTTTTGGGATAATTTCACAACCAACACAATGGAACAAGTATTTTATTCCAGGCTTGGCACAGACGGAGATACTGAACTGTTGTGCAAAACAACAAGAACAGCATAAAAAGAATACACCCTCTTTCAATTTTATACCAGAGCAAGCTATTAAAACATCCTTACCAGATCTCATAACGAGGAAAATACAGCATTGGATACACAGCAGAACGTGACACATTACACCGTGTTATTACGTGTTTAACACAAACTGAGCAAAAATGCAAAATGAAAATGCACCCAAGTGAATCAGTAGAACCCCCTTTTGCCAGCAATAACTTCTAAGTAATTGTTTTCTGTATCACATTATCAGCTTCTCAAATCAGTTAGAAGGAATTTTGGCTCAATCTTTCTGTTATTTCTTTACTTCATCTTCACTTCATTGGGTCAACTGGCTTCTGTTTGCGACTTTGACCGGACGAGTCAGAGATATAATGCGTCGATTCTTTTCTGTTTCACACATGCAGCCCTCCATTTCTGGTGGGTTTGGGACCATTGTCCTGTTGCATGAGCAAATTTCAGTTGATCACGTCACATCGTGGTCAACGGCATAACTGAGAGGGCCAAGGTCTTGCAGCGGTAGCCCAGTCATCACTACGGCTTTTACATGACTACTTGTCATGTAGCCCACGTAAATATTGCTATCGATTTACTTCTGTGGAGATAAAAAGCCAAAGTCCTTATGATGGGTGTGTTGACTATGGTATAAGTCACAACTTTTTGTTCCACAAGAAAGCGGTTTGTTTCCCATCTGGTCCCATTATGCTTGTATAGATTTAAATTACTTTCAAGCTGTTTAGGTGGTTTCTCTTATTACTAACTGATTCTCTATATTAGGTTTGTCTCTTCATGTTTAGCTAAAGAAAAAGAGAGTGACAAAAAGTCTGGTAAGGTTGAAATACAGTCTTTCAGCACATTTCACAAAGTGACTCGTGAAGTAAAAATGGTGACAGTGGTGTCCCGTGTCAGTGAAATGCCCACTGTAAAAACATCTCCTAATCTTTCAAGCTTTTATGTCACCTCTTTCTCTGCGGGTTAGCACTCTGATTGCAGCAAATGTTTTGACTTGGGAGTGGGCTGGAATTCCCCTGAACATGTGTTGAGGAGGTCAGGCTACGTGGTCTCAAAGTTCATTCAAGTTCAACTCAGTGCTTGTGTTTTTGGAAATAAACGTTTTGTTTTTAGTTTGTCCTTTTAAATCCAGTGATGAAATGGTGTTTAACTGTATAACAAAGCATGCTTTGAAACAAGAAGGCAGGACAGGGCACGCAGTGGTAGCTAGTGTACACTAACCTCAAAACTTCATAAACTATTGGTATTTGGCATCTGAACAGATGACTGATGAGAGATAAATAGAAAGTACAGTGAGGCAAATATGATGCTTTCCCCCCAGTCTCCCTCAGTTTTCTTTCCTTTTTTTCCATCCCTAAATTCTCCCACATTGTTATCCAGCTGTGTTTTATTTTGTTTGAGTTCCTAAATTCTTTTGCCTTAACTCAGTTGTTCTGTTTCCCTACCAATCACACATTTAGACTGTAGCACTGCCTTCGGTCTCAAAAAAAAAGAAAAGAGAGAACCCTGTTGTTTTGGTAAACTGCTCTGGATATTTGATTCCTCTGCTCTGAGACGTTTGATCTGTATGCTCTGTTACATACCGCTTGAAATCCCAGTGGACAACAGGCAACAAATGAAAAGTAAAAGTTTTGCTGCATCCAGATGAAATGAAATACACCCAGGAGTTTTGTGTTTGTAGAAAATAACAAGCATCTTAAATGAATGAAAGGCTGCGGTGCTTCCACGGGGTCAGAAGGGATGAAGGAAGCCTCCCAGGAACATTGTGATGCAAAGTTAAATGGAAATAAAAAAGAATGCAATGCATTATCAATCACATATTTAGTGTTTTTTGTCTGAATGTGATATAAGAAATATTGTTTTTAACAATGTAGGAAATGCTAATTTTCAGCTGAATACCAGCAACAAGTACCAGAAGAAGAAAGGAAAAGACTGTCACGGGGCTAACACAGAGGCTCGCACCGACAACTAGATCGCCCCGTAACCCCACGTGTGTGCATTTGGACAAAAATGTTATGTTAATTATGGTCAGTATCATGATTGGGAGGAGAAAGGTCATCTTAGACGGGCTGAGTTTTGGCATGCTTTGTCATCATGAGTAAGTATGTTTACATGCACTAACAGAAAGTTGAATTGTTGCGTTAAATTAAGTAGTCGAACCAAACTGAAGCTCTTGAGATCGAGCTTTTAGTGCCAGATAATGCGGTCCTAATTCGAGTTATTCCAGCATGTATACACAACCCACGCTTGGCAGAGCTACTGACTGCTCCGGGACTCCCCCTTCTGGAAGTGACGAGCCGTGGGAGCAGGAATAACAACAGTCACGGCATCACAACAACACAGTAACAGAACAAGAAGAGGGGGACTTTGTGTGCATCTTGCCTGCAACATGATCGGCCTTAGTATGTACGAAATTTACAGAGCTGCTGCACCACCTAGCGTTGCGGAGTCGAATGCACCTCACTCAATAATCGTCTTCTCGCGCATGTATCAGATTTTTCTAAAACTCCAGTTTAATCCTTAGCTAGATTGTTCCCAATAGCTTGATTTAGAGTCTTAGTACGGGGGTCAATAGCAAATGTGACACGGCTAATTTTTACAACTGTCAAGGCATGGTTAATACTGAACAATACACACCTTTCTCTTTCTTTTTTTTATTCTAAAGATACCGGCAAAGTACATTCTGCATTAATACCACTGGGACTCTGTGATGTAAAACAGTTCAGGTGCTAAACTAGCAATCTTACAGTCCAAATGTGTCAGTTAATAAAAAAAAAAAAAAAAAAAAACATCTGGTGTTAGTAGTATGAGACTACTGAGCACGGACTGTTCTCACCTCCTCAACAGTTACAGGATGCTGTCAAATAAGGAGGTGATCCAACACACTGGTGCACATGCTTGAATAAAGTTTAATATGAGCATTGTTTGTATGATTCATATGTTGTCCTTATATTTCTTTTGATTTATGCTTTTTTCCTAAATTGTGTTGCTAATGTGAAGCTGAAGAGAGCCGCCAAGCTTGACACATTTACACTAGCTCCCTTTTTTTAATCCTTTTCCATGAGATCTTTATACCATTTCCAGCCTGTAATGGTCTCCTGTAGCGCCACCGCTTTCAGTTAATCCCACGTTGAATACTTGACTATATTATTCAAACACATACAGCTTTAAAAAACAACTCTGAACCTAATCTAGTCTCAACATGAATGCTGACCTCAGTATTTTTGTTTTATGTATTAGTTTGTCCTGAACAAATTAGTTAAAACATTACATACTTTCTTTCACCACACAATGGAACTAGACCATAGACTATATAAAAGCAGTTCAAATCTCCCATACGTGCATGTGTGTGTGAGTGTGTGTGCACGTGTGTGCGTAAGTGTGTCAGCACTCTACACCGGCCCGTGCGTTTCATTCACAAGCAGTGTCGCTGCTGCCCGAGGGAAGTGAGGGGCGTTTTCGGGAGCCCACTGAGTGGAACTCTCTTCAAGGCTGGGCTGTAACCTGAAGCCAGGGAGCAGTGAGAGAGAGAGAGAGAAACTGGCTGGAAGACAGTGAGAGAGAAAAGGAGGAGGGAAGGAATGAAGGGCAGAGAGAAGGTGATGTCAGCTGAGTTCAGAAAGTAAACAGAGGTCCAGACTGCAGCATGCTGCCTGCGGGACGGGGACGACAGCTGGGGCACTACCGGGGCCCCCGTGCAACTCCATGGACCAGCACCTTTATCTTTGGGGAGGAGGGCAGGTCCCTCTTAGTCCCCCTCTTTATTTTCATCTCCTTGCCCTTAGGGACAGCCTGGCCCTACGGTAAGAGCACTGCAGGGATTTGACTTTTATCGCTCTTGTTTCCCTCCTCCTGCCTACCTCTGGGTTTGATGCAGCTTCAAGGCTCTTTGTTCTCAAGGAGCCGGCATCAGCACTCTTGCGATCCCCTCTTCTCTTTTGTCTCTTTGGAGAGCAGCAGCTCTCATCAGCCCTTGAAAAAGGAGACTCAGAGAGAGAAAAAGATGTAAAGTTTGTTTTTCTTTTGCAGAGGCAGAAAACATTTAGTCTTTACATTTCTTGTGCAGCTGTAGAAGATGATGGATCGTCATGCGAGTTTGTGAAAGAACACTTCCTTTTCTGATGTTCTGATCCTCCTTTTTTGTTTTTCTTCTGAAAGAAGCAAGAACAAAACAACACTTGGATGTTGCCATACATTCCTGGAGGTGAAGTGAAGCGCTCCCAGTCCTAATGGGGTAGTTGAAACTTGGCACACGTTCCCTCTTCCCTTTAAACGATTATGCGTGTTGTGAGTGGATTCTCCGTGAGATTTGATGCTGCCTGTTTACTGTGACCAGTTGAACTGCTGGAAGACATGAGTCATGTTTGAGTCAATCACGCCGGTAGTGGTAATGTGTGTACTAAACACCGTATCCAGGTCTTCCAGCCAAACCTGTGCTCTCTGTCTGGTGTGTTTCTCGTGCAATAAAATAATACTATGAATTTTTAAAGTTGGTGAATGGTAAAGAGCTGTGTTCAGCTGCAGCGCTGGGGGAGCCTCCTTCTGTGGATTAACCAGTGTTATTGTCAGCTGAGCCACTTGCTGCGCGGCTTCTTTTCATAATCAGCTGACGATACAATTTCTATCGAGCAGCATCAATTAGCTTTTTTTTTTAACCTGAGCATATGAAAATGATATCTTTCTGGATTGTTTACACATATGTGTGTTCATGTGTCTGTGTCTAATTTTGAATTATTTAATGTCCCCGCCGAGGCTTACTGATCTCCGTAAGACTTCCTGTTTAGGGTCTCCTGTTGTTCTGACAGTTTAGATTAAAGCCCACACAGAAATATTTTTTATTTTTTTTATTTTCTGGTCAATGGGCAGTTGGGAAACAGATTCAAGCTAACAGATGAAACAAATTTTAAGTCTTGGCAATGTTTTACAGTATTTACAAGATTAAAAAAAAAAAAAAACCTGGCCTCTGATTCTGAAAGAATAGCACTTTATTTTTACGATGTTTAGATCCAAACCCCGTAGCTTAATGATAATACAATAATAAACATCTATGGCTGTTTAAAAATGACATTTTGGCACGTTCTCCGCACCTTACAGGCACGGGGTGATTGATAAGGTTTTCCATCTGGAATGCAGTTTCCACTTTAAGAGAATTTATTTAAAGGATGACCACTGCAACGCTCAGGGATCTGGATAGGTTCAGTGACCACAGGACTCTTGTGGGAGTTTCCGTTTTCCATTCTAGCCAAATCACTCCGACCTCAAAATACCAGGCAGCTGTTGCTGGCAGGAAGCGAAATGTATCGTACACTTGCATACAGTACATGTCCAATGCCTTTACTCACAGCAGCTGTCAAAGCAGCTGTGTTTTCATTGTATATCATTGGGAAATAAGTTTTACTTTTACTTTGTAAATGCTACAAATAATGTCACTTGCAGAAAACTTTATCAGACACAGATTATCTCCAGATCACAGCAGGGAATACGGGATTCCTGTTATGCTGCTGCACAGACTAATGAAAACGATTGCATCTCTATTTGTGGATGCCAAAAGGAGGCATGTTGTGTCTTTGGACTTTAGGTTACCTCATGTTTAAATCTGATCATGTGTTTTCTTGTTAAAATTCAGATGCGCTTTGAAATGTGAAACTGCAGTCAGAAACTGATTAGAATAGATTAGCATAAAACATGTACAGGGGATTTGTCCAAAGATGAAAGAACCCACCTATGATTACTTTTTAATCAGTATGTTCATGTTGTTTTACAGTTACATGGAATGGAATATGGTATTTGTATGGGGGATGGTTAAAAAACGACCTGCATGGAAAATATCCTGACCTTGAAGATGGATTTGGAGAAGAACGTATAAGGACACCTGGAGTCCTGTTGATATGGGGCAGCTGTGGCGAAGGAAGAGTTTTCCTGATTTGTTTGTGTGATGCAGATTCTACCCTTTATTGAAAAATACACCTTTGGTGCTGAGGTTAGTAGTTAAAAAGAGAAAGGAGAGGGAAACAACTAGTTGAAAAAAGTGAACAGAAATAGCCACCACATTGTAAATGGTTGCTCAGGATCTTTCTTCTCTCTCTTACATGACTCATGAAATAATTAAATATTTGCAAGATAAGCATGACTCTTCCACCTGCAGGAAACTGTAAGATGGTGTTATCTCCTCTCCTTTTGTAAAGATTCGTCTAGTACATCTGAGCTACAGGCGATAAGAACACCGGAGGTAGCTCCTCCTGGCAATTGGAGGATTCAGCTTGACTATCACCACTATTCAACTGCAGCTTTTGTCTTGAAGGACCAATGTTGTTGCATAAGTGATGCTTGCCTTCACTCAAATCTTTAAAGATCCACCAGGTGTTTGTTCATATATCTTGTAGCACGTTAGTTACAAATAAAAGCAATAATAGCAAAGTACAATAATGTCACCCTCAAGCTGATTCGAGCAAGCAATAAAAATATAAACTTGTCAAAAACTTGCTTAAATGTCCATCCATCCATCCATCCATCCATCCATCCATCCATCCATCCATCCATCCATCCATCCATCCATCCATCCATCCATCCATCCATCCATCCATCCATCCATCCATCCATCCATCCATCCATCCATCCATCCATCCATTTCCACATATCCAAAGTCTAGTTTAAGCAGAGAGGCCCAGGCCTCCCTCTCCCCAGCAGGTTCCTCCAGCTCCTCCAGCTCCTCCAGCTCCTCCAGCTCCTCCAGCTCCTCCAGGAACTAGGGTGTCCTGGTCCTTCTCAGTGGCCTCCTCCCGGTGGGACATGCCCAAAACACCTCCCGAGGGAGCCGTCACCTCAACTGTCTACTCTCAATGTGAACGAGCAGTGACTCTAGTCCGAGTCCCTCAGATCCTCTGAACTTTCGCTCTATTTCTAAGGGAGAGCCCAGCTACCCTGTGGAGGAAACTCATTTCACCTTGTGTTTCCACGATCTTACTCTTTCAGTCAGTCCTCACAGCTCATGACCATAGGTGAGGGTAGGAACGTAGATCAGCCTTGCTTTTTGGCTCAACTCGCGCTTATCCACAACAAACTGATACAGAGTCTACAGCAGACGCCGCTGCCGGGGCAGCAATTTCTTTTGTACCACATCAGGTAAATTATATAAAGCAATTAATTCATGTGTAATTGGGGGCGTGTACTTTTGACTGGCAACCATCTTGGCGAATGGCTAGCTATTATCACTTCCTCATCAGTCACAGCCTTTGCTATGAAGCTTAGCTAAGCAGCCGGCAGCCTCTGCTAAACCCAGTATTGGCTAAAGTCAGGGGTCATTTCAGATTTTGACACTGAAACAACATTTGTAACGGGATATTCCGTTCCAACCGTTCGCCGGCAATTCTGCAGCTCCTTGTTTGATTGACATAAGGTAGTGGCGTTCCAATTTTCCTTCCGGAGCCTGTTGGTTCTGTCCATTTACAACCCGGCACCGCACAGTACGAGATAGGAAGACTCCAAAACTGCTCTTCAGAAAACCTGTGATGTCAAGGAGGGTTTGTCAAGTAATCTTACACACATGTGTGAGAAATAACATCTGCAGCACCTTTGAATGTGGTGTAATAGCAAAGCCTTATATCTGTGGAGAATCTTTAACATCCACATTCATGGTCTGCAGTTACAACAGGCTGCCTTAAAACCCTGGTCTATAAATCTTCGGTTTGGACAACAGTTCTTCATCAGGCAACATGACATCGTCCACGATTACTAGCTTCATATCTAAGACGTTCCACATACATTTGGAAAAGTAAAATATGACATCACTTACCTAAGATGAGACAAGCTGAACAACCAACACACATAATATGAAAGTGTGTGTGTGTGTGTGTGTGTGTGTGTGTGTGTGTGTGTGTGTGTGTGTGTGTGTGTGTTTGTGTGTTTGTGTGTGTGTTGCAGACCTGCTGTTGTGTTTCCAGGCTTGGAGCCATCATTCTCTCTCACACACACACAAGCTATACTGTTCTGTCCACACATGGGAAATATGTACTATAGATGCCATCATTCTTTCAAAAACAGAAGTATATCACCCGACGGAGGCGCAAACTCTGTAATTAGGTGAATTAATTTATAGTCATGCCACCTTTCTGACAACCGTCAGCGCCAGTTTGTGATTAGATGCACATTAGCCAGCGGGCATGTAGCACAACCACAGTCTCTAGTTAAATTACAGGGGTCTTTGCATGTTGGCTTAAATTGTTTGCACATTTCTTTCAAAGGGTGTCTTTGTAAAATGAAAAAAAGGGAGGGAAATAATACTTAGTTACATACAAGATTGTGTATGAAAACAACATCTGATGAAAATAAATCCTCTTGTCAAAGACAAAGCTGAAACAGGGAATTTACTCCATCTTAGGCACACACTGGCACACCTGTTATGACATTTCAAAAACTTCACATGAAAGTCTAAAGTTTCTTGTAGTTATATGAGTCTCACAGGTGTGTTGGTATCAGGACATTATTGTTGCAATTGTAATCTAAATCATCAGCAAGCAGAAAAAGCAACTATTTGAAAAATATCATCAGTAAATGCTAATCAAAGAAAATGGATCTCACCCAGTGCTTTTTAAATCCACTCTTTAAAGTTATGGGTGGGCTGGAGTCTATGTCAGCTTTCGCTGGCCGAGGGGTGCGGTAAACCCTGGACATGTAGCCAGGGCCACCAGGAGAATCAACCATGCAAGCTCACAGTCAATTTAGACTCGATAGTGCTTGTTTTTTTGGAGTCTGCAAAGAAGCTGGAGTACCCAGAGAAAAACCCACGCAGGCACAGGGAAAACATGCAGAAATCCACACAGATAGACTTCAGCAAACTGGGAACCTTCTCGCTGTGAGGCGACAGTGCTAACAACCACAACACCATGCAGCTCCAGGGGATAAAATAGAGATGCATTCCAGTATATATCCAGCTCTGAGGGCGAAACCTCAAAGTCATGCTCTGGAGAGGAACTTTACAGCTTTATCAACAGAGCTGGAGGTCAACAAATGAAATCCCGTCAGATTGGATAAACACTGGAGATACTGATGCCTGGGTTTGTTTAGTACTTCAAGTAAGACCATTAAGCACATGGCTTAGTAAAAAATTGCAAACTAATCCTTGACTGTCTGAACTGATAGACAAACATGCAAGCACCATACAGTAAGAAAATGAGGTGTCATGATCCATAGGTCTTCCAGAAGTGCACTATATACTTTTGTAGAAATATATATACCGGTATGCAAAAACCTGCAGCAGTGCTCAAAGTATGGCATCACTCTGACTTACAGCCTGTCATGTTTATTTCCTGTTCATGTCTTTCTGGCCCGCGGCCTCGTCCAAGAAGCAGAACAGGCACCACAGAAGTAGATAATGGTGTCAGCAACTTTTAGTCATCATGTGGCCAGCATCACTGATCACACTGTTTTCATCTTGTGGTAAAACTTATCCCGCAGTTGGCAGCGGTAGAAAGGCTGAATAAAAAAAACTTTGGTAGTAACACAGTTGACAATGGCTTTGGTCCACGATAATATTCTGTTCGGTAATATCCATCCTCTCACTTATGTGGCTTGGCTCAAACGGCAACCAAAACAATAGTCATTTCAAGTTACATTTTGATGCGATTGAAAGCAGACGAGTGTCAGCATGGACTATGTCAAGCAATCAGCTGTTTCTTTAAGTCTTTTCTTTCTGAACTTGTAATTATTGCCTATGTGTTTTTGAATAATTGTTTTTTTTTTTTTTTTTTTATATTTTTTTTTTTATCCCCGATTTTTTACCCATTTCATCACCCAGTGCTCATACCTAGACAGTCCTGGGCATTGCTCCCCTCTGCCAACCCAGGGAGGGCCCTACACTGGGCTCAGGTCTCCTTCTTATCCTGAGGAGAGATGGACCGCTTCTTTTCACCAGACAGGGTGGGGTTTCTCCGGCCGAACGTAGCGCGTGGAAGGATCACGTTATTCTGGACAGATCCTCCCCACCCCATCTGGAGCCCCGGTTGGCCAGAGGGGGCATGTGTAGCCCAGGACTGTGTGCATGTTTTTGTGAGGGTAGCTCCCATTAGCTACCCAAGGGAACACGGGGAGAACATGCAAACTCCACACAGAAAGATCCTTTCGCCAACCCCACCCAGGGTGTGGGCGCTGAAGTCATGGGGGAACTAACACGCACTCCAGCGCCCACAGCGTCCCCGGCGGGAATCGAACCCAGGACCTTCTTGCTGTGAGACCGCTGCACTACCAGCTGCGCCACCGTGCACCGTTTCGAATAATTGTTAAATTAAAAGGAAACTCCACTGATTTATTTGGAGCACTTCCTCATTCGAGGTACGTCACATGAGCACAGCACAGCATCAGCATCTTTAGTTTATAAAGAAACCTTTGCACCTCATTTATACATGTGACATGCAAGACTTTAAAAACTTTCACTCTTTTACTGTTTCTTTATGAATTTGATTTTGAACGTTCATTATCTTTAGGCACCACAACTGCATATTGAAAATGGACACTAATGCCTCATTTCCCCAGGTTGACGTGCCAGTCACGCTGCTGAGAGGCGTAACAAATGGAAGATTCCTCCTTATATTCTATTGTGCAATCCAGAAATTGCCTTTTGACTAATATCTTGCAAAAAGTGAAGTATGTTGTATTCAACGAATGCCTAAAAAACACATTAATAAGTGAGCAGACTGAAACGTCATGGCGTGCTATCGTTTGTCCTGAATTGCAATGAGTTGGACGGGCGGTAGCCATGTATGATCGTTCTGGTGTATATTCCATTATAGGAGATGGAAGAAAAAACAACTAATAAAATGAGGCTCAATTGCTGCAGAACGTTTCCATTAATCTATGAAGGGCTGTTTTTCTTTAGGTAGAACATTATGGAGCACAGTCCATAAAACACCGAAACAAAGGTGTGTGAAAACAAGGCATTTAGCTTCCCCAGTGCATACCAACATGACACCAAGTGTTTCTGACAAGGCATCTGTGATGAATTTAAAGGGATGGAGGGGTTGCTTAATTGCTCTCTTTGCTCTTTGTCTTAATGTCTTAACATATGTTTAGGGGCTGTGAATTTGCACTAATTCGTACCACAAGGAATGTTTACTGGTGGTTCGTGTGACAGCATGAGAGTTGTGTAAGAGACTGGTGTCTATCGGTGGTCTTTAACCACTGTGCTGGGCGCCCCAGTGCGCTGTGAGGGGTTATCCAATTACACCTAAATCGTCCCAAAACATATAGTATTTAGTAACCACAAAAAAAAAAAAATGCCATTGTTGAGGGCCATGTACCTCAACTGTAGGGAACATCTAACAAAGATGCAATGCTAACAAAGATGACATTATCCAGAAAATCCTTCATAATTGCTGCAGAAAGCCTGCATTATTGACCCAGTGGCATTGCACAATGTACAGCCTGACTGATTAACGTCAGTATACTTTTCAAGGAGAAATGGCTTAGAAGAGGGCCAGTCTGTAGCTGGATTGAGTCACAATTTATGATATCATTAATGTGGAAGGCCAGTGGGGAGGACTCACAACATTCCAAGACATCTGGGCAATCTCTCAAGCTCACTGTCGTCCTTTGAGAGGTTTATCAGCTGTAGTTGATGCCTTTTTTTTATTGAGACTTCCAGCTTCACAAAAATCGCATAATGAACAAACAGAGCTTTACAAATGAGGGAGGTGAATGATTGAGATTAAAAAAACAAACAAAAAAAAATCTGTTGTGACTGCGGGGGAGCTGGAAGGACATGCAAGATGTTGTACCGACATGGTGCCAAGTGTGAAGTGAAGCCTCTGTTTCCCATCCATACCTGCCACAAGAGAATTCCTACTTGTCTGTTTTAGATTTTAAATATAGAGTTGGCTAATATAACCACTCAGGCTCAAAGGTCTTTGAATTACTATTTTCCAATCCAATTAAACGTTGCATTTATTGGATAATAGCTTCACACAGAATTCCAGTGTTTACCTTTGTTCATAAAGCACTTTGTGATTAATTGCTTGAACCTGTTTTCCATGACTGTGACTTCATCATTCCAGCATGTTTTCTGGCGTAATAATACACAGAGGAGGTGAAATACTGAGGGTTTTGCTGAAAAGGAGTTTGCAAATTATTTGGCCGTCTTTGCTGCTTTTTCCATACTTGACTGTACCGTCTGCTCTCAGACATGAGCAGACATGACTTACAGTTGTCACGATGTTATGATTATATAACAATAACCAAGTTACAGCTCTCATTATGTTTGACATGTTTTTTTTCCAGGATTACGCCTCCTTTTTACCTATTTATGACCACATTTTAAAAGATGATCGCATAAAAATATTTTTGTTTGTTGTTTTTAATATATTTGAGAGGTGTTCTGGGGTTGCTGACCATGCCGTGTCGTCTTCTTTAGATTACAGGTACTTGTACAACCACTGTCCAGGTCCAGAGTGGAACGTTATGTGCAGAGGTTGCTGTGAATATGACGTAATCCGCTGTAAGTGTCCCATCCAGGGGACTAAGGTGGGCTATGCGGTGCCCTGCTGCCGCAACGCCATCAACGAGTGCGACCCCTGCATTATCCACCCAGGTAATGCCACTGTAAATAATGATAATGCTATGTTGCTTGTGTAAGTGCTTTACTGGGCTGCACCGATGTTTGCATTGCAGCATGTGAAACTGTATGATATAAAGACTGAAAATATATAATTGATTTAAATCGTACTCTCATTTTTTCTTGACCAACATCGTATCACCGGCCTCTCTAGAGTTGCTGACAGAAGCCTCTCAAATTTGTAGACCGTAAAACTTAGATTTTTCGTTGATTCAGTTCAATTCAGTTTTATTTATAGCTTCTATTACAATACAGGCTGTTTTTTTGTAGGTGCTTTCCAGAGACATGGCAGATAAAAACTCCCCTAGTAGTAGGAAAAACCTTAAGCCAAACAGTGGCTGCAGGTCAGGATGTCAGTAGGTAAGCCTATCCAGCAGAGAAATCTATAGAGACAGATGAAAGAAGGCACTGGGAAGGT
Organism: Cololabis saira; assembly: GCF_033807715.1. Classification (NCBI taxonomy): domain Eukaryota; kingdom Metazoa; phylum Chordata; class Actinopteri; order Beloniformes; family Belonidae; genus Cololabis; species Cololabis saira. The sequence goes on from NC_084591.1 coordinate 29,448,086, forward strand.
CAGAGGGTGGGACTGCAGGTTAGCGTGCAGCTCTGGAAGCTCTGGCTTGCAAACACGTGCAGAGGAGAGCTTATAATATGTACATTCTTATGAGATGTGCACTTTCTTGTCCAGTACATATTCTGTGCATGAGAATGCAATCAATTAAAACCTCAATGTGTTCCGGCTCATGTGTTCATGCACAGCTGTCCTGTTTGCTTCACATCTATATAAAATGCTCAAAAAAATGCTCTTGTCTTTTATGAGAAAAAAACAGCAGCTGTTCTCAAATAAATTGATGAATACTTTTTTTGTTTTTTTTACTATTGAACTCTTAAAAACGCTCTCCAGCAACTGTGTGCAATTCTCTCCATGTGTACATTTCCAGCCCCTTTATTGTTAAAATCCACATCCACCGTGACCTCATCTACTGTATTTCTCTTCTTACCTTTGGAAGGACTGGTCAGCTTCTTGAGTGAAAATGCACCCCTTAAGCAAACCATTTCAATGCATTCTCTCCGCACTTCTATTTCAGGAAGCAGCGGTATGTTTTTCTGTCCTGTTGTAGTGAAAGAAGAGCTTTATGAGTTTAGCAGAGCTGCAAAGACAACGTTTCAGGGGCCTGTTAAAGAGCTCCGGCTCCCCAGATAAAATCTTCCTATACTTACATAACATGAGAACTCCTTTGAAATGTTTACCATAATGAGCACCCGCTTTACTTGTGCCTTTCAGGTTGCAGTATATTTGAGAACTGTAAGCGCTGTAACAACGGGACATGGGGGCCCCGGGATGACTTCTTCATTAACGGCAAATACTGTGCTGAGTGTCGTCCCGGCTGGACTGGTGGAGATTGCATGAGTAAGTCTTGCATGAGTAAGTCCTTCCAGTTAGCAGAAGGTTTTAATGTAAATGACGTGTTTTTCTTTAAGTGAAATAAATACAGGGCATGTATAGTCTTTTAGACCCTGCTGATTTATGGCCATCTGTGAAAAGAGTGCCTGCTGTACGGTTGCCATATCCCCGGGAGAGTTAGAAACTCACTTTAGCTTCTATTATATTCCACCAAGAGGCACAACCTACCGAACATACAATTAATTAAAAGCAGACGCCTTTAAAAGCTGCTGGATGCCTCTGAGGCTTTTGTGTGTAGTATTTACTCTTCTGTACATTGTTGCTTCCAGGGTGGCTTTGAAAGCCTGCATATGATTAATCTGCATTTGTATTGGAGCCAGAGTAGCTGGATATGAATCCTCAGGAAAGGTTAAAGCCATTATTCAAGTTGCAATGCATTTACAGTCTTACGGCACAGGATATGTGTGTTTCTCAGAATGTGGAGGAGTGATCCGTAAACGGCAGGGCCACTTGGTGCTAGAGAGCTACCCCAACAATGCTCGCTGTGAGTGGACCATACAGGTGGACAGGCCGTTTACCATAGAACTCAGGTAGGTGTTTAGGGCCTTCTTCATCTATAGTCGTTTACTGATCCTCATATATCCTCTGTGAGTTATTTTGGAAAGCTGTTCTCATTGTCCATCTGTGATAACTATTAATGACTGGCCAACTCAACTCCAATTTCCACTAAGAAATTTCTGGAAGATTTATTTTGTGGACTGATGGCAAGTCTACAGCAGAGACTGGAAACTAAAACAGGGAAGAAATTACTTTTATGTGGAGCGATAACTGTTGTATTTACCCATTACACATACAGCATTTTACGAGCATGTATTTGTGCCTATGTTTCAGATTAACAAAAGCCCCATACATCTAAATTCATGTGGAGAAATCAAGGCTTTTGGCTTGTTGCATACTTAAAGATATTTAATGTGAAGCACGTTTTTTCTCCCTAGAACACATAAAGTTGTCATAAAATGTAAAAACCACAAGGGCTGTGACATACATAAAGTGAATTCCAGTGATAAATTATTCTCTCAGGCTAAATTTCGATTTATGTAAAATCCATCCTTAGTTTTTAAATTAAAACCAGTAAAATAGAAAAAAATAAAAATGCATTTCTGTACATATTAGCAGAGAAATTACATTTTTATGGGATTTCTACTCTAAATTGTTTAACTTAAATGCATGTAAATGTTTAACCAGCATACATTTCAACAAACAAAGTAACAAACTTATTAAATGTATTAGCAGTATTACAAACAATTATAGCTAATTCCATATATATTTGTACTCTTCAGCAGTTTCATAAACACATTATGCAGTTTTTTCTGTATAGAAACTGAATTAACGCTGCATTACATGCACACATAAATATATATTTATGTGTGTGTGTGTGTGTGTGTGTGTGTGTGTGTGTGTGTGTGTGTGTGTGTGTGTGTGTGTGTGTGTGTGTGTGTGTGTGTGTGTGTGTGTGTGTGTGTGTGTGTGTGTGTGTGTGTGTGTGTGTGTGTGTGTGTGTATAAACTTTAAACCTAGGTAGGTTTAAAGTAGGTTGGCCTTGTTAATAGGGGTGGACAGAAATATCAATATGGCAAAATATTGCGATACTTTGCAGGCCGATTTAATGTCGATATTAAAAATTTGAATATTGATTTTTTTCAATTAAAGTTTTTTTTTCAATTTTAGTTTTTATCAAAACTTTTTTTTAAAATAATAAATCCTGTTTCAGACATATTTTAAATCCAGTATTGACTTAGTTTGTCCCATGAATTATTACTGTAATCTGATGTACGTGCAACTTGGATTTTAAGATACATAACGCCTTTTACAGTTTTCAGTGAACTATGTATAACATCGCAATATATCACAAAATCTGGATGTCACAATATGATATCGTGACTCAAGTATAATGATGTGTATCGTATTGTGAGGTCCTTGGCAATACCCACCCCTAATCATTAATCTTTTAGTGCAGTATTTTCTATAATTTGCCCATCCAAGAATACAATAAAGGGCAAAATAACAATTGTTTGAACATAATTAACATTTTGTTTATTTTCTGAATTTCTCACTATACCATTATAACCAATTAATAAATGTAGGCGGCAGCCTTTGAATTTAAATCTGGATTTTCTGGTTTCCCTTAACAGCACTAGTGAAATTTGCAAATCATCATCGTCAGTCATGGCCTGGAGGAGTTTATTGTTGCTCCCTCTCCTCTGCCAAGAGGTGCTTTGGGGAAGCACAGCGGAGAAGGATTTGAAAGGATCTCTCTGGATTTGACACAAAGATTTTCCAACTTCAGTCAGACACTCTAAAGTCACTCTCAGCTAATTTCCCTGAAGTAGGGAGTTTGGGTTTTTCGTTGACTAATTAACTAGCTATGTGTTATGCAAGAGGCCGTGAAAATTGGTAGGATGGAAGAATGTAATTAAGGTGCACAAATGTCTACATCAAACAACAGCGTATTCCAGATTGCTTGATTTGTTACTGCATACTCAAAATATTGACTAATTTCATCCTAAAGTTTATCAAGAATGCTGTTTACATGGGAAATATTACTGCAAAATAAATGTGCCTAATGAAGGACCTAAAAGTTGTATGTGTCTATTATAAGGTTTTCAAGTTCCGTTTAAAGAGTAGGAAGCTGTATTAAAGTGGGTGAACCACCCCCAGCCACTGTTAATGTACTGATTTCAGTGCAGATTTCTGTACTTTCAGGTTTATGATGCTGAGTCTGGAGTTTCACCATTCTTGTCGTTATGACTACGTAGAGGTCCGGGATGGAGACAGCATCAGCTCTCGGGTTATTGGTAGATTCTGCGGGAGCAACAGACCTGCTGTACTTCATAGCTCTGGCAACAGTTTGCACATTGTCTTTGTGTCGGATGGTTACAAGAATTTTGACGGATTCTTCGCCACTTTCCAGGAGAACTCAGGTAGGTAATGAAACAAAAGGAAAAAAAAAAACTATCTAAAGCAACTAGTACGAGTAATTAAATGCAAGTAATTTACATGTGTATCTGAAGAAAATCTGCAAATCTTAAAATGTGACCTCAAAAATTGAAGGGGATTAAATTCATCTTAAAACAGGTCTTGATTCTGCTGTGTGTTGATGTTTTATACGCAAAAAAAGAAAAGGTCATTTGTGAAATCATACTTAAGGAACAAAGAAGCTCTTTAGAGTCATGGGCATCAACAAATGCAAACAGGAGAGAAGTTTCCATGGCAATCAACATTCAGTGCATCATAAAAAGTTTTTAGCGATCCATGAATGGCACCTACTGTACGTGCGGCTGCAGCTTTCAACGGGGTGTTGAAGCTGCTATTAGTCCACTGAGAAACCAAAATGTCCTCACTTTTCAGAAATGTCCTTGTTCTCAAGGACTACAACTCAATAATGCACACACACACATACACACACATATACACACTCAGTCATCCCCAGCATCCAAGCCAGAACTTGTAAAAGTTTTTAAAAAAAAGGTGTTTTTTGCGTAGAAATTCCACCTTGCATTTAGAAAGGAAAGCGAATGACTTCAGCTTATAGTATGAAACCCTTCATGTAACCTGGTTTAGACGGATGTATCAGCACACCAGCTGCTGATACATCAGTGCTCCTGTTTGTGTCTCAATGTCATATTTGCATGTTTACAGCTTGCAGCTCATCCCCTTGCCTGCATGACGGGACTTGTATCCTGGACAGTTCTTACACCTACCGGTGTGCCTGCCTGGCTGGCTACACGGGAAAAAGATGTGAAAATGGTGAGTGTGTCATGAAATTGAAGCCTCTCCGGCTTGGTCAGGCAAGTAAAATGCTAGTATTTATACTACTGTATTGTATTACTCTTCCATAGAAGTAAATATGTTAGGGGGACTTGACATTGCAAATGGATTATGGGAAAAATAAACCAGTCATAACTTTAATTTTCCATGTCATGACCCATCTGAAAGCGGAAAATCAAGAAATACCAACAGAATTAGACAACAATAAGACACACCTAATTTCAGAAAAATGTATCAAGAACGGAACCTCCCACCCCCTTCCACACACACACACACACACACACACACACACACACACACACACACACACACACACACACACACACACACACACACACACACACACACACACACACACACACACACGCACACACGCACACACGCACACACGCACACACACTCCATCCCAACCCTTTGCTGGTGTTTCTGTCTGAAGCAGGTAGTGATTCATTTTCCCCGGGGAAACTTTTGTGGTCTGGACCGAGTCCGGGCCCAGCTGCCTTCGCCATCTGTGACTCTTAAGAAATGTAATATGAGTTTAAAGGGAAGAATCGCGAACTAAATGACCTACTCACAAACGCGTTTGCATGAAATGTGGCGTCATTAGTGGGTTGATGCATGTAATGCATGATTTCTTACTGCTGCAGACAAATAAATAAGGTAAAAGACAAAGATACCATCTGACAAAAACAATTAAAGTAAAGAGAGATGTGGACAAGCAAAATAAAAGGAGCTCTTTAAGCTCCTTTTATTTATGGGTACTTGGACCCTAACCATTAGAATCTTTCAAAAAAATCCTGACATCCATGTACTTTTTTCTTGTGGTTTTGTTTACCAAGGATAAACTCGAGCCCATAAAACCTCCGGCGAACCTATATATTTTATACTATAACAGGAGCAAGCTTTTCCATTGGAGGAGATCCTCATTAAAATGCCAGTATAGTTTCACTCCACATAGCGAACATTCATCTCATCTGTTAATTGTTATGGAAAAGTGGTATATTAACACTAATGTGGCCCATTTTGTAGAGGAAATGTAGTCTACATTTCCGCCCTCGAGTCAAATGCAGAATATTAAAGTGTGAGCCTTACATCAGACACATTTTCTGCCTCTCATAACCAACCTGTCTTCTCCGTCTGAGCTAAAATGTGACATATAATCATAGAAACTCTTGAAAGGAAATACAGAGCCTCCTCTTTGCTTTCTCCATCTGGCAAATTTGAATCCTTCCCTCAGAGTTAAATCTGTTTTGGAGTGCAGTACTCAACATAGTTTCCAACGCATTAACAAATGGAATGATGAGCCAACGACTCATTTTATGTGTCATTATGAAAAGAATGCATTCCACCCTGATAACTCCAAATTCATTTGCACGTGTTTGTGGGCAGAGTCTGACATGAAAAATTAATCGCTTAGTGAAAGAGGAGCAAAAGTCCCTCAGGCATCTTTGCCATGTTTAAATATATATATTCAAAGGAGGTCATCTAGTGGTTATTTTGCAAAGTTTGGTTGACCGGCAGCATTCTCCATCCCCTCAGAGGCTGAAGGTTGGAAATGCCTTCAGCTAAAAACGCCCAGATTATGTGGAGGGCTGGTTGGTTTGCAGCTGTAAATCCTCAGACTTCACATTTTGTGTATCTGATCCAACTTAAATCAACAGCACGAAAACAATTCCTGAAGGATCATCTGGCCAGAGTACAGTAATGGTATAACTGCAAAGTTAAGTGCAAAGTGTTTGGTGCATTTTGCCAGCGGGAGATGCAGCTCTTTATCATTGCATATGCACTTTTGCAAAATGCAAAAACAAGATGCTAAAGATCTGCATGACATGTTTTTGTTTTGCATCGAGTAGTTGTATTTTGCCACTGCTTTGTTATTCAATCAACACATTACCAATCTGTGCTACTGCACTTCATAAAACCCTTTTTTACAACAGTGGAAAACTGAAGAGTTTGACTTAACCTCTTTTATTGCATCTATTTTTTCCTTTTTTACAGACCATGTGTTAGAGTCTTGCTGTGAAGTCCTCAAACTTTACCATGATGGGTGAAATCATTCGTTAAAGAGTCTCTGAGGTTGCCCTCTGTGCTCTTAAATCTGTAAATCTTCTCTCAGTGAACAATAGTGGGCACTGAATTATTCATTTGGTTCATCTGATACCTGTCTCCAAATACCAGAAGGCAGCAAATCCTCTATCAGAGTCTATTTGTGTGGTCTTTTACAGCACGGCGAGGCATTAAACTCATTTTTGAGGAGCCTCCTAAAGTAATTGTAAAACATCTGGGATTTCGTTGAGGAAAATCAAAAGGAGACATCATATGCCTGTAAATGAAGTATGCATGCCTGTATTTCCTCTCAGTGGTGGGGTGCCACAGGCCTCCGGTGCCCACCCATGGTTCCACAGAGGGTCTGTTTCACCACTCTGGTGCACGCATCGTTTTCCGTTGTGACCCTGGGTTTGAGCTGCGGGGGTTTCGTACCGCCATCTGTCTAAAGGATGGTACCTGGAGTGCACCTGCCCCAGAGTGTGGTAAGATTGAAATGAGAACCTTTTTGTTTTTCTTCTCTCTGTCTCTTTCTCTCAGTTTGAAATAAAAGCCTTAAGTGTGTCACTTGTCTCTTGATGCCATTCATACGTCAGATCATGAAAATTCTCTGTCCTTCAGTGCCAGTAGAACGATTCTGTACTCTACCACTCAAGCCAGCGAACGGGGACCACTTCTTGGTTTATGGACCCAACGATGTCCTCATTGCACTGCAGTATCTGTGCCATCAACCGTACGAGCTTAGTGGGCTGTCCCAGAGAACCTGCCTTTCTAACAACACCTGGAGCGGGACTCCTCCTGTTTGCACTAAAGGTGTGGCAACCTCTCGAAAATATTGTAGAACAGAGATAAATTGGATGAGTTTTTAAACATATTTAGGGGATAATTTTAAACAAAGCAATTTCTGATCGGTTGATGGCAGATACGTTAATGTGATCTTCTTGTGTTTTATCTGCAGTGAATAACACACTTTCTGAATCAGAAAATGACAAAGGAAAAGAACCAGGAAAGGGGAAGGAAATAGACATTTACACTGACAAAGATATCAGCAAAAGTAAAGAGAAAGACCAGGAAAACACAACTGAAGAAAGTGTTGGTGGGAAGGATACAAGCCCTGGACTAGATAATACACCGGTGGTGGACGTAGAGGATAGATATACGGGGATCATTCCAGATAAAACTGTGGCTAAGGGTAAGAATGAGAGTGAGCTGGAGGAGAGGAACACTGGGTCAGAGAGGCCGACTGAGGGCGGAGAAAATAAATTGGATGATAAAAACTCAGGCAACAGCCAGAACGCAACTGAAGAGAAGCAACCAGAAGCACCAAAGCAACCTGAGGAAAAGGAAGAGGGATCGGACTTGGACCTGGAGCAAGAAAAAAAGGACATCATAGAAACAGTTGTTAAAAACAAAGGACAAGAAGAGAAGGAAAGAAAAGAGGAGCAGGTGAATGGGAAAAGAGATCCAGACAAATTCGGTCCTAATGACACCAAACAGAGGACGGTCACACCTGAACGTGACAACACAGTGGAGATATTTGATTTGGATGTGACACAGAATAAAACAGCAACGCATGAATCACAGGATTCAAAGAAAGAAAATAATACCATTGAACTGCCAATACCAGGGAGTAAAATTATTCCCTCTAGAGTTAACGTGACACAGTTCACCTTATACAGAGCAGGAGAGGAAAATGGGCAATCAAAGAAAAAATCAGCTACTAAAACTGATGTGACGGATGAGGATTCCTCAAAAAAAACAAAGGAGTTGGAGGGAGATAAAAAAGAGAAGGAGGAGAAGGAAAAGGAGAGGGAAGTCAACGAAAGCTTAACAGGTGAGAGACTCAAAGAAAAGCAATGATTGATACAGTATGTTCCGGTTCTTTCAACCAGCATCCTCACCGACCGTCTGTTCTTCTGTAGACAAGAGTTGCCCTCCGCTGCCTCGTTTGTACAATGGCAACCACCACCTGGTGGCAGGGCTGGAGCCTCAAACGGTGGAGTTCAAGTGTAATCACTCGTACGCGCTCAGTGGGGACGAGAGACGGAGCTGCCAGCCAGATGGAACCTGGAGTGGCAAACAACCCCTTTGTGTCAGAGGTACCGTTATCTTTACACTTGCTCTAATGAAAATAAAGATTACTTACACCATATTCTGTAAAATAGTTAATAGTGTGATCTTTATTTATGCTTGAGCTTTAAATGGTAATCAAACCAATAGTTTCAAGTCTGTGTTGTCAAGTGTTCATCTTCCAGTCATGTGGCTTACAAATGAACACAGCGTGCAGCTAAGTCATAACAGATTAGTTCAATTAACCTCTTCAAGGAATCATAGATGTTTATTGAAAAGTGTGAGTTGTATGTGTTAAAGCTGCATGTTTGTACTCTATACGTGTTTGTTTGCAGCATGCCGAGAGCCTAAAGTATCAGAGCTGGTTAAACAGAGAGTTCTGCCGCTTCAAGTACCATCCAGGTATGTTTATCAGTGCATGACATCAAACATAATTGCTAGAACAGATCCACTAGTGCTTTCTGCAGTTAATGCTCTTCTGTTTAGTGGGATTGAACTGATCACTTAGAACATTTGTCAAGACTTTGATTCAAACGTATTCACTCAACTCTGGGGACATCCTTTCCTCTCCCTGCAGGAAGACTCCTCTGCACAAGCTGCTTTCCTCGGCAGTGGGACAGCAGATCTGGTTCAACAGCTCCCCCAGAAGCCCGTCAGAGCTTTCCCCGTTACCGCAGGGCTTCCATCATCTTTACACACATATAGAGTATGAATGTGCATCTCCTTTCTACCACCACTCTGGCAGCGCTCGTCGTACCTGTTTGAAGACAGGGAAATGGAGCGGACGCCATGTGTCCTGTTCACCAGGTGAGGGCAGCAGAGAACAGCTGGTTGTCAATAACTTCAACTTGACACATTTATGGAACCACCAATTTTTCCAAATCAGACATAAGATTACTAGATGAGTAAGATATAAAGATGTAAAGTCTTGGGGATAGTGTATCTAATGAAGCGATATTAACAAAGATCACAATGGGCAGCATTTTTTCTAACTGTGGTCACATGTGTGACCACCTGTAGTTGACAAACATTTGTCTTCACTATTATGTGAAGGCTTCAAACGAGGCAAAATACCACCTGCTGACATGATTTACACATCAGTATCTTAAAGAAATCTTCCTCTTGATGACTTACTGTGTTTCATTTAAATACGATTGAATTTGAAGAAATCAACAAGGCAAAATGTAAATATAAAAATTGGACGTTAATTGTAAGTCTTTAAATCAAACATTTCTATTTGTTGGCAAGGATCATAAAGTTTTTAATTTTCAATGAAAGCTAAATGAAGTTTTAAGGGAAGATAAATGCCTTATGGGAAGACTAAACACAATATTGATAATGCCATTGGTTTCCTTCACACAAGGAAACATTTCATCATGCTCTTTATTACAGTCTGAAGACACTTTTATTCCCCCTCTGTGGGTTGGAAGATCTGTGCCAGCTTTAAGGACAGGTTGAAATTATGGTCGGTTCAGTTTTAATAAAACAGCCCTGCATGTGAGCAACCAACACTGCAGATGGATTTGTTTGAAGAGGGTGTTGACACCTTGGTGTGGTGCATCAAAGACGTTAGAGTGGCTTGGAAATGGAAAACCCATGAATGGATTCTGTGTGAAAGACTTTTAGATCATTTTAACTGAAATTAGTGTATACTTATGGTGAAATGCTGGGTAAATTTTATAATTAAAGATTTACATGATTCCTTTCCTCTAGTCACATTCTTTCACAACAATGTGGGTTTTGAGCATTTTATCTCCGATCAGATGTTCCAGTTCTCAGTGTTGACTCAGTCTCAGTGACGCTCTATCATTCCTGGTTTAATTATGGTCTCACCTCTCATCCTCTCACCTCGTCTTTGACAGTATGTGGGAAGCATCCCACCTTTGACCCACAGAGGCCGGAAGAGGCTCACTGGCCTTGGCTGGCAGCCATCTACCGCCGCTCCACTAAGGGAATGGAGACTAAGGTGACCAAGGCAGACAGCCAGGCGGGCTCCTCAAAGAAGGGGGATGGAGCGGGAACTGGCAACCTTAATCAGGATTCTGACTGGCAGCTGGTCTGCAGCGGGGCTCTGGTTAACCAGAGGAGTGTGGTGGTGGCAGCTCACTGTGTGACAGAGCTGGGCAAGGTGTATCCTGTGGATACAACCACCATCAGTGTGGTCGTGGGGAAGCACTATAGGGATGACCACAGAGAAAACAAAGGCCGCCAACGTGTGAGGGTAAGCCTTTAGATGTGTGTGAACGTCTTAAAGAAGACGTAATTCACACTTTTTCCTGAATCTTAAGGAATAATGTGACATTTTATGGTCAAAATACCACAAAGTTACAGTACAAAATCTACATGTTTAACTTTTTTATTATAGCTCTGTTCATAGCAGCTTGTTCTAGTAATAGGCAGTACTCGAGTTGAGGGGGGATGAGGGGGGATGGCATCCCCCCTGAAATAAAAACGGTCAAAATCATCCCCCCTTTCCATCCCTTATGTCATTTCATCAATGAATGTGCTATTTAAACATTTAGAGTCATTACCAGAAAAATAACTTATTTGACAATTTTCACCTGTTTCAAGTAAATTTTCACTTGAAATAAGTAGAAAAATCTGCCAATGGGACAAGATTTATCTTCTCATTACAAGCAATAAAATATTGTTCCACATGCAGATTTTTCTACTTATTTTAAGTGAAAATCTACTTGAAACAGATGAAAATTGTTGTTTTTTCCAGTGATGAGTCTTGTTTTAAGTGTAATGAGATTTTTTTACTAAAACAAGACATTTTAACTAGAAATAAGACAATTATTCTTGTTAAGATTTTGAGTTTTTGCAGTGATCCATTTTACTTATCCTGTGAAGGACAGAGTCATATTGATAAGTTCAGAAAACTGTTTTTTATTGTTGTGTTTTGATGTATTTAATGTAAGCCCAGTAGATATTTAAAGCTTTAGAAGGCTGCATTTAACTGCTGCTATGTCATTCCTGCAGTATTTCTGCTGGTGTTTTGGTCAGTGCTATTATTTGTAATATATTATATTATTTGTAATCAGCACAAATTATCTGTCCCCATATGATAAAATCCACCATCCCCCCTGATCTTTTTTTACAACTCGAGTACTGGTAATAGGGGTCAGCTATTCAACTTCAATATACATCTTCTCAAGCAGAATAAAATGATTTCTTTCCCTTAAGGAAACTTGTGGATTAAGTCTGTACCTTCTCTTTCAGGTGGCTTCTATTGTTGTACATCCACACTACGATCCTAATATTCTTGACTCTGACATCGCTGTGATCAAGTTACTGGACAAAGCAAGAGTTGGAGAAAAGGTCCTCCCACTCTGTCTGTCAGAAAGCAAGGAAGAAGAGGTCTCTGGGCAAGGACTTGTCACTGGCTGGTCTCCCCTGCCTAGTCCCAGTTTAGGCTCAGATGAGAGGGCAAGGGTCGGGGTGGTTCACCTTGCTGATGTTGTCCCATGCGAGCAGCAGTATGCGCGTAAGGGCGTGCCAGTCAGCGTTACGGACAATATGCTTTGTGCCAGACAAAAGCCTGCCTACCATCCGTCGAATATATGTCCCTCTGACACCGGGGGAATCCTAGTCCTTCCTGCCCTCTCTGAGGATCAGGCCAGCAATGACCCAAAGTCACTGAACGTTCAAGGAGAACGCCAAGGACTGTGGAGACTCCTGGGACTGGTTAGCTTTGGCTATGACCAAGGGGAGTGTGATCCTGAACTTTACACCGTTTACACTCATGTAGCCAAATTCAAAGACTGGATAGAGAGCAGTATGAAGTAAAAAAATATATAAAATAAAAATCTGACAGTTGTTGCCCTTTTATTTGTCTTTTTCGGTGTATTCTTTCTGTCCACCGTCAAATGCACAAGGGCATTTTCTAAGTAAATGCAGAAGCAACACTGGGCAATGCTATGCTTTAACTGAAGGGGGTGCTGGCACATTAGATGTGCTGAACCATCATCCTCTGATCCAAAGAATTTAGTGTTCAGCTTCATCCGCCTGAGAGACTTGAAAATGACCAGAAAACCATCAGGCTAGCTTATGATGGTGCGGACTGTTTTCATTGTTTTGTATATATGTATCAATGTGCTGATTTATTACACAACTTATTTTTTTGAGGAAATAAAAGATGTACATAGTGTACTGTAATACAATAAATATGACATTTATAATTGAATTAAACATTGGTGTGTTATAGATGATCTGTCATCTTCTTTGTGGTAGAAACCTCAATATTTCTGTGCATACAAATATATCAATAATGAATTTGAATATCAGTGTCATTACATTTAGCTAAGTAAAAAAAAACTTGAGTTTGTTCTATAAAACATATAGCGAGTCATTGAAACCAGAAGAATCCAGATCAGAGCAGCAACCATTTTTCAACACATGAGGAGCTTGTTAATCAAAGATCAATAACCTCCTCTGTGCTCAAATCAATTGCTTGATTTTTCTCCCTGTTATTCAGCAGTAAGGTTGCATACACCTGCAGTTAGTACTTTTTCAAGGAGCGATGCACAATGAATTATCATTCTTTATTGATGAAGCATTTTAAAGTATCCTAGATTAAAAAATAAAATAAGTAAAAACAGAAAAAAGTGTAGAGAAGAATTTGGTATTTCCTTGTTTCTGCATTCATTTAATATAAAATGTGATCAAGGCCTTGTGATGGACTGGTGAGCTGTCAAGGGCGTACACCGCCCTTCAGTCCTTGGTAGCTGGGGTAGACTCCAGCAGACCCCCCTGAGACTGGTCAGTGAAAACTGAAAGGGAATGGATGGATTGAAAATGTGATCTGATGGTTGTCTATGTCACAGTAACAGACAAACTAAATGCGGCAAAGCTGGTTTCACACAATTAAGTCTTGTTTTTATTGAAACCACCCAGTTTACGAATAGTTGAACCTCCTTTAGCAATGATTACTGAGTCAGAGCTTTTTTTATCTCTGGATCAGACCTGCACAACATTCAGTAGGTTTTTTTTTTTTTTTTTTTTTTTTACCCTACATCTTTAGAGAACTACTTTAGCTCAGACATATTTGTAGAACACCTGGTGTAAATGTTTCCCTTGAGCAATCATGGCTGACTACAGTCAAGGCTGTTTTTGTGCGATAATCAACGACACTGATCACTTTTTCACATTATTATTTTTTCCTTTTTGCTAGGTTGGAACAGAGCATAACATTTGAGATTCGGTAACTATTACCACTGAACCCATAATATTTGCACTAGAAAGTACACACACATGCCAACAACCAATGACACAGTTTACTTTACGCTTGTGGTTCAGAATCTTCTAGCATTTGAACAGCACCAACTTTCAGCCTCAGTTTTTCTGTAAATCCAGCAGTGAAAAAATAAATAAATACATTTGCTGTGTTGCTAACAAAAACAAATTACATCCACTGTGCGGTAATTATCAGATTTAGCTCACAACAATGATTGCATTTCAGTGGAGACATCTTGGAAACAAAACAAAACAAAACAAAAAACGTACCAGTTTCATCAAGATGCAAAACATACTTGCTGCACAGTGGTAAACTTCTAATTTAGCTCTTGGGGACAAGCGTTATGGGGTCATAAAAGAAAATTCGGTCCTCTATGATGTCATAGAGAGCCAATTTTTAAAAAAAAATCTCCAGAAGGGAAGGTTTTTAGCCCCTTGAACTATGAACTCAGGAATATTTTAAGCATAAACTTACTTCATCTTTTGAGTCTGTATTCACGTCCGTGATGATAACTTATAATATTGCTATAGATATGACAGAAAAAACAGAAAATAATAATATGGTCACTTTAAGGATGTTAATTACGCCCATTATTGCAATTTAGATTTGATTACATGTAATGGCAAGTTTAATGTGACTTATTGTTTTTTGACAAATGTTATCTATTTCATCATTTTTGTTTTATATATTCTTTCAAATTGAGATATACTGAAATAGTTCAAAATGTAGAAAAATAATATTTCGTTATTATATTATTATATTGTATTAGACCCCTAATTCAGTATAAACTGGTGTATGTAGATACAGAACTCACTAGAGCTGGAGCATTATGGGCTTTCACATTTAGTTTAGTATTTTTTTCTCAGTTATTGTTCCCGTCAGTCAAACACTTCATGTTTGTTTTTTTTTTCTCCACACATTTTACCGAAGCTGAACAACAGCTCACTGAAGACCTGTGTTTCCCAGAGCACAGCTCTATCCACTTGGGGCCGACACACTGCCGGTTCACAGGCTCTAGTGGGCTCACAGGGCCTCGTCAATAGAGAGAGATGGGCAACTCTTCACAGTGAGTTAACTGGCCCTGGGAACAGAGATATAACCCTGAGCGCCGGGATAATGGTGAGAAAGTACTACCATGAGAATCTACACCGGAGATACGCATGGAGAAAACGTGTATGTCCATTACACAAAATGGTTGGGTTTCCATCCGGTTTCCTAGCTCGGACTTTGGGCCTCATTGTTAGAGGAAAAATCATTTGGATCCACACACTTATCTGTAATCTTGTAGAATTTAACAAGCTATATATAAAATGTGAAAAAATGCCCCAAATGTTAAATCTTTTCTTCAAAGTATTTACACTCATTATGTCACAATTTGATTTGATTTGATTTTTATTTGTCTCAAACATGCACAAGCATAAAACAAACGGTACATATAACAATATAAAAAAGAGCACATTACGATGCAGTGCAAGTTCGAGAAGGAGCTGAAGGAAGCAAAGCTTATCAAGTTCAGCCCCCCCCTACATCGCCACACAGCATACAATACAATTATATATAAAATACAATTACATATACATATATAAATACACACACACACACACACACACATATATATATATATATATATATATATATATATATATATATATATATATATATATATATATATATATATATATATATATATATATATATATATATTATATTATATATACACATATGCACTAAGAGACACTTGTTGAGAGCAATGCAGTGCAGCAGTGCAGTTTTAGATTAATTTCTCTATAAATATGGAGATTTACAATATATGCTACTATTTGACCACATCGCCATTGCATGAGTTGCTACATGTTACAAGGTACGGTACATGCTGATTCTTAGAAAATACAGATGTCACTGCGTTTTATTTTTACCCCACTGTAAAAAAAAAAAAGAGCAAATAGATACATTTCTACATCACAGTTTGTGAAACTACTATATTTCATTGCTGTAGATATCAGACTGTGTTGCATCACCTCATTTGACAACACTTTATAAACTTTTGGGATTTGAAGAGATTGAAGGCAAGTTTGCTTGATGGAGTACTTTAAATGTCTACAGTTCCCGTCGTTATAAGTCATATTATACATTTTATACCTCGCTTATTTTTTCAGTGGGTGACAGCTTTTAACTGCAGACAGGCAGGTTTAGCACCTGGGCTCTTTTACTACACAACAATGCTTTGTGAAGTGCTGTTGCTCCAAAAATCCTTCAACTTTTCACATTTTATGCAGCATTGGTGTTGGCCACAGAAAACCCAGAAAGGTACCCATGCTATAAACACTAATGCATTGTAAAACAGCCCTGGAGGCTGCTTTTGAAATATACACTGATGGAAAGGCTTTGTCCCATCCCCCCTAAGCCCTGAGAATGCAGTTTGGTTTTGTTGGGGTTTTTTTCTCTGTAAAGTTTTAAATCTTGATTTCATAGACAACAAAACAGTTTTCTTTTGCACCTCATCCCTTTAGTCCAAAACCACAGATGACAACAGCTTCTTTAGATCTTTCTTATCTTTGCATGGTAGAGATGTCAGTTGTATATGTGGAAGCTATTACAAACTGTTTTCAGTGAGGGTGGCTTTAAAAATTGTTCTTGACTCCATGGAGGGGTTTTTTTCCACTGCAAAATTGTTTCTGCTGTATTTGTTTTAAGATTAGTCTCTAGCATGAATGCTGGGATTTATCTGGATTGTCAAAATCTGATAATGGTGTGATGTCTCATAGATGAATCACAGATGATGAACTTCCTCAGTTGTTTGGAATTTTATGTTGACAAGGTTTAGCTACAAGGTATTTAACTATTTCCAAACACATTTTCCCATGACTTGCCCAATTTGGTCACTTCTGACAAAAATTAAGCTAGAGTTATTGGTTGTTTACAGAATTTTTTTTTTTTTTTATGTCCTAGTAAACCACTGACGAGTGCACAGCCTCTCATGTTTCAACACACAAAGCAATTTTGCCACACTGATGTAAATATCCAGCTGTGTTTTCATCTGTATGCAACTCTGCCTCTGAATTGCGCTACCTGGATTAACAATATGATTTATCGCAGCTGTGATTGTTTGCCTCATACAGCTGCTGTGAAAAGCCTGCCCAAAATCTCAGAGCTGCTCCTGAACTGATGTCACAGCAAATGAGGGCCAGGAAAATAAGCTAAACGCAGAGGGAGTAAATGAAAGTAGTAGCAGGAAATGTAAATTGAGAGACTGTGTGGTCCTTTTGTTTGGCAGACGATTCCATTCTCTTGAGTTAGGTATTCACACAAACGTGTACCAAGAATGATACCAACAGGCTTACAGGGCAAAATACTTGCATTACCTTCCTCATCCCACTGAAATTCCCTATCTGTAAGGGGTTTTCTTAACATTTTCCAGGTTTATCACCCTGGAAGATCCTTGAAAAATGTTTTTCTGGTCCTGAAAATGCTCTCCAGCACTGCATAAAGGACTTCAATGCGTCCTTCATACAGGCCCGATGCTAATTATGCTAATTGTTGCTGTATTTCACATCTGGGAAAAATCCTGTACTTTGCAATCATGTATGATTAATCGGGAGATACCTGAAAGGATCAAGCAAATAGTCAGGTCGTACATGGTAAAGATGCCTGTATTCTTATTAAGTTTAAAAAATAAAGAGGAGATAATTTTTTTTAAATGACTCAATTTCAATTCAATTCACTTTTATTTGTTAAACAGGGACTGTACATATTAATAGACACAAGTGTAAATATGTAGTTGCCAGAGGCTAATTTCCACCATTCATCCCCGCGGCAAATTAATTCCAGACACAGAATCGGACATCAGCAGACAAAGGAGACAAGATATGACATCCATACCAACAAAAACACAACATTAAAAGATACGACAGAACTAGATAAAAATCATTAAGCAATAAAACAAGTTGCAATTGATAAACCAGTAATTAAGTGACCGTAAAGTTAAAGTGCTAAGTGCTTAAGTGCAAGAGTTTGTAAAGTGCTGATGCAGATTACACATCTAGGATATGTTATTTGTCCATACGGATATCTGGCATAGTAATTATAACAGTCTCAGACACATAGTACTTTTTCAATAATGCATCAGTGTCAATAATCTTATAACTATAATACACAGCATCAAAATTACATTCAACCAACAGGGCCGGCAGAGCATGAACTACAGACCAGGGACTTAAAGGAGCTTGAGGCTCCTTTTAAGAAATGAGACTCTCTAGCGCCACCCTTCACCACGACGGCCGTTGGGGGTACTGCAGCCAACAGTGAAGCCGGCACGGGAGAACGGGGAGAACCTGCATGCAGCGTCATGTGACGTCACATCCGCAGCCCAGCGCGGGAAATTCGGGACCGAATTGCAGCACATTTTGCAGCACACAGCCTGTTCAAGGCAAAGGAGAGATACACTAGAGGGCTCAT
This sequence comes from Cololabis saira, assembly GCF_033807715.1. NCBI lineage: Eukaryota > Metazoa > Chordata > Actinopteri > Beloniformes > Belonidae > Cololabis > Cololabis saira. Next base: position 29,466,552 of record NC_084591.1, read on the forward strand.
TCTTTTGGGTTTGGAACGCTTCATCTGACATTATTACTAGAAAACTTAAAATGTATACGGATTTTTTTCATAAATCCTGCCACAATCCGGCCTCAAGCTCCTTTAAAATAGAATTTTACTTTGAAAGTAATTTTCTAGAACTGAAATGTACAATACATCTGGCATTAAATGGCTTTAGACTATAATATAGGGAGAAAAAGGACACAGGAGGGGGGAAAAATCCTGTAATGCTCATTCAACAGTCTGTTTAACAAGAGCAGCTAATCAGCAGTATGGAAAGAGCAAGTCACAGCTGCAGTTCTCTTTCAAGCACAAAAAATATGTGCTGTGGCTATACTTGTGTGAGTAAATTGATAGAAAATAGACTAAAATCATGCTCAAGGTTGTCACTGCATGTAAAAAGGGTTCACAATGTAAGATGTGCCTCTGCAGATGCCTCTGTTCACTTTAAATCCTACCAGTGGGGTTGCCAAAGAGCTACATCCCCTGAGGTAAATTTAAGTGAGGATCACATAAATATCACAGTGGAATTACGGTTGGATAAGAGTCTCTTTCAAGGATGTCTAGAAACAACTCGCTCACGGAACTGAATGAATTACCAAGCAGTGGGAAGGACTGTAGAAGTCTAAGCTCACATATGATGGACAGGCTGTGACCAAAAACACAAAATGAAGAGCATCTTGAAGTTATTTCCTTATTGAAAAATGACACATAGGAAATAAAAACCTCAAACCACAAACAACTTAATTCCACAATTCAAATATGAAGCTTTTAACTGTGCTGCCAGGATCCTGATGAGGGTCCGGAAAACCAAGCACATTGTGCCCATTCTCCAAAACCGGTCAAATATAAAATCAGTCTGCTGACCTACCAGTGTCTCTATGGCAGCGCACCATCGATCCATCGATCCATCCATCATCTACAGTATACCCACTGTATCATTTGCAGGGTCACGGGGGTCTGCTGGAGCCTATCACAGCTAATTTCAGGCAAGACGCAGGGGTAAACCCTGGACAGGTCGCCAGTCCATCGCAGGGCCACATATACAGACAGACAACCAGACACACTCACACCTAAAGGCAATTTAGAATCATCAATTAACCTAATATACATGTCTTTAGACTATGGAAGGAAGCCGGAGTACCCGGAGGGAACACATGCAAGCACGGGGAGAACATGCAAACTCCACACAGAAAGACTCCCGCTGGATCAGGCAGCACACCAGTGTACCTGGAAGAGCTGATCAGGTTCCATAAACCTACAAGGTGCCTGCAATCAGCCAGTATCCAACACCTTCATGTCCCAAAGACCCACCTCCACACAATGGGGGACAAGGCCTTCCAGGCGCCTGCGCCTCGGTTGGGGAACTAGCTACCAAATCACCTGAGGACGCCACAGCCCCTCGAGTCTTTTAGGAGACAGGTGAAAACGGTTTTAGAGCAGAAATCTTGTCAACAACTGCTTCCACCCTTTGTCTGTTTCTTAACTTCTTAACTAAGCTTTGCTGTGACTTTGGTGAAATAGATGGAATTGTACGAATTTATTTGAGAAATTATTTCTAGAACTGTATTAATACTGCAAACGTAAAATGTTAAGTGCAGTATAAATGAAATGTATTATCATTATCATTTACTGATTTACTGATCATTTACTCAGCCATTCTACTCTGACTGAAAACTTCTTAATCAAGTCTGATGTGAAATTATATAAAATATTCCTCTTATTTGTAGTGTTTATAACACATTGAAATTAAAAACATATATATATATATATATATATATATATATATATACCCATCATCAATGACAGTGCACTACTAGATATATCATATTATTTATGGGATTGGTATTGTGTGGTATTAACTATAATTATTGCAAATCATGATTATGATGTAATTAGCACCTTATGAGCAAAATATCCAAGTCCGGAGTTAAGTTTGCCATGTTGAGAGCAAATTTTGCCATAAGTCCACCAATAGTATTCATCAGTAGTTTCTGATGGATTGTTAGGGTGTGGCTGCATGCCTATATCAGGAGTGGTGAAAAAAAACTCACATGTGACAAACGACTTGCTTCAGGCATGCTGCAAGCTGGCGTGAGTTACTGGAAAGTTGGCCTTGGGCTTGGGTGTCACCACTCAACTATTATGCACCTGCACCAACGTGAAGCTGAAACCGAAAGTGTTGCTGATCACCCTCGTCCTGGTCGGGAACATGGCACAACCCCTGGTCAAGGCCGCTATATCCGCATACAACACTTGTCAGACAGCTTCCGGATGGCAACTCAAACTGCTCGAGAAACACGTGGCTTGCACAACCTGGTGTGTTTTCATTGATGTTGAGTATATAGACCTGGTGATGCAGAGGTCTCTGAAATGTATGTATCAAATATAATACATTGGGCATTATATGGTTAATTACAGGGCTCATTGTGTATGAGGTTAATTTTTTTGTCATTCAAAACATGTTTCTACATGAACAGCCTGGATTGTCAAAGACCCCCGCAGGCCATTTCCCCTGCTTGACTCCTCACTATTTATCAGTTAAAGGAGCTTGAGGCAGGATTGTGGCAGGATTTATGAAAAAAATTCGTAAACGTTTTAAGTTTTCTAGTAATAATGTCAGATGAAGCGTTCCAAACCAAAACGAATGAGCCCTCTAGTGTATCTCTCCGTTGCCTTGAACAGGCTGTGTGCTGCAAAATGTGCTGCAGTGCTGGGGCCGAGTTTCCCACGCTGCCCTGCGGATGTGACGTCAAATGATGCTGCATGCGCGTTCTCCCCGTTCTCCCGTGCCGGCTTCACTGTTGGCTGCAGTACCCCCGACGGCCGTCGTGGCAAAGGGTGGCGCTAGAGAGTCTCATTTCTTAAAAGGAGCCTCATGCTCCTTTAAATATTGCACAACAGCTAAAGATGGAACTAGCCAATGTGATAATACGTATATGATTATAGCCGTTTTCTGATGTCCTATGTTTGCCAGTTTACAAAAATGTTGAACCTGTCAGAGATTGGTCTTCAAAATGACACGAAAAAAATCAAAGAAAGAAAATTAAAAAGGAGATATGTTTTAAATCTGCTTGGCATCTGCTAATGTTATTAAAACCTGGGCGGGCGTCATTTCCTGAATCTCAGGTTTAGAAAAGGTTTGATGAAAAGAAACTCAGCGCAAACAAATACAGTATCCCTTTTAAGACTATACCAAAAAGTCTTTTTTCTGGTCAACTTGTGTACACACTAGAATCTAAACAAATGACGGATTGCCTTAAAAAACGAGGAATTTTGAACCTGCCATTTTCTTGTGGGTCTCTGAATGTTGAACTTTGTTGTTGTGAAACGGTTGTTGTCGGACCCAGATGTAGAAGAGAGCAGGAGGCAGGAGTTCCAAAAAGCAAGATTTATTTAAGCAAACAAAAAGCGCTGCTTTGCAGGATGGCAAAAACCCAAAACAAGAATCCAAAACTACTAAACACAAGGGAAAGCACGGAGGGAGGAAACAGTACGGACCAGCCGGGAGCAGGGGAAAGACAAGACTAGATATACACAAGGGTTAACGAGACACAGCTGCAGACAATCAGGGCAGATGGGAAACAGGAAAGTCAAACCAGAACTCAAACACAAAGACACAGGCTTCAAAATAAAACAGGAAGGGTCAAACCCTGACACTTTGTGTCTCTATTGTTGTTCAAAAAAAATTATATCTCTACCACATGATTACACTGAAAATAGTAGCTATTTAAAGGCCAAGTCTCTGATTTATGTTGTATAAAATTGTAGCAAAAGATAATTATGTAACTAAAATGGCAGTTTGGATGCATCCTCTGTAAAAGGGGCGTGTCAAGAACACTCAAGACAGTACTTGGGCTGCGACTGATGACATTTCACAAGGACACAAGAACAGACAAGAACGCATATTGAGAAAGGCCCAATGTTTCAAAATCATGACGGTTAAAGGAGCTTGAGGCTCCTTTTAAGAAATGAAACTCTCTAGCGCCACCCTTCACCACGACGGCCGTCGGGGGTACTGCAGCCAACAGTGAAGCCGGCACGGGAGAACGGGGAGAACGTGCATGCAGCGTCATGTGACGTCACATCCGCAGCCCAGCGCGGGAAATTCGGGACCGAATTGCAGCACATTTTGCAGCACACAGCCTGTTCAAGGCAACGGAGAGATACACTAGAGGGCTCATTCTTTTGGGTTTGGAACGCTTCATCTGACATTATTACTAGAAAACTAAAAACGTATACGGATTTTTTTCATAAATCTTGCCACAATCCGGCCTCAAGCTCCTTTAAATAAATGTTTTTTTCTAAGCAACTGTGTTTTTTAGCATTTATGTATTTGGGAAAAAACAAAACCCCTCACGTCTAAGAGGATATTGAGGGCTGAGAGCTGCTTTTTATATTAAGGTGAATCTGTCCATCAATATTAGACACAAGCAGAAACCAAGCATCAGACGTGATTGTGGTCTGCTATAGCTTTGGGGAGTGTGGGGACTGGTGGAAATGCCACTGTGGTATTTATTGATGGTTTCAAAGCTGATAAAACGGAGTGGATTCAAAGGTGTGCAGGAGGAGCATTGTGTGAGCTCAGATCCAGCCAGATGCATCAGAATTCATTGGATGACATTTCATTATTCAGAATAATAATAATCTTGGCAAAAAAAAAAAGGGAAAGTAAATAAAAGTCAGTGATGAATGGACACTCCAGGAAAAGGCTGATGCCAATGTGACAGTTGACAGTTGGAAGGGATAAAGCTGTATTTTTGTCCCACGTTACATTGTGAAGAATCTTACGGAAACACATTAGCAATAAAACCCAAAGACGGTGTCACTGTTACCTTGCAAAACAAATCGTCTAAAAGGCTGCATTTAAAAATAAAAAATATTACAGTACATTATAATGAAATGTATATCCAATCCCTACCAATCATTGCATTTTCACTGCCACATGAAGTCAGTGTGTCAGAAAAAGAGCCCTCTCCAAAACAGCAGGGCACTTTTGTTTTTTTGAGAACGGAACGCATATTTGACCATACTTTACTGAAAATACAAGTCTTCAGCTGATGAATTGGTCATCTACTGCAATTTAAACAACTAACAATCCACTGGGAATTTACAGCAGGAGTTTTAACTTTACGGTAATATCTTTACAAAAAAAAAAGTTAATCCTGCAATGAAGGCTTGGGAGAGCATCACCGATTTACACAGCATTTTTTCTTTTATTTCAGACACCGTAATTTGTCTCTACTGGGATGAATCTACGTAAAAACTACAGCTTTACTTTTGTGTCCATTATCTAACATTAATTCAACTGCTTGTATCATAAAAACAAATAGCAGCAATTACAATCTAAATAGCTTTGTGATTGTCAAACGTGTTAGTTGACTGACATCGTGGATTCCTGTCTCAGCACCTGGACAAGATAACATTAACATTTCTTCACTGAGAGTATATTCAGTTTTCCTTTGTCAAACATGATGCCAAATTTGATATTAATGCCAAAAATGTTATTTACACTTTAAAAGTATCTGCAATGAATAAATCAAGTAAATCAAATTCCTACCTCCAAGATATGCTGTTCTGTATTGACGGGACAAACGCCCTGTAAGGTCGCCCATAGGTTTTCTGAGGAATGCTTTTGAGGCCTTGAGCGCTGATGTTGGCTGGAACACGCCCACCTTCATATTTGATCCACAAAGCAGCGTTGCATGCTTCCTTTGCACCCGTCTGCAGACTTAAATGTGGGAGACATCACCCATTGCTGGAATTAATTGTGTGTTGAGCATTGTGTTTATTGCACTGCCTCCCTCAAAAGTTGGGGGATTTTCAACTTGTTGTCATATCATTGTCATCCTGCTGTTTTGACTGTTTGAATATTTTTCTATTTATAATATTTTAGTATTTATTTATTTATTTTTTTAAATGTTATTAACTGTATATACTTTTCTTTTTGAATCGCTTCAGACTGGCTGAAGGGGGGCTTGGTCTTGGACCAGGTAAACAAATCTCTATCTGGCATGTCTAACATGTGCTGGAATGACAATAAAAACTCCTCGAACCTTGAACCTTGAACTTTTACCGCTTCAACGCATGTGTCAGCCAATCAAGTTGCTGCTACACAGCTAGTGCCTAGCCAATGAACCCGTGGACAGAAGCTGGTCGAAAAACAAACATGGGACATTTTGAACCCACATTGAAGGTCAATGTAGGAAAAACACATCATCACTGTTTTCAAGTGAGAAATTCACCTCTCGTTCTGCACCGCTGACGAACAGAAAGCATCCAAAAAGGAGGTTTGGCAGATCACCTGTGGAAAGCATTGATAAACCCAGGCCATGACAAAATTGACCAGAAGTGTCGGACACACCTCTGTTGTGCATTTCCGCAACACTTATGTTAGCCTTCAACGATCATGAAAAATACTTGACATTGATTCTGATTAAACCCGTTTAAATGTCCTCATTTCAAGATATGCTCATACACGCTAGTAACAAAAGGGATGACAGCAAGCTACCAGCTATGCCCGTTAATCAAAATACACTGCCCCTAATGGATCTTAATTTTGTTGCTTTACATTAACCTGATGTGGTACATACATTTTCATTTTGTTTACCCTTGTCATGGATGTGACCCCTGGCTATGGAGAACAAAACTGTTTTTTTTAACCAGGCTGTAAATGTTTATTTATGCTGCAAAACTGGACATTTTAACTTGGTGGTCAATGGAGATCATAAACTGTAAATATTACTGGACAGGTTACCTCTGACATCACCCATAGGTTTTCTGAAGAGCGGGTTTGCAGTCTCTTTTTCCCATACTGCGTGGTGCTATGTTGCAAATGAGCGGAACGAATAAAGCCGGCTAGTCTAGAACATGGCTTATGTCAATCAAGGCTCCCAGCTCCTTCGGCCAATCCATCGGAGGACCTGTGGAGCTGCTAGCGAACATTTCCAGCAGAGTATCCTGTTTTAGAGATCATTTTGGTGGCAAAATCAGAAATGAAAAAAGAAAAAAGTCAAAATTTCCTGAATAAAGTTGAAATTTCGCCTTTTTTCTCAACATCCATCCATCCATTATCTTACCCGCTTTATCCCTTGCGGGGTCACGGGGGTCTGCTGGAGCCTAACCCAGCTCATTTCAGGTGAGAGGCAGGGGGTTACACCCTGGACAGGTCACCAGTCCATCACAGGGCCACATATAAACACACAAACCATGCTCACAATCACACTCACGCTCACACCTACGGGCAATTTTATAATCATCAATTAACCTAACATGCATGTTTTTGGACTGTGGGAGGAAGCCGGAGTACCCGGAGAAAACCCACGCAAGCACGGGGAGAACATGCAAACTCCACACAGAAAGGCCCCTGCTGGGCCTGGGAGTCGAACCGGGGACCTTCTTGCTGTGAGGCAACAGTGCTAACCACTAAGCCACCTTTTTTCTCAACATTTCAACTTTATTCATGAAATTTCGACTTTTTTCTCAAAATTGTACTTCAACATTATTCTCGACATTTCAACGTTTTTTTCAACATTTTGAATTTTTTCTCAAAATTGTACTTCAACATTAATCTCGAAATTTCAACTTTTTTCTCGACATTTCGACTTTTTTCTCGAAATTGTACTTCAACATTAATCTCGACATTTTGACTTTTCTCTCGAAATTGTACTTCAACATTAATCTCGACATTTTGACTTTTCTCTCGACATTTCGACATTAATCTCGACATTTCGACTTTTTTCTCGAAGTTCATAATGAAAAAAAAAAATCTTCCTCCTCTAAAATATTATTTTTATTTTTCTCCTGCCTGGCCCTAATACTCTTCCCTAGAATTCTGCTTGTGTGTGAGAGAGAAACGCAGAGGGGTCACCGCGAGAGAGCGAATGAAGAAGGATGCTTGTGTCGGTGTAGGCTGCATCTTCAACCAACGGGAGTTGGCATTCCCATGCAGACGAGACAAAGAGCGGGGAAGTGGGTGGGGTGGTGGGGGAGTAGAGCGCCGAGCAGCGAGGTGAGGCAGAGCTCATTCAGTGGGGACGTCGAGCTGCGGAGCACCTCGGATTTTACTGGCACAAACCCCCTCTCTCTCTCTGTGTGGTGAGAAGCGCTCCTGTCCCGGACCGCTGTGCGCTCTGCAGCTCGCCGCGGCTCAGCCAGTCTGAAGCGGATGCGAGACGATCCTGCAAGACAGGGACAGCACCAAAAAACTTTTTCCGTCGTGGTTTGTGACAAAGGTAAGGTGCTGGTTGGGATTTTTTATTATTATTATTATTTTTTTTTTCATTTAGCCTGCAAAAGAGGGGAATAAGCGCACATTTCTGGAGGCGATGATGCACAGGTGATAACGAGGTGGTTGTTTTAACTTTGATTTACAGACAAAAGCTTAATTATATGTTAAGAATTAAAGGTTAAACTTGAATAAAGGCTTTTTACAGAAAAATACATCGGGTACAAACAAGAGCTGTTTGAACAATTTGAAGATCCAAAGAAAAGCAGTAATTTCCATTCATCTCTTAAATTAATCACATATTCATAAATGTTGGCATTTGATGGAGAGGTAACAACCTGCAGACTGGGAGCGGAGACCAGCAACAAGGTTGCATCATCACAACTGATCAAGAGATCGACACTTATGCTACTAAATAAGATGTATTCATTCATACAGGCCAGATTACTATGTGTAAATATGATAAATGATCTAATCTGTGTTTACATTTCTGTCTGGTCAGTTACAGCAACATAACAGGGAACGCCTAAAACATGTCTTTGCTGAGATTCCAGCTGTTGGTCAGACCTTGAGGTTGCAATGATGAATCTGAGAGACAAACTGTTCTTTGTGTTTAATCCTGTAGGTTTAATTGTTTTAGTCCAAGTAGAACTAAATCCCTTTGCGTTGCTTCAGCTAATTTCGCACAACCTCTCTGTCAGTATTTTAGTTGTTGTAAGTTGCTTTGAGCGACAGTTAATTTGAAAGTACAAGCTGTTCATTTAGTTGGTCAGAAACCAGTCGATGCTGATTGTTAGGTGGTTTACACTCATCACTGTGTTTACAATTATCATTGAGAAAAAAAATAGAGGAAAAAAGTTGAGGCTTTGTTTTAATATTGAGATTTGGCTTTGTGTCACAAAATTCTAATATTACACAGACTGTGTGAGATTTTTATTCTTACATCCAAAATCTATCCTCATACAACATTGTGTATTTGAATGAAGTGTGTGAGCCACATCCATGGGAATTCTCGCATTTCCTTACTCTAGGAACACACTTCTACTTTTGTAAAGAACCAGGAAAATCCAACCACTGATCTTTTTTTTTAATATTCTTTTTTTTAATTAGTATTTAAATTCTTCCCACAGTAACACCACCTACCCCTTGAGCCAATCATTGTAGCCCTTTCTCTCTTCCATATGAAGTCGCATGCAAGCGCGCTCACACGCGCACATACACATAGAGGAGCACACAGTCTTCCAATAGAACCATCAATGTCACCATGGAAACCAAATCTCCGTGCAACCCCCAGTTGATCACTGTCTGCATTACCCATGGCTTGTCATGAAAGCATGGGCACGTTGTCGACGCGTCTGTGAACCAGGAATGGAAGAGTGGATCCTTCTGGATCCTGTCAGATGAATATGTTGTATTTCATTGGGCATCTTCTGCCGTCGGAACTGATGGCACCATGCGCCGAGCGTCACTGGTCACAGGACGCCTCGGCCTCAGGTGTGACTGTTTGGGAGTCTGTAAAGGAAAGTGTCCATGCAGTTAACGCATTTTGTCCTTTTCCCAGAGGCTGCTGTCTAAACTACCGCGCTGTGGCGTTTTCTGTCCTACATGAATGAACACAACAGACTGTCAAGGCATGCTCAGACAAGCTCAAAGTCAGAATGAGCCATTTGAAACATACATGCATATTCTCAATCTGTCAAGGCTGTTTTCTTTCCCCTTCCTATGTTCAAGCTCATAAGAGAAGCTGTGAAATACTGTTGCAGCAATCAGTATGCATAAATAAAAGTCCTATACAGAGGAATGTGAAATGAGCCATCCAGCACATATTCAACGTCACAGAACATCAATATAGCCTGAAAATAACAGGAAAACGAATTATGTCCTGAATAGGTACGATTTATTGCAGCCTGTTATGTTTTATTTATGTTATTTATAACCCGTGGAAATATTCATAGTATCCACACAAATCATGGTGGAATTACAACAGAATGGAAATGTATTTAGTCATATGAAGCCAAAATGTGTCTGCTCGTCCACATCAACACAAGAACCTGTCTGGAGTGACTTAGTCCAAGAACTATAATTCCAGAAAACGTAAAGAGTATGGCACATGTCCAAGGAAACCCGCATGCAAAATCATGCAGGCACTAACACTTTCACATGTGCAAGCCAAGGCAAGACCCTGCAGCATCGCTAATAAACCCGCTGAATGTGAAATTAGTCAAAATCCTATATCTTTTCTATTGACCATCTGTGAAGCTGTTACTTTAATTAAGGTGGACGACACGCACGATTCTTGTGGCAAGATAGATGTTTATTACACAGACACTTGCAATGGGGAGGGTCGTTGTGGAGATGCCCGGTCAAAAAAGATGGGAAGGGAACGTTAGATTAGAATAGCAAGTAGGGAAGTAAACTTAAAAAAGGGACACTTTTCAGTGGGAATTGACTTCACTAGTTCAGTAGTTTAGGTGATACTAATTTATTTTTAGAAAGTAAGGCTGGATTTTCCAGAAATACCCATATTTGATTCAGAACACTAGACCAGATGGCAAATGGGATATCACCAGTAAGCAGGCATGAGGTGATTGTGAGAAAAATGCAAGCTAACAGAATGGTTGAATGCTGTAGAACATTTAAATATTCATATGTAATAAATAGCATTTAGAAGTCTGGTCAAATAGTATGTTTTTACGGTGATACAACAGAAGATGCTGGCCCATATTCTCTGATTCATACACTTTGTTCTTGAATCCAATTTAGTTACTAAATAAACAAATAATTAAAAAAAATCCATGTTCTTTAGTTTTTTACCTTATTTGAGATATTACACTGCCAACAGTGTGAGAGCGTAAAATCATTAATATGTGGGAGTGAGAGTCAGAGAGAGAGAAAAAGGCTGGTTGGACGGGCAATAAAACATAGAGCCCTTTCTTTAGTTATATGTAGATAAATGGCAAAAGGATGGAGTGAGTGGGTGAGGACTAAGATGGATAGGTGGATTCTCCTCCTTGAGACGTTCGACTGAGAATAAAGAGCTCTGCCCATGCGTGAGCAGCTCATAGAGCTACACGAGTAGCCAGAGGATGGAGCATATGTTCCCTGTCTGTGGCTGGCCAAGTAAAACCTCTCCTATCTGTGTTGCCGAGGGAGGGCGAGAGAAAGACAGTCAGAGTCAATATAAAGAAGTAAAAGTAGAATAGGACAGTAGGACTGGTGAAAACACACTGGACATCCACAGAGATGCGTGTTTGTGTGCATGTGTGTGGTTATGCGTGCCCATTCGTGGAGATCCTCTGTGGTCTTGCAGGCAGTCTTTGGCATCCAGTGTTTGAGTAATCCTCCTGGGAACACACAGAAGCTGCCAAAGTATCATCCAGCTCCTCTTTTCACTCTTTACTGCCCTCATGCTTGTCTATCTTTGAATCTCTATCTTACTTTTTTTGCGTTTTCTCAGAACACCTCTTTTCGCTCTCCTCCTCTCATTTTATTCCTTTTTTGTACATCAATATCATCCAGTTTCTTTATTTCCCCCGTATTCATTCAGGGCCGTGGATTGTGACGGGTCTCCTCCTCATCGGTGTATTCTGGTTGTGAATCTTCCCATTGCAATGAAGGGATTCATGCTCTTCTAGTCCTGCCTATAGAATCAGTGTTTCGTTTCTCAGAGAGCTGAACAGATTGAAGCCTTTCCCATGGACTGACCAAACAAAGAGCCTGGCTCCCTTCACTTCTGTATGACTGCACAGGAACAGAAACATAGGAATTTACCAGCAAGACTGCTGCTGGGCGGCAAAATGATAGATCTTGTCTGGCCGCAGTTGAAGCTCCTCTTCAGTTCAGCGATGAGGCCGAACAGCCTATACAGTCAGCATGAATGAGTTGGGGAATCAGTGTGGACTCAGTTTAAGTGCAAGTGTTAAAATCTGTGTATAAAGAAAAATGTATTCTGTATGACATATTGTAGCCCACTTTAGTCTGAGAATAACTATGGAGTGTGGTCAATGCCCCCCTGTTATCACTGAGCAGGTAAAATAAGCCATCTGTCGTTCATAATAATTGAATATAAACAAGTCTAAGTTGTTCTATTACAATAAGTAGGGAATATTAACTTAAATCTTGTACTGCTTTTTTTCCTTGTAAGATGTTACATTGCTTTGCAGTTACAGAACTGTGAATAAGAAAACGAAAATCATTATTTTGCAATCCTAAATCATGCATAAAACTTGAGTAGAGCTTTCCAAGGCATGTTTTTGTAGGTAACCCGTGTGGGAATTCTGTTGTTTGGTCACATATGGGCAATACAGGTCAAATGTCACTGTCAAAGTAAACCGCACGTGTACAAAAACCCGCTAAATCAGCAGGCTGGAAGGGTTTCCACCAAAGTAGGCCAACACACAGTACTGAGAGTTCATACAAGTTCCACCTGGTTTAACATGGATATTTATTTCTGCTCAAACTTAAATGAGTTAGTCTATATATGGTATTTACGTCCCATTTTCACCCTTACTCGGATTCTTAAGATTTTGATAAGTTGTATTAAGCATTTGCAGACTTGTAAGGGGGCCTCCGAGGGGACTGAGTCAGTATTTACTGGTATAGTGGGCGCCTTGTCCCACCCACCCCTCTGCCACCGCCACTGTCCTTCCCCCCCTTAAAATCACCAAACCACCCACATCCTATTGGCACATGCCACACTGTAAATCAGGTCAACAGGGGGAGTCACGGAATTGCTCCAGAAGAGATTGGTAAAGTGAAGATGAGGCAGAATCGGGGGTTCAAGGGGGGGGTCTCGTTTTTTTGTTTTTGTCCCCTGGCACCAAAGACCATGCCACTGTGAATAATCAGCCCATTGTACAGCAACAATGTAATCATAATCAGAGCACATTAAGAGATTTGTTTGAAACCAACAGAAAACTTCATGTGAACAATTGTCACAAGATTCAGTTTGACAGGTGCATGCTGATTATCAGATGGAGACTATTGTTTATGCTACGGCTCCGTGAGCTTTAAGTCTGACGTTCGTATGTGTCACGCAGAGAATGATATCTAAACATGTGGTTAATTACCTAACTTTCACTGCAAACAACAGAGCTATTTAATGGAAATCTAAATACATAACAATCCGAGAATCAGGCCCACTCTATATTGTAGAAAGGTAAAAGGATGTTTAAAACATCAAGTAATATAACTGTATTCTGAGAGAGCTGCTGTCTGCATCTCTCTAGAGTCGTGCTTTTATTACGGGTTCCTTGTGAAGACGATGGCAGGAAAAGTAAAATATATAAATAAGGAGGAAAGTTGGCACAGAGAAAGCATAAAGTTGAAACAAAAATGATATCAAACTTTTTTTTTCCCCATTTCACCCACTCCCTCCAGTCTCACGCACCTTCCTCTTCCTTTTTCCCTTTTTACTATTCCACAAATCCTCAATTAAGTGCGTAATGGGCCTCAGAGGCAAGTTTGTGTGCTTCTTTGTTTGGCCTTGGGGGACCGACCGGCATTAATGTTCCTCTTGAGTATGTAAATAGCCTGAGCTGTGGGAGTGCAAAGCAGAGCTGTCAATTGCCCGCTTAATCACGGAGAACTCCATCACTTTCAGACATTTTAGGAAGCCAAAACAGGGCATGCATGAGAACTTCAGCACCCAATACAATACCCACACTTGGAGGAGTGACCTCAGCACCCATGTCCACCTCCAGAATAAACCTTTTTCCTCTCTCTCGCTCTCTCTCTTTCCTCTGATTCTCTGGGGACCTTTCTCCCTCACCCCTTCTACCCACTTTCCCTCTAAAAAACCGGCAGTGACTCTCACCCCTTCTACTCACACAGATCCCTGACCAATCCTCCCTTTGCACGGGCACTGCTCCCCACGGCTCAGCCTATCGCATCACGACGCTCCAGTTGATAGGCCCTACAGTGTGGATTTGTTTACCTCACCCACTTGTCCAGCGGAACTCACAACAATCCTGTTCATTGCCTGTTTGTCAGTCCCCCTTTCAGAACTAAAAGAAGAGAAAGAGAGGAGGAGGGATGGGGTTCAAAAACAAAAAGGGAGGAAACAATTAAGTTTCCCCTCCTCCCTATGAACCCCATGCTAGCGATTTCCCAGCTCTAGATTCTGTGAACTAACTTGGAGGCCTGTAAAGTGGCCCATTATTCTAGTAGGGGTGGCGTGTTCCAAGAGCGGCTTGCTCAATGGCCGATGAACACAGAGAGGGGTTTGTTAGGAGCTTTTGGCTCACCACATAATGCACTGGTTAATTAGGAGCTCTATCTATCTATCTATCTATCTATCTATCTATCTATCTATCTATCTATCTATCTATCTATCTATCTATCTATCTATCTATCTATCTATCTATCTATCTATCTATCTATCTATCTATCTATCTATCTATCTATCTATCTATCTATCTATCTATCTATCCATCCATCCATCCATCCATCCATCCATCCATCCATCCATCCATCCATCCATCCATCCATCCATCCATCCATCCATCCATCCATCCATCCATCCATCCATCCATCCATCCATCCATCCATCCATTAGGGATGGGCGGTATGGACTAAAAAATGTATCACGATAATTTCTGGCACTTATCCCGATAACGATAAAAATGACGATAAAAAAAATACCAATTTAACTCCACCTTTGTAACTATAAATCTATCTCGCTCTCAGATCTGCCATGTTTGTTACACAAAAACCTCATCAACGGGAATTTATCCTTCTTTCTTTCTTTCTGGCTCATTTCCTTCCTTCCTTCCTTCCTTCCTTCCTTCCTTCCTTCCTTCCTTCCTTCCTTCCTTCCTTCCTTCCTTCCTTCCTTCCTTCCTTCCTTCCTTCCTTCCTTCCTTCTGCTTTACACAAAAACGTCATCAACGGGAATTTATCGTTTTTACCGACATGACAAATTCTTATCGTGAGGAATTTTTTTGACGGTATATCGTGAACGGTAAAATATCACCCATTCCTACCACCCATCCATCCATCCATCCATCCATCCATCCATCCATCCATCCATCCATCCATCCATCCATCCATCCATCCATCCATCCATCCATCCATCCATCCATCCATCCATCCATCCATCGGTTTATTTTTCATTTGTCACACAATCCTGCCAGCACAAATACATTCAGTGGGAATCAAAGGGATCCTTTATGTGTGTATGGATTTCAGCTATCAAAGATTTTGTGGGTTTTTCTACGTCTTCAACCTTGATTGAAGAAGGTTTACCATGCTCGATGTGTGTGCTCCGGGGATTTTGCTGCGACTGGGATCAAACGGTGGAAACGCGCTGAAAATGCTTTTGCCAAGAGCTTCTGCTAATGATTGTGAACATATGCAGATTGACATAATTAGGCATTAGAACAAGCCGATGTGGGCATGTTCATTCTCTGCTCGCTCTTACTGTGCTGCCTGTGACTGAGGGATATTACAGTAACATAGTTTGACAAAGTGCTCAGCGAATAATTATGTGGAAAGTTAAACATTGAATTGAGGTGCGACAGAGCTATTCCTTTGGCAACTCTCATAATAATAGTGTGTAATAGAAAAAAGTCACATGTTATTTCACGGGAATTTAAGGAATATGAGATAAATACTTGTTTATGTTGCTTTTTCTGTAGATGTTTGTGAAGTCTTATTTTTAGGAGAACAGCCTTGCAGGGTTCAGACCTTAAGTCACACGTACATTTAAAACATTTTTAAGAAATCTTTTAGTCTATATCTTTTGGAGCTTTATTGTCAGCATCATCAGTCTTAGTTCTGTTTGTTTATCCTAAGTGTTGAATTGCCAGAAACAGGCCCAAACATGACTAGATACTTTTCTATTGCAAAATCAAACATCTTTCGGAATTGCAAACAAAGGTTGTTCTTGTCAATGATGTACCAGGGTAATTTAGAAACAATATGCCAGATATGGATGTGAAAAAGAGAAGGGCAAAGCCAAGCAGAGACGAAATGAAGGAAAGACGGTGTGTGTGAGAGAACAGTGTGATGAGAAACAGAAGTGCATTCTGTAGAAAAAAGAGATGGTGAAAATGAGAGACTGAAAACTCTGCCACACCTCCGTGCCTTCCTGATATACTTCCATATTGTAGCTACCCTGGTCAGATGATCTGTGCTTTCCTCAGCTCAGATACAAACACTAGGAAAGATCTAACTGAAAAAAAAAATCCAAACCAACAGCTTTTCAATCAAAAGAAGAAAAAAAAAGCCACGTCTCATAGAAAATTCTGCATGTTACTGCCATTATATTGGACATATCTACGTATGTTTCATGCTGCATTTCCAGTAATAAAGATGGCATGTCAGCTGGTAGATATTATGTGATACGTTTAAGACGCAGACGCATAAGAACATTTTGTTCTAAGTGATGCCAATGGACGGCTGCCCGAGATGCCACGTATTTTATATTGGTTCATGAGCCAGACATTCTCCTTGTGATACAATAAGTCTCCATCCATTCATCTATCCATCCGTCCGTCCATCCTTTTTCCTACTTAGGGTCCTGGGATCTGCTGGAGTGGGGGAAGACAACCCTAGACCTCAAGTGCCGCTGGTCTGCATGTTTTAAATGTTTCCCAACTTCAGCACACCCTGATACAAAAGACAATGGCCCGGTTTCCCAGATCAGTTAAGTAGTTCTTAACAGCGAAAGACTTCTTTCAAACCTTCTTAAAGAGCCTGTGAAAGAAGTCTTTCGCTGTTAAGAACTACTTAACTGATCTGGGAAACCGGGCCAATGTCATTAATAGGCTTGTGCAGACCTTGATGACACGCTGATGATGATCCATTAATTCGAAGGTGTGCTGATGCAGGGAAACATCTAAAACACGCAGAACAGTGGCCCACGAGGACCACCGTTGCAAACCCCTGTACAGGAGCCTATCCCAGCTCTCTTCAGGCGAAAAACAGCAGTGCACCCGGGATGGGTTTTCAGACTATCACACATGTCTCCATTTTAGAATCATTTTCAGAATGGTTAAGGAATATAATTAAAAAAAATACAATTTTGATGTTAAAATTCATCAAGTTTCTTTCCACTTTCCTTGTTGTCATAGTTAGTCAGGAGTGGTCAGGAGTGTTCGTTCGGCTTTTGTTTTGCCAGGCGTTTACCATGGAACATGTAGAAAATAAGAAATAGTCTGAAGTCTATTCAAATGTGACCCGAAACAGTTCTGAACAAGAACTGTAGAATAGCTGAGATTGGTAAGAGATTGTCTGATATGTGTAGATGCTAAACTTGATGTTTGTTTGTCTAAAGTGAACCTGCAATGTATAGAGGAAAATTCATATGTTAGAATTATGTCATTACTATTTCACACATTTTAAATCATCTAAAGTAACTTTTGGTGGCATGAGGCTCCCTCTGTAGATGTAGAGGTTAAGTGTATTTTACAATGCTGTCCAATATATGTCTTTGTTCAGTCTCTTGCTTGTCACTCTCTTGTTTTCTCTTTTGTTATTACTTTCTTGAGTTGCTTCATCGTTTCTGGCATAATGTCATTGCATGTGTGAACTAGTTTCATCATTATTGAAATAATTGTGCTTTAATATTAATATTCAACCTCAATAACAGATTTGACTTCCCTTGTTCTATAATCAAATATCTTATCATAACTGGAGCACATTTAGGTTTGCGTGACCTGTATTTGCACGTGTGTGTGTGTGTGTGTGTGTGTGTGTGTGTGTGTGTGTGTGTGTGTGTGTGTGTGTGTGTGTGTGTGTGTGTGTGTGTGTGTGTGTGTGTGTGTTTAGAAGGCTTAGCTGGCTGATCTAATGGGCTGTATGAGTGTTTACAGGAATGCTCCTGTCAACATTCTAGGGTGGCGTGCAGAAAGCAGGGCACGGACACTGGCTATGTCTGTAGTCTGTCCCTATAGCATTTAATTAGAGAAACAACATTTATGGCCCTTCCTCCTGCTGAACAACAATTCTTAGTGTACCGGTACTTTACCTCCACCACCCTGCTTCAGATACCATAAGGCCGATATTTACAGTCAAACTTCACGGTGTAATATTTTATTTGGCTGCATTTGCATTTATTTGTACACAAATGCGAGGATGGTGAATTTGGGGTGAGAAGGGGGTATACACTTGGACAAGAAGTGTGTTGTATCATCTACATGCATTTAAATTTGAGAGTGCATCAGGTGAGTTAAGTGATGTATGAAATATGATTTCTGCTGTAATCCCATTTTATAGGGCCAGCTGCCCAACACAGATGCCATCTTTTCATGTATCCACAGATTACCTGACACTGACAATACTGAGCCCCAGCATCTGACCTTTTTCTAATCCCTTCAGATCACCTTCACTTATAACCTAATTTGTGTGCTGTTTAATTCATTTCCATCACCATTTCTTTCCTTTCCCTTCCCCCTTCCCCCATATGTATCCCTATATTGCTTTCTTGCCATTTTACTGTTCACAGCCTTCCTTGTCACCCGCTCTCAGCCACATTGTAGGCACACTGTATAATATTGATATTTGTTGTAGGGGGTGGGGTGGTTCTGCCTTACTAGCTGATTTAATGAGCTCCTATGGGGTTCGGACTGAAGCCATCAAAAGCTGTGTGCTGCTACATAGCAAGTTCTGTTAAACAACATATGTGCCTTTGCTAATGATAGTTGCTTCAAATGCAGCAAGCATGAACATCAGAGAAGCTATAGGAGGAGAAAGAGGGGGTATAAATGTGTCTGCAGCGGGTGTGTAACCCACCATTTTACGGAGAATGTTTGATAATGGTACAATGGGAAAATCTCACGTGTTTGATCATCAATTCTCTTCTGACCTTTTGTCTCAGGAGCTGTCTGAAGTGATGGGGGCAGGGGCAGGGGCAGTTAAGACTCTTCGAATATGTTGTAGATAAGAGTTATAAAAGCTGATGAGAAATGTCTGAGAAATTATCCAGATTAATTTGGATTATCTCATTCGGTCCCTTGAAAACTTCTCATCATAATAGGCTGTTAGCATGTAATTACAATGGGACTGGTCACATCTGAGAGACCTATGCAGACCACCACACTCGCCTCAGGACTCACAGAGGCTCTCTCTAATGATTGCCTCATTATAGACACAAAGAGTTGTGCTAAACAAAAGGAAATCTAGGGGGATGCTGAAAGATGGGCCCGTATGGCTCATTTATTCACTGTCAGGATAGTGATGCACCCTGACTTAAATATTTTGGGAAAGGTTTCCAGATGAAGAAAACTGAAGTTTGTACGGCACTGCTATTTCATACAAAGTAATTATTTTGTATTGTATGGCTCAGTGAGGAAAGTGACAGAGTAATAGATTGGTTTCTATTAAATGAATTGTTACAAATAACACACAGAGGCCTAAAGATAATAAGGGCTCTACGAGTATGTGACGACTTCATACTTCTACCATTTATTAAGCAACACTATAAAGCAACGTTTCTGTGTATGAGTTGTAAGGTAGTCTGTTAGCTGCATTGCTGGAAGTGATCTCACATGTCACTATCACAGTCTGCCATGTACAAAGCAGCACTGTCAGTGCTTAAAAGAGTCTGTCTGATCTGTTCTAATGCTATTTACTCCAAAAGTTGGGAGTCAGAACCTGAAAAGAAGTCTTTTTTTCAACCTCAAAGCAAAATAGAACATAGTAAAACACATGGTTGCCTTAAGATTAGCTTTGATGCCATTCTGTTAACAACACATGCTCAGTAACAGTTATGTTAACCACCTTACTGAAAAGGCAGATTAGCTAAAAATATGTTTAGGAGATATTTCAAATGCTTCTCACTCAGAAAATCAACTAGCAAATCAAACTGTTTAGGTATTTTACCATATATTTGTGTTTCCTTGGGTTGGACACCGAACCACAGTGCAAAAACCCAGTCACTGAGGAGTTACAAGTCAGTATTCTTTATGATGCTGGTCCCAAACCTGGATAAATAGCAAAGACTGTGTCAGGAAGGGCACTAAATCCCCGGACGTAAAACCCATGGCAACTTGATATGTGAAACATGATTCATCGACCATAGCAACATGTTCCAGAATAAAGTCAAAAACAGTAGAAGACTTAGCAGCTGACCCAGTGATGAGGCACTAACAAAGTAAAAGGAAGCAAAATATGGCTTAAAATGTGATTTCCTGCTAAATACATGATATTCAATTTTAAGTTTAAGTCCAGCCAGTGAGATAATAATGTGATGTGTGTAAGTGCTTTGTTAAACACAGCAACCTTGGACCATGAAATGACATAGTGTTGGTTGTTCACGTCCCTCGGAATGTGTCACTTGCTCTCCATTCATTGGTTGGTCATTGAATTCTCTCTGAAAACAATGAGTGTCGGTATGAAACTGACTTGGATGTTTATCAGGAAAAAATCTGCTTCATTCAGAGTACGGTTTCCCTGGCCCCAAGCCAGTCTTTGATCAGATTTTACTCTCACTCCAGGGTCCACTTGGAAATGGTTCAAGAGAGCTTTAAAGTGGACCACTGAGTATCTCTGTGCAGCCACTCTTAAATTAACCAAATCGAGAGGATAAAAGTTTAGAATGGGTAATGCTTCTTGCAGTAGCTGGTGTAGGAAATGGATGAATTTAGATGTAAGAAAACATTCACATGAAGGTCGAAGACTACATGTGACCACATAGGAGCTTATCTAATGGTTGTAGGGAAAGAGCAAGTGTTCGTGTTGAGTCTACACAAAGTTTTGAGTTCACATCCCCCTATGGTCAAGTTTTTGCTCTAGATACCTCTCTGTCTATGACTGAATGCATTTGTCTCAACAACCATCAAAGGGATACCCGGATTGAGGGTGTAGAGTGACAAAAAATCCCTTTCTTTGGATGCTGGAATTTATCTGCCACTTCCTATGCACCGCACCATCTGAAGTGTTTGCTGAGAGCTTTGTTTTCATGTGTGATGGTGGTGGTGGAGATGGGAAGAGGGGATTGCTCACAGCTCCTGGGTAGCTAGTATGTGTGAGCCCATTTCTTCCCACTGTAATGCAAGTGGCTGTGAGGCCCAAAGGGGCCAGATATATCCGGAACCTGGCTCACATCCAGTTGTCTTTACCTCACATTATACTGTGATGCACCAATCATGAGAACTGGGATTGGGCCCCTCGAGAGACCGATGGGATTTTTGTATCGTCATTAACATGTCCTCCTGTATTATTGCATAGACAACAAAATATTGAATTTGAAGTCAATACACACAACTGGCCACTAACTCCGACTTGTTGATTATTGTGTAAACAAATGTTGGGAATAGTTCAGTGATTAAAGACAGTTTATGACAGTAGCTCATTAATTATGCTGCAACACAACATCAAAGCCTGCCTTGCAGGGTTTGTAAAATGGTTTAAATGCTCTGTCTAACTTGTCCATTTAATAAAAAAATCTCTATTGTGGTAAAGATGAATTGTAACTGTTTGCCTATCTGTCAAGCCATATATCATGTGTAAGTGTTTTTTGTGTTGGATATGTGTGTGGCTGCAGGCTTCCTCTTTCCCCTTCTCTTTAAGCCACAGAGCGTTGCTAAGGCAACCCCTCGTGGTCCTTGCTGCCTCGCAGTGGCCCTGAATGCCAGCACTCAGGGAACCTCCTCGCTCTGGGAAGGCTCCATAAAATCGGGATAATCGCTGTCGATTATGGGAGACAATGGGCTGCCGCTTCTGAAAGATTCATTCATCCTGGAAAAAAAAAAGACCGAGGAGGGGGGAAAGAGAAAGGGGCGCCTTGGTCCCTTCGCCGCTCTCCCACGGTGGGCACAGGCATGACATCAGGGGCCTGAAAGATCTGGGATTCTGGATATGCCCACTGCCCCCTACCCCTTCGCTATGCCCTTGCTCCCCCTCCCGTCTGAACCCCCCCCTCCCGTCTTTTCTTGCTGCTGCCAGTTTGGATGCAGCACTTGGCCGGACGAGTTGGGGCCACTGCCACTGTTTGCATGTGAAACAAAGCCCCTCAGAAGGAAGAGAGAGGAAGCAGAGAGCTTCACATGGTACCAGCCAAGAGCAGTGATGGCTGCCTCACCCTTCCCCCTATCAGGCCCCTTTTTTGGCTGAGAGGTGCTGGTGACCCCAGTACCCCTTATTCGCTAGTGTCCCTCTTACTCCCTCCCTTAACCCCTTTTTCTCCGTCCCATGTCTCTCGCTCTCATCTCGATTGCACCCCTTTCCCTCAGAGAGCCCTTTTAATAAGTATGACATGTCAAGGGATTTAGGATAAGGGATTTTTGAGACAACTTTCCAGGCCGAGATGGCATTCCTTGGGCCTCTGTTGTGCGACCGGTCATTTGTTTGAAGAGGAAATAGCTTTCCAACACATTTCCCTAATTAGAATAATGTGATAGTGCTCAATACGATGTGAAGTCCCATGCTGTTTGGAGACTAGTGGGAAATCAACGTGACACCACCCTCACATGAATCACATCGGTCCGTTCTTGGGCATTAGTGCAGTTGGGAAGTTTTATTGAATGGTAAGATTACATAAAGCTATATGCTAGAGCGTGCATGTGTCTTAAATATATGCGCGGGAAGGTTTTACTGTGTGCTCACGTATATATTCTTCCTAATATCTGCTCTCTTTAGTCTAGAGAAGAGCCAACATTAACCTTTTTATGTGTTGTCCATCAGGACCTCAAAGCCCTGGACAGATTATGGATGTCAAATCTTCTGTCCATCATTCCTTTGTTGTTTATTCCCATCTCAGCGAAATCATTACTTGAAAAGCACTGCTGTCCACACTGTGCCATTAGTGATTATCATGCTCATCTCCAGCAACCTGGCTGCTCTCAATCCTATCCATAGAAGCAGTGAGAGTTGGGAAGTGGGCTCTCTAGGAGATTACACAACCCAGGCATTGGAGGGTCCGTGAGGGATTTCACAATTAAGGTCATATACTAACCCCTCCATTTATTTCTACTTTAAGTTATTCATTTACTTATAGGTTTATTGGATGTGTGTGCGTGTGGTTGTGTCTGAGTGTATGCGTGGGCTAGTTGGAGTCAGAAGGTGGGGGCTTGGAGTTGGGTGGGTGGTTGGAGGGAGGGGGGGCTGACTTGGTGGACATCAGGATGAGGCTATTCGGGTTGCAGCGGCTTTGGCTGTTGTCTGGACTACGCTGACTCTCTCATCTCTGGATGCTTTGGACAAGTTGTTGGGCGGCTGAAAGCAGCTAGCTGTCAGCAGAAGTCTGGTGTCTCCAGTACCCGGGACCTTATCTGCTGACACCTGGCAACGTTTTCCCATGGAGCAGTTTGGATCCTGCTGAAACTTTCTCGTGCGATTTTCCTCCTAAATACCAAAGTCTGGAGATCTGATTCTGGTCAATGTATATAGAACTTACCTCATCTTACCCAGAAATGAAGTAAGTACTTTTAGAAGCAGTTAGCAGTTTTAGACACAATATACTTTCTTGAATGATTTTTTATTTTTTTTTGTCATTTATTTCAATCACCTTAAGGACTAAATATCACTTCTCTATGCAAAATAGGTTTGTATAAGAAAAAATATATGTTACTTTACGTATTCATAGAAATGTATAACTTTGGAGAATTTTAACATATTTTTTATATTTATGTTAAATTTGGTTTACTAGGATTAGTTTTGTTTTAATTCAGCATGGTGTTAAAGCCCTGTAATACAATTAATCTGACTAAGCCCTTGGCCAGGGTTAATCGGTTTGAAAAGATGATCCCATTACAGTCAGAAGCAACAGCAGAAAAAATACTGTAAATGCCCAGAATTATGATTTCTTGTTGAACATTTTTGTCAAATCCAATTATAGTCAAAGAACTGTACTTTAAGAGCTTTTAACAGCTCAAAGACATGTTTTCTTTCTTTTTCAATTCACACTTTCTAAAAGCCCCAGCCAAGACCCAGAGGCTTCATTGAATGACTTGTTAGGGGAGAAGTTCTCAGCTTGTGAAATGTTAATCAAAGCTAAAATTATGTACAGCATGTTGAATTCTGCTACAACATAAAAAATAAAAAAAAACACATTACTATTTCGCTCTGTTGGGAAGTGATGCTAAATAATGCAGCAACTGCTGGAGCTAATGACTGTAATTTTTCATGTTCTTCAGTTCAGACCTGCTTTCTCATCTTTCTCTGACTTTAGAGAGGTGCTAATGAGAGGATTATGACAGAATATCGCCCGTTTCCTCTCTTAGAGCTAAAAATACCGAAGGGGAGAGCAAAAAGGGACAATAATTTAACAGTTCTCACCACTCTTGCTGCATTGAGTAGGGATTCTTTGACAGGCATATTTTTCTGTGTTTTATTTCTGGGCTTTGTACAAATTCCTCCAGCTTTGGTGTGAAATATGAAATAGCCGAGGTAGAATGTCAGGATTTGACTGCTGGTTGCATCTATTTTCTGTATTTCACACCATGCTCTGAAATTAATAGGAATAAATAGGAGTGCTGGTCCATCTGTGTGCCTGGAGGCTGGCCAGGTGGTCTTCCTATAGCTCTCACCGCAGTGATACGCAAAGCTGGCGAAAGTGTGAATAAGTGTGAAAATGTGCATTTGCTGCGGAAATCTCAGTGACCTCTTTAAGAACAGTGATACAACTACAAAGAACCTTTGGTTATGAGAATATGTTTTCATTTGAGCTCCCTCTCTTGTCTTTGATCAAGTCTCAAAAGAACAAAAAAAAAACAACAAAATACTTGATTTGTGTTTTCAATTCATAGCTGACCCATCCAGGAGGACGTTGAGGCTTTCCTCTAGCAAACACAAAATTATACTTCCTCTTTTTATTGTCGTTGTCTGTTATTTTCTGACTCATCTGTCTAACTGACAGTGACAGACACAGTTCCCTTTTGTCAACTCATCCACACCTCAGTGGTGCTGCTGTGGCGCTTTCTGTTGCCTGTAAGTGGCGTGTAATCACTTAAATATACCATGGTTCCTCTTCCTACAGCTTAATGTCATGTTTTACATGATTCTGTCAATTATTTTTTATCTGTGATAAAGATTTTGCTCACTTGTTTCATCAAACCTTTGCGAATTTGGCACTTTTTCTGCCAGTTTTTCCTTTTCATACCTGGGGTCTGAATGCAGATATTCATCTGAAGTGATATTTAACCACAGTCATGGTGCGACCATTTTAAATTATACACAATACATTGACATGGTTGTATGTAATACTGTTTGATATCAGTGAGTTAAATGTTTATTCAGAATGTCCTGCCTCTGTTGTTGTTTATTAAACGTCTGTACCATAACACTTTTTCGGTCCCACTGTTCCTTCATCTGTGTAGTGCTGCAGTGCCTCTGACATCTACCTATAAACGCCTCCTCGTATGGAGCACCTCTTCCCACATGTGTTAAAATATTCTTTGTGAAAGAGCTTTTAATGAACAGCCTTGAGATGCTAAATGTCTGAAGTATCATCTCAAAGGGTTGCAGTTTTCAAGCAGCAGCTTGCCGTCAGTTTCCATCTGTGTGACGCTGCACTGCTCCAGCCATGAACAGAGATGGAGTGACAGCTCGGCGACACTTGAATGCTTCACACTTTTCATCTTGGGCTGTTTTGTGTTTAGCTCTACATTGTTTTAAAACACATTACATTATAATAATGACACATGGCACAATGGCACATACTCTGGATGGCCATGGGTGTGTTTCAAATGGACTTTGTGTTTTTGATTTACTCAGTCATCCTTATTTGTCATCTCTCTCTGTCACAGTGCCAACAGTATGCCTAAACAAGTGGAGGTGAGGATGCACGAGAGCCACCTGGAGCCCATTGAGGCCAGGCCCCAGTCAAAATGTGCCAAAATATGCTCCAAACTGTTCAAAAACCTTCTGCTCACACTCACCGTCCTCGGTAAGTATTCGCACCATCACTCCCCCCGGCCCAAAGTCTCCACAAATGGCAGGGCTGTGAGATAATAATAATAATAATAATGCATTTAACTTGTAACGCACTTTCCATTCAATGAATCTCAAAGTGCTACACTTAGACCATTATTCATTCATACACATTCTCACTGGTGGTGGTAAGCTACGTTTCGTAGCCACAGCTGCCCTGTAATATAAAGATAAAGATAAAGATGGACAGTGACAAACATTTAGCTCAGTCCTTCGTCGTCCTGCATCCTACTTGTAACACGAGGAGGAGATGCCATCTGTGCTCAGTGTACCAGGCAGAAGAATGACTGGGTGTTCTGACCTTCCCCAGCACATGCCACCTGTTGCTATCAAACGCTCTGTGCTGAGCCTTGGACACCAAATAAGCCCCTGGTGATGCATGAAAAAGTGTAGACTCACTGCGCTGCAGGTGGAGGTTTAATGACGAAAAGCGAAAGGCATGAATATAGTGATGCAATTTATGGTTAGATCCTAAATTAGGCTTCTTTAGCCTCATCTATTTTTATATTTGTTGTGTCTGAGAGCAAAGTGTTCTCTCTGAGTCAGAAAACTGTTAGCAGATTCGATCCGCCCCTACATCTGCATGTTTAACTTATTCTAATTCCTGTGTGTGCTGCTTCTTATATGGATGTGTTTTCAACATCTCACACTAGTTGGCAGCGCCCTCTCTAAGTGAGCAAGCCAGCATAATCAATAATCATCTGTCACTTGGCAGATAAGGGTTTGAGGGAAGTCAAATCCAGGCCAAAGAGAAGGCACAGGAAGTCGAGTGGCATCCAAAACCATTTGGTGTGCAGAATCCACAGGAAGTTGGTGGACTTAAGGACAGAATGAATACAGACGACAACTTTGTCTCCAGAAAAGTGCTTTTGGTACTAGTGTGTGTGTTATGAACAACATATTAGGCTGTGTTATCCTTGGCAGAGGAAGTATAGCCCCAGGGAGATGTTGGAGCTTTGTCTGGACTTAGACACAGAGGCCAACCGCTGGGCCTGTCAGACGGGGGGTCAGAGCACACAGAGGTCAGCTTCATTTTCTGGCAATAACAGCTTGCTGCAGGAAGAGAGCAGCTAGTTTAAAGAGGCGTTTGTCTCCAGGGGTCAATATGAGTTTTGTGGGAGGAGCTGAAATAGCCCAACAAGGTACAAAGTGGGCATAAAACGATTTTTCTTCTTTTTTTTTAATATATACTTTACTGGTCTCAAAGAGAAAGTGAAATAAATCTTCAAAAACCATTTAAGTGTAACAAGATTAGAGGCGCTTCACCAGGGGATCCAACCAGCTGCCTTGTTTCAAAGAAGTATAATCTTAATCTAAATCCTCTCTGAGTTTTAGTTGATCTTAGGTTTTGGTTTTATCTTTACAACATGCAGGAGATGCTGTCAGAAGTCTTTGAGAGTCTTTGAGTGTTCTTCACAGCTGGAATTCCAGTTGATCCAGCACAAAATGATTCAGATCTTTTAATTCCATTCCATAATTTAATTCCAGCTGAGCTTCAATTTTGTGAAATAAGATGTTGTTTTTCTTGTTGTTGATGTTGTTGTTCAACTCATTCTAACTTCTTTCACTTCAGGTGTGATCTTGGGAGCTGTAGCAGGGATGTTGCTTCGTGTTGCTTCGCCTATCCACCCAGATATTGTCATGGTGATTGCTTTTCCTGGAGATATCCTGATGAGAATGCTGAAGATGTTGATTCTGCCACTCATCATCTCCAGTTTAATCACAGGTGCAGTGAGAGTGTTTTGTATCTACACAATCGAGGAAGAGGAGAAGTAAACTGAGGATCCTTGCATAACCTTTAATGATCTTTGCATTCATCTCTCATTCCCCACAGTATTGAGTCAGCATCTTCTGTTCATTAAGTAAATACTAGGGGTTTTGTGTGCAGGTCTGGCCGGTCTTGATGCTAAATCCAGCGGTCGCCTCGGCACCAGAGCTATGGTCTACTACATGACCACCACTATTATCGCTGCTATCCTGGGAGTCATCCTGGTCTTAGTTATCCACCCTGGCAATCCCAAACTGAAGCAAAATCTGGGCGAGGGCGAGAAAAACGATGATGTGTCCAGCTTGGACGCCTTCTTTGATCTGATCAGAAACCTGTTCCCAGAGAATCTGGTGCAGGCTTGTTTCCAACAGGTAATGGGGGGGACGGTCATCAAAAGTTGATATAAGCCATGTCAGTGAGTTAAATTATAAGATGCATCAAAAAAATGAAGAACAAACAGAGTTGTTCACAGTGAAGAGGCAGTAGATCACCGCCTGACCTCTTATTGGTTTTTCAGCTTATCATTACTATTGTTTCCTTTAGATCCAAACGGTCACAAAGAAAGTGGAAGTAGCTGTTGAAGAGGATCTCAATGCCACCACCATGGAGGGTTTAGTGGCTAATATCACAAAGGAGCCTCAGTACATCATGAAAAAGTCACTCCAATTCAAAAGTGGCATGAATGTTTTGGGTATGTGATGCTTTATTAAATAATTAGTCCACATCTGTACTATTGGCACATTCTTGTGCAATAAAAACTCTAGATTGCTGTTCCAGTTGCAGGTACAGTTCATATTTTTAGAATCCTCGTCCTCTTCTGGGTTCTCTTTCATTTGCTTACTCGTACAGAGCGTTCAGGCACGATTTGTGCTGATGGAAATGCACCACGTTTCTAGCTGTTGAGACATTTCCATTGAATAAAATAAGTCAGGTAGCCATCAAATTCATTAGGATCCATCTTCTTGGCTTCTGAAATAATTTGTCTAAAAGGCTTGGAATATTTCAGCTCTACCTTGGAGCCGTGCTGCTTTCATAACCTTCATGCTGAGCTCAACTCGCCGTTCAGCGCTGCTATTAGTTTGATGCATTTATGATTTTTTTTTTGCCACAGGTCTGATTGGTTTCTTTATTGCATTTGGCATCTGCATGGGAAAGATGGGCGAGAAGGCCAGACTCATGCTTGAATTCTTCAATATCCTCAATGAGATTGTGATGAAACTTGTCATCATGATCATGTGGTTAGTATCACTCATGATTCCCATTGACTCATTTTAAAACCCATTTAGGTCATTTGAATTAGAAATAACTTTTTTCTTTTGATGCAAAGTTATTTCTCAAACCATAATAACATTTTAAAAGATTATAATAAACTCAATCTTTCAGAGTCTTAGTGAGAACTCTTTTGCATTTTAAGTGGAATGGATTAACACACAGCTTTTCAACCCATCAGGTACTCTCCCTTCGGTATTGCATGTTTAATTTGTGGCAAGATCATCTCCATCAAGGACTTGGAGGTGGTAGGCAAGCAGCTTGGCATGTACATGGTGACTGTGATTGTTGGCCTCATCATCCACGGAGCAATCTTCCTGCCCAGCATTTACTTTGCCATCACAAGGAAAAACCCCTTCAAGTTCTTTTTGGGCATCTTCCAGGCCTGGATCACTGCTCTGGGGACAGCCTCCAGGTCAGCATCGGGGTGAATGGATGGGAGTTCATACAGACGATTATATCACGTAAAGTTTATCATACTTTTTCATTTTGCTTTTTGCTCCAGTGCCGGCACACTGCCTGTCACCTTCCGTTGTCTGGAGGAGAATTTGGGGATTGACAAAAGAGTCACCCGCTTCGTGCTCCCAGTCGGCGCCACCATCAACATGGATGGAACTGCTCTGTATGAAGCGGTGGCTGCCATCTTCATTGCCCAAATGAACGGAATTCACCTTGACCCTGGTCAGATTGTCACAGTCAGGTAAGAAAAGCACTTGTACTTGGAGCAAGAATGTACTGTATAGGATTCCACAGGTTGTACAGTTAAAACCTGATGGCTGTAAGCTAAGGACACACTTTTAATGTCACCTTGATGTCCTTGATGTCCACAACTGCAATTCCGTTGCTACACCACAGTCCTTCTCATTGCTCTTCTCATAATAGCATGGGTTGAGGTGACAGTTTTATACCACAATATGTGCATGAACTCTCAAATTCAACATCCTATCTCTCATGGTGAAGGGCCCACTCTGGTGCTCTTCAACCCTTCCCTTTTACATAAGCACCACCGAGTGAAGATCATTTGTAGCTGTGCGATACGCCTGTGAAATGTTCATTAGTAGCTGAAAAGTCGTAGTGTTGAGAGGGCTGGCATTTTGAGGGATTTGAGGTAACGTGTAGTGTGTCTGAAGTATGTGATGGACTGCTTCTGTTCTCTTTCAACCTCCAGTCTGACCGCCACCTTGGCCAGCGTCGGGGCAGCCAGTATTCCCAGTGCTGGCCTGGTAACTATGCTGTTGATCTTGACTGCTGTCGGCCTGCCGACCCAAGATATCAGTCTGCTGGTTGCTGTCGACTGGCTGCTGTGAGTTTGACAAGAGGAAAATGTTCATTGTGGTTCCCCTCTGCTGCTGCATCGGGGTCTTCATTTTTAAGCATCTAGAAAGTACAATGTTCTCATTGCTGAAAAAGTTCAACAAACCCACCGCTGTTGCCCGGTTTCACTCTCCAGGGATCGATTCAGGACCTCTGTGAATGTGGTTGGGGACTCCTACGGTGCGGGCATTGTCTACCACCTGTCGAAGGCGGAGTTGGAAGAGCTGGATGCGCACGCGGCCAAATCTGACGACATTGAGATGACAAAGACCCAGTCTTATTACGACGACATGAAGAACCACCACGAAAACAATTCCAACCAGTGCGTCTTAACTCCGACCGCTTCCACTACCGCTACCACCACTGCTAACAATTCTGTCTTAGTAGATGAGTGCAAGGTACAATTAATACTTTCAGCCGTAGAGACTTCTATATAACTATTTCTCTCTGTTGCATGCTCACCCTGCACATTTGCTTGACTCTGTTCGTTTTTTCGTTTCACCTTTGTACAGAATGATGTATATGCACCCACTGTTTATGTCACAGGTGAAGTGAGAGAACCCCAGTTGCATGTGCATGTACAGTATGTATTCACCCCTTTGGAATAGCAGCTTCAGTGTCATATGAACATCCTGACCATCTATGGATTAAAATATAACAAGAATGTTCGCTTAAGGTTAAACCAATTTGATGACTAATATTTTGGAATTGTATTTGAACATTTGAACAACCCCCCCACATATGAAAAACTAAGCCTTTCCAACAAGACAATTCTATAATTATTATGTTTTATGATAGGATTTGCTTCAGGATTGCAGATATATAGAGTTACCGATAATTAGTGCTTCATGGTTTCCTTGCACAGTATTCTATACCGCAGTGTCTCTGCGTTATTCCCCTCTGGGTTTTTTATATCTGACACCATCTGTCTCTCCCCACTGGAAGAATTATGCTGTCAAATCAAGATCAGCAAAGTATCTCCAATAATGTACAACAAAAAGCATCTTGGATCCTAAAACTGAATCCATTCCAGGTTTTAATAGTATGATTATGTGAGGGCTCAAAAGCCCTGTTCTTTGACACACACATCCGGGGGGAAAAGGTCTGCTGATGAGCCTATTCATTTATTAAAGGGTGAAGGGTGTTGCCTAGCAACACTGACACCCTTCACTTAAGCAATCTGTCCATAGTAAGAAGTTATATCCTCCCTTTTAATCTCCATTTATTCATGGGCATGAATAAATGTGACACACAGGCTTGCTACTGCCAGATTTAACACTGGCTTATGTTTGTTTTCTTTTATACTCTGTTTGCATGTAAATACTGTAACTTGCAACTTTTTAACCCCTTTTAGTTACAAACTTCTGTAGAAGACTTGCAAAAAGAAACTATAATATAACAATACATTCATTTTGTAATATTCTGTATGTACTGAGTTTTAAACGGGGTGTGTGTGTGTGTGTGTGTGTGTGTGTGTGTGTGTGTATTGTATTTATAAGTCATTCATTGTTTTTTTTTGTTTTACATATGTGGCCATCATAAATTAGTGGTCATAGCCCACATTCGGACTACCACAAGCATGAGTGGTC